>NC_138768.1:692669850-693281517 GCF_965119305.1 Pelophylax lessonae
ACCTACCACTGACTATGATGAACTTAGTAGACAGGTAGACAGAAAGGCCAGGGAATTGTTTGTAGATAGCATATTGTTGGGAACTCAACTGGTCAGCTATCTTATGCTTTCCAGAAGGTCCCAGATTTCTTAGCCTTGCCTTGTCTCCCAGCTGTAAGGTATGTACTCGAATTCTCAGATCATAACTCCTCTTGCCCTACCTCTAGCATCAGAACCTTCCCAAGCTTTCTCATGAGCTCTCCTTAGGTTCTTACAAAACCCATCCACATAGCTTCTGTGAGCTGAAGCTGACATTTCATCTATGGAGATGCCAAAGGCCAAATCCACTGGCAGACAAGCTTCCTTCCCCATCATAAGTCTATAAGGGGGATAGGCAGTTGCATCATTCTCTGTGCTTATGTACCACAGAGCCACAGTGGAGATGTGCCTGCTCCAATGTTGTTTTCTATCTGCAGAAAGGGTCCCCAACATATCAAGAAAACTTCTTTGGCTGATAAGGTGTCGTTCTTCACTTCTGAATGCTCAACATGTCAAACAGCTGTTTAATGAGCCTGCTTTCAAAGTCTCTTCCTTGATAAGAGGGGATTTTCTGGGGTAGCCCATATTGAACTAAGAACTTCTCCACTAACACTTTTGCAACTGTAGAAGCTCATTGATCTTTTGTGGGATTTGCCTAGGTATACTGAGTGAAATAGTCAGTCACTACCAGTATATTCCCTTGGCCACTCATGTTGGAATCCAGACTCAAGAACTCAATGCACATTGCACACCAACGTCATAGGAACTCAACTTTAAAGGTGGCCCATTGGGGCACCTCTGAAATGTAGAGTTTTCCTCTAGATACAACATAGGCAGGTGTTGCAAACACTTTTAACTTTGACCCGCATTCACACCCAATAGAAACGATCTCTAAATAACTTGAATGTTCTGTCGGGTCCTAATTGTCCATATTCATTGTGTAACACCTTCAGCGCTGCCCCCCTATATTTCTCAGGAAGGAGCAATTGCTATCTTTATTCCAGCTTGCTTGAGGGGTTCCTTCAGTAGACCACTCTGGTTCACAGCTGCAAACGATTCCACTCTTTATGGGCTAATCAGGCTTTTTTAGAGAGTAATTTCTGGGCAGCCATTATTAAAGGCTTCCAAAATCAAACTGCAAAAAAAATCTTCTGCTTAATCCTTCCTCAAGTCTTTCTTGCAGAAAGTTGGCAGACCTTCATTTCTCACATGAGTTAAGTTGCAGAAGAACTTTGGAATGCCAACAACAGCAACTCCAATAACTTCAGCCCCTGTTGCTGATCTGGTTCTATACTCTATTTCTTGACACAAGGCCTGAAAAACTTCTGGCTCTTATTGAGTTAACTCTAATTTGGAAATCTCAAATTAGTAAGGTCTCCTTGATAAAGCCTCAGAGTCCCTATTCTTGATTCCAGAACAGCATTTTAAACTGAAACAGAATCCAAACAGTGCCACCGTCGATGTCCTGTGGCATCCAGCTTGGCTGTAGCAAGAACATATGTGAGAAGGTTGTTATCCATTTTACTTTCAAATTCTTTTTCATACAAGTACAGCTTATCCACAACTGCCCATTTCAAGGCCAAGAATTATAACTTATGAGTAGAGTAGTTTCTCTCAGGAAGGGTAAGACTTTGGCTCACATAAATGACAGGTCTGTTAAATTCATCATGTTCCTGATATAGTACATCACCTAACCCTTCTCTGCTGCTGTCAATGTGTAATTCATGAGGCTTGGCATGGTTAGCAGAGACCAATACTGGGGTACAGATCAAACAGAAAAACCTATTCAATTTGATTAGACCAATCTCTCTCTATGGACTGTGTATTTTTTCTGCCCTTTGGTTTGATTAACTCTTTCTGAGGTCTCTTGCCTTTTTTCTTTCCCAGCCCAAAGAAGCTCAGTAGGGGATGGGCTATCTTTGCAAACCCTTCCACGAATCTCCTGTATTAAGAACAGAACCCCAGAATCAATCTCAGCTCATTCACAGTTTGGGGTCTAGGCCAGGTGGGGACAGCTTCCAACTTCTTGTCGTCAGTGGCCACTCCCTCAGTAGGGACAACATGCCTAGGGTAGGTGAACGATAGATGATAGAATTGGCATTTCTCAAGAGATAATTTTAACCCCCCCTCATAGAGACACCTCAAGACATTTTCCAATCGCTCTTCTTGCTCTTCTAAAGCCTGCACTAACACTTCAGTGAGGTTCATGCCGCCAACAATTTTCTTATTCTAACACTGAAATGTTGCCGTGACCCCATTCAAATCTTGTGGTATTCGATCAAACTGGAAGAATTCCACTGGACAAATGAAAGTGGTTTTCTCACAATTGTCAGGATGCATGGGATCTGATGGTATACACTACTCAGGTCCAACATACTGAACGTTTTAGCCCCCGACAGACATTGTAGAGCATCTAATATTCCAAGGGTAGTTTACTGATCCAGGATAGTACTTTTGTTGAGAGTGTGATAGTCAATGCACATTCTGAAAAAACAATTTTTCTTTCTTACCACCATGATGGGAGAGGCATGAGGATATTCGAATCTGAAGTTTCACTGGAGAGACAGTAGTATTGTGTATACTGAAATTACTTTCCCCTGGGTTCTCTTTAGAACCTTCAACAAAACTATTTCCTGGAATCAAACCCAAATCTTTCTTCTGTGGATCACTCTTGAGAATGACGTAAAGGCCAGGCTAATTCCAACTTAACTTGACTAAGTCCCATAGACACATCTTTTCACCTGGCTGTAATACTTTGTCTGTTCCATCCAATTTCCATACCTTTCCCACCCCTTCAGTTGGAGTTTTCTGTTCTTGAACCATACTCTGGTATAACATGGGATGTACCCTTCAGGGGTGACTTCACTCTCTGAAATACAGGGGTGAGGAGTTATCCCAAAAAGTCAGTATTTGTCCCCACTATCATGAAACTCCAATTAGCCATTGGGGTCAGGAACACACAATGGCCAAGGTGTCAGAAGTTTTACCAACAATGGTACAGCCTTAGGGGTTAAAAATTGGCTGAGAATAGAACCCTCTAGTTAGGCTATGTGGTGATTTTGGTTGCCAGTAAGATCATTATTTACATCACTTGTGACATCTTTGACTTCAAGGTTGCTATCTCTGCATTGACCTCTAGTGCACCCACTTGTTTTACTGAATGCTCAGCTAGTGATCTTCTTAAAGTATAACTTAGGCTTCTTTCACACTGCTGCATCAGCAAAATAAATCATGGAGACATAGCAGAGATGGTTGGGAAGGTTTGCTTTGAATATTAACCCCTTCCCTCCACCACCACCTGCCTCTTTAGGAGATTCTGAATGCCGGGAGGCGAAAGTAAGAATTCCACTGTCATTGGCTGTCAGAACGGTCACATGATCAGAAAGCTCCCGATCACATTTAGACATTGGGAGCTTTCTGGTACCTGTCACAAAGCGTGCTGGGACCACGCAGGGGGCATGCTCTCAGCATAGAAATGTTTACATTTGGGGTGTATATGTGTGGCATTAAAGCCCACCCGCTGAGAGGCCGCATATATGCTTACGGACATTGGGAAGAAGTTAAAGCAGAGTTCCACCCAAAAGTGGAACTTCCGCTTTAGGTAGTCCTAACCCCCGGCATGCCACATTTGACATGTCATTTTTTTGGGGGGGGGAGCGGGTACCTAGTTTTGACAGGTACCGTTCCCACTTCCGCTCGGAGCGCCGCGGCGCCCTGAGCAGAAGTTCTCCTCTCCCCCTCCCGCCCTGCAACTTTCAGGGACATGTCAGAGGTCCCAGAAGATTGCCGGACAATCAAGACGCGCAGCGCAACTGGCGCATGTGCAGTGCGAATCCGGCTGTGAAGCCGCAAGCTGTCACAGCCGGGTGCCCACACCAGTGATGACGGCGTCGTTGAGACCAGAGGGAGAGGATCGAGGCTTCGGGCGGCCGCATCGCTGGACAGTGGGACAGGTGAGTGTGTGTTTATTAAAAGTCAGCAGCTACACTTTTTGCTATACATTTGTTGCTACAGCCACTCAAAAGAAATATAAAATTAAAAATGTAATCACTTGCACCACACAAGGAGTGGTATACAGTGCCTTGCGAAAGTATTCGGCCCCCTTGAACTTTGCGACCTTTTGCCACATTTCAGGCTTCAAACATAAAGATATAAAACTGTAATTTTTTGTGAAGAATCAACAACAAGTGGGACACAATCATGAAGTGGAACAGAATTTATTGGATATTTCAAACTTTGCTAACAAATAAAAAACTGAAAAATTGGGCGTGCAAAATTATTGAGCTCCTTTACTTTCAGTGGAGCAAACTCTCTCCAGAAGTTCAGTGAGGATCTCTGAATGATCCAATGTTGACCTAAATGACTAATGATGATAAATAGAATCCACCTGTGTGTAATCAAGTCTCCTTATAAATGCACCTGCACTGTGATAATCTCAGAGGTCCGTTTAAAGCGCAGAGAGCATCATGAAGAACACACCAGGCAGGTCCGAGATACTGTTGTGGAGAAGTTTAAAGCCAGATTGGATACAAAAAGATTTACCAAGCTTTAAACATCCCAATGAGCACTGTGCAAGCGATAATATTGAAATGGAAGGAGTATCAGACCACTGCAAATCTACAAAGACCTGGTCGTCCCTCTAAACTTTCAGCTCATACAAGGAGAAGACTGATCAGAGATGCAGCCAAGAGGCCCATGATCACTCTGGATGAACTGCAGAGATCTACAGCTGAGGTGGGAGATTCTGTCCATAGGACAACAATCAGTCGTATACTGCACAAATCTGGCCTTTATGGAAGAGTGGCAAGAAAAAAGCCATTTCTTAAAGCTATCCATAAAAAGTGTTGTTTAAAGTTTGCCACAAGCCACCTGGGAGACACACCAAACATGTGGAAGAAGGTGCTCTGGTCAGATGAAACCAAAATCAAACTTTTTGGCCACAATGCAAAACGTTATGTTTGGTGTAAAAGCAACACAGCTCATCACCCTGAATACACCATCCCCACTGTCAAACATGGTGGTGGCAGCATCATGGTTTGGGCCTGCTTTTCTTCAGCAGGGACAGGGAAGATGGTTAAAATTGATGGTGAGATGGATGGAGCCAAATACAGGACCATTCTGGAAGAAAACCTGATGGAGTCTGCAAAAGACCTGAGACTGGGACGGAGATTTGTCTTCCAACAAGACAATGATCCAAAACATAAAGCAAAATCTACAATGGAATGGTTCACAAATAAACATATCCAGGTGTTAGAATGGCCAAGTCAAAGTCAAGACCTGAATCCAATCGAGAATCTGTGGAAAGAACTGAAAACTGCTGTTCACAAACGCTCTCCATCCAACCTCAGTGAGCTCGAGCTGTTTTGCAAGGAGGAATGGGCAGAAATTTCAGTCTCTCGATGTGCAAAACTGATAGAGACATACCCCAAGTGACTTACAGCTGTAATTGCAGCAAAAGGTGGCGCTACAAAGTATTAACTTAAGGGGGCTGAATAATTTTGCACGTCCAATTTTTCAGTTTTTTGCTTGTTAAAAAAGTTTGAAATATCCAATAAATTTTGTTCCACTTCATGATTGTGTTCCACTTGTTGATTCTTCACAAAAAATTACAGTTTTATATCTTTATGTTTGAAGCCTGAAATGTGGCAAAAGGTCGCAAAGTTCAAGGGGGGCGAATACTTTCGCAAGGCACTGTATATGTTACAATGTAAATGTGGTCTCCAATATATTTGACGAACATCTCGGGCACTTCATGTCCGAGTGGGGAACATGTCAACAATATTCGTAAAGGTTTGGAGACTCATAGTGTATCCAGACATTTTAAAAAATTCCATCAAAAAAATCTGAATGGATTACAATTCTAGGGCATAGAAAAAGTGAACCATCTTTGGAGAGGAGCAAATTTTATTTGTCAGCTGAGTCGCAGAGAGTCCTTTTGGATATATGAGACCAAGGTTTTGGTTCCATCAGGGCTCAATGTTGACTTTGAGTTAAATTGTTTTATTTCTGACAGATAATTTTATTATTTAGGTTTTTTTTTCCATTTCTCATTAATACTTTGCGGTTTATTTTATGATAATTTTATGATAATTTTATGATATCTCTATGGAAGGTTATTGAATTTTTAACCAATTCTTATATACTAATTTTATATTCCTAAAATGGACTATCATTTTTTATTGTATCTTATTTCTGCATGTTGTTTTATTATTATATATATATATTTATATATATTATTATATTATATTATTTAATATAATTAGGATGATTAAATTTGTGCTAAACCCTTGTCTGCCACCTAGAGGGAGGACACAATATGGCCGGGGTCACTTAGTGATATAAACATTGATACTGGCGATCAATAGATTATATAATATGTTATAAGTTGTTTTCCTTTTATATTAGTGGCTCCTTACAATGGTCTTTTTTCATCCCTTTATGTACACCAACTTGTGATTACCCGGTTACTAAAGGAGTCACTGCCGGCCGGACTGGTTCCGGGTTCGTTGTTATTATGTTTCTATACCCGCCCATATCCTCTGCATAAGTCTTCTAGTAAGGAGACGATCGGTCTCCTAAGCAACGATGAAGCTGCATTGGAAGGCGGAGTTGTGGCCAATACAAAAGCAGGTCCGTGACTCCACACGATATCCTTGCTGAGGAAGTCCCACCCATAGAGGACGTAACGCGTTCGGGGGAACGTCACGTGACCCGCGGCCATCTTGAGTGTCTTCTCTACAGGCTAAGAGACACGCACGCACGCACGCTTGCAGGCTCTGCATTTTTATTATCAACCAAGCGTGAGTGTATTACTTTTCACCATAATAAAGCAATTTAAAATATACAGAGAGCACTAGATTTGCTTCTTTATATATCATTATATATCGGAGACGCCCGGAGGAGGATATTTCCCATCTATGCTTTGATGACTTCAGTTATAATGTGAGGTCTGATTACCATATATCTGATCCTGAGTGGTGATTAATGAGATGAGGAGGAGTGGAGGTGGATTACTGCTTTGGCTCGATTATCACATGCTGTTTGACCCTGCAGGGTCTCAGAGATAAGGTGAGAGGCAGAGAGTGACAGGTGGCGGGATCATATGAGCACCCTTTTCACGTTTGTGGATCAGGAGTTTGTTTGCTCTGAATTATTTTCCCATCAAATGAACAAGAAGGACTGTTTCTTTCACACTCAACACTCTGCACCTGTTTTGGACTCCTTTATTACATCTATTATGTCTATTCATTAGGATTGCGCTGCACTTTATTTTTTGTGAATTTTAATAAACACAGAAAAGGCTGGAACTCTGCTTTAAAATGAATTACGGTGTGTTTTAAGTTTGTGATGCTCAGATACAATTGTATTATGCTTTAGGCCTCATGCACACAGGGCCTTAAAAAAACAATCTGCAAAGCCAGTATTGACGAGAGGAAAAGGTGTCTGTAAAAGCGTGTTTTTAGAAGCTTTTTGCATTGGTGTTATTGCGCATTTAGCTGCTGCCTTAGCGTTTAGTCGCGTTAGCGTTTTAGCATTGTTCTCTGCCCTCTTTTTTCCAATTCCAAATCCAATTACTACAGCTTAAAAATGCCTGATGCGGCTTCACACTTTATACAGGCTACAGCGTTAACACACATTTAGCCACGTCAGCCGTTTTTACAGCTGTAAATCTGCAGCTTGAAAACACCTATGCTTTTTACAGCTCCTAAAAGTCTGTGTGTGCATGAGGCCATGGAATAACACGGAGAGGCATTTTTAACCACTTTACCACCGGAGGATTTTGCTGTCTTACGTCCAGGCCACTTTTTGTGATTCGGCACTGTGTGACTTTAACCACTTGCCGACCGCCGCACGACTATCTACGGCGGCGGTCAGCCCCCTACAGGCAAAGTGACGTAGGTCTACGTCGCTCGCCTGTGAGGGTTTAGGGAGCGAGCGCGCACCGCCGGAGGCGCGCTCCCGCTCCCGCGTGGTCACGGACCCCCCCGCGCGTGTGACCGGCGGACCCGATCGCCGCCGGCCACTCTGCGATCGGCGGGGGAGAGGGAGAAAGTCAGGCAGCTTGTGTAAACAAGCTGCCTGTCATTCTCCTCTCTGTATGAGAGATGATCACATGGATCTACTATGTAGATCCATTGATCACTCTGCATACAGTTGAAGCCACAGCCAATCACAGTTAGAATCACGCCCCTAGGGACACACACAGCCCCTCCCTCTCAAATAAAGTTAACCCCTTCACTACCAGTGTATTTTTACAGTAACAGTGCATATGTATAGCACTGATTACTGTAGAAATGTCACTGGTAACCCCAAAAGTGTCAAAAATGTCAGTTAAGGGTCCGTTCTGTCCGCCGCAATGTCGCAGTACCGCAAAAAAAATCGCAGATCGCCGCCATTACGCGTTAAAAAAAAAAAACAACAAAAATGACAAAAATCTTTCCCTTTGTTAGTAAACGCAATAACTTTTGCGCAAACCAATCAAAATACGCTTTTTGCGATTTTTTTTACCAAACATAGGTAGCATAAAACAAATTGGCCGAAAATATTAAAAAATTTTGATTTTTACATTTTTTTTGGGGGGAATTTCATATAAAAAAAAGGGAAAAATATTGCTATTTTTGCAAAATTGACGCTCTTTTTTTGTTTATAGCGCGTGATCAAAAAATCGCACAGGTGATCAAATACCGCCAAAAGAAAGCTCTGTTTGTGGGAAAAAAAGGACGCCAAATTCGTTTAGGTACAGCGTCGCACGACCGCGCAATTGTCCGTTAAAGTCACGCAGTGCCGAATCGCAAAATAGCCTCTGGTCGTTTAGCAGCCAAATCCTCCGGGGCTTAAGTGGTTAACTGACAATTGCGCGGTCATGCAACGCCGTACACAAACGAAATTTACGTCCTTTTTTCCCCCACAAACAGAGCTTTCTTTTGGTGGTATTTGATCACCTGTGCGATTTTTACTTTTTGCGCTATAAACAAAAAAAGAGCGACAATTTTGAAAAAATAACAATATTTTTCACATTTATTTATATGAAATTCCCCCCCCCCCCCAAAAAAATGTAAAAATCGAAATTTTTTATCATTTCAGGCCAATTTGTTTTCTGCTACATATTTTTGATTAAAAAAATCGCGATAAGCGTATTTTGATTGGTTTGCGCAAAAGTTATTGCGTTTACTAACTAAGGGAAAGATTTCTGTCATTTTTGGTGGTTTTTTTTAATGAGTAATGGCGGCGATCTGCGATTTTTTTTGCGGGACTGCGACATTGCGGCGGACAGATCGGACCCTTGACTGACATTTTTGGGGGTACCGGTGACATTACTACAGTAATCAGTGCTATACATATGCACTGTTACTGTAATAATGACACTGGCAGGGAAGGGGTTAATTTTTATGGGTGATTAAGGGGTTAATGTATGCCTGGTGCTTACTGACGTGTGTGGGGGGAGGTGACTGAGTGACACAGGGACAGATCACAGGTTCAGCTATGCTGAATCCTGCAATCTGACCCTGCCTGTCACTTAGGAGATCCGCCCGCTTTGTTTACACAAGCGGGTGGATCTCCAGACTCGATTCCCCGACGATTGGGGAAGAGCGGCGGTAATTACCGCCGCTCCTCCCCTGGCCCGACTCCCGCTGTGACTGAATACAGCGGGAGCGAGCCTCCGGCGGCGCGCGCGCGCTGCCGAGACGGGGGAATGTCTGGTGATGTAGGTCTACGTCGCCAGACGATAACGAGCCACTTTGCCGCAGTACAGTCAACGTGACTGGTCGGCAAGTGGTTAAGCTGTATAAAACAAAAATCCCTGAGCAGCTGTAAAAACATCCAGTGTGCATGAGGCCTAAATATTGGGACACAGATAACAGTCACCCCAAACCTCCTTTTCTTGGTGTGCCCCCATAGAAAGATGGTTCCTATTGGGGCGCACTTGCAGGTTCGCTCCTGCACCAGGCTGTGTGAATCCATTGACAAACATACAACGTGGCTCGCCTCATCCCCTGCTCTCTCCTCACTGGATCCCACTGACAGCAGCAGGAACCAAGCACATGCAAAAGCTTACAGTAATTGCACAGATTCTGGTGTGAATGGGCCCCACGTATTTGGAGAGCAAGGGGGGCACAGCAGGTTTTAAAACTTTCCTTTAATTTAAGGAATGCACTGAGGTAAAAAAAAACTGCTTTAGAAGTGAAAACTGAGCTCTAGGCAGATTTAATGCACAGCAATAAAGTGGTATCAAATGCAAAAAACGGTCATTATGTTTCCTGTTATACTACATTGTACCCATTATGAACACAAAGCAATCCACACACACTGATAGCAAGGCAGGCGGGGCTGTGATGATGTAGAGGAGGCGTTTCCGGGGGGTGGGCTACATCCTGAAAAGAGGCTCAGACTGCTCATGCGCGCGCACTTAAACTGCACATGCGCAGTAGCTTGCGGATGCGCGCATTGTTACTTTCTAGTATCTTGTGGTACCTGTTCCGTGAGAAAAACCTACCCTCCTCACAACGGTGTTACAGGCGGCGGAAGTGACGTCTATGGTTGAATTATTCGGCAAGTTGAAACTATCGGCAGTACACCTGATTAGAAGTTTACGTTGTGTATGGTCCGCGGTTGTGTACTAGGACTATCTCACAAATATAGCGCCGCTGTAGGCGGAGATGGAAGCCAGCCTGACGTGCGCCGTGTGTCTGAGCGTGTTCCGGGATCCGGTGACTCTCCCTCTCTGTTCTCATAACTTCTGTAAGCGCTGTGTGCTGGAATGTGGTGGGGAGACCCCCAGCCGGAGCCTGCACTTTACCATCTCGGGGCCTGCTCAGGTCACTTGTCCCCTCTGCCGCAAAGTCAGCTCCATCCCCGGCGGCCTGGCCGCTCTGCCCGTCAATACCACCCTGGCCGAGCTGGTGCGGTTCCTGTCCCTGGGCTCCCGGGAGCAGGGGGCGGCCGTGGGCGCTCAGGAAGACGACTATAGCGAGAGGGGAGCAGTGGGGCGCTGCCCGGAACACCCAGAACACAAGCTGGAGCTCTTCTGTAAGAACTGTGCTGTCACCTGCTGTGGGAAGTGTGTGTCCTGCCACCACCAGGGGATCTTCCACAACGTCAACCTCCTGGACATGGTCTACCAGGAGGAGAAGGTGAGCTGACAGCACCCCTAGCTAATATCCCATAATAATGCATGGGTGGGGATCCAGGGCACCCGACATTGAAAGGCCTGTTACTTAGTGCAAACACAACCTCCTGGGCATGGTCTATCAGGAGGAGAAGGTGAGCTGACAGCACCCCTAGCTAATATCCCATAATAATGCATGGGTGGAGATCCAGGGCACCCAACCTTGGAGGCCTATTAGTGCAAACACAACCTCCTGGACATGGTCTACCAGGAGGTGATGGTGAGAAGACCTCAGCAACCCTAGCTAATATCCCATAATACATGAGTGGAGAACTCTGGCAATCAGTGCACCCAATGTTGGTGTCCTATTAGTGGAAACACAACCTCCTGGACATGGTCTATCAGGAGGAGACGGTGCACAGACATCAGTTACCCTAACTAATCCATAATACATGAGTGGAGAACCCTGGCAATCGGTGCACCCAACGTTGGTGTCCTATTAGTAAAAACACAACCTCCTGGACATGGTCTACCAGGAGGAGAAGGTGAGCTGATAGCACCCCTAGGTAATATCCCATAAAAAATGCATGGGTGGGGATCCAGGGCACACAACATTGAAAGGCCTGTTAGTGCAAATACAACCTCCTGGACATGGTCTACCAGGAGGTGATGGTGAGAAGACCTCAGCAACCCTAGCTAATCCATAATACATGAGTGGAGAACCCTGGCAATCAGTGCACCCAATGTTGGTGTCCTATTAGTGGAAACACAACCTCCTGGACATGGTCTATCAGGAGGAGAAGGTGAGCTGACAGCACCCCTAGCTAATATCCCATAATAATGGATGGGTGGGGAACCAGGGCACCCAACATTGAAAGGCCTATTAGTGCAAACACAACCTCCTGGACATGGTCTATCAGGAGGTGATGGTGAGAAGACCTCAGCAACCCTAGCTAAGATCCCATAATACATGTGGAGAACTCTGGCAATCAGTGCACCCAATGTTGGTGTCCTATTAGTGGAAACACACCTCCTGGACATGGTCTACCAGGAGGAGAAGGTGAGCTGCCAGCACCCCCTAAGCTAATATCCCATAATAATGTATGGGTGGGGATCCAGGGCACCCAACATTGAAAGGCCTGTTAGTGCAAACACAACCTCCTGGACATGGTCTACCAGGAGGAGACGGTGCACAGACATCAGTTACCCTAACTAATCCATAATAAATGAGTGGAGAACCCTGGCAATCGGTGCACCCAACGTTGGTGTCCTATTAGTAAAAACACAACCTCCTGGACATGGTCTACCAGGAGGAGAAGGTGAGCTGATAGCACCCCTAGGTAATATCCCATAAAAAATGCATGGGTGGGGATCCAGGGCACACAACATTGAAAGGCCTGTTAGTGCAAATACAACCTCCTGGACGTGGTCTACCAGGAGGTGATGGTGAGAAGACCTCAGCAACCCTAGCTAATCCATAATACATGAGTGGAGAACCCTGGCAATCAGTGCCCCCAATGTTGGTGTCCTATTAGTGGAAACACAACCTCCTGGACATGGTCTATCAGGAGGAGAAGGTGAGCTGACAGCATCCCTAGCTAATATCCCATAAAAAATGCATAGGTGGGGATCCAGGGCACCCAACATTGAAAGGCCTGTTAGTGCAAACACAACCTCCTGGACATGGTCTACCAGGAGGAGAAGGTGCACAGACATCAGCAACCCTAGCTAATCCATAATACATGAGTGGAGAACCCTGGCAATCAGTGCACCCAATGTTGGTGTCCTATTAGTGGAAACACATCCTCCTGGACATGGTCTATCAGGAGGAGAAGGTGAGCTGACAGCACCCCTAGCTAATATCCCATAATAATGGATGGGTGGGGAACCAGGGCACCCAACATTGAAAGGCCTGTTACTTAGTGCAAACACAACCTCCTGGACATGGTCTATCAGGAGGAGAAGGTGAGCTGATGGCACCCCTAGGTAATATCCCATAAAAAATGCATGGGTGGGGATCCAGGGCACACAACATTGAAAGGCCTGTTAGTGCAAATACAACCTCCTGGACATGGTCTACCAGGAGGTGATGGTGAGAACACCTCAGCAACCCTAGCTAAGATCCCATAATACATGTGGAGAACTCTGGCAATCAGTGCACCCAATGTTGGTGTCCTATTAGTGGAAACACACCTCCTGGACATGGTCTACCAGGAGGAGAAGGTGAGCTGATAGCACCCCTAGGTAATATCCCATAAAAAATGCATGGGTGGGGATTCAGGGCACCCAACATTGAAAGGCCTGTTAGTGCAAACACAACCTCCTGGACATGGTCTACCAGGAGGTGATGGTGAGCTGACATCAGCAACCCTAGCTAATATCCTATAATAATACATTAGTGAGGAACCCTGGCAACCAGTGCACCCAACATTGGAGGCCTATTAGTGCAAACACAACCTCCTGGACATGGTCTACCAGGAGGAGAAGGTTAGCTGACATCAGCACCCCTAGATCATATCCCATTATAACAAAAATGCATGTGTATAGAACCTTGGGAACCAAGGCACCCACCATTGGAGGCCTATTAGTGCAAATGTTAACCTCCTGGACATGGTCTACCAGGAGGAGGTGGTGAGCAGACATCAGCACCCCTAGCTAATATCCCATAATAATGCATGGGTGGGGAACCAGGGCAACCAACATTGGAGTCCTAGTAGTGGAAACACTACCTCCTGGACATGGTCTGCCAGGGCTGACCTCAGCATCCCTTTCCAATATCCCATAATATTTAAAAAACTTGGGTAAAGAACCTTGGGAACTTTACCTTGGGATGCTAACATCCGCATCCCTATTATATATACCATAACAATAAAACTTAGGTAAAGAAGATGGGTAACCACCTTTTGGAGGCCTATTGGTGCAAACCCACCAACCTTCTGTACATGGCCTATCAGGAGGAGGTGGTGAGCCGCCAGGGCTGACATTAGGATTCCTAGCTAATATCCCAATATAATAAGCATGGGTGGAGAACCCTGGGAACCAGGGCACCCAACATTGGAGGCCTATTAGTGCAAACACAACCTCCTGGACATGGTCTATCAGGAGGACATGGTGAGCTGTCATTGAGATCCATCGGTCATACCCCATTATAATAAAACAGGGATCCAGCCCAACACTGGAGGCCTATTAGTGAAGACACAACCTTCTAGACCTTATCCAACAGGAGAAGGTGAGCTGACATCAGCATCTCCAGCTACTATCCCAATATAATAAAGCATGGGTGTAGAACCCTAGGAACCAATGCAACCATCATTGGAATCCTATTTGTGCAAACACATCGACCTCCTGGAACATTGTCTAGCAGGAAGACCTGGTGAGCTGACATGGGGATCCCTAGGTTATATCCCATAATAATACATGGATGGCCACACAAGGCACCCAAGATGGGAGTCTTAGTAATGGAAACCCAACCTCCTGGGCATGGTCAACCAGGAGGAGAAGATGAGCTGACAGGATCCCTAGCTAATATCCCATTATAATAAAAGATGGGTGACAAACCCTGGGATCCAGTGCACCCTATTCTGGAGGCCTATTAGTGGAAACACATCGACCCCCCCCCCCCCCCCCCCCCGTACAGGATCTACAAGCAGGAGAAGCTGAGCAGACATGGTGATCTCTAAGTCATATCCCCTAATACTGTATGGAGGGCCAAACCCTGGGCATCCAGTGTACCCAACATTGAATTATTATTAATGGAAACATGTTAACCTCTTGGACATGGTCTACCAAGAGGAGGTGAGTTGTCATGGGAATCCCTAGGTCATATCCCATAATAATAAAATGTGGATCTAGTACACCCAACATTGGAGACCTATTGGTGCAAACACATCAACCTCCTTAACAGGGTCTAGAAGCAGGAGAAGGCGAGTGGACATGGAGATCACTAGGTCATAGCCCATAATAATGCATGGGTGGCCAAACCCTGGGAACCCAGTGTGACTAACATTAAAGTCTTATCAGTGGAAACCTGTTAACCTCCTGGAATGGTCTACCAAGAGGAGGTGAGAGGTCATGGGGATCTCTAGGTCATATCCCATATTATAAAATATGCGCTGGCATTTAGTGTACACAACATTTGGAGTGCTATTAGTGGAATTACAATGTAAACCTTCTGGACATGGCCTGGAGGAGAAGGTTGGCTGGCATGAGGATTTTTAGGTCATATATCCAATAATAATATAACACGGATGGGTGGCTAAACACTGGCATCCAGTGAACCCAACATTGGACTAGTGGAAACACAATGTCAACCTTGACTTGGCCTACCAGCAGGAGAAGGTGAGCTGCCATGGCGTTCCCTAGCTCATATCCAAAAATGATTAAACTGGGATCCAGTACACTCTACATTGGCAGCCTATTAGTGGAAACACATCAACCGCCTGGACATGGTCTACCAGGAGGAGAAGGTGAGATGTCATGGGGATACCTGGGTCATATCTTATAATAATACTGGGATCCAGTGCATCAAACATTGGAGTACTGTTATTCAAAACACAACCTCCTGGACATTTTCTACCTAGAGGTGAGCTGCTAGGGGGATCTCTAGGTAATATATTGTATAATAATGTTAAAACCTCAGAGTCTTATTAGTGGACTTACAATGTCAACCTCCTGGGCATGATCTACCAGGAGGAAAGAAGGTAAGCTGCCATGGGGATCCCTAGGTAATATCCCATAATAAAACCGAGATCCAGTGCACCCAACATTGGAATCTTGTTAGTGGAACCACATCCTCAACCTCCTAAATGTGGTCTACCAGAAGGAGAAAACAAATTGCCAGAGCTGCTATGGGGTCCTCTAGTTCACATATCCCATAATGATAAAACATGGACAGAGGAACCCTGGGAACCAGTTCACCCAACACTGGAGTAATATTTGTGCAAACTCGTCAACCTCCTGGACATGGTCTGCCTGGATGAGAAGGTGAACGGTCATGGGGATCTCCAGGTCATATACCCCATAATGGTAAAACATGGGTGGCCAAACTTTGGGATCCAGGGCACTAAACATCAATGCGTTTCCACTAGTAGGGATCCAATCTCTTGGACATGGTCTACTAGGAGAAGAGCTGCCAGGAGTGCAATGGAGAAAATTGAGCCAACTCTGGCTGCCATTGCTGAAATAAATTTGGCCATTCCAGTCTGACCTCTTTGGTTCACTTTGCCATTCCCCAGCAGCACACACATTTCCTTCACTCACCCACAATTTAGTACAGCCGCCAGGAACAAGAAAAACACTCCGTACTTATGGGCATGATGGAGTATGGGACTCTCTCCCCATCCTCACATGTCAGGGCTTAGGACTTGGTCATTAGCCCAGTAGGAAGAGAATCCATCACTCCTGTGTGAGTTCTAACAAGTGTGACACAGTATCAACAAGGACCCCCTCTGCAAGCATAGCCATATCAGGCATACATTGTCTGAAAGATGCATGTATTTACCAGAAGACACAAACACTGAACAAAGTGCGCTCCTGTGGGTTCTCCATCAGAATATTTGAATACATCACAAGCTATTGAGACCATTAGCTTGACTAAAAAGCTACACATTTATAGAGGTGCAGCTCCTTGCTATCTCATACATGAAAATTTGGGAATATATTTGTATGCTTGAATAGCATTTTGTAAAGACCTCCTGCTTTGTTAATGTAGTGATATCATTTATTTTGTACTATGACATCGTAGAGGTAGGGTAAACTATTGGATATCTTATTTGCTGATACTTGCATGCCACTTATATGTTTTTCTTTTTTCATAGCTGATATTTTTTAACAGTTTAAAAAAACTAAGAGAAATGCATGAAAGATTTACCAAGACCTCATCGGATGATAAGGATGTAAAGGTAAACGTTTTTTCTTTTATGTGTGGAAAATACATGATGTCAGCAGGACTGAGACACTGGGCATGTTTTGCTTTTTAAAATTTTATAATAGTTGGTTTTATAGGTTTTGGCAAACGGTGATGGTTTAACAGCTGCAGTACTGTGCTGTATAAAATGTTGCAATTCTGTTTATCATTAGAAGTTCATTGCATTAGTAGTGAGCTGGAAGAAGAGTTTCTCATTCTGCTTTATGAACTGAAGCTGTGCCCAAAATAATGTGATCTACTTGTAGCCAGCCTTTTCCTTTACTGCTGACATTAATTGCCTTGTCTTCCGCTGTGTCTCTGTGTGGAGGTGACTATCTTGCTAGAGACAGTGCTTTACTTCTTAATATTTAGTCTATAGCTAGGGCAGTGGTCTCCATACTGCGGCCCGGGGGGCCAGATGCGGCCCTTTGCCTGCTTTTATCTGGCCCTTTGGGGCTCTTTTTTTATCTACTGATACCAACAAAGGGACATTCCTTGCCAATGAAGGGGCACATTTCCTCCCAATGACACCATTATTGGGGCATAATTCCTTCCAGTGACACCAACTATAGGGCACAATTCCTTCCGATGACACTAAAGATGGGGTATTTTTTCCCACTGACATCAAGATCTTTTCTACTCTCAGTGGCCATAGTCTGGCCCTCCTAAAGGCTGAAGGACAGTAAACTGGCCCTTTGTTTAGAAAGTTTGGAGACCCCAGAGCTAGGGCAATGAATTCCAAGCTGAGTCCCTTTTGCATACCTTTTATTCGGCTCTTGGGGCACTATTCTTCCCACTGATACGAGACGCTATTCCTTCTACTGACACTAACAGTGGGGCACTTTTCCTTCCACTGATGGCAATATTAGGGCACTAATATTTCTTCCAATACTAAAGATTGGACATTGTAAAGTCCCACTAATGCCAGGAAATTTTCTACTCCCACTGCCCCCCTAAAGTCTGAAGCACAGTATATTGGCCCTTTGTTTAGAAAGTTGGGAGACCCCTGAGCTAGGGGAACAGTGAGCTGAACAGCAATGAGGATAGTGGCAAATCTGAGATTAGCAGACAGGCAGCAGTGCCTTAGAGCTCACACTGCAGACATGGTTATGAGGCAGTAGGCCTAAGAATGTGCACACTGCTATTTTCAGAAGGAATTCACGTGTAAAAAAATATTTTTTTAATTATGTTTTACCTTAGGCACAATTAACAACTTTTCTAAGGACCTGTTCGCTTTATTTACATTGATCAAGTGCAGAAAAATTACAATCACTGCATAGCATTAAGAGGCCTAAAATCAGGGTGGATTTGATTTAAACCAAGTCGATTTAAATCATGATTTAAGTCACTAGTAAAAAATGCTCGATTTTATATCGACTCAATTTAAATCCTATTTTCTCTTACGTCCTCTGACAGTCCATGCCCGTTCATACAGTCTTCACGATTGGTATTGGCCTTTTCCACAGGAGCAAGCTAGGCAGTAATTTTGTTAATACAACAAACATTAACATGTAGACACACCCACAGGGGGCCGTCCCTCTGGCCGATATCCTCCAGCCAGTACCACTCTAATCCAGTTCTTTGCTGCCTAACGTCAGGAGTAGGTTAGGTTTTCCCTGCTGGGACCTAGTGTCTCAGTTTTTTTTTTCTTGTTTTTTTTTTTTTTTTCTGAAGTGTTTTACTTTAAAGAATAGCTTTTTATTTTTTCTCACCTATGCTAGTTAGTCAGGATTTGGAGGACTACAAGCGTCAGCAGAACTGGGCCTCGTACTGGTTAATATAGAACCTTATGGAGTCCCAGTCTGCCATCGAGCGTCGCAGGCTTTTGGTACGCCCAGGCCTCGCAACGACAGTGCCCCTAGAAGCGGGGATGAGCCTGCAAAGTTTTTCTATCCTCCCTGGGATGTCTCAACGTCGAACACCCGGGGTTGCTAGCATCCTTCCTGGCTGATGGCACCCCCACCCAGGTGGGGGATCTCCCGTGTCTGAGCGGTGCCCACGTTCGCGGTATGGTGAGTACTACTACCCCTCTGTCCCTGGGAACAGGTTTTTGAGAGCGTATTGAGTGGGCCCACTCTGGGAATGGCGGTACATGTAAAGTTTGCTGTAATATCCCCCTCATGGCCGTGGGATGGCCCCCTGTGTCTTACCTTCCCTGCCCCTGCGGTGCAGACCGCCATACGGGGGGCTGTAGGGGCTTCCTTCTCCCCGGGGTGCTCTGTGCAGATCCCGGTGGGGGCCAGTGCGGGTGTTTTCTGCGGCGTTTGGCGCGGTTTCGCCCGGCCTCCATGTTTGGTAAGGGCTGGCTGTTCGGCCTCAGAGTGAGGGCAGCGGCCATTTCCCATCATCATTGCCAGCGCCGATCGGGCGCCATCTTTAGTGTGGGCGGATGTCCTTTCTGGGCAGCAGCCATTTGATCTGTTGATGTCTGACTGACTTGCAAAGAAAAGGCCTATGCCCTCTCAGTCTTCTGACTCAGAGCCTGAATTGGTTGCCACGGGCGACGTCCCCCTTGAGGGGTTCCCGTCTTCTCAGTCGGATGTGGAGGAGGAGGATTTTTCCTCTGGGATAGCACGTGACCGTGCTGCGGTAGATGCACTTATTAGCTCAGTTAAGGAGACTTTAAATCTTGATGATGAGCCCTCCATGGCAGGGAAGCGGGTTTCCTTCGGGACCCGCAAGGCCCTGAAGTCGGGTCAGGTTTTTCCTTGTCCCGAGGAGTTTCAGGAAACGGTAAATGACCAATGGCATTGCATTAAGCAGACGTTGGTAGTACCTAAGAGATTTAAGTACCATTATCCCTTTGTGGATTCGGTTGATACTCGCTGGACTGCGGTTCCTAAAATGGACCACGCTGTTTCCAAACTGAATAGATCCACCTTGATGCCTGTGGAAGACTCCCCGGTGTTTAAGGACCCGGCAGATAGACGGGTGGAAACGCTTTCCCGCCACATGTATATGGTGGCGGCAGGGCTCGACAAACCCTGGGCGCAGGTCGCATTGGCTACTAGAATTAGCAACCTGGCGCCTGGGGTGCACTGCAGCGATGTCCTGTCCCTTTTGCGCCCCCCCCCCCACCCACTTACCGAGTTCACGTACTTCCGCGGCTCTTCGGCCTTCTTCAGTGAGAGAACGGGGCACTGGCGCCCTCTTATGGTGGCTGGGAGTTTGACAAGCAGTCACTAATGAGCTGTTTCCCCTGCCTGTCCTCAATGCCTGTCCATCTCCTTCCCAAGAGGAGATGAGAGGGAAGTTTTTGCAGGCTTCATCTCCCTGTCCACTTACCTTTGCTTAAAGATAAGTGGACAGGGAGTGTGGTTATTTTTTATTATTTTTTAAATTCTAAAAAAAGTGTATGTGTATGTCAGGGCTTGACAAATTTTCCTGAAATCTAGGAGCCAGTTTTTTTTTTTTTAAACTAACAACCAAGCTTTATTTAATAAAACGGATACTAAATTTACACATAAATACGACTAGAACCCCACTCTTCTCTATAGCGCAATTGGATGGAAACAGACTGTCTGTCTCTTTCCATCCGATGCCATCTGATCCGATCCACGGGATGGATAGAAAATAGAACCACCATCTGTCTGTTTTTGGCGGACAGGATCAGATGGCGGCAGATTACTGCTCCATAGAGGAGAATGAAGGGTCCGATCAGGTCTGCCTGAAAAACTGACAGGCGGACCTGATCAGACAGCCCGTGTGAAAGGGGCCTTCGGCTGTGGCATGGCGATGAGGGGGGAAAAAAAATATAGAGATAGAGATATAGAGAGAGAGATATTATATATATATATCTCTCTCTCTATATATTTTATATTTTATATATATATATATATATATATATATATATATATATATATATATATATATATATATATATATATATATATATATATATATATATATATATATATATATATATATATATATATATATATATATATATCTCTATATATATATCTCTATATATATATATATATATCTATATCTCTATATATCATTTTTTTTTTTTTTTTTTTTAATAATTGTAAAAAAAATAATATTTTTCTCTTTTTTTTTTTTTTTTTTTTTTTTTTTATTTAAAAAATAAATTAAATCTAATAACCACTCCCTGTCAAAGGTAACTAACTGGACAGGGAGATGGGAATGCATTGAGAACAAACAGGCAGTGGAAACAGTCATTACAACAGTGATTACTCCCGGCCACCACAAGAGGGCGCCAGTTCCCCATTGGAAGCCTCTCTCATCTCAAGAAGGCCGAAAAGCCGGGGCCTCAATTTTCGGACGGCGCAGAAGTCCGTGCACTCCGTACGCGGAAGTCCGTGCAAAAATGACAGGACACCTTCTGCAGAGCACCCCAGGCGCCAGGTCGCTAATCCTAGTTGCAAATGCGACCTGGCGCCCGGGGTTTGTCGAGCCCTGGTGTGTGTGTGTATGTATGTATATGTATGTATATATATATATATATATATATATATATATATATATATATATATATATATATATATATATATATATATATATATATATATATATATATATATATATATATATATATATATATATATATATATATATATATATATATATATATAAATAATATATATATATATATATATATATATATATATATATATATATATATATATATATATATATATATATATATATATATATATATATATATATATATATATATATATATATATATATATATATTTATATAATTTTTTTTTTTTTTTCCCCTCATCGCCATGCCACGGACAGTCTGTTTCCATCCGATTGCACTATAGAGGAGAGTGTGGTTCTAGTCCTCTTTATGTGTAAATTTAATATGTTATTTTTTTGGAAATAAAGCTTGGTTGTTTAAAAAAAAAAAAAAACTAACTCCTAACTTTTTTAGCTGGCTCCTAGATTTCAGGCAAATTTGTCAAACCCTGGGTGGCGGGTTCCGTGCTGAAACAGGTGTTCGCCTCAGTGATGGTCTCTCAGACTATTGCCGAATGGGCCAAGGTGCTTAGGCGCACTCTGTTAGCAGTCAGTTTCTGCTGCTGCACTGGACATGTTGGATCAAATGGCACAGGCTTTGATGTACCTGTGTGACACGGCTTTGGACGAGGCTCCTTTGGTCGCACGTCTATCTGTGGTCGGGATTGGGCTGAAAAGCTGGTCTGCCGACCACGCTTTTAAGAAGACAGTGTCTGGCATCCCTTATTTGGGGCATCGTCTTTTTGGTGACTCTCTGGATCAAGGGGATTACTGGGGGTAAGAGTACTCTCCAAGTGACAATATCTGCTGCGCTACAAATTAATTAAATAAATAGTGCCATAATTAAATGTGACATAACATTGAATAACTGATATCTCATATAGTGGGTATTAACTAGAGCTGCACGATTCTGGCTAAAATGAGAATCACGATTTTTCTGCTTAGAATAAAGATCACGATTCTCGGCGCAACATCATCTTTTACATTATATAAAAAAACAATTGGGCTAACTTGTATTTTCCCTTATCGTCTTTCAGGACAGGCACTTCTGAGAGAACCTGGCTCCTCCCTTCTTAGGAAACACCGCCCCAATTTATTGGATTTAAGCCTCCCTCCAGCTGGCTGCTTCAGTTCTGGTGTTTCCTCCAGCGGGGAGACACCGTCCAAGAGGAGCCTTAGCTGAAGCCAGGAGGCTGAAGTTAGAGGGAGTCAGGTACTCTCAGAAGGCGGCCAAGAAAGACAGCACCGGGGGGGACCCGCTTACCTGTCGGCTGCAGAAAATTTTTATCACCACAGCCTCGCTCAGCGGAGTTTCTTGGCTGGGGGGCCCGCTCACCACGCTCGGGGAGAGCGTCCGCCATGGTGCATTCCGCCCCCCGCTTGCGGCGGTGTGGAGCAGCCGGGCCGGATGACGGGGGACGTCACTTCCGGTAGGGGCGGGCACTTCCGGCGGCAAACCGCGACTTCCGGTTCCGGGTCGCGGCGGTGAGCGCGCCAGATATGAAAGGCTGGTGCGTCCTGCAAGCTGGGGGACAGCTGCCAGGTTAAGAAGAGCCACTCCAGGAAGCATGTCGGAGGCACATACCTCAGTTACCGCTCCGGGAGATAACAGCACCAGCCACCATAAGGTAAGGAGGCCTGGGGTGGTTCTCCCTTACTTCTCCCACTAGCTCCATTTTTCTGTTCCCTTAGAATTAAGGGGAGTAGGGAGGCTAAGGGTCACACTGTGGGATCTTCTTGGTGATGGTCGTCCCTAGCAACACCCTCTGGTGGGGCAAGCTGTGCAGGCTGGGGAGCATTAGGTAGTGGATTTTAAACTATGCCTTTTATATTGAAATTACAGAAAGCCTCAGAGAAAAAGCCAGCCCATGTTTCCAAGAAGAGATGCCCTTCCTGCAAAGAGAATATGGGGGAAACTTGGACTAAACCCTTATGCAAAGAATGTCTGGAGAGTTTAGTGAAGGAACACACGGAAAGTCAAAACGCAGATTTAGCCACCTCTGTCAAGGAGCTTGCTAGCACTTTCCAATCCTTTAAGGAATTGTTTGCTAACACCCAGCTTCCACAGAGTTCCCCCCAGTCGGCACGGCAGGAAAATGCTCCAACACCGCAGTTACTACCCTCTACAAGTGGGGAGGCACCTGCGGGTTCTGTACATCAAGGGGAAGAGTGCGATAGCACACCCCCCAATTCCCCAGGGGAATCTGAGGCAGAGGGGTCGGATGGGGAATCCAAAAGAACCTCTAGATACAAGCTGTCTCTGGAAGAGGTGGAAGGCCTGATAGCGGCTATCCACACCACTCTAGGAATCCAGGAAGAGAAGAAAACATTATCTTTGCATGATCAAATGTACGCAAGTCTGGGCAAACCAAAGAAAAAGGTTTTTCCAGTACACGAAGTCCTAGTAGACACTATAAAGAGCGAGTGGCAGGATCCAGAAAGGAAACCCTTCTTTTCAGGAGCTCTGAAAAGAAGATTTCCTTTTTCTGAGGATGATTCGGCGGTCTGGAACAAATCACCTAAACTGGACGCAGCCTTTTCGCGAGTCTCCAGGCATACGGACTTGGCTTTCGAGGATATGGGATCACTCCCTGATCCCATGGATAAGCGAGCAGACTCCCTCCTGAAGAAAGCCTGGGACTCAGCTCTAGGAAATCTTAAGCCTGCCATGGCAATTACGGTAGTAGCCAGAAACATGGAGTATTGGCTAACTCAGATAAAGGCACATATTGAGGCTGAGACTGGTAAGGAGACCATATTATCCTCATTTCCCATGTTACTACGGGGAGTAGCATACATAGCGGATGCCTCTGCGGAGTCGGTGCGCATGACGGCCAGGTCATCGGCCTTAACCAATTCGGCTAGAAGAGCCCTCTGGTTAAAAACTTGGCAAGGAGACGGGGGCTCTAAAGCCAAATTGTGTGGGATCCCATTTACAGGGGACCGCTTATTTGGTCCAGGATTAGAAACAGTCCTGGATCACACGGCAGACCGAAAGAAATCCTTCCCAATTAAACAGGGTAAAAAGACGGGATTCAATAGAAAGTCCTATCCCCAGAAAAATTGTTCGGCTCCGAAGAAATCTGAAGGACAGAAAAAATCCTGGAATCAAAGAGGGAAGGGCCGCGGGGGGGCTATTTTTCGCCCTCCTGAACAGCCCAAGAAGTCTCAATGACAACCTCACCACTGTGGGAGGAAGACTGGGGACCTTTCTCCCTCGGTGGGAAGAGATCACCTCCAGCCCCTTTATCCTGCAGATAATAAGACAGGGTTATCAGCTGGAGTTCTCAAGCCCCCCTCCTGCCAGAATGTTAATCACCCATCTGCCAAAATGCGAACAGAAGTCCAGGGCCATACTCTCCTCTCTCAAAGAACTAAAAATACAAAACGTCATTCGGAGAGTTTCAGCAAAGGAAGTGGGAGAAGGTTTTTACTCCCACATCTTTGTGGTGATAAAGCCCTCAGGCAGTTACAGGTTAATCTTAAACTTAAAACCCCTGAATCGCTCAATCAGATACAGGAAGTTCAGGATGGACTCTATCTATTCGATAAGAACCATCCTTCCCCCACAGTGCTATATTGCCTCGATAGATCTTAGGATGCATACCTGCACATTCCCATTGCAGAGAAAAGCCAAAAGTTCCTGAGGTTAGCCGTAAAAACAGGGGAGGACATTCAGCACTGGCAATTTCAGGCCCTCCCTTTTGGCCTCTCCTCGTCCCCCCGAATATTCACGAAGGTAATGGCAGAGACCTTGGCTTTTATGCGACTACAGGGTTTGTCGGTAATCGCATACCTAGACGACCTGCTGTTGTTCGCCCACTCCCAAGAACAATTGTCCAGGGATCTCCGGGATGCAACACGGATTCTGGAAGACCTGGGTTGGCTACTAAATTTAGAAAAATCCTCCTTAGTACCAACACAAAGGATATTGTTCTTGGGGTACGAGATAGACTCCAGGGTCCAAAAAATCTTCTTACCCCCGGACAAAAAGCAGAAAATAAACAAGGCAGTAGGACAGTTGCAAGCAAACCAAGCGATCTCAGTCAGACAATCCATGTCTATACTGGGGTTACTAACAGCAGCCATCCCAGCAGTTCAGTGGGCAGGCCTGCACTTTCGTCCCCTGCAACTATTCATCCTGGAAGCTTGGGACCGCAGCCAGGATTCCCTGGATACCTTCATACAGATCCCAACCGCAGTGAAAAGATCTCTGTGGTGGTGGAGAAAAGCCGAAAACCTATCACATGGCCTCTGTTGGGTTCAGATAGCCTCCACCATCATCACCACAGATGCAAGCGGCATAGGCTGGGGGGCCCATCTGGGATCCAAGCTAGCCCAGGGGACCTGGGGACTGGAGGAAGCAAAACAATCCTCCAATTGGAGGGAATTGAGGGCGGTAGAGTTAGCCCTCAGAGCCTTCCAGGAGGACCTGCATGGACACCGAATTCAGGTACGGTCAGACAATGCCACAGTGGTAGCATATCTAAACCGACAGGGGGGAACCAGAAGCAATCTCCTATGGGGTCTGGCAAAAAAGATCTTGCAATGGGCCGAGGTCCAAGTTCTCTCTCTTTCGGCAGTTCATCTCAAGGGAGAGTTAAATCAACTAGCCGACTTTCTCAGCAGAAAGAAGGTAAGAGAAGGAGACTGGACGTTAAATCAGGAGGTGTTCAATGGAATTACCCAGAGATGGGGAATGCCAAACATCGACCTGTTTGCCTCACGGCAGAACACAAAGACACCTCAATATTTTTCCCTGAGCAGATGGGACGGAGCTCTAGGGGTGGATGCTCTAGCTCAACCCTGGGTGTTCCCCAAATCCTATGCCTTCCCCCCACCAGTGCTAATACCAGCGGTCTTGAGGAAGTTTCAGGAGGAAAGTACGACGCTAATACTTATAGCACCACATTGGCCGAGGAGACCGTGGTTCTCGACCCTAAATCGCTTAGCGGTAGAGCCCCCCTGGTTGCTACCAGTGAGAGAAGATCTCCTCTCCCAGGGCCCAGTACTCTGTCCTCAGACACAACATTGGAACCTTGCAGCTTGGCTACTGAAGAAGAACTGTTAAAGAGCAAGGGTTTCTCGGGCCAACTGGTGCAGACTCTGCTAGGAAGCAGGAAGAAAGAGACACAGAGCATCTACCTAAAAACTTGGAAGTTTTTTAGAAACTGGTGCAAAGCAAGCTCTTTAGACGCAGGAAGTACAGTATCAGTACTCGAGTTCCTACAAGAGGGGGCTAACAAAGGGTTAGCCATCAGCACCCTAAAAGGCCAAATTTCAGCCATTAGCGTATTCCTCGAAATACCTTTAGCAAAAGATCCCTGGGTGATCCGTTTTTTCAAAGCCCTGAATAGGCAAAGACCAACAAGAAATCTCCCATTTCCAATGTGGGATTTGTCTTTAGTTTTGCAGGCTCTCATTAAAGAGCCATTTGAGCCATTGGAGTCTTGTTCGGTGAGAAATTTAACCCTCAAGACAGTTTTTTTTTTTAGTGGCAATCACGACCGCCAGGCGGGTTAGTGAGCTAGAGGCCCTTTCGGTTAAAGCACCTTTTTTACAAATTTTTGCAGATCGGGTTATCTTTAAAACCGATCCAGCGTTTCTACCCAAGGTAGTCTCAAGGTTCCATAGAGACCAGGAGATAGTGCTACCGACGTTTTGTTCAGAGCCTGTGAGGGAACAGGAAATTCGTTTTCATAGTTTAGATGTCAGAAGATGCATTCTGCAATACCTAAACATCACGAAGGAGTTCAGGAAGTCAGACTCTTTTTTTGTTTTATTTAATAGTTCAAAGAAGGGTACTAAAGCGTCCAGGCGTTCAATAGCCAGATGGCTTAGATTAATCATCTGTGATGCTTATAGGCTTTCCGGTAAGGAGGTCCCTATGGGTATTAAGGCGCACTCTACAAGAGCAATGGCGGCCTCTCAGGCGGAAAGAGCTGGTGCTACCCCGGAGCAGATCTGTCGGGCAGCAACTTGGTCCAGCTACACAACTTTTTCCAAACACTATAGACTGGACCTGCTATCCGCTAAAGATCAGGCTTTTGGGCGAAAAGTCCTGCAAGCGGTAGTCCCACCCTGAAAGTAAGTACTCTCTTATCCTCTCAGAAGTGCCTGTCCTGAAAGACGATAAGGGAAAATTAAAGTTACTTACTGGTAACGTCTTTTCCAGTAGTCTTTCAGGACAGCACTAATACCCACCCGAAGAAGGTCTGAATATAAGATGATCAGAGGATGGAGGTTAGTATGATATATCTTTGTGTCTCCCCAGTGGCCGGAGGTACTCGTAAAGAACTGAAGCAGCCAGCTGGAGGGAGGCTTAAATCCAATAAATTGGGGCGGTGTTTCCTAAGAAGGGAGGAGCCAGGTTCTCTCAGAAGTGCCTGTCCTGAAAGACTACTGGAAAAGACGTTACCAGTAAGTAACTTTAATTTTTTCCCCCAAAAACTGCGTTTGAAAGACTTTTGCACAAATACCGTGTGACAAAAGATTGCAATGATCGCCATTTTATTCTCTAGAGTCTCTGCTAAAAAAATATATATAATGTTTGGGGGTTCTAAGTAATTTTCTAGCAAAAAATACTTTAAGAGGTTAAAGTGCTCTCCCTTACAGCCGGAAGTTCATTGCTTTGCTCTAAAAGAACGAAAAGATACATTGTAAAGCATTTTGTTTATACTTGTCTAGCAGCTTTAACAATGTTGATAAACATTTGCCGAAGACTTTTTTTTTTTTTTTTTACAGCTGTGAGTGAGCAGAAAACGGCTCAGTAAGAATAGAGGACATGCAGTTTTAAGATAGTCAGGGGGGGTGAATCGCAATTTTTTAACGATTTATCGTGCAGCTCTAGTATTAACCAATATATAAAAATAATCAAGTCCATGCAAAAAAAAACTTGTATCCAAAACCACTGTGAAGTGATACAGTGAATGAAAAAAGTTCAAGATACAGAATGAGCCACAGAGAATCCCAGTAGATGTTGCATCCACAAAAAAATCTTGATAGATAAAATCACCACCGTGCAGATCACCATGTGATTAGGGAGATTAGCAGCTTACCAAATTGAGTGGGTCACTCAGATCAGTGGTTAGACTTTCATTCACTGTTTCACTTCACAGTGGTTTTGGATATGTTTTTTTTTTTTTTTTTTGCATGGACTTGATTATTTTTATATATTGGTTAATACCCACTATATGAGATATCAGTTATTCAATGTTATGTCACATTTAATTATGGCACTATTTAATTAATTTGTAGCGCAGCACATATTGTCACTTGATGTTATGTGGGGATTTTTTCTATGATTCCTATGTGCAGCAGCTGATTTCTTTATTCATTTTCTTAACTGGTTTTTCCATCACATTTATTAGCGTGGAAATTTATACGTTTTTTTTTTTTCAAGAGTACTCTCTTGCCTCAAGTCTTGAAAGGTAAATCTCCCTACGCTAAGCGGTGTCCCTCCTTTAAGACTAACCCGGGGTCCTTTTGTGCCTTTGGGGCACAGGAAAAGGGTAAGTCCTTCAAGGCCCCCGGTGGTCACAAGAAATTTTGGGCAGGTAAGCCCAAAACGGGTCCAGCTGGGCAGGCAACCCAGTCCACCCCTTCCTGAAGGGACGCCCTCACCCGTATCGGGGGGGGGGGGGGGACGTCTGCTTTGTTTTCCCGAGCCCTGGCTGTCCGACATTCAGGACAGGTGGGTTCGCAAGCTCATTCGTTCAGGGTACAATATCGAGTTCCGATCTCGCCCCACAGACAGATTCTTTTCATCAAATCTCCATCTGACTCCCTGTAGTTTCCGGGGTCTACAACGGGCGGTTCAAGATCTTCTCGCCCAAGGGGTCATCGTGCCATCCCTCCGCGGGAAAGGTTTTGGGGGTTTTACTTCAATCTATTCACAGTGCCCAGAAATGAGGGCAAGGTGCGTCCGATTTTGGACCTAAAGTTACTGAACCGCTTTGTGCGGGTACAGTAGTTCCGGATCGAATACATCCGGTCGGTGGTGGCATCCAGGGGATTTCATGGCCTCCATCGACCTAAAAGATGCGTATTGCACATCCCTATTTATGAGGGTCATCAGCGGTATCTCCGCTTCGCAATTGCAGAGGAGCATTACCAGTTTGTGGCATTGCCCTTCGGTCTTGCTTCGACTCCAAGGTTTTGGCTCCTGTGTTGGCTCTGCTACGGGGCAGAGATCCTTACCAGGTGGGACAGGCATCCTCAGTCTTAGACAGAAGCCACCAGGTGAGATATCTTTTGTGGTGGCTCCAGTCACTGATTCTGACACAAGGAAAGTCCTTCCGGCCGTTATTGTGGACGAGGCTCTCCACAGATCCCAGCCTGTCGGGCTGGGGTGGAGTTCTGGGCACGATTTGTGCCCAGGGGATGTGCTCGGGGGAGGAGTTCTCCCTACTGATAAATGTCCTGGAGCTCCGGGCAATCAAGCTCTGTTTGTTCCGTTGGTTCGGATTCAGGGCTGCCCTGTACGAGTGCAGACGGACAACACCACAGCGGTGGCGTACATCAATCATCAGGGGGGCACCAGGAGTGCCCGGGCGGCCAGGGAAGTGGCCGAGATTCTGTCTTGGGCCGAATCGCATGTTCCGGCGTTTTCGGCCCTCCACATTCCAGGTGGGGAAAACTGGCAGGCGGACTATCTGAGTCGCCAGACCCTGGACCAGGGGGAATGGTCCTTACACCCGGAGGTGTTTCACCTTCTGTGTATCCGGTAGGGGTCTCTGGACGTGGATCTGTTAGCATCCCGTTTTAACAAACAAGTGGAAAGGTTCGTGGCTCGATCTCGTGATCCTCTGGCGGACGCCTTGGATGCGTTACAGGTGCCATGGCATCGGTATCGGCTGATCTATGCCTTCCCTCCTATTCAAATGTTGTCCGGGTTCCTCCGCAGGTTAGCCTCGGAATGAATGCTGGTGTGATTCTGGTAGCTCCAGACTGGCCGCGTCGGTCTTGGTACGTGGACATGCAGATGCATGATGGTTGTCAAGCCTCCCTGGCGGCTTCCACTAAGAAACGATCTTCTGTCTCAAGGACTGATCTTCCATCCTGCTTTACAGTCGCTGGCTTTGAAGGCTTGGCTGTTGAAAGCCAAGTCTTGAGAGACAGGGGTACCCTGTCGGCTGCCATTCCTACCTTGCTAAAAGCTAGAAAAGCTTCCTCTGGGAAGATTTATCATCGCACCTGGAGGGCATATTTTGCCTGGTGCAAGTCACAAGGTCTTCACCCCCACTCCTTTTTCAGTAGTGAGGATTTTGACCTTCCTACAGACTAAGGTGGATCAGCGCCTGGCACTGACCATGATCAAAGGCCAATTGTCGGCCTTGGCCATTCTTTTTTAGCGCCCTTTGGCGTCTAATTCCTTGATTCGCACACTTATTCAGGGGGTGCGTCATCTGGCTCCCCCGAGGAAGGCTCCCTTACCTCCCTGGGACCTGAATCTGGTTCTGTCCGTTTTTTACAACGACCTCCCTTTGAGAACATCAGAGAGATCCCTCTGCCTGTGTTGTCACAGAAAGTTGCCTTTCTAGTGGCGATCACATCTGCTCGTAGAGTGTCTGAGTTGGCGGCTCTGTCTTGCCGCTCCCCCTATCTGGTTGTTCATAGGGATAAAGTGGTCCTGCAACCAAATCAGTCTTTTTTTTCTTCCTAAGGTGGTTTTCAGCCTGTCACCTCAATAAGGATATTGTGTTGCCTTCGCTTTGTGCAAAGCCTAAGCATCCAAAGGAATTTGCCTTGCATTCCTTGGACGTGGTCCGGGCGATCAAGGTTTACCTTTCCGCCATGGACTCTTTCCGGAAGTCGGATTGTCTGTCTGTCCTTCCTTCCTGAAGGACCTCAGAAGGGTACAGCGGCGTCTGCGGCAACCATTTCCAAATGGATCAAACAGACGATTGTGCATGCCTATTCGATTAAGGGTCGGGTTCCTCCCTTCCCTGTTAAGGCGCACTCTACTAGAGCGGTTAGTGCGTCTTGGGCTTTTCGCCACCAGGTGCCGGTGGCTCAGGTGTGCAAAGTGGCGACCTGGTCGTCTATACACACCTTTTCTAAGTTTTACAATGATGTGTTGGCATCCTCGGATGCTTCTTTTGGCCGCAAGGTTTTTAGTGCGGCAATGGTTTAGAGACATACTATTATTTTTTTTTTTTTATTTTTTTTTAATGTCTTAGTCATGGGGTTTATTTCATTTCCTGGGTTAGCTCCTGTTGAGCCTTACTTACCCCACTGGTTCAGTTCAGTTTTTTCTCTTACCTGGGTGCTGCGTTGCCTATTTTAAGATTGCGTCTTCCCACCCCTCAACATCTACACTGCTTTGGGGCGTCCCAATCGTGAAGACTGTATGAATGGGCGGCGACTGTCAGAGGACGTAAGAGAAAATAGAATTTTTGTAAAATCTTACCGGAAAATTATTTTCTGAGTCCTCTGACAGTCGCCACCCCCGCCCCTCTCTTTGGGGTTGACGGGTTTTTCATGGACTGCTTGCTATATAACTGGATTAGAGTGGTACTGGCTGGAGGATATAGGCCAGAGGGACGGCCCCCTGTGGGTGTGTCTATATGTTAATGGTTGTTTGTATTAACAAAATTACTGCCTAGCTTGCTCATGCGGAGAAGGCAAATACCAATCATGAAGACTGTATGAATGGGTGGCGACTCAGAGAAAAGAATTTATGGTAAGATTTTACAAATATTCAATTTTTTAACCACTTCCATACAGAGCAGTTACACCCCCTTCCTGCCCAGACCAATTTTCAGCTTTCAGCACTCTCACACTTTGAATGACAATTGCTCAGTCATGTTACACTGTAACCAAACAAAAAATTTTTATCATTTTTTTTCACACAAATGGAGCTTTCTTTTAGTGGTATTTGATCACAACTGTTTTTTTTTGGTGGTTTTTTTTTTGTTTCTATTAAACATTTTGCAAGAAAATTAATTTTTCTTCATACATTTGAGCCAAAATTTATACTGCTACATATCTCTGGTAAAATTAACTCAAATTAGTGTATATTATTTAGTCTGTGTGAAAGTTATTGAGTCTAGAAGCTATGGTACCAATTACTGAAAATTGATTACACCTCTGATGTACTGACTGCCCATCTCCTTTCTTGAGGCTCTGAAATGTCAGGACAGTACAAATGACCCCTTTTTGTAAAGTAGACAGTCCAAAAAACTCACCATGCCTCTTACTAAATACCTTTTTTGAAGTAATTTTTTACAATTCTTGGGAAAATGAAGAATTTTTCTTCCCCCCCCCCCCCCCAACAAAGTTGTCAATTTATAAGCTACTTCTAACACCTAGCATGTACACAGCAAAAATGACACCCAAAATACATTCTGCTACTCCTCCTATGGCGATACCACATGTGTGAGACTTTTACACAGCCTGGCCACAAAGAGACTTAACATCCAAGTAGCACCTTCAGGCGTTCTAAGAGCATAAATTACACACATCATTTTCTGACTACCTATCATACTTGGCCCTAGAGCACCAAGACAATGGAAACGCCCACAAAATTACCCCATTTTGGAAAGCAAGCACTCCAACGTATATTCTGAGGCATTATGGGTCTTTTTTAGTATGGCAATACCACATGTGTGAGACTTTTTCACTTTTTCACAGTCTAGCCACATGGAGGGGCCCAACATCCAAGGAGCACCATCATGCATTCTAGGGACATCAATCACACACACACACATTCCTGACAACCTATCACATTGTTGAAGGCCCCTAACACATAGCATAATACATACCAAAATACATTCTGCTGAGCAAAGGATAAACAAAAGATTACCTGTGGTTTTAGCAGTGCAGTGGTCCAGTCAGCAGGCAGGAATGTAGACAGCACAGTGAAAGGATCGTCCAGGCATGAATACTGTCCATAATTAGTGCAGGCAGAGATATGGTCAGTACAGCCCAATTATTGGTCCAGGCAACAGGCACATGTTCCATAAAAAGTGCTGGGTCAGTGCAGGCAGAGATATTATCAGCACAGCCAAAGTATTGGTCCAGGCAGCAGGTAGACCATCAAGCTTAGGGCCTCGGTCGGGAAATAATGGGGACGGGTAGAGGCTTCTCCCACCCAAATCGCTTTGAAGCCTCCGGACTCCAGACCCTGTTCCAGGATTACAAAACCCAGAGAAAACCAAAAACCCGGGGTGCGCAGTAGCGGCGAGAGCGGGTGGACATCATATGACGGCCGCCCAGATCGATGAAATGTTCCTGCCAGCATCCTTTTACTATGACCTGGTAAGGAACTGGTTAAAGAGCATCTGTCATCTCTTTCCTGCAGCGGCTCTTCCTCTGAACCCCTGTTGACTCATCGACAGTCCTATTTACTTTAATGGGATGGCTGTTGATGCGGCAGTGACACAACAAGGTGAGGGATGTGGCGGTAGCAGGTGAGTGGATGCCCTCTAACAGGCACTGCCATGATGGATCTGAAATGAGAGGTGCTCTAATAAACTACCTCTTTTAGAGCCTGGATGCTGGATGGAGAGTGATGCTTAAAGTGGAGTCCCACCCATTTTTAATAATTTGGATTACATAGATGTATGTAATCCCCTTTAAAACGACTTTTACCAATGGAAAGTTTTTTTTTTTTTTTTTTTTTTTTTTGCTAGTAAATACCTTATTTTCTGCTTTATTTATCCTCTTCTCACTTCCGGGTCTGGTTGGCGATTACGTCATTCGGCGATTCGCAGTGTGTGCTGGGATGGCATGAAATCTCGCTTTATTACACAGGAGATGAGCTGCACTGCGTGCTCTGCCCCACCTCCTCTCAGTGAGCTGTATGTATGTAGTGTATTGAGGCTGTGCTCCGCCCCGGCTCCAACCCGTCTCCGCTCAGTGAGGATATAATGCTTTCAGTCCTCGCTCACTGAGAGGAGGCGGGATGGAGCATGGCCTCACTCACTACATACATACAGCTCACTGAGAGGAGGCGGGGCAGAACACGCAGTACAGCTCATCTCCTGTGTAATAATGTGAGATTTCATGCCCTGAGATACATCCCAGCACACACTGCGAATCGCCGAATGACGTAATCGCCGACCGGACCCGGAAGTGAGAAGAGGATAAATAAAGCAGAAAATCAGGTATTTACTAGCAAGCAAAAAAAAAAAAACTTTCCATTGGTAAAAGTCGTTTTTAAAGGGGATTACATACATCTAAAGTGACTAAAACTCCACTTTAACTTGTCTCTTCAGAATTCCCCATAGGTGTGTGTTTGGGTTCACATCAGGAGACATACTTGGCCACTGGTAGCATCTTCTCTTTCAATATACAGCGGTACATCTGTGAATTCATGATGCCATCAATGAAATGCAGCTTCCTGACACCAGCAGCACTCAGGCAGCTCTAGAGAAGGTCACTGCCACCACCATGTTTCACTGTAGGCACCATGCGTTTTTTCTTTGTACTCATCTTTGCGATGCCATACAGTTTTAAAGCCATCCGTTCCAAAAACCTTGATCTTGGTCTCATCACTCCAGAGTCCCAGTAGTCGTTTTTTTTTTTTTTCAGCATGGGCCCTGGCAAATTCTAGGCAGGGTTTTTTTGTGCATGGGCTTTAGAAGAAGCGTTCGTCGTGGACGACACCCATGCATGCCATTTCTCTGCAGTGTATGCCGTATTGTGTCATGGGAATAACCCCAGTTTGACTTTCTACTTCTTTAGCTAACTGCAGTGAACTTGCATTGCTATTTTCTTCAACCCTTCTATTTAGAAGACGCCCCTGTCGAGATGTTAACCTCCGTGGATGTCTCTGTGAGATGGTTGCAGTTCCATCTTTGTTAACCACTTTACCACTAGAGCATTTTGCTGTCTTACGTCTGGGCCACTTTTTGCGATTCGGCGCTGTGCGACTTTAACTGACAATTGCGCGGTCATGCAACGCCGTACCCAAACGAAATTTACGTCCTTTTTTTTCCCATAAACAGAGCTTTCTTTTGGTGGTATTTGATCACCTGTGCGATTTTTACTTTTTGCGCTATAAACAAAAAAACAGCGTTTATTTTGAAAAAATAACAATATTTTTAACATTTTTTTTTTTATATGAAATTCCCCCCAAAAAAGATGTAAAAAACAATTTTTTTAAAAATTTTTGGCCAATTTGTTTTCTGCTACCCATGTTTGGTAAAAAAAATCACAATAAGCGTATTTTGATTGGTTTGCGCAAAGGTTATTGCGTTTACTAACTATGGGAAAGATTTCTGTCATTTTTGGTGTGTGTGTGTGTTTGTTTTTTTTTTTTTTTTTTTTTTTTTTTTGCGGGACTGCGACATTGCGGCGGACAGATTGGACCCTTGACTGACATTTTTGACACTTTTGGGGGTACCAGTGACATTACTGCAGTAATCAGTGCTATAAATATGCACTGTTACTGTAAAAATGACACTGGCAGGGAAGGGGTTAATTTCATTGGAGAGGGAGGGGTTAATGTATGCCTGGTGCTTACTGACGTGTGTGGGGGGAGGTGACTGAGTGAGGGACAGATCGGATGTTCAGCTATGCTGAACACTCCGATCTGTCACTCCCTGTCACTTAGGAGATCCGCCCGCTCTGTTTACACAGGCGGGCGGATCTCCAAACTGGCCCGACTCCCGCTGTGAATGAAAACAGCGGGAGCGCGCCGCCTACAGGGGGAGGAGTCTGGCGACGTAGGTCTACGTCGTCAGACGATAACGAGCCACTTTGCTGCAGTAGTACTACGGTACTCAGTGGTAAAGTGGTTAAATTTTTGTATCACCGTGAAACCTGTGTGGGTGACGACAGCCCTTCACATAAGTGTCAATAGGTATGCCGTGTCAATGAAGCCTAAATGCAAATAAAACTAGTTATCTGCAGGGCACAGTGAATATATTATAGCCCTGCTGTTTTTACTGTGACTGCCCTTCTTTAAAATGTTTAAAAAAAAGTAAAATATTACGTTAGTGACATCGTAAATACAAGTTACACACCTCTGCTCTATAGTGGTTTTCTGAAATCTCAGACATATCCTTCTAATAAATGCCAAGATAAGTTGTTTGCCTTGAAGTGTGGTTGTAATACTTTTTATTTTCTGCTCCTTTTTTCAGAAAGTCATGATTTCAAGTGTTTTTTCTTTTTGCTCCTATCTCTAGGATACACTAAAGAAGAACGTTGATGTCGTTAAATATGCATTTGAAGAAGCATATCGGGCTCTAGATTTAAAGAAAAAACAGTGTTTGGAGTTTATCAAACAGCAACAAAACGCTGCTATAAAACGGCGTGAAGTACGTAAGACAGCAATGGTTCATCAGAAAGTCACAGTTGAAAGTCTTCTGAAGGATTGTGAAAGCCTTGTGGATGAATCTGAACCAAAATGCTTTCTTCAGGTAATATTCCAAAGGTGTATATTATATAACCTGTACAACTGAATTAAAATGCAGATGTTTCCCCTAACGTCACTCTTCTCATTTCCTTTAAAGTAGAGTTCCAGTTGTTTTTAAGTTTATTAAAAGTCAGCAGCTACAAAAAGTGTAGCTGCTGACTTTTAACTACTTCCGGTCCGCGCTATAGCCAAAGTACGGCTGCAGCGCAGACTCGCATTTTCGGGAGGCCGTCTTTAAACGGCCTCCCAGTAACAGGCTCCCGCGAGCGCGCATCGGGGAAAATCTGTGTCGGCCGTGTCCCTTGGACACAGCCGATCACAGATCGTGGTGAATGGCCAATCACAGCGGCCATTCACCACGTGATTGGACTGTCCAATGAGATGATCTCATATGTAAATATATGAGATCATCTCTCATCGCCAGCGCTCCTTCCTCACACGGAGACTGCAGTGTGAGGAAGGAGGAGAGCAGCGATCAGCCGCCGGGGACACAGAAGAATGTAATCAGGGTACCGATCACCAGTGCCCTGATTACAAAAGGTAAAAAACATACACAAATTGCCCCCCATCAGTGCCCACAATCAGTGCCCATAGTGCTGCCAGTCAGTGCCTGCTCATCTAGGCACTGATGGGCACTGACTGGCAGCACTATGGGCACTGAGTGTGGGCACTGATGGTGCTGCCCATCAGTGCCGCCTCTCAGTGCCGCCTATCAGTGCTCATCAGTGCCGCCTATCAGTGCCGCCTATCAGTGCTCATCAGTGCGGCATATTAGTACCTCCTCATCAGTGCAGCCTATCAGTGCCCATCAGTGCCGCCTCATCAGCGCACATCAGTGAAGGAGAAAAAATTATTTATTTTCAAAATTTACTCGCAGAAAATAAGAAACTTTTTTTTTTTTTTTTTTTGTAAAAAATAAAAAACCCAGAGATGATTAAATACCACCAAAAGAAAGCTCTATTTGTGTGAAAAAAAAATGATAAAAATTTCATATGGGTACAGTGTAACATGACCGCGCAATTGTCAGTCAAAGTGTGAGAGCGCTGAAAGCTAAAAATTGGTCTGGATGGGAAGGGGGTTTAAGTGCACTGTAGGCAAGTGGTTAATAAACACACTCACCTTTCCCAAGATCAGTCGATGCGGCCGCCTGAAGCTTCCCTCCTCTCTCTCTCGCGTCTCCTCGGTGCCGGCATCACAAGTGTGGGCACCCGGCTGTGACAGCTTGTGGCTTCACAGCCAGGTGCGCATGCCCAAGTCGCGCTGCGCTTCCTCAGTGGCCGGGAAATCTTCTGGGACCTGTGATGTGTCCCAGAAGATTGCAGGGAGGGAGGAGAGGAGATCTTATTTCCTAGGCGGCTCGAGCGGAACAGGGAGCTGGTTTCTGTCAAAACTAAAAAATAAATAAGTGCCAAATGTGACATGTAAGGGGGTTAAGAGTGCTTAAAGCGAAAGTTGCACTTTTGGGTGGAACTCTGCTTTAATTCCAAAACCACTGCCTGTAAATTATTTTTCTCAGACAGAATTCCTCACACGATGAAAAAACTAACATTTCAGCTGAGAACTGGCACACATGTCTATATGCACTTGCTGCTTCTGTGATTGCATGGTCAATGACAGATGCAAGTCACATACTTATGTTCAGGAACCAAATAACAGCACCATGATAGCCTGTCATGATGATGATCACTAGAAATAGGTTTGCTAGTTTATTTTTTTTATGAATTTATAGCCTGAAAGGAATAGTTACATTTAAAAATGAAAACCTGTTTCAAAGCTTTTATCTATAAACTTCCCTCTTTAATAATATAATTAGTGCACTTTTCCCACACTGTATTAAAGTGGTTGTAAAGGAAAAAGGTATTAACCTTAAAGCATTTTCTGTATTAAGGTAAAAGAAAATCTTTCAATAGCACCCCCCCCCCCCCCCCCCACAGTGTCTAAGCTTTAAGCCCTTACCTAAGCCCAAACTCGAACCAGCACTGTCCCGTCTGCAGCAGCTCTTCTGTCCTCTCCTGTTTCACACGGGCTTGGCTGAGAGCAGAGATAGCTATTGGCTCCTGCTGTCAGTCAAATCCTTTGAGCAGAGAGCAAGGGACATTTGAGCTGTGCTGTGTGTGTTCAAGACGCACACAGCCAGGCTCAGGATCAAACCCACACGAGTACCCCCATAACAAGAAGCTTACTATGGGGGGACTCAGAAGGGAGGAAGAGTTGAGAGTGCCGGCAAGACACCCCAGAACTGTGGGATTTGGGTCATTTGTGCAAAACCATTGTACAGAGCAAGTACGTACACTATATTACCAAAAGTATTGGGCGCCTGCATTTACATGCACATGAACTTTAATGGCATCCCAGTCTTAGTCTGTAGGGTTCAGTATTTAGTTGGCCCACCCTTTGAAGCTATACCAGCTTCAACTCTTCTGGGAAGGCTGTCCACAAGGTTTAGGCGTGTGTCTATGGGAATGTTTGACCATTTTCCCAGAAACGCACTTGTGAGGTCAGACACTGATGTGGACGAGAAGGCGTAGCTTGCAGTCTCCACTTTAATTCATCCCAATGGTGCTCTATCGGGTTGAGGTCAGGACTAACTCATGCATACCTAAAATGGACCTTGCTTTGTGCACTGTCTAAACCATTTGGTGGAGGGGGGATTATGGTGTGGGGTTGTTTTACAGGGGTTGGGCTTGGCCCCTTAGTTCCAGTGTAGGGAACTCTTAGGCTTCAGCATGCCAAGACATTTTGGACAATTTCATGCTCCCAACTTTGTGGGAACAGTTTAGGGATGGCCCCTTCCTGTTCCAACATGACTGCACACCAGTGCACCAGTGTACCTAATAAAGTGAATGTACATTCCACAATAATATACATATGCTAACAAAATTAGCGTGTACTGTCAAATGCCTCCAGCATTGTTTGTTTTTTTTTTTTTTATTGCTGGAGGCTACCATTTTGCTGGAGAGCCCCTGAACAAAAGTAAATCATAAAGTGAAGCTAAACCCAACAATTGAGCAGTTTAAAAATGGTTACATTCCTGGAATGCTGGGATTTTAACTGTCATGTGTAACTTGTTTCTTCAACCAAGCTATCAAACCACCAAATGGCTGGTGTCATAACTGATCACATGTGCAATACCATGGCAGTTGCACATCAAACTCCACTTAACCACTTGCCGACTGCCGCATGACTATTTATGGCGGCAGTCAGCCCCTCGCAGGCAAAGTGACGTAGGGCTACGCTGTGAGCCTCTAGGGGGCGAGCTACCGCCCCCCGAACATGTCCGCGCGTGTGACCGGCGGACCCGATGTCCGCCGGTCACTCGTGATCGTCCGGTACAGAGGGAGAAAGGCAGGCGGCTAATATAAACAAAGCTGCCTGTCCTTCTCCCTGGTGTAAGTGCAGAGATCATACGGTCCTGCTATGTAGGATCGTAGATCTCTGTAGTTACACAAACAGCCACATCCCTATACAGTTAGAAGCACGCCCCTAGGGACACACTTAACCCCTCCTTCTCCAATAAAGTTAACCCCTTCCCTGCCAGTGTCATTTTTACAGTAACAGTGCATATGTATAGCACTGATTACTGTAGTAATGTCACTGGTACCCCCAAAAGTGTCAAATGTCAGTCAGGGGTCCGATCTGTCCGCCGCAATGTCGCAGTCCCGCAAAAAAAAATTGCAGTTCGCTGCTATTACTCGTTAAAAAAAAAAAAAAAAAAACAATAAAAATGACGAAAATCTTTTCCTTAGTAAACACAATAACTTTTGCGCAAACCAATCAAAATACGCTTATTGCGATTTTTTTTTTTTTTTTTTTTATGTAGCAGAAAACATTGGCCTAAAATGTTAAAAAATTTTTAGATTTTTTTAATTTTTTTTTTTTTTTTTTTTTGCGGAATTTCATATAAAAAAAATGTGAAAAATATTGTTTTTGCAAAATTGTCGCTCTTTTTTTTTGTTTATAGCGCATGATCAAAAAATCGCACCGGTGATTAAATACCACCAAAAGAAAAAGCCTTGTTTGTGGGGAAAAAAGGATGTCAATTTCATTTGGGTACAGCGTCGCAACAGTTTTAAGCTATTCTATTCCTGACACGTGCTGATAATGTAACTGTTACGTTGGTTGTGCTATCAACCAAACTGTTTAACCATCAAAAGGCTGGTTTTATAACTGATCACATGTGCAGCACCATGGCAGTTAGAGGAGTTCCACTTAAAAATGAAACTCCACTGATCTGCTTCCTCTTTCCCCCCCCCCCCCCTCAGGTGCCCCATTTGGCACCTTTCAGGGGGAAGGGGAGAACGGGTGTCTTGTTTTTGACAGGTACCCTTCCCCACTTCCTAGAAGACAGCGCCACGGCGCTGTCCCTTGGAAGTTCGGCCCCTTCCTTTTTCCTCTGCCGCTGGGTAAATTACAAAGGGCAGCGCAGTGGGGAGCCAGCAGTGAAGCCGAAAGGCTTCACTGCCAGGTTCCCTTACCCTGGATGGCAGTGGTGGCACCCGAGAGCCGATACGTAAATTGGCTTCGGGACCCGACATCGCGGGCTCCTTGGGACAGGTAAGTTCTATTTAAAAGTCAGCAGGTACAGTATTTGTAGCTGCTAACTTTTATTTATTTATTTTATTTTTTTTAAGGAGGGCGGAACGCTTTAAGGATCAAATAAAGGCCAAGATGGCAGCTTCCTTGGCTGAAAATGATAGGAGGGTATAGTTCTGCTTTTAATTGAAAAACTTTTATGCCCATTAGCAAATTACACTGAATACTCATTGGATTATATCATACTGCCCTCCATTGACTGTCTCTATTTTTAAAGTTGTGCGTGTACCAGCACTGTGTGTCAGACTTTCGCAATGTGTAGGATACTGGGGCATAATCCTGTTACATTGCAAACTTTCTTTCTTTTTCAGATGGCTTGCAGTCTAAATAAGAGGTCTGTATACATTTTTGTTGTTGCCGTTTAAAATGATAATGTTAGTAAACAAAAGTCAGTATTATGGCTTTTTATTCCTCATGAGTGCCAGCCATGTAAACAGACCTAGTTTGGGGAGTGGGGACATGCAGAACATTCAGGTAGATGTGGTAAGAAACTTTGTGGAAGAAGGCAAAAGATAAGTAGAAGAACAATTTATACAATTAAAGCGGTGTAACCTTTGTTGCATTGTTATGTTTTAGTATGACTGATATCTATGATATTATTAAAAGAAAAATCTATGTAAGAATATATATTTTTCTCATTGATGAACTCTTGGAACTGCAAGTTGCATGGCTGTTAATCAATGTAAAGGGTGCATACTTTCAAGTTGCTGACACTGAACTGCGTATGAGCATCTATAGTTTGGAACTTCACTTTCTGCGTGCATTTGACTTTTAAATTAGTGAACCCAGACACAGCAAGGTAAATGGCATTTTAGGAGGAGATCAGAAATTTCTATCTTCCTCTTCTCTCAGTGCAAGTTTACTTTAACCACTTAAGGACGAGGCCTATTTCTGAAACTTGTTTTTTACAAGGTAAAATCAGTTTTTTACAAGTTTTTTTTTTAATCAGATTTTTGCTAGAAAATTACTTAGAACCCCCAAATATTATATAAATTTTTTTTTTTTTTTTTTTTTTTTTTTTTTTTTAGCCGAGACCCTACAAAGTAAATTGGAGATCGTTGTAATACAAATGTAAATAGATACCCAACATGTCATGCTTAAAAAAATTGCGCATGCTCGTGGAATGACGACAAACATTGGTACTAAAAATGTCCATAGGTGGCGCTTTAAAAATTTCTACTGGTTACCAGTTTAGAGTTAGAGGAGGTCCAGAGCTAGAATTAGTGCTCTCGCTCCAACTATCGTGGCGATACCTCACGTGTGGTTTGAACACGTTTACATATGTGGGCGCCACTTGCGTATGCGTTTGCTTCTGCGCATAAGCTCTGAGGTAATGCTGTGCTTTCAATTATTTTTTTTTCTTATTTTACCTTTTTTTTTTTTATTTTTTTTTTTTTTTTACACTCCCTTTTAAAAAAATGTTTTAATCACTTTTATTCCTATTACAAGGAATGTACACATCTCTTGTAATAGAAATAAGCAGGACCTCTTTAATGTGAGATCTGAGGTCAAAAAGACCTCAGATCTCACATATACACTTTAAAAAAAAAAGATATATATATATATATATATATATAATTATATAGTGGGTACGGAAAGTATTCAGACCCCCTTAAATTTTTCACTCTTTGTTATATTGCAGCCATTTGCTAAAATCATTTAAGTTCATTCTTCTTCCTCATGAATGTACACATAGCACCCCATACTGACAGAAAAACACAGAATTGTTGACATTGTTGCAGATTTATTAAAAAAGAAAAACTGAAATATCACATGGTCCTAAGTATTCAGACCCTTTGCTGTGACACTCATATATTTAACTCAGGTGCTTTCCATTTCTTCTGATCATCCTTGAGATGGTTCTACACCTTCATTTGAGTCCAGCTGTGTTTGATTATACTGATTGGACTTGATTAGGAAAGCCACACACCTGTCTATATAAGACCTTCCAGATCACAATGCATGTCAGAGCAAATGAGAATCATGAGGTCAAAGGAACTGCCTGAAGAGCTCAGAGACAGAATTGTGGCAAGGCACAGATCTGGCCAAGGTTACAAAAAGATTTCTGCTGCACTTAAGGTTCCTAAGAGCACAGTGGCCTCCATAATCCTCAAATGGAAGACGTTTGGGACGACCAGAACCCTTCCTAGAGCTGGCCGTCCGGCCAAACTGAGCTATCGGGGGAGAAGAGCCTTGGTGAGAGAGGTAAAGAAGAACCCAAAGATCACTGTGGCTGAGCTCCAGAGATGCAGTCAGGAGATGGGAGAAAGTTGTAGAAAGTCAACCATCACTGCAGCCCTCCACCAGTCGGGGCTTTATGGCAGAGTGGCCCGACAGAAGCCTCTCCTCAGTGTAAGACCCATGAAAGCCCGCATGGAGTTTGCTAAAAAACACCTGAAGGACTCCAAGATGGTGAGAAATAAGATTCTCTGGTCTGATGAGACCAAAATAGAACTTTTTGGCCTTAATTCTAAGTGGTATGTGTGGAGAAAACCAGGCACTGCTCATCACCTTTCCAACACAGTCCCAACAGTGAAGCATGGTGGTGGCAGCATCATGCTGTGGGGGTGTTTTTCAGCTGCAGGGACAGGACGACTGGTTGCAATCGAGGGAAAGATGAATGCGGCCAAGTACAGGGATATCCTGGACAAAAACCTTCTCCAGAGTGCTCTGGACCTCAGACTGGGCCGAAGGTTTACCTTCCAACAAGACAATGACCCTAAGCACACAGCTAAAATAACGAAGGAGTGGCTTCACAACAACTCCGTGACTGTTCTTGAATGGCCCAGCCAGAGCCCTGACTTAAACCCAATTGAGCATCTGTGGAGAGACCTAAAAATGGCTGTCCACCAACGTTTACCATCCAACCTGACAGAACTGGAGAGGATCTGCAAGGAGGAATGGCAGAGGATCCCCAAATCCAGGTGTGAAGACTTGTTGCATCTTTCCCAAAAAGACTCCTGGCTGTATTAGATCAAAAGGGGGCTTTACTAAATACTGAGCAAAGGGTCTGAATACTTGGGACCATGTGATATTTCAGTTTTTCTTTTTTAATAAATCTGCAGCAATGTCAACAATTCTGTGTTTTTCTGTCAGTATGGGGTGCTGTGTGTACATTCATGAGGAAGAAGAATGAACTTTAAATGATTTTAGCAAATGGCTGCAATATAACAAAGAGTGAAAAATTTAAGGGGGTCTGAATACTTTCCGCACCCACTGTATATATAATTTTTTTTTTTTTTTTGCATGGAGAAAAAAAAATAGGCTCTTTAAGACCTCTCTCGACTTCCTACCTAGGCTACAATGGACAGGATCGTTTTCCCCGCTACTGGTGGCTCCGGTAAGTGGAGAAAATGACCGGGAGGGGGGCACCTCTCCCGCCGCCCATAAAAGTGATCCTGCGGCGAATCCGCTGCTGGGACCACTTTTATGTGAAAAAGGACCGCCCGCCCTGTAAGAAAATACTATCTGCTGCCATATCATCGGTATTTAACGTCAAAGTAGCGATGTAAAACTGTGGTGGGCGGTCCGGAAGTGGTTAAAGGTGGTTCTAAATGCAAACCTTTTTTTTTTTTTACACTTTAATGCATTTTCTGCATGAAGGAAAAAAGACTTCTGTATGCAGCTTGGCCAACCCCTCCCCCTTTTCTTTTACGTACCTAATCCCCAATTTCGATCTGGCATTGTGACCAAGCGTAGTGGGTCTTTAGCTCTCTATTTACCCTCACTGGAAAGAGAGGCAGGAGCCATTGGCTTTGCTGCTGTGAGTGAGCAGAGAGCGTGTGGATGGGACTGAGCCATGCTCTCTGTGCCAGTAGAAACAGTGTGGCTCAGGATCGGGCCTGCGCAAGTGCCCCCATAGAAAGCATCATGTTGCATAGACTGTGCTCATTCTTTTTCCCGTGCCCACACAGGTAATGTGGTCAAATTTCCCCAGCAGGATCATAAAAAGCTTTAGAAACCTGACCAAGGGTTATTTCACCCACTATATAGCCTAAGGCTTTTTAAGGTGTTAAGCAGAGCAGGAAGCATGGCAAAGAAATCTAGATAGTCTTCCAGTTTAAAGGGAATTATAATGAAGCCCAACACCATATCTGTTTTGTCTGAAGCAAGCAGACTTTTTTTTTTTTTTATGACTCAACAAAATCGCCTGAATATATTTGACATTATTTTCTTCACAGGATGACCTCTAACCTTGACCTGATGGAACTTACCGCCTCTCATGATCAAGATGTAGTAAACCCAAAGCCTATTAATGTGGATCTCAAGGCAGTTCTGGATGCTATTTCGGCAGTGAATATTACGGCATGCACTTCTAATGGTCAGCACATCCAGCAATACCTCCTGTCTTTTTAAAATATATATGGATTTGGTTCTAATGTATATCTGCATCTCTGCATTTTATAGTGAGAATTATTTAGATTGTAATTGTAGGAAAAGGATGTATTTTCATGGCTGCGATATCCATTATTACAAGATGACTGAGCCTAACTGCTTGTAGCTGCTTTGAGAAGAATGTAAGTGTGTACTGACAGTCTGATTCTGATAAAGATATGTGCTTTGCGGCCTCCTCTTCTCATTCTAGTCACAGCTTGTCTTAGTTGTAAGATTTTTTTGAAATACATGGCCAAAAACCTTTTTATAAGAGGACCGGTTCCAAAATAAGGGCACAGTGCTCAGGTTTGCACAGTGTTACTCTACGTTCTTGTAGAAAACTGCATAGCAATGTGGCTTCCCTGTTGCATTAATGGAGCCGGATTAACACCTGAAATTGTACCCTATGTTCTTGTTGACACTGCTAAGTAATTTGGCTCCTTCATTGCATTAGTGGAGCCAGATTGCAATGCACACTTGACAAAACATTCCCTACGTATTTTTTTTTCTCCTGGTAAGACTTCAGCCCTGTCGCAGTTTTCCAACATGTTTCTGGTGCCAAAAGTACTGGGCCCACATGTCAGCTGTAGGAATGCCCATTCATACAAGTTATAAAGTCTACATGTGTTTATTACAGTTAATGGTACAGTATCCACCAGTGGAAACAAGGTAAGGCTGTATCCATGCTAATTCAGCAGCAGTTTATGCTTTACTTAAGTTATTAAAGCATATCGCTACCTTTCTACGCTTTTTTTTTTTTTTTGCAAATGCAGTGAGAAAATTGGTATGTGTTTTTGGTATTCCTTTCCTCCAGTGCTCCCGGTGTAAATCTTATGTTCTATGGACCTAGGATAGGAAATAATCAGGTAATTGTTGCTTACACCTACTTTTTCTCCTACAGTTTCTCAGCCTAAATTTAATGGAATTTCATTTAAAACCATAACTAAAATATGGAATCATGAACAAACACCCGCTGAGAAATATTCTGTAAGTATCCGCTAGTGTGATAACTTAATTGATCAGTTATGTGTGAATATCTGGCACACTGTTCACTGTCATATTTTACAGCCTGTCCAAAGTCAAGAGCTCTGTTATCTTCAAGGTCAGATACAAAAATTGGCCATTCGCTTGTTATCTATAACAGAGATGCCAGAGTATAAACACTTGAGCTTTGAGGTAATACTGCTCTCAATATTTCTTTTTATAATACATACTTGGTTAATCATTGACAATGTTGCACAGAATTTACCTGTGTTAAGAGTCCAGAGGTGAAAGCAGTGATCACCTTGCTAAATATTAGTCATGCTGTTTTATTTAAAAACAATTTATCAGTCACAGCTGTAGCATGGGATCAAGTAGTTAGTGTAGGGTGAGGGTATTACTGCACACTTGTTTGAACATTTGACAAACACTACTAAGTTGTCTGTGGCATTACCCATGAAGCCCCACTCTAGCCAAAACATTAGTTTTAGTTCTGATTTCCCCTTACTTTATGTGATGGCAAACTCTCCAATGGGACACAGATCAAAGCAAGATTTTGTAGAGTGGGGAAGATCCTGAACTTTATTGCTGTCTGTGGATGCATGTCCCGGTGATAACCTACATCTTCATTTTTTGTGGTGTTAGAGACAGGAATTAAAGAATTGATTTCAGGCATCAGCAATGACCCAGCATGGAAAAGTGTAACTATGTATATGGCATATCCATGTACCCTCAAAGCTGGAAATCACTGAAGTAGACACAGCTATTTCAGTGATCTCCACCATCTTGTGGGTCCTGTGCTGAGCAGCCAGCCTGATGGCTTGTGATTATAGGAGGTCGGCTGACTCCGCATGTGCACTATTTTCTGAATTATTGAAACACCTTTTCTGGTCTGCCGAGAGCATGACATCACCAGTCCACCTCATAAAAACAATTTGCAGTCATTCAGAAAATGCAAAGCGTTCTATGACTGTTGCCCGTGCCAAGCAGCTGACCACCTGTGTTCACAATGCAGGAGAGCAGCTGCTCAGGACCCAGAAACAAGTAAAGATTACTATAGGAGTGGTGTACTTATTTTCCTACTTCCAGTGGCATTAGCCATGGTATTTCTCACATTCTCAGGTTTTCTTGAATATGTGAGCCAAAAGTAAAGGTTGGGAAACCTTCATATCCAAAGTTGTTCAGTCAAATGCAGTTTTTGTAGAGTATTGGGTTTTCAGGTAATACTCTGTTTTGGTAGAATTATACTATTAAGTATTACAGACAGTGGGGTTTATTTACTAAAGCTGGAGAGTTCAAAATCGGGTTCATTTCTGCATAGAAACCAATCAACTTGTTCAGTTAAGCTTTGACAATAAAACCTGGAAGCTGATTGGTTTCTATGCGGAAGTGAGCCTGATTTTGCACTCTCCAGCTTTAGTAAATAAACCCCCAATCAATATAAAAATTGTGCAGCGCCATAAATAAAGTGCAAAGTACTTATCTGTGTAGTGTTAAAAAAAAAAAAAAAAAAAAATTCATCCAGTATAAAACATAAGTACATCAATCTACTATATGTGAAATCCCAATAAAGTGCAAAATGTGCGTAAATAATCATAATAAAAAAAAAAAAAACAGTAGGAATTCTTAAACATTCCACATGTAATGTGAATAGCGAAAGTCCTAAGTAAAACTAAAAGAGATCATAAACAGAAGTAGTTCACCAAGCCTAGAAGGGATGGTAGTTTTCAACAAGCCAGTATGTAGTCCATATATAGGTGAAAATATCACCCAAAAGAAAGACGTGCAGATGCCACAGAGAGCCCTCTAAGAATAGGTCACGCCACCTCATACTGAAATATAGAGGGCTTACCCGATGATTTTGACCCCAATTAAGGTGGTCAAAAATAAGCATTAGGTGAACGAAATACAGCATCAATAGGCTTATGTAAACAAAGTGGAACATCAATGGCCCTGTCCCAGGTGTAAAGTACTTCAGGCATTCCTGCCTGCCTGTCATCGGGGATATGCATGCTCACACAAGCATCAGGCTTTCTCCGTTAGGTTTAAAGATAATGTGTGAAAAATGGAAACGCGACCATAGCGTAATCCAGTAAAAAAGGTATTTATTAAGCTAAAATATTGCGCTTAGTAGCACTAAAAAGCAGGCAAAAATCAATGCGATCAAACAAATTCCCCTTGCCCGCATTCAAGATGGCCACGCATGCGTGGTATGTTCTGTGTCGTACATCCTAGCTCCACCCTATGTGTTTTGTCATAAATAAGGCCCTTGATGTCGTTTATGACGAAACACATAGGGTGGAACCAGGACGTACAAGTCTGAACATACCATGCATGGAATGATAAAATATACCAGAGTATATTCCCCGTGCCTGATGGTAGGTATGTATGTATGTATGTGTGTATATATATATTTTAGCAGCAGCTATAGAAAAAGTGAGTGTTTAACAATAATAGCCTTGTGGTGAGGCTACCTATAGCGCTTGCTGGTATGTACACAACCTTGGAAGGGAGGTTTTGTGCAAAAGAATATTGTTAATGTTTGTATATCTGTGTTAAAAAATTGTAAGTACAACCCTTGTGTTTTGATAAACAGTATGATTGACGACTAATTCACACCATATAAAACATCTGATTCATTGGCAAAATCAATAAATATGATATAAATAATATACATATATTTCATACAATAGTGCAAATAATAATAAAAAAAAATAAAAAAAAAAATATAATATATATATATATATATATATATATATATATATATATATATATATATATATATATATATATATATATATATATATATAGTGAAGTATAAAGTGCTTGTGGTTTATCAATCAAGTCCATAAAATGTGACAAAGTTCAAAATAGTAGATTTCTTTGCTTTAATAGCCTCCAGGCTAATGGGAATCTCCTCGTGGCTCTCCAATCATGGGATGGTGGGTTTCCTCCTCTCCTCTCACCTCATTAGATATGTGGCCAGTATAGGGAGAAAGAAAAGCTGCTCCGGATAGTGTAGTATTTAAAATTTTTATTCCCATTCCATGGGCAAATGATATAAAACCCAAGTCAATTGGCAAAAAAGTTGTTAAAATATGGTTAGAAGCCATCTGTGACCGTGTGCGCGCTAGTATCAGCTAGCTGCAAAGTGGTGAGCGGGAGATATCCGGCTTGCGTTCCACCTGCCGTCACGTTGTGCGTTCCAAAATGTACGCGTTGTCACATCTGGTGGCATCTTCTCTCATTTGGAACGCACAGCGTGACGTTTGACGGCCACTCTGCAGCTAGCTGATACTACACTATCCGGAGCAGCTTTTCTTTCTCCCTATACTGGCACCATATCTAATGAGGTGAGAGAAGGAAACCCACCATCCCATCCATCCCATGATTGGAGAGCCACGAGGAGATTCCCATTAGCCTGGAGACTATTAAAGCGATACTGGTCTTGATACTATAAGGCATACAAAACCCACAAGACCCACTCTATCTGGTAAGTGATCCACCCCTACCTTACCACGGTGGAGAGTATTCAGAGAATTTCCACGTTGAGCACCTGCACTTTTTTTGCGTTGGATAAGCATTATTTGCACAAGAAATCTACTATTTTCAACTTTGTCACTACAGTCACATTTTATGGACTTGATTGATACAACAAGCACTTTACACTTCACTATTATATATATATTTATGTATTTGCACTTTTGTATGAAATATATGTGTATTATTTATATCACTATGTATTGATTTTGCCAATGAATCAGATGTTTTATATGGTGTGAATTAGTCATTATTAGTATTATTATTTTAGGTAATTGTATAGCGCTGTCAATTTACGCAGCGCTTTACATGTACATTGCACATTCACATCTGTCACTGCCCTCAAGGAGCTTACAATCTAAGGTCCCTAACTAACATTCCTACATACACATAGTAAGGCCAATTAACCTACCAGCACGTCTTTGGAGTGTGGGAGGAAACCGGAGTACCCGAAGGAAACCCACGCAGGCACAGGGAGAACATGCAAACTCCAGGCAGGTAGTGTCAGGGTTGGGATTCGAACCAGCAACCCTCTTGCTGCTAGGTGAAAGTGCTAACCACTACAACACTGTGCCGCCCCTAGTCATCCTGCTGTTTATCAAAACAGAAGAGTTGTACTTACAATTTTTTACCACAGTTATACAAACATTACCAATATTTTTTTGCAGCAAACCTCCCCTGCCAAGGCTGTGTACATACCAGCAAGCGCTAGCCTGCTGTGTACATACCAGCTAGGTAGCCTCACCACAAGGCTATTATTGTTAAATACCATGCATGTGCAGCCTATCGCAGTCATCTTGGATGCTGGCAAGGGGAGTTTGTTTGATCACATAGATTTGTGCTTGCTTACTGCTGCTACTATGTAAGCGCAATATTTTATCTTAAAGGAGTTGTATCCTCGCAACAAAAAAACCCTGCAGGACGCGCGTGGGAGTTTACTGTCCACCAAGGAGCCGGCAAAGAGCTCTGAAGGTCCGCTGGACCTTCAGAGTGCATGCGCCGCTGGTATCAGCGATTGCATGCAGGGCGAATATCTCCTAAACCGTGCAGGTTTAGGAGATATTCATTTTACCTACAGGTAAGCCTTATTATAGGCTTACTTGTAGGTAAAAGTTTTTAAATGGCTGAGTATACTACCGCTTTAATAAACACCTTTGTACTGGACTACGCTGTGGTCACTTTTCTGTTTTACATATGATCTTTAAACCTGAAGAAAAGTGCTGATGCTTTTGTGAGCACACATATCCCCGATGACAGGCAGGCGCGCCTAAAGCAGCTGATTTTCAATCTATGTATGGACATGGTGGTTTTTGTTCATGAGAAGTTGATATACTGTGCCTGTAAAAATTTGTTCAATAGACTGCAATACTGATCTGTATATTCTGATTGCTGACAGGCAGGAGTCAAAATATGACGTAGCAGGGAAGATTTTCGCATCCATGCTGAATGTGTAGATGTGGTAATCGGTTTAGTTTTATTGTTTAGCCGGGTGGCTGGATAGAAAAAACAGCCATGTATGGGCAGTCTTAGTTTCTTTATGAATACTCCTACTATTATCGGGAAAACCCAGCCTAAAACTCTTGTATGAGTTACAGGGACTTGCGTTATAGCTAGTGATTCTATTAGGTGTCATGATGATGATGACCCCTTTTTAACCACTTCCGGACTGCCTGCCACATATATACTGTGGCAGGGCGGGCCCGTCTGCGCAGAATCATGTTCATGTACGTGATTTTGTGCACGGATTTTGTACATGTACGTGATTTTGTGCACGCTCTGGAGGCGGGCTCGCACCCACTGTGATTGGACACAGCAGGATCCAATCAGTGGGCGTGACGGCCGCGATGGCGCCAGAGAATGCGGAATGACAGAACTGTTCTGTCAGGAAGGAAAAGGGAGATCTTGTGTTTCAGCTAAGCTGAAACCCAGATCTTTTTTTCCTCTAGTGCATCCAAAGCATCCCCTAGGGACACACTTAACCCCTTGATCGCCCCTAGTGTTAACCCCCTTCCTGCCAGTGTAATTTATACAGTAATTATACAGTGCATTTTTTTTTCTTTTTAGCACTGATTACTGTATTGGTCCCCAAAACGTGCCACTTAGTGTCAGATTTGTCTGCCGCAATGTCGCCATCCCACTAAAAATAGCTAATCGCCGCCATTACTAGTAAAAGCAATAAAAAAAAAATAGTCCATAAATGTATCCCATATTTTGTAGACGCTATAACTTTTGTGCAACTCAATCAATATACACTTATTAGGATTTTTTTTTTTTTTTTTAACAAATATATGTAGCAAAATGCATATTGGCCTAAATTAATTTTTTTTTTTTTTTTAAATCCTCATTATTAGGAATGTTTTTTTATAGCAAAGTAAAAACTCTATATCCCCCCCCCCCCAAAATTGTGGTTCTTTTTTTGTTTATAGCGCAAAAAAAAAAAAAAAAAAAACGCAGAAGTGATCAAATGCCACCAAAAGAAAGCTCTATTAGTGGGAAAAAAATACATCAATCTTATTTGGGCGCAGCGTCGCACGACCGCGCAATTGTCAGTAAAAGTCGCCTTGTCATTAGGGGGTAAAACTTTCCGGAACTGAAGTAGTTAAAGCAGTGGTTTTTTTAAGGTTTTAGTTTCACAGACACCTTTTAGGAATCTGATGAAAGCTATGGACCCACTCCCCAGAAATATTCACATAAACACAACTTTGCATCTACCCTATTTTATTTAAAGAGGAAGTAAATCCTCCTCTGACACTTTAAGCTATAGGGAAGCCTATAATCAGGCTTACCTATAGGTACTGTAAATATCTCCTAAACCTGCACCGTTTAGGAGATATTTACCTTACATGCAGCCGGTGAATGCGCTCTGAAGGAACGGCCGCTCGTGCCATTACTTCAGAGCCCCATGCCCGTCGGCTCCCGTGCGTGCGCGGGAGTGACGTCACCGCGGCTCCAGCCAATCAGATGGAAGACGGGCGACTGGACATGTCGCCCGTCATAGAGGTAAGCGAGCGGCACGGCGGGGGCTCGTTCTAAGGTAGGTATTTGATAATGAGCTAGTATGCGATGCATACTAGCTCATTATGTCTTTCTCTTTCAGGATGGAAAGAAAAAAAAAACGTTTTTTTCGGTTTACAACCTCTTTAAATAAAGTTTGAATAAAGAAACCAATCTTTAATCTCACTTTTTTAATGCAAAAAGTAGTGGCCACTCATTACAAAAATGGAATACAATCCTCTTGTGCAAATTAAACAAAACTGTTTGTTTTAATTTTGCTCAAAACTACTACTACTAAAAAATGAGAATTCGCACTTGCTGCTATGGAGTGGCACAAGATTGTGGTTGTGCTGAGAATGATGATACAAATTGAAATGGTAAACATGAGCTAGCAACAAGTTAAGAGACTATTAGCAATTGGCACTATAAGCAGTGGCACGGTGCCTTTCATTTCCATCAATGGGGAAACCATTGATTGGGACAAGGGGTAGGTAAGGGTGTAATGTAAATGTTTTCTCTGATCCTCACTGACCCCCTTAGACTAGTCAGGGGTCCATGAACGCCAGATTTTAAAGGCTTACAATTTCTAATACTGCTTGTCGTTTTTTTTTTTTTTTTTCTACTACTTTGCATGTATTTCTTTGATCAAAGTCCTTGCTTTTTGGGCGAGGGTTGGCAGGATTCTGATGTCTATGTCTCAAGGAGTGTGGATTTGGTTATTGTATGTCTACTTTATGTATATCTTTTAGTATCACTGTATTCTAATGTTGTTAATATGTCTCCTTGACAAAAAGGAACATTGTGTCTAACTTGAAAGTGACATTGCACTAATAAGTTTTTTTATTTCTCTTTCGTTTGACTGACACGGCTCCTGATTCTTCTTAACCATTGGGTTATACTGCCCCCTACAGGAGTAGGACACTAGGCAGGAAAAAGCTTGACTACGCCTATGGGCAGTCCCAGGGGGTATACACCCACTTTCCGCTTTAGGCACTCAGTTTCTTTTTGCCTAGTCAGGCGTAAGGACCTAGTTCCTTGCTGGGATGGATGGTCCTGGCGATTGTTTTTTTTTTTTTTTTAACCACTTTACCACAGGAGGATTTTGCTGTCTTACGTCCAGGCCACTTTTTGCGATTCGGCACTGTGCGACGTTAACTGACAATTTTGCGGTCGTGCGACGCTGTACCCAAACAAAATTTACGTCCTTTTTTTTTTCCCCCCACAAACAGAGCTTTCTTTTAGTGTTATTTGATCACCTGTGCGATTTTTTTTTTTTTTTTTTTACTTTTTGCGCTATAAACAAAAAAACTGCGTACATTTTGAAAAAATAACAATATTTTCACGTTTTTTTAATATGAAATTCCCCACCCCCCCCCCCCCCCAAAAATGTAAAAATCTAAATTTTTTTACATTTTTGGCCAATTTGTTTTCTGCTACATATTTTTGGTAAAAAAAAATTGCAATAAGCGTATTTTGATTGGTTTGCGCAAAAGTTATTGCGTTTACTAACTAAGGGAAAGATTTCTGTCATTTTTGGTGTTTTTTTTTTTTTTTTTTTTTTTTTTTTTGCAGGACTGCGACGGACAGATCGGACCCTTGACTGACATTTTTGACACTTTTGGGGGTACCAGTGACATTACCACAGTAATCAGTGCTATAAATATGCACGGTTACTGTAAAAATGACACTGGCAGGGAAGGGGTTAATTTTATTGGAGAGGGAGGGGTTAATGTATGCCAGGTGCTTACTGACGTGTGTGGGGGGAGGTGACTGAGTGACACAGGGACAGATCGCATGTTCAGCAATCTGTCACTGCCTGTCACTTAGGAGATCCGCCCGCTTTGTTTACACAAGCGGGCGGATCTCCACACTCGATTCCCCGACGATCGGGGAAGAGCAGCGGCGATCGCCGCTGCTCCTCCCCTGGCCCGACTCTTGCTGTGACTGAACACAGCGGGGGCGAGCCTCCGGCGCGCGCCGCCCACAAGAGGAGGAGTCCAGCGACGTAGGTCTACGTCACTGGACGATAACGAGCCACATTGCTGCAGTAGCAGCAATGTGAGCAGACAGAGTGGTTAATGGAATGATTTCCTATCTTTTTGTAATTTTTGTTCCTGCGAGAATCTAAAGTCAATTGCCGGACTGGGCGACGGACTGGATAATCTAGATCCAGAGGGCCCCCCCCCAGTCAGGCCAGTGAGCACGTGCAGACCGCAGCTCTGCGCTGGGTCGGCAGTGCCATAGTCTCACTGCGAGGTGGCATACGACCTGTCCTCGGCCTGAGTTGCAGCTTTTTTTCCTGGCTGACAGCAGCCACATTACGATGGAGCGGTAGTTTGTCCGGAGCGATGCCCACCCTGTCTCTGGTATGGTGCGTAGCTGTCTCTACTCATGGAAGGTTTTGGGGTGGAGGTGGGCCCCTCCCTGGGACGATGGGACCCCCAGGTTCCCCTCCCCCCCCCCCCCCGGCTCCTCTAAAATTTCAGTGGTCATTGTGGGTATTTCGCCCCCTCCCTGGGTTAGGTTATGTGCTGGTTGTTGCCACATGCTCTTAAGGGGGCTAGTTGGAGTTGCTGCTGACCGGGCTTTTCATGGTGCACAACGGGAGGTTGAGCAGGGTTCCCTGCCACCCTGGGGGTTGATGACTGGTGCAGGGATGTCCCTGGGCTCCCTGCGGCGGTTGATGGGCTGGTGGAGCAGATGGTTTAGCATCCGTGGGTACGCGCCTCACACAGCCCTATCCAGCCAAAAATTTAGGCTGCGGCTTTGCGGCCTACTAGCTGGAAACTATGGTAGGCGGCCCCTGTGAGGGTGGCTGAAGCCACTGCCTCCCTTTTGGGCATCCCCTCTGCTGCCCTTGGGTGGCTGACTCCGCTTGGGCTGTGGCTTTTTAGGCCATGCAGCCAAGTCGGCACCTGCCTTGGGTGCCGACTTGGCACGTTGATCCACAAAGTTGGTCCACAAAGTTATTCGGTCAGGCTACGGGATCAAATTCAGTCTTATCCTCTGGAAAGGTTCTTCCCTTCCTACCTGCACTTGTCCCCAGATCATTTACGGGTCTCCTTGGGGTAATGCAAGACTTGTTCCTTCAGGGGGTGATGGTTTCGATTTGGGAAAGTTTTAAGGGGTTTTACTCAAACCTCTTTTACAGTCCCCAGGAGGGAAGGCAAAGTATGTCCAGTTCTGGACCTCAAGGCGCTAAACTGCTTGTGAGAGTACAGAATTTACGCGTGTAGTCCATTCACACGGTAGTGGCATCCCTACATCGGGGATTTCGTCTCGCTTCTATCGACTTCTTCAAGGACCACTACCTGTACATTCGAATATGTGCCGGTCACCAACGCTTCCTTTTTTTTTGCCGTGGGCAAGGAGCATTATCGGTTTGTGGCGTGGACCTTTTTGGTCTTGTCTCCGCTCCTCGGGTCTTCACAAAACACAAGTGTTGGCCCCGATGCTGGCTTTGTTTGAGTCAGCGAGGTACCTGGACGATCTTCTGCGAGACTGGTCTCCGACTGCTCTGATGGACAACTGGAGATTGCTCTGCGAACTCTGAGGGAGTTTGGTTGGACTCTGAACCTTCAGGAGTCTGCTTTTGGTTCTGTTCACCAAAACTGGACTCTCTGGGTCTGACTCTGGACTCGGCCTCTGCGGGATGCCATATATCTTCTGCTGTTCAGCAGTCACCTCTTCTGGGCTTGCATGCGAATGCTGGGCCTGATGGTGTCCACCCTTGAGGCGGACTGTTTGCACAGTTCCACACTAGATCTTCTAAAGAGATTCTGCTGAAATGGGACAAGGATCCACGGTCTCTAGAGGTGGCTTCGTTCTCTGGCACTTCGACAGGGAAAATCCTTTCTCCCCCTGTACTGGAGGGTTGTCACCACGGATGCCAGCCTTGTCCGAGCGGGAAGGCGTTCTCAGCACAGATGTGCTCAAGGAGGTCTGGACTCTGGCAGAGTCTAGACTGCCAATTAATGTTCTTGAAATCCAAGCAATCAGCCTTTGTCTGGCTCATTGGACAATTTGTCTTCAGGGGTGTCCAGTACGAATTAATTTGGACAATGCCATGGTCTGTCAATTACCAAGGGGGCACACTTAGTGTCCTGGCTCCTCAGATTTCGCCCATTCGTTCCAGCCCTCTCAAAGGTCTGCCATGACTCCTGTGCAGGATCAAAGCGGAAGGGATTCCGTCCAGACTGACCTCGCCGGTCTTGGTACGCCGATCAGGTATGGCTGGTCACCAGTGCTCCTTGGAGACTTCCTCTTAGGGAGGATCTGCTGTCCCAAGGACCAATCTACCATCCTGCTTTACTGTCGCTGGCTTTGACAGCTTGACTATTGAACGCCAGGGGCTGAAGGATGGAGGTTTGTCTGAGTCTGTGATTCCTATGCTGTTGAAAGCTAGGAAATCTACTTCTAAGAAGATCTTCCATCGTACGTGGAAGACGTACATTGCATTGTGTGAGTCTCTTTGGGTTCATCCTCACTCAGTGGATCGGATCTTAATCTTCCTTCAACAGGGGTTTGCTCAGAAATTGGCCTTGAGTACCATCAATGGCCAGGTATCGGCTTTGGCGGTCTTTTTCCAACGACCTTTGGCCTCACACTCCCTGGAGCGTACCTTTTTTTTTCTTCAGGGTGTCCTACATTTGGTTACTTCAGTACGGGCTCTGTTGCCACCCTGGGATCTTAATGTGGTGCTTTCAGCTCTACAGAAGCCTCCCTTTGTAAATATTTGGGAGGTTTCCCTGCTTGCGCTGCCCCAGAAGGTGGCCATCACCTCTGCGTGCAGGGTGTTGGAACTGGCGGCATTATCCTGATGTTCACCTTTTTGGTGATTCACAAGGATAAGGTGGTGCTTCGCCCCTGCCCGTCATTCCTTCCTAAGGTGGTCTCTGACTGCCATTTGAATGTAGATATTGTGTTGCCTTCCGTGTGTCCCAGGAAAAATATCTGAAGGAAATTGCCTTGCATGCCTTGGATGTGGTCCGGGCAATTAGGGTGTACCTGGCAGCTACGGAGTCTTTTTAGGAAGTTGGACTCTTTTTGTGCTCACGGACAGACCTCACAAAGGGTTGTCAGCTTCTTCTGCGACCATTTCCAGGTGGATTAGACGGACGGTGGTTCAGGCCTATTGCATCAGGTGTCAGATTCCTCCTTTCCCTGTCAAGGAGCACTCTACTAGGGCGCTTTGTGTCTCCTGGGTTTCCGTCATCAAACGTCAGTGACACAGATATGAAAGGCGGCCACCTGGTCGTCGGTGCACACTTTTTACAACATTTTTATAAAGTGGATTTTTTGATATCTGCGGATGCTTCTTATGGTCACGAGGTTTTGCTGGCTGCTGCTTAGAGGGAATGGTCCTCTTTGAGGGTTAATTTTTTTATTTTTTTTTGTGAGCTCCAGTTGTTTATGGTTGAGCTCCATGTTACCTGGTTGAGCTCCATGTTACCTGGTTGAGCTCCATGTTACCTGGTTGAGCTCCATGTTACCTGGTTGGCTATGGTTAGCCTTGGGATTTTTTTATTGTTCTTTTTTCCACCCCTTATGTTTAACACGGCTTTGGGACGTCCCAATGGTTAAGAAGAATCGGGAGCGGTGTCCGTCAATAAACATCAGCGCAATGGATTTTACAGTAAGTCAGAAATCCAATTTTTTTGCAACAGTTTGTGATGGCTCATCCTTCCTTCTGCAGTGTGCTTATGCAGCATCTCCCGCTGCCGTCACTACAAGCACCCAGTTTTTAAACGCTGTAAGGAATGCAGGCTTCCTTTTCAAATTTGTGCCTTTCAGTGTAAACTTTTTGATGCACCCCAGTGCAATTTTTAAAGGACATTTCTTATTCTTTGTCCAGGGCAACGGATCTACAAGCTGGAATTTTGGTCTGTCTCTGTTGTGTAATTAGTGGAACTTCACCCCGCTCTGGTGTAGCTCCTCTCTTGATGGCATAGTTGTTACCCCAGTAGAGTTAGAGGTTTTTACCCAAACCTGTTTACTATCTTCACAGCTAAAAGTGGCCTAAGGTTCTCCTTAACGTACGTTGGGTGCAAAAATTCAGCATGCAATCCGCCCCCTCTGCTAATGTCTCCCTTCATCCGGAAGACCTCCTGGCCTCTGAGGACATCAAGACCAGTGCTCATATGTCCTCAATATTTTTAGCACATCAATGCTGCCTGCATTTAAAGTTGGTATACACAACATTACCACTTGTTGCTTTTCATTTTGGCTGGACTACTGCACCTCAGTTCCTCACCAAGGTGTGCTGGCCTCTATTCTTACTCTGCTTTACCCAGGCCATCCCCATAGTGGGATATCAGGACAACCTGCCTCAGATGTAAACCAACATCCATTGGACTGGGTGGATCATGAATCCCCAGAATTCAGCACTGGAACGGCCTCATAGCTTGGGGTATCTGGACATGACTTCTGTTGGAAGTTTTTTTTTTTTTTCTTTTCCTTGGATAAACCCTGGACACTCCTCTCTGGCATTTTAGGTTGTGCAGTTTAGAAGCCAGTCGACCTTCTACTTTGCTTGAGGGTCTTGGTCCTAATGGTGTCCTTTTTCGAGGCAGTTTCTTATGCCCATTTTCACTGTAAGCTCTTGCAACTCAAAACTCCAGTGCATGCAGTCTCTGGATTGTCCCATACACCTGTCAAGCAAGACCAGGTTTGCCCTGGCATGGCGAGGCACAAGTTTGGTCCTGGAATTTGAGTCCTCCTTCCTTCCTCCATTTTGGTTTGGAAGGTACTCCCAAAGGATGTCAGCATATTGGGCTGGAGAGAAGTCCTAGGTACCCTCCCAGTTCAAGGGGGCTATATCTACAAAGAAAGTCTGTCTCCAGTTATATATTCTAGTAATTCTTGCTTGGGCAAAACTTCATCTACCAGCTTTGACCACCGTTGTCATGCAGATCTCCTAAGCCATCGTCTGAATTTAGGAGAATCATCCCTTCACTGAGAAGTGTTTTTAAAGTTCTCTGTCACAGGTGGGGGATGGCAGTGGAGGATACCAGACTTGGGCCTTAGGTCTCCTGGTGCTCAGGTTCAAACCTAAGCAGGTATGTCTCCTGGTCTAGGGATCTTTTAGTTTTTACAGTGAGTGCACTGATGACTTCCCAGGATAAGTTAAGCCTGATCTATTTAGTTTATTTCAGGTACTTTATATAGCTCCATCAAAGTACGCAACACTTTACATACATATTAACCTACCAGCAGGTTATTGGAGTGTGGGAGGAAGCCGGAGTACCCAGAGGAAACCCGCACAGGGAGAACATGCAAACTCCATGCAGGTAGTGCAGAGGTTGGTATTTGACCCTAGTGCTGCTAGGCGCAAGTATTAACCACTTATTCCTTTCCTCCCCCTCCTGGCCTACTGCACAGGATCAAGATGGAGGGCATTCTGGTAATTCCCATTGCACCAAACTGATTCAGGAGGATGTGGTACTCGGGCATAGTCAGACTCCTGGCAGACTGTCTGTGGATCCTCCCTGTGTGTCTAGATTTTCTGTCTCAGGTGCTGGTCCACCATCTAGCTTCTCAGTCACATGGATTTGACGCAAAGTCCCTAAAGACAGGAACATATCAGCATGGATTTGGTCATCACCATGCTTTTAAAATCTAAAATATCAACTCCCCCCTCCCCTCCTGCTTGCCGCCTCTTCATTGGTGAAAACCATGTGCAGGGTGTTTCTCACTTGGCTCTCTTTGCTTTTCCTTGTGATATTGAGATTTCAAACTGGTCTTGTCAGTCCATCAGAAGCTGCCGTTTTAATCTGCCTGACTCCTCTGCCTGACTTCATTCTAAAGTTTGCCACCTTTATTGCTTTTAACTCTGCAAGGTCTGTTTTGAGTTAGCCTATTCCTGTAAGGCCTTGTTCACACCTGAGCATTTTTCAGCTCGTTAAATGCTCTGTTCTGAAGTTCCAATATACCCAACAAGGAAAATCTCATTTATTTCAATGGCCCCTGTTCACATATGAGCGTTTTGTCACCTGAAACAAAACGCCTGAAGCTCAAAGTACATGAGCTTCTTTTTTGGTAAGTTACAAGCGTTTTTGGTCAGATGTCAATACCTGCCTCCCAATTGCTTGCAAAAAACGCCTGAAAACTATGCACTCAGGAGAGCCCTTTTTACTGTTACAAAGGGATAAGGTTGCATTGATGCCTAAGGCCTTCCTTATTTCCCAGGGGTCTTTCTTCCACCTTCCTCATTCACACAGGGTCTACTGAAGTATACTTCCATGGAGGGCTGTTTACCCATGCATTTCCTGAGAGATCTGTCCATGCTTTATGGGCTTTTCAGCATCAGACATCAGTTTGACAGATTTGCAAGGTTGCCACCTGTTCATCGGATTATGCTTGTTTCATTTTTCCAAGAGGATATTCAGGCCTGAGCCTGATGCAATGTGGTACTTTGGGCTGCCCTCTGAGTTTTCAAGGAAAGTGGAAAGCTAGCGCTGGACTGTAACAGATCAACCAGCACCCCAACCGGGTACCTCCGTTGACGGATGCTCCTAGTGCTTCCCGAGGGCTCCAAGCACTCCACCAGACACCGTAACCACTTCAGACCCCACGAACCGCCGCAGCTTGGTTGGGTTTTCGCCGCTCCCTACCCACCCTGGACCTACGACAAGGCTCCAGGTTCCTGTGGGTGAACCTCTTTCCCCAGAGAATGCAGCAGGAACAAGCTCTTACAAGAGCTTAGTGATTATCCAAGGGAGTATGAAGGACATAGCAATCCCTTGTAGCATATTCCCCCAATGAGAGACAGGACTCTAGATTAATGGGTAAAGTATAACTCGACTTTATTGAACAAGAAACAGACTTTCATACAGTTTTCCCCCACAAGGGTACCGCCCAGGTGGACCTTGTTGAAAACAGGCCCTGACATTCCCAATCCAATGAAAACGGAGTTTTACACTCCCATATAGTATACACAAAGATTTACACTGTGGGACAATCCCCCCTCCCCCTTAGCAGCCAATCCACATACACATATACATCCCATAATAAGCTTATCTTAAGGCAGACAGAACTATGTGAGATCATAGGGCTGGGCGATTTTGCCTAAAAAAAAAAAAAAATCTTCGATTTTTAAAAAATTCGAGTTTCGATTCGATTTTCGATTTTTTTTTTTTTTTTTTTTTTTTTTTTTTTTTTTTTTTTTTTTTTTTTTTTTTTCCAATGCACTTAAAAAATGACTGCAGACATCAGATATAGTGTCAAAAGTGCAACTTTATTGCTATTTTAACTCCTCAAGAGTTAAAATGCGTAGAATCCCAAAACAAAAAGTAAACGAGGCTCTGTCATTCAACAATTTCAAGCTTTAACCCAGGTTTAAGCAAAACTAAAGTGCAACAACTTCACAGTAGCTTAAATTTTCTGTTCAAGAAATCAGATAATTACAAATTTTGTAACATATAACATTACACAATTAAAAAAATAATCTCTTCTCAGTGTGAACTGTGAATATAAAAAATGAAACCTGCCTGTGGCAGACATATAGCCTGCTCAAAGAGTGAACAAAAAATGTAAACTAAAGCCCCGTACACACGTACCGATCGTCGGCCGTAAATATTCGGCCGACGACCGATCGGCCGATTGTAGGCTTGTTAGTATGATGCTGCCGACAGCGCATTTTCGGCCGAACAGAATCTGTCGTGCAGGCATTAAAATTTTTGTTGGCCAACACCAGAACGGCCGATTGTTCCCCAGTCAGTACAGATTTCGGCCGACAGACAGCAGATTAGCAAGACTGGGCATGCTCCGAAAAGAAAAAAGACAAGGAAAGTTAACCATCACATGACATCACTTCTGCAGTCGGCTGTTGTTGGCCGACAAAATTCATGTGCAGTCTTTTGCAGTTTTCAACAGACACGACAGCCCTGGACAAAAGACGGCCGATCGTTCGGCCGACGATCGGTACGTGTGTACGAGGCTTTAGTTTTATCTATAACAACAAAACACGTGCTTGTTAGATCTCTGAAACATTGTGCATGCTCAGTCATTCTAAACATTTTTTGCAAGAAAGATGAGCCTGTCCACAACCTCTGGCTTAAGGCAGGCCCGGTTGCAGGTAACTATTCCCCCACCCACACTAAATACCCTCTCTGAAGGGGCACTAGTGGCTGGAATAGAAAGATTATATATTTTTTAGCCAGTAAGCTTAGCCTTGGAAAGTTGGGCTGATGCAGCTTCCACCATTCAAGAGGATCTGTGTCTGGCTCTGTCTGGAATAAGGAAATACGTTGCAAGCTCAGTCTCAATTTTAGTTTTCTCAGATTGTGGGTGTGGCGTGGTGGATGGTGCACTGTTTTTAAAGAAGGCACCCAGAGTCATTTTCTTTTTTGGTGGCAATGGTGGTGGGGTGTTCTCTTGAACAGCTGAGGGACCAGCTTCCTCTGTGGTAGAGTTGCAGAGAGCAGAGATCTCAGACACCGCTCTTTTTTTTTTTTTTACAACTTCCAGTTTGCTAGCATCAATGTAGGTTGTACGGAACCTCAGGTCTAAAAGTGTGGCCATGTCCAAAAGTTCCTCTTTCTCCAAAGCAGAGTATTTACTTTCGAGGTAACGCATGATGTCAGCTTTGATTGTTTTTGTTAGCTCCAAATCTTCCTCCTCTGGCAGGAGGAGACTTGTTTTAAACAAATGCAGCACTGGTTTGATGCATGACACACTGACATATGATTCCCCTGACAGTGCATCAGTGAAGTCCTGGAGAGGTTTCACTGCTTTGGTGGCTTCTAATACTTCCAAATCTTGCCACGTGGGCACAAGATGACGCGTTTTCTTGTCCGCACCCAGGACACGAGTTAATGCCTTCTCTTGCTCAAGAAAGCGCTCAATCATCTTTTGACGAGACCCCCAACGTGTTGGGGATTCTGAGATCAAAAGATGCTGGGGAAGTCCAAGCTCAGCCTGCAACTCTGTCATGTCTCGCCTTTTTTTCCAGCTGTAGGAGAAGGCTGATACAGCTTTTTTGCAGACCCCTATGGCCCGATCGATCCTTGGATCCTTTACACCATTCTCTGTAATAAATGTGAAAAGATATTTAGTATATTTTATGTTCTGGCTATTAAATTATGAGCAAACAGTACTTTACAATGTGCAAGTATTGTGCACCTATTTATTCTTACACCAACTCTTACCTATAGCATTGTGGAGTCTGTGGCCAAAACACTGCACGCTGGGCCAGTTGTTGTCTTTAAGGGCTTTTATGATGTTGGTGCCACTATCAGTTGTCATGCAGACGAGTTGTTCCTCCGAAAGTCCCCAGGAGCTGAGAGCGTCTTTTAAGCCATGGGCAATTATGTCACCAGTGTGGTTGTCGGGGAAATACGCTGTCTGAAGGCAGATGCTGCGCAGAGTCCAACTAGTGTTGATGTAGTGAACCGTCAGACTCAGATATGGCTGCATCGTCCGGCTGGACCATAGGTCCGTTGTGGCTGAGAAAAACTGCATCTCCTCCATCTCACTGCGGATCTTTTCCCGAGTTGTATTGTACAGGTGAGGCAGCGCTACTTCGGCGAAATACTTGCGACTGGGGACAACGTACCTTGCATCGAATACTTTCATCATGTGATTAAAGCCTCGCTTTTCGACAGAATAAATTGGCAGCATGTCTGTGGCAATATAAAACGTGATCGCCTCTGTAATCGCTTTCCATCGCGCTCTGTTCTTATCATAAGGCACACAGTTTGTAAAGCTGTCAGGAAGTGTAGTTTGCTTTTTAGCAGCAATAGTAGCCTTAGTAGGTTTGCTAGAGGAGCTGTTTTCGCTACGGAGCTGGCTGCACTTCTCCCATTCTTCGCGATGTTTATCCCTCAGGTGCTGGAAAAGATTTGTTGTACTGCTGCAACAGCCTTGAAACATATTTTGCAGCAAGGCTTCGTCTGTGTATTGTCTGCTGCATCAAAACCAAACCAGTTCCAAATTACAGAATTACCTGTGCCTTTCTTTGGAAGTAGTTCTTTGCTAGTGCTAGTAGTACTACACGCTGCCATGTTGTTAATTTTTTGACTGTGTTGTTCTTTTAATAGACTAGACATTAGACATTAAAATAAGACGCGGGGGCGTCGCGCTGAGCGGGGAGGGAGGAGAGCTCACTGTGTGGAGGGAGGACTGAGGAGAAGAAGTGCTGTATATGTGTGTCTGATGGACCACCGCCGCACCTGGATGTGACGTCAGCTGCGGGCGGTGCGTCTGTACAGGGGCTGCGCTGTGATAGGTACAGAGAACTCCCCAGTAACCGGCCACCTTTTTTAGTTTGACTTTGAAACGATTTTTTTTTTTTTTCAAACTCGAGTTTTTTCTACAATTGTTTTTCCGCCTTTTCCCGCCTTGTGCAGCCAGCCCCCGCGTAACTACACACACCCTGGGCTCCAGCCAGCTCCTAGTCCGCCGCACAGGAACCAAACTCCCCAGTAACGGACCACCGCCGCGCCTGGATGTGACGTCCGCTGCGGGCGGTGCGTCTTCCTCTCCCGGCAGCTGACGTCACATCCAGGCCGGGGAGTTCTCTGTACCTATCACAGCGCACCGCAGCCCCTGTACAGACGCACCGCCCACAGCTGACATCACATCCAGGCGCGGCGGTGGTCCGTTACTGGGGAGTTCGGGATTCCTGTGCGGCGGACTAGGAGCTGGCTGGAGCCCAGGGTGTGTGTAGTTACGCGGGGGGCTGGCTGCACAAGGCGGGAAAAGGCGGAAAAAACAATTGTAGAAAAAACTCGAGTTTGAAAAAAAAAAATCGTTTCAAACTAAAAAATCGATAAATCGATTTATCGCCCAGCCCTATGAGATCATTAACATTTAATAATGAGACAGGCGCAATCCACATTCCCTCCCAATACACAAACAATAGGGAAATCTGCCATTGACAGTCTGTGTGTCTCTCTCACAGACAAGCACATGGAAAACACTGTGTAAGGTGGTATTAAATCTTCATATTTCTATATGAAGATATGGTTGATAAATATTACTGTCCCACTTGAAGCAATCCAAACCATTAATTATCTGTCTTTCACTCAGTGACGGTTAGTACCGTCACATGGACCCACCCATAGGTTTATTTTACTTTTATTATATCAAGGTGTTAATGTTGTTGTAAATGATCTGGTTCCTGGGCAGGCGGCTTATACAACCCAGGGGGATCTCCAGTCTCCTTGGCTTGTAGTGTAATGTATGAAGGGTTGAAATTTAAGGGCCATGCCACTGCTAAGAGGTCCAGATACAGCTTTATTCCATTAAAGGTTAGGAGTACAGATGAAGTAAGTTGTGTGAGTTGAAAGCACAGGCCTAATCAGCAGCTTGTTGGGCAGCCTCTGTTTTCAAGCCCTTTGTTTGCCTTTTGACTTTTGCTGCTGTGTTGCCCACACACTGTCTGAGACAAAGATCCTATGCCCTGTATTGTATGATTAAAAAAATGTTTTACTTGTAAAATTCTTTTTTTTTTTTCAGAGTACGTTACTGGACGCAGGTCCCTCCCCTCTATCTTTAATGATCTAGTACACTGATCCCTCCCTGCTGTTTTTTATGATTTAGTCCTTATTGCTTGCTACTAATTGCTGTGGCGATAGGGCTGTCCTTACAGCTTTTCTTGCCAGTGTTTGCTGCATAACCCACAGTCTAAGACTAGGATCCTGTCTCCTGTAATGGACAAGTCAAAAATCCTATTTTTGGTCTAACAATGAATGAATGAATCAGGATAGAAAAATCAAATCTTAACATTGGACCAAAATAGATGCGTTACCCTTAGCAATATGATTTTAGGTTTCATGTACACTGCTTTTGGCTTTTTTTTTTTTTTTTTGCCACAAAGCTCCTAATTTTAACTTCATGAAAGCCTATGTGTTCATGTGCACATAGGCTTTTAGCAGCGTTTAGGAGCTGGTGCAGTTAAAGGAGGTATTGACCGCTGACCATGGGAAACAGCAAATTCGTGGCAGGATTTTGCCACATTTTGCATTTTCCCGCGGCTGCGGTACATCACAGCCAAGTGTACATAAAGCCTTAGGGACTTGGGTGATTTATGAAGATCTGCCACTAATGGTAAAAAAAGATTGTTTATATAAATGTTAAGAATCCTTGTTCTGAAGCCTTGTTTTCTCTGGTAGGAACTTCGATCTAAATATTATGAAGACTCAGTCGTACAGGAAAATACTGGGGTTTCTTTGCCTGAAGGAAAAGTACAGACTTTATCTAATGCTGAAGATGGTCCTAACTTGAGAACAGACGAAGCGACTAGATCAGGGGCTAAAATTAGAAGATCAGATTTTTCTGGGGCCTGTTCCACCATTAAAAATACCCAAGAAGGCATAGCCTTGACTGAATCAAAAATGGAGATTGCGCAGGAGCCTCAAAAGGATGGTCTAAACAAAGCTGTATTTAAGTTTTCTACTTGTGCGGTGGTTAGGGCCAAAGAACCTGTAAGCTGTTCCTTGAAAGGAGCAGCCAGTGATGTTTCCCTTGATAATAAGGTTCAGAAACAGACTGACATTCTAAAAGAAACAAATAATGCTAGGTTTGTTCCAAGCTTTTGTTTGGGCAAGTCAGATGTCACAGATTTAACAAAGCCCAACAAAAATGGAAAGTCATGGAAAAAGCCAAAGACTGCATCATTTTTACAGACCACCGCAAATGCTGAATCATTTACAAGCAAGCCTTTTTTGATTTTTAGCAATAAAATGGACCCTTTTGAAACCAAAGTTACAGATCCGTTTTCCAATCCATTCAGCCAGCAGGAGTGTAATGCACAAGGAAAAAAAGGTAAGTCATGTATGATTTTTTTTCTTATGTGTGGTTGTCTTCTGCAATAGATTTGTAATGTCTGGTTGTGTTTTAAGAGAAGAAAAACGTTCCAATTTTTTTGCAGTCTCTGAGGACCATGCTACACAGTCTAGCAGTTGTGAAGAATTTTATGATGCAAACTCAGATGCAGAGGAACAATCTAACGCAGAAGAGACAGAGGAACAATCTAACACAAAGCCATCTAACAGTACAGGTGATAGCTCATCAGGCACAATAATGTGCTAATCATGAGAAATATGCCTGTGAATATTTAAATTGTATTTTGAGTAATGATTTTATGTATTTTTGTAAATTTTCTTGTGCTCAAACTAAAAAGAAAAGAGTTAAAAAAAAAAAAAAAAAAGATAACAAATGTGTTTTTGTCAGGTACATATTAAATACTGCTTATGAATAATTGACACTGCAGCCAGATGGTGGCATGCTCGCATCAGTTCAGACTTATGCCCCGTACACACGTGCAGATTATCTGAAGACTTTTGTCTTCAGATTTACCTTTTCTATGTAGTGCAAGGGCCTGCCGGATTGCATACAAATTGAAGTGTTTAGGTGTGACCTCATATTATATGGTTTTGGTAAGTCTGCAGACAAGTCTTCAGATAATCTGCACGTGTGTACGGGGCATTAGGCTTGTTCACGCTTGCTCAAAATACTGATGCTGATCAAATGGGCCTTTAGGGTTTAAGGACGTTAATAGGTGCAATGCATAAGTGTTTGATGAGCGTTAAACCGCCCTATGCATGTTTGCAGCGCTGTTGACATGCATTTTTGGCAACTAAACCGCACCACAAACCTCTATTAATTGTAATGTTGCAGTGCATTACCATAGACTTGAATGGAAGGAGTTGAAATGCTTCCTTTTTAAATTTGACATGAAGCGTCAATTTTGAAGCAAAGCGCCTCTAAAGCTTCATGTTTTGATAATGTGAACAACACTGTGCGCTTTCCATATTGTCAACTTGTTGGCACTCCTCAAATGCCTGCTTTCCATGCCAGTGTGAGCTAGGCCTTACTGCTGTGTTGTGAGTAGACTGATATATTGTCAACAGATCTGAATAGCAGGAAATCGATTAGACTCACCCCTCTCCCATCAGAAGGGAACCAGTATAAGTTTTTACAAAGACAGAAGATCTTTTACTCAACGTTTTCTATTGGTAGGCCTAGCACGGTTTGCAAACCAAGCATAAGTAATTTTCTTTAAATCATTGGAAGACAATTGTCCAAGTACCATTAGACACTGAGTGAATTGTTTTACATGACAAATGGTTTGTCATACTTTCACCCAGTATTGTGATTCGGGCACCACTGGTAAACAAAACAGCACAGCCAGGTTCTTTTTTTTTTTTTTTTTTTCTGCTCTGCAGTTTTTTGGATGACGAGCCTCATTTTTTGGGTTTGCAGCCCGATTAGCATGAAGTACTTTTTTGACTAACCTTACTGTATAAGAAAGTGGAGCTCTGACCAGATCAAACCGTTAACTCTCCCAGTAGTAATATACAATCACTTACATGTTTAACCACTTCTGGATCTGGAAGGTTTTACCCCCTTAATGACCAGGCCATTTTTTGCGATACAGCACTGCTTTATTTTAACTGACAATTGCGCGGTCGTGCAATGCTGTACCTAAATAAAATTGATGTCCTTTTTTTTTTTTTCTCACACAAATGGAGCTTTCTTTTGGTGGTTATTGATCACCTGTGTGTTTTTTTTTTTTTTTGCACGCTATAAACAAAAAAAGCAACAATTCTTGAAGAAAAAATAAATTTTTTACTTTTTGCTATAAAACATTCCCAATAAAAAATGTAATTTTTCATCATTTAAGGCCAATATGTATTCTGCTACATATTTTTGGTAAAAAAAATCCCAAAAAGTGTATATTGACTGGTTTGCGCAAAAGTTTATCGCGTCTACAAACTAGGGGAAAGATTTGTCATTTTTTTATTTATTTTTTTACTAGCAATGACGGCAATCAGTGATTTTTAGCGGGACTGCAACATTGCGACGGACAGATCTGACACCTAACTGACATTTTTTACACTTTTGGGGGGACCAGTGACAGTACTGCAGTAAACAGTGCTAAAATAGGTACTGTTATTGTACTAATGGCAGGGAAGGGGTTAACACCAGGGGCGATCAAAGGGTTAAATGTGTCCCAAGGGGGTGCTTTCTAACTGTGTGAGGTTGGGCTTGCTGAATGAACAGAGACTTGTGTTCCTAAATAGGAGGAACACAGGATCCCTGTGCTCATTACTGACAGAACAGCGGTTTGCTGTGTTTACAATGGCAGACTGCCATTCTGTCTCCACAAGGAGCGATCAGACATCGCAGCTCCCAGACCCACTGATTGGCTCCCCCTGTAGCCAATCAGCGTGTACCCCCGCTAGCGGTCTCTCAAAATAACATACAGTTATGTTGTTTTGTGGGACAGAGCCGACTTGCCACAGTATATGGTATTGCTGGCAGTCGGCAAGTGGTTAAAGCATATCTATGGTCACTTGAACATTGTGTATCCATTATTTCTAGCCTACGCCTATTAATCTGTACAATCTTAAAGTTCTAAACTTTGTGAAGAGCCCTATACAATTGAGTTCTGTGACATGTAGCTACTATGACCTGAGTGTAGGCACTGCTATGTCACACTTCAAAGAGCCTGCCTTCTGAACTACAGAGGTGCTGAGAGGAGGAGTTTCAGGAATCACTGCATGCTGGCAGCAAGGTACCATGAGATGTGTCTTAAGAAATGGAAGGTAAACAGCAAAGGAGAATCTGGAAAGCATGCAGGGAATTCAGGACGTTATGGCAAAGCTCATCAAAGGAGATTTCATGCTCCCTGTGTTGGAGCATATATAGCTCTAGATAATTTTATGGTATACCTGCCTTTTAGATTATCCAGTGCTATATATGATCCAACATGGATCCTCCCAAACAGACAAATACAGATAAAAATTCCCCAGTTCAATTTGCTAACCAGTTTGCTTACCAACCAAATTAACCGGTCTTAACAGTTTGCGTCAAAACAGGGGTTTAGTTAGCACACATTTGCAAACGCATGTGTAAGCTGTATTACCTGCAGTCCTAACTCTTGTAAATTTATGAGCCATTTTCTTTGTTACTCCAAAACGGAGTTGATGAGACGGTGTGGCTTCCACCTACATTTGCAAATGTTTTGAATATAAACCTCCTGTTTTAAGCGCAAATTGTTAGACAATGTAATTTTTGTTTGTGATGTTTCATAGTTATTATACATTATATTTACATTTTCAGTATAATTTGTTGGAAAATTGTATGTCTTGTGAAAAATATTGTATAAAAAGGTTTTCGGGCATATCCAAAAATGTTCCTAGACACTGTTTGACTAATTCTGTTACATTTCATTTTTTTTTTTTTTGTATATTATGTATGTATTAATATTGTAAGCATTAATGTTTCCATTTTCTTTGCAGGATAGGATTTTCTGACATCAGGAACCACAATACATAAACTGAACCTTTTTAGTATTATTGAAAAAATAAAGTACAAAAAAAGTACTAATAATATCGTTGTATTATTATTTCACTCCAACTGCTGAAAGTTTTTTTTTTTTTTTTTTTTTTTTTTTTTTTTGTTTCTTAATAAACTTTATTGAGCAAGATAGATGAATAAAAAAAATACTACTTAAGGCACAATGGTGCAATGGCCACTTTCAACTAAACTTATTTTAACTGTTAGTGTAACAAATGGGATTGTAAAGTACATCATTCAGCAGTACACAGTTGAAGTATGATATTTAAATTTTCCTATAAAATGGGGAACCTCATTCATGTATGCATGTTTGTATGTGCATTTATAGGTTCGGATTGTCCCAAAAGGGACACATACTGTATGTTGCGAATGGTAAGATGAAGTGTAGGCACATTAAGGGGCCAAGAGGGGAAAAAAAAGGGTCCACACTCTAAATTCCTTGGCCATATTTTTTTTCTTTACTTCTGGTTTTTAAATTGTCGGCAGCCTGTAATTCATAGATTAATTTGAAATAACCAAGCTGTTCCCCTGCAAATGTGTAGTTGACAATGTTTAAATATTCAGGCTTTGTGCTGACAAATCACTGCACTTGTGTAATGCACAAAGAAATTGATCTGTCAATTGGCAATTAAAGAGTATTTCAAATTATTTTAAAGGACATCCCTATTTAGCATTTAGGCTTTAAAGAACAACTTACTCTATGAAACATTATAACTTAGACTTAGATATGTCTAAGTTGCACATGCCTCTGTGTCTGCTTTAGAATTGTGGGTCCTTATAGCACTCCTACTGCTTAGCACGCTTTCATTTACTGAGCCCCAGTCTGCAGATCAGCACTCTGAGACATGGGCATAACAGGTAGTGGGAAGCTGTTGGATGGCTCCCTAGGACTTTCTGTACTATCTAGCGTGCTGCAGAGTGGTCCTCAGGGAATAGAAGAGTTCCAGGTAGTATGAGCAGTCAGAAGAGCTAAAATAAAAAAAAAACTTATTTTAGAGGTAAGACCTCCCCCTTTTTATTTTATTTTTTTTTTTTTTTTGGGACTGGGGCCCAAAACTGAACTGCTTGTTCTAGGTGAGGTTTTACTAATGAGTTGTACATGGGCAAAATGATATTTCTCTCTGCAGTCTATACCTCCTTTTAATACAAGAGAGGATTTTGTCCACTTTGGAAAATGCAGCTTGGCATTGCATGCTTTAAGCTTATGATCTACCAGAACACCCAGATCATTCTCCCTCATTGACTCCCCCTAGTATGAATGATGCATGCATATTTTTAGCCCCAAGTGTAAAACTTTACATTTATCAACATTAAACCTCATTTGCCACAATTCTCAAATTAAATAGTGCATTGAAGTTGGCTTGTAAGTTGGAGACATCCTGTAAGGAAGTTATTCCACTGCATAGCTCAGTGTCATCTGCAAAGACTGAAATGGTACTTTTAATCCCAGATCCTATATTATTTTTTTAAATATTTTACAAAGTAAGGGTCCCAAAACTAAACCTTGGGGTACACCATTAATAACTTTAGACCATTCAGGGTGTGAATCATTAACCACTACTCTGAATATGGAGTTTTAGCCAGTTTTCTCTGTTATTTACAAACTGATTTTTTTTCAAGCCTGTAGACTTTACATTACACATTAGCTGTGTGGGGAACTGTGTCAAATGCTTTTGCAAAATCCAAGTATACTACGTCCACAGTCACACTTTTTTTTTTTTTTTTTTGTCCAAGGTTTTGCTTACCTTCTGATAAAAAGAAATCAGATTTGTCTGCCTTTTTTTTTTTTTTTTTTTTTTTTTTTTTTTAAAACCTCCATGCTATACTGCCTGTTGCTTAAAATATTTTAGTTCTTTACCCATCTATGTGGATATTTTAATAAACTCTCCAGTATCTTTCCAACTATAGAATTTAAACTAACAGATCTTACTTTGTAAATGCATTGCCCCATTTTTAGGTTTAGACACCACATTGGCCTTATGCCAGTCATTAAAGAGTCCCTAAACATTAGATACAAAGGCTGAAATTCTCCATTCTTTTAGGGCACATGCGTTTGTGCCATCAGGTCCACTTGCTTTATTCTTTTATTCTGTCTAAATATTTCTGGACCATATCAATTTGGGCCCATTGTGAATTATTTCGGGCTTTGTCAATATCTCTATTAGGAGCTCCCCATGCTCCTTTTTGTATACACAGAGCTGAAAAAGGTATTTAATAAATGTACCTTCTCTTTGTCCCAAGTCACCCACTCCAGATTATTTTGTAAAGGGCCTACATGCTCAGACCTGACTTTTTTTTTTTTTTTATTATTATTATATTTGAAGAAAGTTTTCAGCCCTACTCTTTTGCAATCTGTCGTTCTTTTTGAATTTTTGCGGTCTTGATTTATTTTTTACATATTCTGTTATATTCTTTGTAACGTTTGATAGTGTTCCTTCATTTTTATATTCGACTCTTATTTTTAGTGCTTTTAACTTTGGCCGTGAGCCAGATAAGGTTTTATTTTTAGCCTTTCACCCATCTTGCCCATGGGAATATGTTTTGCATTGTGTTTGCATACAGTTTTTTTTTTTTTAATTGTTTTTTTATTGAAAATTTAACAGGTGACATGGTAGAATAAACACAAGTTTCCAAAAACATGGAAAAATACATAGAATAAACAACTGTACATCAAGTCAATAGTAGAATCAACATTAGTGGAGGGGTAACCAGGGAGCAAACCCCTTCGCATCTGGAAGTGGGTACAGCTAGGAAAAGTGGGTAGAGAAATTAGGGGTTATGAGAGAGAGGAATTAAGGTTAAAAGCAAGGAAATTATAAAGGTGGAGAAACGTAGTTAAAAGTGAGATGTAAGTATGAAACAAAGTTATCAACTGTGTCTGATCAGAGGCTAGAAAAGGAGAAAAGTCACATACAGTTGTTTTGAAGAACTTCCATTTCTGTTCTGTGTTCATCAATGCCAATATTCCCTCCTAGTCTAAGCCTTAGGAGAGCAGCCTTCAGCTTTGGAAAATATGCTCCTATCGGCTTTAAGACCACCCGTAATACTTTTACTGTGGGTAGTACGGGCATACAAATGTCATCCAGCCTGTTCTGGGTAAGGGGCATGCAGCATGCCACTCCTACGACCAGACACAGCAGATTGCCGATCCTGGTACCCGTACGCTTTTTTTCGCAATGTACTGAAAGCTGTTATGAATTTAATTCAGAATGGCTGTGATTCCTATAGTGATGCTGTGATTGGCCTACAGCTATAATGATACCTGGACTATCACAGCATCCTGTACCATGTGATTAGCTGCAGCCAATCACTGGTCATCACAGCTGTTATTAGTACAGTGTCACTATGGTGACACTGAAGTACTCTAATTAAAGTATGGTAAAAAAAACAAAATTTACTACAAAATTTGCGCACGCTTGTGGATTGGCAACAAACTATGGTACTTAACCACTTAAGCCCCAGAGGACTTTCCTGCTCGAAGACCAGGCCCTATTTTGCGATTCGGCACTGTGTGAATTTAACGGACAATTGGGCGGTCGTGCAACGCTGTACCCAAATGAAATTGACGTCATTTTTTCCCCCACAAACAGAGCTTTCTTTTGGTGGTATTTGATCACCTGTGCGATTTTTACTTTTTGCGCTATAAACAAAAAAGAGCCACAATTTTGAAAAAATAACTATTTTTCACATTTTTTTTTTTTTATATGAAATTCCCCCCAAAAAATGTAAAAATCTAAATTTTTTTTTTAACATTTTAGGCCAATTTGTTTTCTGCTACATATGTTTAGTAAAAAAAAATCGCAATAAGCGTATTTTGATTGGTTTGCGCAAAGGTTATTGCGTTTACTGCCTAAGGGAAAGATTTTGGTCTTTTTTTTTTTTAAACGAGTAATGATGGCGATCTGCGGTTTTTTTTTTTTTTTGCGGGACTGCGACATTTCGGCGGACAGATCGGACCCTTGACTGACATTTTTGACACTTTTGGGGGCACCAGTGACATTACTACAGTAATCGGTGCTATACATATGCACTGTTAATGTAAAAATTACACTGGCAGGGAAGGGGTTAACTTGGTGATCAAGGGGTTAAGTGTGTCCCTGGGGGAATGCTTTTAACTGTAAAGGGGCGTGGCAAGGGATGTAACCACAGAGACCTATGATCCTACATAGCAGGATCGTATGATCTCCCCAGTTAGATCAGGGAGAATGACAGGCGGCTTTGTTTACATTAGCCCCCTGCCTTTCTCCCTCTGCACCGGGAGATCGTGGGTGACCGGCGGACATCGGATCCGCCGGTCACTCACGCGGACATGTCAGGGAACAAGCGGGAGCGGGCCTCCGGCGGCGCGCGCTCGCCCCCTAGAGGCTCGTAGGCGAGCGACGTAGTACTACGTCACTTTGCCTGTACGGTGCTGACTGCCGGCGTAAATAGTCGTGCGGCGGTCGGCAAGTGGTTACAAATCTCCATAGGCAATGCCTTTAAACATTTTTACAGTTTACCTGTTTAGAGTTACAGAGGAGATCCCCTGCTTGAATTATATGCTCCCACTCAAACGATCCTGGCGATACCCCACGTGTGGTTTGAACACCGTTTTACATATGCAGGCGTGGCTTACATATGTATCCGCTTCTGCGCACAATCTTAGATGGATGAATTTTTTTTTCTTATTTATTTTTTTACCGAAGACGTAGCAGAATACATTTTGGCCCAAATTTATGAATAAAGTTATTTTATTAGATCTGTTTTTTTAACAGAGTAGAAAATGTTGGGGTTTTTTTCCAGTGTTGATCACAGGCCACCAACATAAATTTCTATTTTTGTAAAAAAAAAAGTGATTTAAAATGTATTTGGGTACAATGTTGCGTGAATGCGCAATTGCCAGGTAAAGTAGTACAGTGCTGAATAGCAAAATAATGGCCTGCTCATGAAAGTGGTTAAAATGTTTTTCTTTCCAGTATGTTGTTTTATAGCTAACATTAAATAGAATTCTGTTATGGTCACTGCTACCCAGATGTTCTTTCTAGTTGGGGCCCTCTATGAACGGTACCATAAAATTGTCTTGTAATGGGTTTATACATTTTTGCCATTAACTGTTCCAGCACTGACTGCAATGCTGTTTCTCCAGTCAATTTCAGGGTAGTTAAAATCCCCCATTGCCATTACAGTGACAGCCCTTAATTGGGCTTAATGTGTTTTTGATACAGGCAGATATGCATTACATGTTCCAATCTGTTTTTGTTGGTTTGGTTTAAAAATAATTGCAAACTGCAATGTCTCTTACAGCCAGTACTGCTTGTACCTGAAGGTACTATGGTGTCCAAGCCTTTATAAGCAAATGTATGAAAATATCCAGCCAACCTCCATTCACTAATCTGAAAATGTAACTCAAAATCTAGCAGCTATTACCAAAGATGACATTTTTTTTTTTACAAAGCAGATGAAATGTGTAGTAGAGATGCTTTTTTTTTTTTTTTTTAAAAATGTTATTTTACAATATCAAGTTTCTGCTGGAACTTTCGTCTGAGCTGTTCAAAAGCCAATGGAACTGGGTCATTTTCATCTTCGCACATTTCCTTCAAGGAGATGCTGTAATAAAAAAAAAAAAAGTGTTACCCAAAAGCAATTATTTATTATATTGCAGCTTAGCATTTCTTAGACGTGATGGCTGCATTCGTTTTCTTTTTTACAGTTTCTTTCTTCTACAGTATTTTTTGTCGTGTGTTGTTTTTCAATACAGGCTCTCCAGCAAAATCAGTTACAGAGCTGAGACAAACCATTTAACACTGACAGGTGCTTACAATGATCAGCTTTTATTCATGTAAAACTTTTATCCCAAAAGGAAAAAAAAACAGTTTTTATAATGTATTAGCTGGAGTTTGGCATCAATTTGTTAGTGTATTTAAATAAGCTCCCCCTCACCTAGACTGTCAGTGCTTCTTTCCAAATGTGCTCCTTCATCCAGAGTTGGGGCACTTTAATATAGGAGGTGTTACTGGCCTGATCACTAGGTGAAAACAGATGGAAAAAAAATGCCTAAATAAAAAAAAAAAAAAAACAATGCAGCCATATATAATGGTTGGTAAGTTGCTGTGTAACATTTTTGTATTTGGGTTCTACACTGCTTTAGGAAAATTAAATGTAACAAACCTACAGGAAATGGAGAATATTTATTGCTGTCTATAATACTGGAGAAATCTCAAACCCTGCACTACTTTATATGTCTTTTGGTCAATATTCTGCTGATTTGGTAGAATGAAGACTGGAGATAGATACAGTTAGGTCCATATATAGTTGTACATAGGCACAATTTTAGTTCCGTTATTTACCAAATCAAATTTTAAGCTATAGTTATATAATGTATATGGACTGACGTTTAATTTGAGATTATGTACATCCAAAATCGGAGGAAGGATTTAGGAATCGCAGCTCCTAAGAATAGCCACCCCCCCCCCCTTTTCAAGGGACCAAAAGAAAGTGGCCAATTGCATGAAAAGCTGTTTCATTGGCAGGTGTGGGCTACTCCTTCGTTATTTCTTCATCAATTAAGTAGGTTAATGGTCTGGAGTTGATGCAAAGTGTTGTATTTGCATTTGGAATCTATTCCTGTGAACCTACATCATGCATTCAAAGAAGCTGTCCATGCAAGTGAAACATGCCATTGTAAGGCTTCAAAAACAAATCCATCAGAGAGATAGCCGCAACATTAGGAGTGACCAAATCAACAGTTTGGTACATTCTAAAGAAAGAAGAAGGTGCTGGTCGGCTCTGCAATATAAATAGGGCCTTGATGTCCATGGAAGATGACAGTGGTGCATGATCGCTGGATCCTCTATGGTAAAGAACCCATTAACAACAACCAGACAAGTGAATGACACTCTCCAGGAGATGGGCATATCATTGTCAAGTCTACAATTAATAGAGGCCTTTCGAGAGCAAATGCAGAGGGTTCACCACAAGGTGCAAACCATAAGCGTGAAGACTAGAAAAGCCAGATTATACTTTGCTAAAAAAGCCAGACCAGTTCTGGAAAAGCATTCTTTGGATGAATGAAACTAAGATTAATGTGTACCAGAATGACTGGAAGAAAAAAGCGTGTGGAGAAGGCTTGGAACAGCTTGTGATCCAAAGCACACAGTCATCTGTAAAACATAATGAAGGCGGTGTGATGGAATGGGCATGCGTGGCTTTGAGTGGCACGGGTCATTAGTGTTTATTGATGTAACCGAAGCGGCTGGATGAATTCTGCAGTGTTTTAGAGATAATCTGTCAGCCAAGATTCAGCCAAATGCAGCAAAGTTGATTTGATGGTGCAGATGGACAATGATCCAAAACACACACTGCAAAAGCAACCAAATGAAAATAAGTGGAATATTCTGCAAAGCCTGAGTCGATAACCTGAACTCAACCCAATTGAGCATGCATTTCATTTGCTGAAGGCAAAACTAAAGGCAGAAAGACCCAAAAAGAACAAATGAAGACGGCTGCAGTTAGAGCCTGGCAAAGCATCAGAAGGGAGGAAACCCAGTCTTTGGTAATGTCCATAGGTTCCAGACTTCAGGCAGTCATTGCCAGTAAAAGATTCTCAAAAAAATATTAAAAATTAACATTTTTTTTAATGAATATATTCATTTGTCCGAATACATTTGAGCCCCTGAAAATGAGAGGACTGTGTATAAAAATTTGTTGCAGTTCCTAATATTTGTACTTTGATATTTATGTCAACCCCTTGAATTGAAGCTGAAAGTCTGCAGTTCAAATTCATTTGGATTGTTTCGTTTTTTTATTTTATTCTGGTGGCATCCAGAGCCAAAAGTATGAAAATTGTGCCTATGTCCAAATATATATGGACCTAACTGTATACAGTAATTTTTATTTTTTTTAAGCCCTAGAGGATAAAATGGTAGGTGTTGCAGAAACCAGTGAGTCATTGCACCAAACTGAAATGCTATTTACAAAGCTAGCAGCAAAGGGATTAAAAAATAGGCGGTGTTGATGGAGTTTAGTTCCTGCATTAAGGTGGTGTCAGCCTTCCAACTCAACAAAGACTTAATCCTTCCTTCCTTGTGCCCAGCTCCTTAGCACCCTAAAGAAACTGCTATACACTGGTCATCCAAGTGTACTTCCAGAGCTAAAGATTCTGTCACAAAGCTAGACCTCCCTATTTGTCCTTCCCTCAGGACCTCACAAGGGACACCCTGCTTCAAGGTCCACTTTTGCAATGTGGATAAGACAACTCATCACAAGAGCTTACACCCTAAAGGATAAAGCACCCCTTATACAAATATATGCTCACTCAGTAGGAGTTACCTGGGTGTTCCAATCTCAAGCCTTTGTTGGGCAGCTTTGTAAGCCTCCACCTGGTCTTCTGTTCATACATTTTCTGAGTCCTACCAGCTGCGTGTCCAATCCAATGTTCTCATAGCACCACTCTTGAGTTCCATTGACCCTTGTTATTGATAGGTCTATTGGCACAGTTCTGTTGCCTTGTTGTTGCCCACACTGCTTATTCATCGCTTGGGACATCCCAGGATCTATGAATATTAACCTTGTGTCCTGTACTATATTTTTAAAATAAAAGGAATTTTGATTTGCATTCAATATATTTTAGTATTGGAGTATAGTACAGGATACAGGCCCCCATCCCCTTTTGTTCCTGTGTTTTTCTGCATTACTTGCTAAAAAACAGAACTCATGGGACATGGCCAGGGAGCATGTCCTCAAATGCTTTGCTAGTGCCTAATCACCTGAAGCTACTAGCAAATTCCAGGGTCGGGTAAGTCAAAATTCTTTTTATAACAGTTACCAATTTAAAATTGGCGGACTTTATTGCCCTCACTACTGCAAGTTACCAACTACGCACCTCGTGCCACTGTTTTTGCCGACACAAGCAGATTGCCATCTCACCTGATACCTTGGAGAAACAACTACTGGAACTTTGTTAGCAAATTCATTTCAGACACGCCAAACCCCCTCAGTTTATTTAGATTATAGGCACATGGGACAACATAGGAAAAACGGTGGCAATACCACTTGAGGTACTAATGCTTGTAAACACTCTTCTGCCTCTCCAACACCTTTAATATCTCCAGTCATTAAAACCTTAGTACAAATACATTTTCTGAAAGTAAGAGGGATGCTGACTTTTTAGCAGAAGCTGCATATGATTTTTCACCACCAGAATTTTATAAAGTTTCTTCTTCAGCTTCTCATTGTATGCTGGCTACCATGGACTCATTTATTGAAGCAGTGCATTTTGAGTTTGTGGATAGATACACCCAGTGCTGCTCATCCCCCATATTCTTGATCATGAAAAAATCCAACCCATCATGAAAAAGAAGGCTATTCCTAGAAAGCCTTTCTCTATTCTTCATGTTTTTATGCCTCAAAGGGGTTTTTAAGAAATGGACTGTTCCCAATGTGAACCAAGCCATTCTTTCACCAGATCATTTACTGATTGTATTGGTGGCATTCTCTTCTTTAGAGATTCATTTGATTAGGCATTTGGAGACTGTAGTGAAACCCTTCTGTGCTTTGGCAGGCCCAGCCCTGCAAGTGGCTACTGCCACCTTGTCGATTACCAAGACCAGCCGTCATTAAATGGCGGCCCTCGGTCCAGGAGCGGCCTGCACGATGCTTCCACCCGGACCCGTCAGGCAGCCACTGTAAATAGTCATTGGTTTGCTGGGACCGCGGGTGTCCCAGCAACCAGTGACATCCCGTGTGTGCGCCCCACCCCCTGCTTCTTCTTCGGCTTCCTCCCAGCCAGTGTTCTGTCAGAGGTGTCATCGGCCGCGAGTTGGGGCATGACGTCGCGTGCACGTCCCGCCCCCCTGCTCCTAACTGCGGCTCCGAGTCCTGACTCTCACACTCAGCCTAGCCGCGAGCTGGGGCGTGATATCACATGCACGCCCCGCCCCCATGATGTTCGCGGCTCCTTGCTCTGATATTTCCGCTCCCAAAGGTATGTGGGGCACATTTTATTAGGCAGTTGCTTAATTTTATAAAATACAGACTTATGGGCATATTTTGTTAAGGGGCACACAGATGGGCACATTTGCGCCCATTAGAGTGCCCCCTAACATAGAATGTGCCCATCAGCGTGTGCCTTATTTTATGTTAAGGGTCACGCTGATGGGTATATTTTATGTTAAGGGGCACTCTAATGGGCATATTTTATGTTAATGGGCACTCTAATGGGCATATTTAATGTTAAGAGCAACGCTGATGGACACATTTTGTTTTGCCCATCAGCGTGCCCCTTAACATAAAATGTTCCCATCAGAGTGCCCTCTAACATAAAATATGCCCATCAGAATGCCCCCTAACATAAAATGTGCCTCAGCGTGCCCCCTAACATAAAATATGGCCATCAGAGTGCCCCCTAACATAAAATGTGCCCATCAGCGTTCCCCTTATTTTATATTAAGGGTCACGCTGATGGGCAAATTTTATGCTAAGGGTCACGCTGATGGGCACATTTTATGTTAGGGGGCACTCTGATGGGCACATTTTACACATTTTATGTTAGGGGTCACTCTGATGGGCACATTTTATGTTAGGGGGCACTCTAATGGGCATATTTTATGTTAAGAGCAATGCTGATGGACAGGTTTTGTTTTGCCCATCAGCGTGCCCCCTAACAAGATGTGCCCAACAGAGTGCCCCCTAACATAAAATGTGCCCAACAGAGTGCCCCCTAACATAAAATGTGCCCATCAGCGTGCCCCTTATTTTATGTTAAGGGTCACACTGATGGGCAAATTTTATGCTAAGGGTCACGCTGATGGACACATTTTATGTTAAGGGTCACGCTGATGGGCACATTTTATGTTAAGGGGCACTCAAATGGGCATATTTTATGTTAAGAGCAACGCTGATGTACACGTTTTGTTTTGCCCATCTTTCGGAGTCATAGCACAGACTTCAGATTCGGACCTCAGCCCAAAGAAAATGTTAGCGACCGGACCTCCTTGAATTTTAATTCATTACCCCTGACCTAGACCATGACAAACTGGACTGCAAAAATCAATAGTAAACTCTTGTTGCTTATAGATGATCCCAAGCTTGCTGCTAGCATTACTCTTCTGTATAGATGCTATGAGAAATATGTTATGCTAGATCTCCAGAATGATCTTGCTTTCAGTTCATATGCGCAGAATCTTAATAGCTTAAAGCCACTTCCGCAGAACACTTTTAGGAAACTTTGCACAAGCGTTGCACATGCCCTTGCAAATATTCAAGGAGAAGTACACTGAGGCAGCTGCTTAAGGGCCATACACACTATAAGATTTTCTGAAGACTTTTTCCTTCAAATTTACCTTTTCTATGTAGTGCAAGGGCCTGCCAGATTGCATACAAATTGAAAGTGTTTAGGTTTGACCTCATATTATCTGGTTTTGGTAAATCTAAAGGAAAAAGTCTTCAGAAAATCTTATGGTGTGTATGGCAGATTAGGGAGGGCCCACCAATCCTCAGTCATACTTCCTTTTCCAATGGGCCTTCTCTACTGTACTGAAACGAGTTGTTCGCCTGGCTCAGGCATTTATCCACTGCAGGTTCTTCACCTGCTAAACCCACCAGACCCGCTCAAAAGCCTGTGCATTAGAAGTTGCCCCTACCCCCTTTGAAAAAGGGAGTGTGGGGACATCTATTAATGAATGCTGCACATTCTACAAAGACATCCCAGCCTTTTATTTCACACTGTCCTTCAGAGAGGTACACAAGGAATCTATATTGTGTCCTCCCTGTGTTTTTGTTTTTTCTTTTTTTTTTTCTGTGCTACACATTCTTACTTGCTGCTTCAAAAGGCAGACTGTTTTCCCTACATGTCCTAGCAGCTAACACTCACAAGTGGCAATCATCTCCTTGCTTCCTAGGTAGGATTGCAATGGACCCTTATCCACTCAACAATGCACGTCCCATCATGCTCCTAAAACATCTATTCGAATTACTGCGGTAACCAGCTTCCTTGCTGGCCTCCTGTAGACTTGTCACTAAGGTAGGCCATAGCTCAGTGGCTCTCAACTCCGGTCCTCAGGACCCACTAACAGGCCAGGTTTGCAAGAAAACAAATACATCACATGTGATATAATTTTTCTGCTCAGTGATTGCAGTATTCTAGTCTGCATCTCCCCAAGGTAATACTTAAAATCTGGCCTGTTAGTGGGTCCTGAGGACTGGAGTTGAGAACCACTGTCATTGCTGATACAGTTTTCTTTCCTGCAACCACATGTGGAGTTTGCATCTATGTAAAAATCGTTAGAAGTGCTAGCTAAAGCTAAGGTGTGTTTTCTAGTTTTTTACCTTATTAAACCTATATATGTAATTGCTGTTTCACTGAAGCAGAAACTTTTATAAATGAACCATTTTCTGTGTTTTTCATAAAGGATTATCTTTATTTTAACGTATATAACATTACCTGATGGCTGCAATTGAAAGTGAGAAATCCCTTAATTTGTAAAAAGCATCTCCTTCAATAAACCTGGAATACAAATATTAATGTAATCTACATATAACAACATTACATAAAACATGCAGTTACTATCTAGACATGACATAACTTATGAATCAAATAGTTAGGATTCCACCAATTGGGTTAATAATTTATAATGACTGACGACCTTGATGGGACTCATTTATGTAACTCAATGATTCTACACCTGTGCAATATTTTTGTATGTGAATTTAATGTTTTTATGAGAATATTTCCTTAATTAAAAAAGTGAAGATCTACTATGTTATAGGGAAATGTTAATTGTGCCTAAAGAATGTATACTTTGTCTGGAATTCTTGCTGAAATGTAACAGTGCTCTTCTTGGTATGTGAGTTCGGGTCTAGACACCCCTGCACTAAAGGCCCATACACAATACGAAAATCAGAAGGAAAATTCTGTCATACTGGAATTTTTGTATGAAAGTAACCTCTTCACTTTGCACATGAGACTAGCATGCAACAAAAAAAAGGACGGCAGATCGTTCGATAATCTGATCGTGTGTACGAGGCTTTACAGCCACATAACGGTGTATTTGCAGTGTGAGATTAGAGCAGCCTCTGACTGCTAGTTTCATGAAATTCGATAGTATGACTGTTTGATTTTTCTTGCTGAAGGCTCTGACATAACCCTGTCCTTACAAAGATGGCCATCCCCACACAGGGACCGTGCAGAACAAGGTATGCTAAGGAAGCAATGGGGAAAACAACGGCTACAGAAAGATCCCTGGCAATACTGGTGACCAGTATTTTACTAGTATAATGTAACCTTCTTTGGAGGCACAGCTTGTAGAGTTGTCACTTTAAAACACCAGGTAGCCTCAAAAGACATTAAATATATTCTTATATATAAATAAATACCCGTTATCTGAAACGATTGCCTTTATTGAACCATGTTTATAAAAGTCAAGAGCATAGGAGTTGAGGTGCAATGATCTTCCACATGCATCCGTTTTCTCCAAATAAAAAATAGGGAAATACTTCTCAGGAATTTTAATGGTTGATAACATCATCTAATGCAATAGAAAGAAAGTTAAAGTTAAGTCTTTAATTAAAAAAAAAAAAAAAATAGTTTTGCTTCCATTTAAAATATGCAAACTTTGTCTAAAACATTCTTCATTAAAGAAAGAGAAGCAACATAGCAATAAATCATGTTTTGATTGCAATTTCTATTAGCAATTGGGAAAAAAAAGAAAACTGCAATTTAAGATTTGGTGGCATTTCTGTTCCGCTGTATGCGGAGACTGACCTACAGTAGCTCTTTTTGTTTCATCTCCCTCCGAGAGTTGCAATTTGTGTATTTTGCTCGATATTGGTTGGGTTTCTGTCATGGGGTTTTTTTTTCCAGCTATCCAAAAAAAGGGGGGTTCATCTATTTAAATTTGTAAAATAGCTGCTGCTAATATGCATATTAGGAATGATTTGTTATGCTGGTGCAAAGTACAGGAAAGGGAAAGCATAGCAACCCATCAACATTCTTGTGTTATTTTTTAAGTACAATGAACTACATTCTGACTGCCTAATATAGAATATTTTTTGTTCATCACATTTGTACTTTGTAGGACCTTAACAGAGAAGTATAGGGTGTGGGCTATTTATCAAAATATACTTACCTAGGTGGTTGCAGCAGCATCGCTCCCCCGGCGCCTCTGCACTGGGAACCGAGCAATCGAACACGGCCGATCGCTCGGTTCTCACAGCTTTCTGAGTAGAGAGCTGCTGACTGCTCTCTGCTCTACTCCCTTTTCACTCATTGGAGCACTGAGCTGTGGAGGGGTGGGAAGCGGCTGGCTCTGGCTCTCAGTGGCTCGCTGGCTGTTGGTCCTGGCGGATCCGGACTCCATTGTCATGATGACGCGGTGCCTGGACCGACTTCTGGGACATCAGCTGAGCGAAAACTTCAGTCTGCTTTCTGCTGAAAATGGGTCACAGAAGTACAAAATTAATTGCACTCCTGTGATCCATAGGATAAATATAGCCAAACGAGCTTTGGCTATACTTCTCTAATATGTTAATATATATTTGCAAGAAGCTTACTAGGACCTTCCAGCCATAATTTAAAGCAGACAAGCTCAAGGGCAAAAGGAAAAACCTTACTCGTTTCTTGTTGAATCAGGGAAGGTGACGAATGGAAGATGACCTTTAGGTCTCCTTTTGGACATTTTGAATATCTTGTGATGCCCTTTGGACTCTGTAATGCACCAGCTACCTTTTAGCATTTTGTTAATGATATATTTCAGGACTTTCTAGATTTGTTTATCGTCTACTTAGATGATATTCTTATTTTCTCTGCGTCACAAGAAATTCATCAGCTCATGTACGAAAGAGTATTAAGCAAGTTGAGAGAACATCACCTCTATGCAAAACCAGAGAAATGTGAATTTGAGAAACTCACCATCCAGTTCTTGGAACTTATCTCTGTAGATGGAATTGCCATGGAACCCCCAGAATATGTCCACAATCCTTGACTGGCCTGCTCCCACTGCTAAGAAAGCTGTGCAGCAGTTTGTGGGGTTCACCAGTTTCTACAGGAAGTTCATCAAGGACTTTTCTGGTATCAATTCCCCTATCACACAGCTGACAAAACTACACACAACTTTCACCTGTACTCTGGAAGAGCAAGCTGCGTTCGAGAGACTGAAGAGTGTTTTTACATCTGCGCCCATCTCAAAACCTCCTGATCCTGCATTGCCATATGTTTTAGAAGTTGACGCTTCAGAGAATGCTGTAAAATATTTATTGTTCATCACATTTATACTTTGTAGGACCTTAAAAGAGAAGTATAGGGTGTGGGCTTTTTTCAAAATCTACTTATCCAAGTGGATGCAGCATCGGTCCAATTCTGCATCTGTCCCCCTGTGCCTCTGCGCTGAGAACCGAGTGATCGAACACCGCCGTTCGCTCTGTTCTCACAGGTCCCCGAGCAGAGAGCTAATGACTCAGTCAGCAGCTCCCTCTTCACTCATTGGAGCGCTGAGCTGTGGAGGGGCGGGGAGCAGCCAGCTTAGACTCTCAGCGGCTCACTGAGAGGCTGAACTGACTGGCGGATCCAGACTCCATTGTCATGATCACACTGTGCCTGGACCGACTTCTGTGACTTCAGCAGAGCGGACTTCAGTCCAAAAGTGCAAAACGAATTGCGATCGTAAGATCCAAACAAGCTTTGGCTATACTTCTCCTTTTAATATGTTAATATATATTTGGAAGAAGCTTACTAGCCAAAATTTAAAGCCGACAAGCTAAAGGGCAAAAGGAAGAACCGCACTATAGATGGCTCAAACACAAGTGTTGAGTTCACCTCACATTAAAGAATTTACTTTTACAGCACCTTAATGTTAGTTAATATATAAAATCTTTATCACTTGCAGAGTAAAATAAGCAGACCATTTTAGCTATCTCAGAAAGAACCGTGCCTTAAAAATAAAAATATAAATATATATTCTATTGATGGATACAGGAACATAGTAATCTTTGCCAATGTCCAGACCTTTTGAAAATGGCAGAATAATTGTCCAAACAAAACTCCAGGTTCAGGCTAGCAGGTGTATAACCCTGCCTTCAGCCATCATGTTGTTTTGCGAGTGTCCTGGACAAAAGAAAAAGAGAGAGAGCGCTCTAAGTGCAGACAGTCTTTACATACCGTGCATATTCCACATACCTAACATTCCCTGGTGACCGGGCCGCGCTCCAGCTTCCACCGCACATCGCAGCCGCTGTCTTAGACGCTGACCGCTGACTGCTGGAGGAGGTAGCCGGCTTCCTTTTCTCCTCTGATCAGCGATCAAGCTTCTGAACTGCTGCACACGAGTGGATGGCACCTCCCAGAGGAATTCCTGATGTCCATGACTTGACACAGCTCGATGACTTTGGTTTCTAGTGAGTTTTTATAACCTATGCCTTGTTATTAATAAAGACTGTCTGCACTTAGAGCGCTCTCTCTCTCTTTTTCATTTGTTCAGTTTAGAATTCCTCTTGTCTGTGGAGAGCAGCTCGGTGCCTGGGACATTTTCCATCAGGACTTTGTCATCCATCAATTTATGGTATTTTTTTCATCTCCGTTTTTGTTTTGTTTTTTCAGTTTCTATTCCCCATGTTCTCTTCCCTTCCCCTCCCCCACCCGTTCTAACCCATTTACCCTTCATGTGCTGGAGGTTTTGTTAGCGCTCCTACATTGTTGTTTTTTTCTGCGAGTGTCCTGGAGGTTGGACCTTTTTTTTTTTTTTTCTTCAATCTTTTTATTTCACTGCAAGTATTTTTCTTTGGTAACTAATCTACACCCTAGCTCAGGGGTCTTCAAACTATGGCCCTCCAGCTGTTCAGGAACTACAATTCCTATCATGCTTAGTCATGTCTGGGCATGTCAGAGTTTTACAATGCCTCATGGGATGTGTAGTTCCCCAACAGCTGGAGGGCCGAAGTTTGAGGATCCCTGCCCTAGCTAGTCTCTACGCTGCAGCTATCTGGATCAGCATTGGCATATTTACTCCTCCCACCACTCTTTTTTCCTTTCTTAAGCCCCTTACACATGGGCTGAATGCTGGCTGACATCAGCCGGTTCAATACGAACTGGCAAACTTTTGGCCCCTGTTTATGACAGCCAAACAGCCAGCTTCTATCAGACAAGCATGCTGGAAAACCTCAGCCAATGGCTGAGAGTAAAAATAGAAAAAGTGAATCAGCGCTTTAAATATATAGCTAGCAAAAGAAGTGCAAAATATACATACACTTAATAGTCATAAATAGAAATAATGCTGCGCTCAAAAGATAATAAGGTTCAAAAAACAGTAAAGTGCACAAAATGTATATAGTATTCCAATTAAGGGATGTAAAATAAACTCATAACAGCTGAAAAATAGTGCAGTAATAAACCACAATGGTCACATGTGCAGATGTATCCTCCACCGTATGGGTAAATTTCAAACTCACCAGAGCCCAATGCTGTCTAAGTTATAGGACAGCAATGAGGTATGTATCCATGATCTTGTGAAACCTGGAGATCCAATGATATCAAATACCGAGATTTTCCTCCAACAGTGTAGATTGCTCAACATGCCATGTGAGGGAGTTTGAATAAAAAGAAAACGCTCATGGTGTAGTATGAAAATTAATTTTCTTGGTGCAGTTGTAGAAAAGTTTTATTAAATTCATTTTTGTACTACACCATGAGCATTTTCTTTTTATTCAAACTCCCTCACATGGCATGTTGAGCAATCTACTCTGTTGGAGGAAAATCTTGGTATTTGATATTGTATCTATATCTGCACATGTGACCATTCCCCGAAATGCATTGACTACCTGTTACGTGTGAACTACTACTTCAATAAACTTCTCAAATACATCCTCGAGTGTGATGAACTTTTGTACCGAGCGCACCTTCACACCCATCATAAAAGTTTCAGTGGAGTGTCATTTCCATCGCTGTTAGTGAGGTAGTAGCCTGAGACCTTAACTGGGACCACCTACACCAGTGATGGCAAACCTATGGCACGCATGCCACAGATGGCACGCAGACCCCCCTCTTTGGGCACACCAGCTATACTGGGAAGCTGCTGCCGCTGATGCCTGGGCTCTATAATCCTCCCTTCCCCCGCACGGTGGTGGCACTGTGACAAGGGAAGAAGCGAGCATGGGCTGTCAGTGTAATTCCCTCGCTCGCCCCCCTTTTTCTGCCAAGCAGCGCTGGACAGGGACAGAGTGGCGCTTGCAGAGATCGTCACCTGCTCTGATTCCTCCTGCCTCCCCATTGGCTACAGCCAAGCACCAATGAGGAGGTTGACAAGTGCACTATGGGACATGTAGTCCTGGAAGATTATGGGGCCATTTTAATGTCCAGCCCAGCTACCCCGCACGGTGAAGCTGCCGGAGTGAGATGTGCAGTGGCGCTGTGACAAGGGGAGAAGCGAGCGTCGACTGTCAGTGTATTTCCCCGCTCACCCCGCTTCTTCTGTCAAGTAGCGCTGTACAGGGACAGAGCGTCACTTGCAGAGATCACCGCCCGCTCTGATTCCTCCTGCCTTCCCATTGGCTGCAACCAAGTACCCATGAGGAGGTTGACAAGTGCACCATGGGACACCTAGTCCCAGAAGACTAAGGGTCCATTTTAAGGTCCAGCCCAACATCAACACCTGGAGAGAGAGAGAAGGAGATAGGAGTCATAGCTGCAAGGGAGAAAGACTGGAGCAGCACACTGTGAGCCAGGGGACAGAGAGGCTGCGAGGATACTGCCCCTGCAGTGCCTGTTGCGGGTCTTGCCACAGGCAACCAAGAGTAACTGGACATCTGTTCAGAGGAAGTGTTGCTATGTCGCTGGGATTGGTGAGAGGTCTTTGTGGCCATTATCTGTGGCTGTTACTAATTGCAGTATTGGCACTTTGAAAAAAATAAGTTGGTTTTGTGTCGCAGTTTGGGCACTCGGGCTCAAAAAGGTTTTTACCATCACTGACCTACTGTATTCCTTCTTCAAAGGAAACCAATTCCTTAGTGCATTCACCAATATTAAGCCTAAAGCACGGTCGCATACCACACACCAGATCTCTCAGAAGAGAGAAGAGGTTCACCACCTGAGGATGCTAGCAAAAAACTGAGGCTAGCTGGAGTGGTAGGGGTTTATAGGTGAATGTCTTTTCAGCCTTTTTTATTGCCAGTGTCCAGTCACCTGAATGTAGCTGGTTATAACCCAGTCATAACGATTTGAAGAAGCCTGTGTTCTGTGCTTTACTGTATGATCAGGAAATAGGATTTTGTACTTTATGCCAAGTATTTTTCTTGACATATCCAGCTCTTTTTTTTTTGCGGTTGGTATTATAAATGACATGCTCATAAAACTGAGGCATGGTGGTTGGAGACAGGGTTATGCAGGAGCTGGCCTAATGTTTTTTTACCCAAATATTTATATCAATTTTATTTTTCTTGAGGAATTTCGATTGTGGCATTTGTGTTTAGCTGGTCTATGTGCTAGCAACTAAATCTCTGTAAGTAGGCAGGGCACTTTGTAATGAGTCCTAACTCTCTTCAGTCAGCTTATTTTTATATTTTTAACTTGGTCAACACAACAAGGGACAATTATTTGTTACAGCATGTTTATGCAGCGTGTAAAGGTCGCTTTTCTTACTATTAGGCAACCTGTCAGTTTCAGCTCAGCTTGAAGCTCTCTTGAACTTGGTGAAACTGTACATGTGCACACTTTCATTTAAAACTGAAGTCTAAAGGTCCTTTCACGTAGAGCGGTGTCTACTCCAATCAGAAGGGGATCTATGAGCAGATCACCTACAGAATCAGAGCTGAACAAGAAGTGAGATTTTTGACATCTGTTTCAGTTCAGTTTGTGCTTGGCAGATGTGAGCGGACCCATGACAGTAATATGAGCAGCCACGTGTAAATGGACTCTGTTTTCTGTTTACATTCGGCTACTTCAGATCCATCGTGGTTTTTTTTTTAAAGGTATTTTATTGGTATTTGCAAAAAAAAACACAAACAGTAATTCCAAACCAATGACAACGAATAACAGGTACATCAAATAATGATCCATCGTGTTTAGTTCCGCAACGTCCTTTTGTTTTTTTGGGGTTTTTTTGGACCTGAATGGACTCTGAGGTAGTCAGATTTAAACAGATCCATTTACATCCAGCTGTCCATATTGCCGCATAGAGTTTCCGATCAGGTCCACCAGAAAAACAGAAAGGCAGATGTCATCAGAAAGCCTGTGTGAAAGGGCTCTTACATAATACCTAATAGTAAAACCTTGGTTTGAGAGTAACTTGGTTTGAGAGCGCTTTGCAAGACAAGCAAATTTTTTAAATAAATTTTGACTTGATATACAAGCGATGTCTTGATATACAAGTAGAGTCATGTATAAAAAAGAAGAGAGAAGCCTCTAAAGTGTAGCAATATGGTTACATTTAATGATGGTTCAATATTTAGCAACTCACATGGTTGATGATTAAAACAGGCACATCTAAGTATGCCGGCATCCGGGGTAAAGCTGTCCACATGAACCATCCTCTGCACAGCCATCTTCATCATCCCTTCCCCGCTAGACTCCACGAGTGATTCAAAGCCTCACTTTCAGATCACTCTACTGCAGGCTATTCTTCCCGGTCACGATTGCAGACTGACAGTGGTGAGAGCCGGTGGTTCAGAAGATGGTCAGCTTTACCCCGAATGCCTGCATACTTGTGAGTTGCTAAATGTTGAACCTTCATTAAATGTAACCATATTGCTATACTTAGAGGCGCCTCTCATCTCTCTTATATTCTGTAGCTCTGCTAGATTTTGCTTCTAATCCCCTTGGGAAGGCTACATATTGTGGATGGACATTTTATGGTTACACAACCTATCACATTGCTATAATCTTTGTATATAGACTATAAACTGAAGGACTTGTGGAACGAATCATCTGAGTTTCCATTATTTATTATGGGAAAATTTGCTTTGATATAAGAGTGCTTTGGATTACAAGCATGTTTCCAGAACGAATTATGCTCACAATCCAAGGTTTTACTGTACTTTGAATGAACAATGTATCCCCAAGTTTTGTACTTACGCTATTTAAATTTTTCATGGTCATCAAGTCATGGTCAGTGTTCCCCGAAAGACAGGCAAATGGTGATATTCCACTTCTTCCTCTAGAGCATGACATTAGATGATCCACCAGCCCTGAATTCATGCACTCTTTGCCTGAAAGATCTAAAAATGACCCAAATGTTACAATAATGCAATAAAATACAATAAATAGTTACTGTCAAGTTACCAGATGCATACTGATGTAGGTAAACTTGGTCAACGCATCTAAGCTTAAAGCGGAATTCCGGCCTTAAAATCGATAAAATAGATTTTGGGCCATCCGCTTGCTGAGGGCAACCTGAAAAAGAAATGGATACTGGCGATTTTTTTTTTTTGGTCACTTACCTTATTATAGAAGAAAATATACTCACCTTCCTTCCACTTCCTCCCTCTGTGGCCGCGGCCCACGCCGTCACTTCCAGTTTGCGATGATTCCTGGGAGCTGAACGTCATCGCTCCCAGGAATCAATGCGCATGCACTGGCCCCGCTCGTCACTTCTGATGCAGGCGTGGCATTCACTGATAAACAGCTTCTGGGCATGCCCAGAAGATGTGTAGGGATGCCTCGCCTGCGCCGGAAGTGACGAGTGGGGCCGGTGCAGTGCATTGTGGGACTCCGACATCACGGAAGAGGACACAAAGACAGACACTGCGGCTTTAGCTGCCAACACCTGAGATGGCAGCGCTGGAGAAGAAATTTTCAAGGTAAGTATTTCTTCTTACAGGTAAGTGCGACAGTTCAGAGACTATCCATTATGGAATGTACTAGCCCTGACTGTTCCGGGGGTATTTTTAGCTCAAATTGACCCCCGAGGCCGGAACTCCGCTTTTAACCACTTGCCGACCGCCGCACGACTATCTACGTCGGCGGTCAGCCCCTCACAGGCAAACTAACGTAGGGCTACGTTGCTTGCTTGTGAGGGTCTAGGGAGCGAGCGCGCGCCCCCGGGGGCGCGCTCCCGCTCCCGCGTGGTCACGGACCCCCCCGCGCGTGTGACCAGCGGACCCGATGTCCGCCGGTCACTCGGCGATCGGCGGGGGAGAGGGAGAATGTCAGGCAGCTTGTGTAAACAAACTGCCTGTCATTGTCCTCGCTGCAAAGACACTGATAAAACGGATCTGGTATGTAGATCCGTTGATCAGTGTCCTTACAGCTAGAGCCACAGCCAATCACAGTAGAAACCACGCCCCTAGGGACACACACAGCCCCTCCCTTCCAAATAAAGTTAACCCCTTCACTACCAGTGTATTTTTACAGTAACAGTGCATATGTATAGCACTGATTACTGTAGAAATGTCACTGGTAACCCCAAAAGTGTCAAAAATGTCAGTCAAGGGTCCGATCTGTCCGCCGCAATGTCGCAGTACCGCAAAAAAAATCGCAGATCGCCGCCATTACGCGTTAAAAAAAAAAACAACAAAAATGACAAAAATCTTTCCCTTTGTTAGTAAACGCGATAACTTTTGCGCAAACCAATCAAAATACGCTTTTTGCGATTTTTTTTACCAAACATAGGTAGCATAAAACAAATTGGCCGAAAATTTTTAAAAATTTTGATTTTTACATTTTTTTTGGGGGGAATTTCATATAAAAAAATGTGAAAAATATTGCTATTTTTGCAAAATTGACGCTCTTTTTTTGTTTATAGCGCGTGATCAAAAAATCGCACAGGTGATCAAATACCACCAAAAGAAAGCTCTGTTTGTGGGAAAAAAAGGACGTCAAATTCGTTTAGGTACAGCGTCGCACGACCGCGCAATTGTGCGTTAAATTCACGCAGTGCCGAATCGCAAAATACCCCCTGGTCGGAATGGGGGTAAAATCTTCCGGGGCTTAAGTGGTTAAAGTAATATTAAACCCTTATTTAGGCAATTTTGACAGCTCACTGAATCATAAAAAATTTTTGATCCATTTATAGGCATGAAGGTTGAACACAAGTTGATCGATCAAACCAGCCTGTTGGAAAATTATACTGCTATAGCTGGCGGTACTGATCAATGTATGGTGATAGTGGCGAAGTCTCCCTATTGTCAGAATACACTAACCCTGGGTGTGGGGGGGGGGGTCCTACATTGAGTGTGTGAATAGGGTGACTTAGTCATTTTCTTTCATTCAACTTTCCGGTTGAATGAATGAAAACGAAAAATAGACTCCTGAATGGTCAGCCTAAGACTGCTAGTGAAAAATGGAGGATTGCTGGGGGTGCAGGGGTTATGTGAGTTGTTTAGTGCTAACCTCATCTGAAGAAGGTGTACTTACTTTTTCAAATAATTTTGTGAGGGATGTTTGTTGGGCCCCTCTGCTTGAAAAACCACTCCTCCAATTTTGTCTTGGTGGGGGAAGGAAAACCAGACAGGTGGGTTGACTTCTGGTGGTGTGCAAGTGTAAAAGTTGCTACCACCCACGTTGGCTTAACAACATAACAAAAAGCCAATTTTGTAGGCTAAAACACAATTGCACCAAAATTACAGATTATAAAGAACAAGGTGAAATCCTGAAGAAAAAAGTTTTTGGACAAGGGTTATCCATTGGATCTTATTTATCAAGCATATTCCCATTATATTGTGTCACCCAATTCTGCACATAAACCTACCTGGGAGGATAAAGCTGACCTTAGATTTACTACGCAGTTCCACAATCATCATCGTCAGATGAAACAAGTAGTACGTAAACATTTGCCCTTACTACTTTAGGACCCGCACCACAAATTAGTTACCCAGCAAACCCAGGTTCACTTACAGGAAAGCACCAAACATCAAAGCTAAAATTGCACCCAGTAAGTTGAAGACCAAAAAATTTCAGTCGCCTTCCTTGCAATTCTTTTCTGGCATGTATCAATGCCGGAAACCATTGTCTAACTTGCCAGTTTGTCACACATGGTCAAAAGGAATTTACCATTAGAGGAACCACATATGGGATCGATGAATTCTATACTTGTTCATCTGATTTTGTAGTCTATTGTCTCGTATGCCCATGTGGCTTACATTATGTGGGGAGGACTATACGTGCACTGTGAGCACGCTTTGGCTAACATATACAATATATTGAGGAGGGCAAAGATATACATAGTGTCCCTAGACATTTCCTATAACATCATGCAAAATCCACCAAAGGTCTGCGTGTGGGTCATTGAGTCTATCCAGAGGGGTCTTCCTACGGCAGAGAGATTCAAGCGACTCTGCCAGAGGAAGACCTACTGGATCTATGCCCTGGATGCACTTTCGCCAGGAGGACTCAATGAGGACCTTAAGATTAGTACTTTTCTGTAATATTGTTTTTCCATGTTGTGATCCCTCCCCTTTTCTTTTTGTTTTCTTTTTTTATAATATATATTTCTTAAAATAATTTTAAATATTTTAAAATATTTTATTTGACTCCTGTATGGCTATCTAGGTAATGGTCTCTTTTAAATTTGTACCTTTATGTGTATAGAATTTATATACCAATCGTGGAGTTATGGATATGGAGTTATAAATTCTCCTGTTTGTTTTTACTGAGTTTTCAAGCTGATTTATAATCTTCTTATGTGCACATATATCTTTTTATTATGCTATGTTGTTAGCTGTGACCTGGGGCTCTTCCTGTTTCCGTGTTTCTCCTCCCCCTGGCTGCTCCGGTCTTTTATCAGCTGTCACTTCCGGTTTTTAGTTTTTAAATTCTTGTGTCATTTCCTTTTCCCCTATTGGTGTGATGAAGGAGCACAACTGCGCATGCTCCGAAACGCGTTACCGCCCCCTTACGTCACCACGCTCGGTGCAGTCCACGAGCGGGGCATGCGTTCCATCGCAACCTCGCATTGACTCACCGCTCCTGATTGGGCTCCCCCATTGGCGTCATCTCCCTGCTGCTGGACAGTCAAAAGATGGGACGAGCCTTGGTATCAGCAAGAGACCCCGAGTCGTGAGGACGCATGTCATCCCCAGTGTAAGTCTGCTCATTGTTCGTGTAATAAAGTGTTATCTGCTACACTCAGAGGTGCCTTTTCTTCTTACTTTTTCAAATAACTGTATGGTTTATTCTCTTCTGGCTGCCTTATCTTGTGCAATACTAATAAAGATCCTCTCAAACATCACAAGATGGCTGTTAGGAAATTCCTGTGAGACGTCTTGTGGAAATGCGCGCACGATGTATGTTGGCGCCAGATGGACTATTTTAAGGATGTCTCTGTCTTTGCTCTAATGCTGACTGGACTTCAGCTGTTCCCTGTGTTCTTTTCAGTGTGTTTCCTGAGTTGCTGACTCCAGTTACTCCTGACCTGACCTTCCGATCCTGCTTGTCCTGTTGTTATTCCTGACCCGGCTTGTTCGTGACCTTGGCTCTGCTCCTGATTCGGTACCTCGCTGCCCACCTGTTATGACCCTGGCTATCCTATGACTACACTCCTGTCTTCAATCCTGGCTTCCCTACTTGTTCGAGTGTCTGCCTGGCTGTTTGAGATCACAGTTCTGTGACTTGCTGTGCGTTCCTGCTGCAAGGCTGCTGAAAGCCCAGACCTGCCACTCGCTCTGTTCCTGCAGTGCAAGTGAGGTGCTTCTTTAACCTCAGCTGAACTACGGTGTACAGCTACTGCTCCTGATCTGATGGTTCTCCTGCCTCCTCAGAATCGCATCTCCCGATACAAGTCCCCGGGTCTACACCTACAGGCACTCGTGTTCTGCCTGTCTCTCGGCACCTTCTTTTTCACTCTCAGTGAGTCTTGGGTTAGATAAACAAGAGGAGCCGACCTCGTCATTTCAGACTCCCTTCAGGTACTTGACAATGGCATTGTACCAGTATATGACGAACTATCAGCTAAGCTCAAACATGAATACCATAACAGTATGCAAAGTTTTCCAAAGCATTCTTTGAAATGTTGACAAAATCTCACAGTATAGATATAAAGAGATTCTTCTTTGGGGTCTTCGGTGGTGTGGAATCGTGGAGAAGTTTCCAAGGTGCCAATGGATTCAACAGCATTTAAAGACTACCTCTGCTTACCTACCGTGAATCTCATGCAATAGGAATTTCTAAACACTACAATACAAATCACTGCATGCATTTCTAAATGATAAATGATTATACATTATCACTTACTGATCTTTGAGAGAGGAAGCTGATATTCCTTCTCTGTATCTGCCAGTTTAGAAGCGGTCAGAATACACTGACCATATATTAATGCAACTTTCCTGTTGTGTTCTTCCACGACAGCAGCAAAATCATCTGGCAGTTTCTCAAGAAAGACCTGCACAAACAAAATCCATGCTGAAGCAACTGTTTTTAAACCTGACTATTAAAGAGATTATACAGTAAGATTAGGAATCACTGTTTTATTTTCCTTGAGTTCTATGCTAAAAGAAGAATTAACACTCTACAGCGGGGTAAAAACACTCAAAAGACTATTAAAATACTCAGGGGAGTTTTATGAAAGCAGTGGGCCTGTGAGCATGACTATAAATTGGGCAGTAAATGATAAAATGTAGTTGCACGTGCCAAGGCAAAGATGGGTGCATTTCCAATTGCGCTTATTTCTGGGTATGGCTTAAAGAGATGTGGTTAAACAGAGTTAGAGTTGACTCAAATAATATAGAATGAGACAGGGTTAAAAAGGGAACTACAGCATAGTATCTGTGGAGATATATTGGAGGGGCCAGGGCTCAACATAAAAAGTTAAGACACTTGTTTAGGGGTTAGTAGTTGGTGACTTACTAACTGTTGACCCCTGAACTCTGCATCACTTACTGCTGATCCATGAACTCTGCAACACTTACTACTGACCCCTGAAGTCTGCAACACATACTCCTGACCCCTAAACTCTGCATAATTACTGCTGACCCCTGAACTCTGCAACACATACTCCTGACCCCTGAATTCTGCCTCACTAACTCCTTACCCCTGAACTTTGCAACACGTACTCCTGACCCTTGAACTCTGCAACACATACTCCTGACCCCAGAACTCTGCGTCACTTACCACTGACCTCTGTGTCACTTTTTGCTGGCTCCTGAATTATGTGTCATTTACTCCTAACCCCTGAACTTTGCATCATCTACTGACCACTGCATCACTACTGATCTCTGTGTCACTACTACAATTTCAGGGGTAAATCTAAAAAGTAAGTGATGTGGAGTTCTGAGGTCAGTAGTGACACAGAGTAGAGTGTGGAAGTAGGTGACCCTGTGTCTCTGCATACAAGCAGCCCTCCTCTGTGCTACTTACCTGTGTTCTCCTTCTTCCTGGACTCTTTTCAGTACTCAGGGCAGAGGCGTAACTAGAACCTTCAGGGCCCTGATGCAAGAAACCATGAAGGGCCCCCCAGACCCCTGGCCGGGGGCCCTTACCTTCAAGCCCAGGGCTCTTCCCACTAATCCTGGGGCTCTTTACTCTCGTTGCATGGCCTTTTATTACGGTCCCGCAGCAGGATTCTTTCACAAGTTCTGCAGTGGGCCCCCTTCCTGCAATCTTGGGGCCTCCCCACAGTTGTGCAATGCCAGGGTCCGGTTGCAAGTGTGACCTTTGTGATCCTGGAAGTTCACCCACTGGTTTGCTACCGGGCCCCCTGGAGCATGGGGCCCGGTAGCGATTGCAACCCCTGCAACCCCTGTAGTTACGCCCCTGACTCAGGGTACTGCAGCTCTAGCTCTTTTCCCCCTTCTCCTATTCCTTGGTCCAGTAGGTGGAGCTAAATTACAGCTAATCATAGCCCTGTCTACTGGACTAAAGACTAGGAGAAGTGGGAGAAGAGCTGGAGCTGCAGTACCCTGAGAACTGTGAGGAGTTCAGTGCTGCAGTACCCTGAGTACAGGGAGAAGGAGAACGCAGGTAAACTAATCCTCTCTATGTGTCTTCACTGCAGCTACAGGAGAAAAAGAGTTTGGTTTACAAGGGAGGGGGCAGGTTCTGAATGCAGAGATGGGGAAAAGAGGGGATGGGGCTACGATTAGCTGTGATTTTCAGTCTATCATAGCCCGCCCCCCTACTCTCCACACCCGCCTTTAGCACCTGCCCCTTCCCCGCATAAACAAACAATGTTTCTCCTGCAGCCACCTGTGACAACTACAGCTGCAGTGTAGTCATTTGTTCCCCACATTTGTTGTGCAATATGTGAGAGCACAGTGGGCCCCATATTACTTGGGGCCCATGTGCACCGCACACATGGATGATACGCCACCGGTAATACTACTGTATTAGACATTTTTATGCTAGGATATAGTGTGGATGCACAATAGCACAAAAGCATACTGGGAACACAAAGCAATACAGTTTCATTAATATAAATATATTTTACATTCAGGTGAGCATTCATTGCACAAAAGCATATAAAGTGTTTTTGTTTCAGTTTATAAAGTGCTTCTAAACCCCAAAAAATTGGAAGGTTAGCGCACCACTTTCTTTTCACAATATATTAGCTTTTTGTTTTTGGGTTTATAAAGTGTTTCTAAACCCAAAAACTAAAAGCTAATATATTGGGAAAAGAAAGTGGTGCGCTAACCTTCCAATTTTGCGGCAGCACTAGCGTTAAAAATGGTGAAAATAGAAAATAGTGTAGTGCGCCCAACAAGAATAGGAAATGCAAATAAATTCACATCTAAATAATCCAAATTATTGGTGATTCCCACACAATATGAAAAACCTTTAAATGAAGGTGTAATGAAAAAATTGCGTACAAATAAACATATAAACAGGCATGTTATCCATAACATATAGGATGAGTAAAGTCCTCAGATCATTCACACTGATCCCAAAACAGCCAAAGAATGAACTTCAATGAATCAGGAGATCTTCAACCCAGTCATTAATGAATCAATATATCCTTATATGTGAAGTAGAGGGAGTAGCCCCTTACCAGATAATGTTGCAATGTGAGCCTTAATCGTGAACAAGCACTTCCCACACGTGAATAAAGTAAAAGATCACCCAAGTGTTAGTGAAAACTTCTTACCAGAAGTATGGAGAGGGTAGACCTGTACCAATGTTGATATATGGATGCGCCCGGTGAAAGGTGTCCAATGGCGGCTCCAATACGTGGACTTAGGGATTCCTCCACTACACCTTATCCAACTCGCAAATGTGGCTGGTAAAAATATTCTCTAATGTAGCTCCCCCATGGTGGAAAAAAATATAAGCACTGTGCTCCGGTCCCAGCTGACGCCTGATAAGGAGAAACGCATCTGGAGAAGCAGCCACACCGTCACACCACGGGGTCCACACTGCAGGCGTCTACGTTTTTGCATCTTAGAACCATTGTTTGTGCTTAGTTCCTCCTCTGCCATGTAAGTGTGTTTTTATTTTTAATAAAGTTTTTTAAAGGATAATGCACTATTGGCACCTTATATTTTTTTCCACCATGGGGGAGCTACACTAGAGAATATTATTACCAGCCACATTTGCGAGTTGGATAAGGTGTAGTGGAGGAATCCCTAAATCCACGTATTGGAGCCGCCATTGGACACCTTTCACCGGGCGCATCCATATATCAACATTGGTTCATGTCTACCCTCTTCATACTTCTGGTAAGAAGTTTGCACTAACACTTGGGTGATCTTTCACTTTATTCACGTGTGGAAAGTGCTTGTTCACAATTAAGGCTCACATTGCAACGTTATCTGGTAAGGGGCTACTCTCTCTCCTTCACATATAAGGATATATTGATTCATTAATGACTGGATTGAAGATCTCCTGATTCATTGAAGTTCATTCTTTGGCTGTTTTGGGATCAGTGTGAATGATCTGAGGACTTTACTCATCCTATATGTGTTATGGATAACATGCCTGTTTATATGTTTATTTGTACACAATTTTTTCATTACACCTTTATTTAAAGGTTTTTCATATTGTGTGGGAAATACCAACAATTTGGATTATTTAGATGTGAACTTATTTGCATTTCTTATTCTTGTTAAGCACACTACACTATTTTCTAAAAAGCGAATATATTTCAGGTTATAAGTCCATAGACGTGGTGGCTGCATTAATTTTCTTTTTTCTTTCTTTTATTTTCATGTGATTTTGGTGACAAGATTCACTGTGCTTTCTCTATGGAAGAGCAGCGTTGTCACACAAGGCTGCTCTCTTGATTTTGACTACACACCCCTCTCCTTCTTATCTCTTTAACATAGAGGGAAGGTGTTTTGCAATTCAAACAGAAGTTCGATGCTAGGCAAGCAAAAACTTTCATTGGTCTTCATTTGAGGTTTGAACTAGTACACAATTCTGATGATCAGGCATTACAGCACTATCTTTAAGTGGTCCTTAACCTAAAAAAAAAAAAAAGAAAAAAATGGAGATCCTGTTTTCTTATAGCAGATTAACAGCACAGTGCTTGTGCTGTTTAACCCTCCCCTCTGGAAACTGAAAAAAAACCTGGCTGACCTTGCCACTTCCTATGTCCCGCTCTGTGTGCTGACCACAATAATCATGGCTAATAAGCCCTGACTACCATGGTTTCCCTGCGTGCCTCTGTCATCCGCTGTGTTTTCTCTCTGGTCTCCCCCATCCTCTCCCCCCTCCTCTCCCTGCCTGTCCGCTCGGGAGTCTGTGTCTCTGTCTCTGCCCCTCCCTGCTGATGTTAATTAAAAAGTAAAATGTCTCTGACAGCCCCTCTATTTTAAGCTCCCATCCTGCACTTTATAAGTGTTTGCAAGAAACAAAGCCTCTAAACACCTTTTTGTGAAGTAGCTTCAGGCCGGTCACATGACTCCCGGCCGCTCTGATACTACAATCCAGGGCTACAGCGGGAGGGGCCGAGCGGCCAGCTCGACGGTCACGTGACTCCTGCCTGACATCAGAGGGAGAGCTTGGCTCCTCCTTTAGTAGACCTTGATAGTAGTAGCAGAGCACCCAGGAGTCACATGACTGGCCTGAAGATACTTCACACAAAGGTATCTAGAGGCTTTTTTTCTTACAATCACTTATACAGTGCAGGATGGGAGCTTGAAAAAGAGGGGCTGGCATCAAGGCATCATTTAGAGTTACAAACCCTTTAACAACCAAATAACTTTGTTTATAAGAGATTTATTGTTAGGGTTACCGTTAGGATTTAGGTTAGCATTGGGACTAGTGCTAGAAGTATGGTTAACATTAGGATTATCCATATGATTAAGGTTGCTCTAAGGATTATCATTGTTTGGTTCAAACACAGCTTCAGAATATTTTACAGAGGCATCCATAGCAATTAGGGATCCGTTTAAAGTGTATGGCACCTTTAAAAAAAAAAAAAAACACCTAAAATCACATTGATTTTGACTTTCCCTTTGCCTCCAATAGATTTTAGCTAAATTATCCAATTGTCTGCAAAATTGCAGTGAAATTAATATTACAAATATTGTTTTTAAAATTTTCCATGCACACTGTTTTGAGGGGGGGGGGGGGTAAAAACCAGGTATCTTTTAAAGTGGTTCTGAAGCGTTGGCGAATTTTGCCTTAAAGCATTCCCTGAATTCCCACTAACTCTCCCCTCATCCTCTAAACACTTACCTGAGACTGTCAGCGATCCAGCCTTGAGTCTGTAGTGTTACTCGGGTAGCAGCAGGAGCCAATGGCAATCAAGTGTCAGAGGGCGAAACGGGGAGCAGGGCTGAACCGCATTGTGTGTGTCTGTGTGTGTGTCTATAGACGCACACAGTGCGACTCTGGAGGGAGCCTGCAGGTGTACTCTCATAGCAAGCGGCTTGTTATGGGGGCACACCAAAAAGAGGAGCCTGGAGCTCTGGAGGGGAACACGAGAAGACAAGGTTCAGAGCCACTCTGTGCAAAAAACCATTGCACAGAGGAGGGTCAGTATGAAATGTTTATTATTTTTTTTTTTTTTTTAAATGTTAGCATTTACAATCAATTTAAAAGAATGTCAGCCAAATGTCGCTAATGTAAGTTCAAAGCAGTGTGTGATATCACAGGCCTGGTAACAGAATTCATATGAACTGTTTCATATGTGCCGATAAGATCAACATCTACCTTAGATTGGAAAAAAGGACCCATATATTTCATCTTCTGTGAAAGAATGTATTCTCTTCCAAACATGTGTGCCAACACCAGCATTAAAGTTTCCATAACAGAATCAGGAAATGTGCCAGGATCTACAGAGAAAACCGTTAACATATATTCAAGTGATCATGAAAATTACACTTACAAATATACAGTATCATAGTAAAGTGTATTCACTTAAAGTAAAAGTTGACATTTATTGAAAAATCCCCCCAGTCCCTTTCCCTAGCCTCCTCAATATAATCAGCCAGGGGCAACTTGGGGTGGTACACAAACTTTGTTTCTAACTTAGTAACATGTTGTCAAGTATATTAAATGGTTCTTGACTACCAACCTGCCTACAAGTGCAATATAGCAAGGTTCTTAGTGTTAAAATCCCTGTGTGTTTAGTGCAGTTTTATTGGTGAGCTATGAACTGTATGTACAGCTTATCAACTTTGGATCCATATGTTCAGAATTTAACACTAACTGATCAGAGTGACAGCTCAGCCTTTGTACCTCCAATCTTTGGTGTGCCTCATGTAACTATAATATCTGATCTTGTTGATACAAGTCCGAACCTAGCAAGTCCACTGAGGTAAGAGGAAGGAGCACATTATAGCTTTATACGCAGTGGGGCTTTTTAAAATGCTTTTCTCTTAGCAACAGAAAAGCAGCTTAAAAATGCACATATGCTGCGATTTTACAAATGCATTTAGGCATGTCAAGTGCTTGGGCATTTATTTATTTTTTTGGCCAGAATATTAATTTATTTTGGTCACTGGAATAAAAAAAAAAAAAAAAAGATGCTCAAGCGCATTTAGGCATGCCAAAACACTCCTCTTTTGAACACCCAAGTGATGTTTTTTTTTTGTTTCTGAATGCCTCTGCCCCTAAATTCCTGTAAAAGCCTATGTGTGCATGGACACATAGGCTAACATAGTGGGGAGTTTAGTGGCATAAAAAAAAAGAAATCTGTCAAACGCCTGTTTTACAGACATTTTGCAGCTCAAATGTGTATGAGACCTTAAGACAGTGACTACAGAACAAATCCAAAAAAATAGCAACTACAGGTTTAACAACACCACATATCTCACGTTTATTACCACCCCTCTGAAATTGTTCATGCAATTATAGATCTTCAGTTCAAACAATTGTACCGTATATACTCGAGTATAAGCTAACTTTTTCAGTACGTTTTTTTATGCTGAAAAAGCCCCCCTCGGCTTATACTCGAGTGAGGGTCCCTTTTATCTGTTCTCCGATGTATGGCGTATGTGCTGCCGCCTCTCGGGAAAGCCCGTACACATTCAGCTATTCCCGGGCAGATGGTGCATGTGCAGTGACGTGTTGGCGCTGGGCGGTGCCATTTTTAAATGTAAGGTGCCCCACCGAAAGGTAAGTGAGACTCCTCTGCAGCCCCTGCATCTCCTCAGGAGATGCAGTGCTGCGGGCATGGTTCAGGAGATTCCCCTGTACCATGCCCGCAGCACTGCATCTCCTGTACTATGCCCACAGCCCTGCATCTCCTGTACCATGTGTGTACCATCTCCTGTAATATGCCCGCAGCCCTGCATCTCCTGTACTATGCCCGCAGCCCTGCATCTCCTGTACCATTCCCACAGCCCTGCATCTCCTGTACCATGTCCACAGCCCCTGCACCATACCTGCAGCCCCTGTTTTGGGTCTCATGGTGGTTCAGTTGAGTCCAGTAGCTGCTGCATTTCCCACCCTAGACTTATACTCGAGTCAATACGTTTTCCCAGTTTTTTGGTGGTAAAATTAGGTGCCTCGGCTTATACTTGAGTATATATGGTACATTCTCACTATTCTGGGATTCCAGTGGCTAAACATTATTTACTGCTTTGCTGAATTCTTTCAAGCTCCAAAAATGTTGTACACATCCTTGCTATAGAGTATAGAGGATAAAAGCCATATTGGCACTTGTGCTAACAGGAGATGAATGTGGCTATTATTCCTTATAGCCTGGCAAATGTTTAACATTTTGGAAGACACCAGGAACAGGTTAAACACTATTTAGACCCAGACAGGTCATAACATTTAGAACGAAAGGAAGAAAAGGAGCACCACCTCCTAAGTGTAGATGTTTAATAAAACTGGGTTAATAAGAGTAGATTGCACTTACATCGTGAAAGGGTTAAAAACAAAACATGACATCCTCCCGTCTTGACTGCAGAGCTCGGCAGAGTAGCAGCTGGGGATAGCGGGACAGCATTGTGGCTTATGCGTTTCGGAGCATTAGGGACAAAGGGGGACAGTCCCTATTGCTCCAAACATACGCCACATCCACCACGTCATTCTGCTGAGTTCTCATCGCAACTCTGCACAGGTCGTGGTCTCAAGCTGGCAGTGTGTCCCATGCAGGTTCCCTAAGGATGCTCTCAATCTCTGTTGCCTCCAGCAGTGATTGGTCACCTTCCTGTGTGTCTGGTGAATCTTTTAGGATCAGTAATAGGCTCCCAGAAGCTGTCCCGCTATCCCCAGCCGCTACCCTTCCAAGCTCTACAGTCAAGATGGGAGGATATCCTATATCTTTTTAACCCTTTCACAATGTGAGTGCAATCTACTCTTTTTAATCCAGTTTTATTAAATGTCTAAACCTAGGTGGTGGCGCTCCTTTCTTCCTTTTGTCTTACAGATCCAGAGTGCCTATCCGCAACTCACCAGAGAAGCTGCAGCCTCCCCAGTGACTCCTATTGGTTGTTAATACCATGGACCCTATCGTTCCCTTACAGACTTTTCCTGAGACTTTCTTACCCATATTTGTTCTCTCACCCTAGGCTCCCTTTGCGCCGTATATACTTACTCCAACTGTGTTAGGTCATAACATTTACATGGTTTGTTTATGTGCATCTGACGTTTGTAACTGCATTTACAAAATTGATGAGAAAAGTAAACAGGAATGGGGTGAAAGGTTTTGTTTAAAACTTTTTGTACCTTTTTGAACAGTGCACTGAATAAATCTAAGAGCAATTTCATGTATATAGCCTAAAACTTGATATACACTGCATGGATAGAGACTTTATGAAAAGCATAGGGTTGAAAATGATGTAGACTGTCAGCTATATAACATACATTTAGTGCTTGGTTTACACAACTCGTGAAAGAGTCCCTTTTTTAGGAAACTGACAAACAAAAAATTTGATGGTTCATGATAGTGTAAATGAGTAACTAGTCCTGTTAATTCCAAAGGGTCACACTCTTTATCCAGGTATCCCTGTGATAAAAATAAAGGCTATTATTAACATGATTCAAAAGACATTAGCAGATACATGTGTACTTAAGCAAAATGTTCATAAAAAATGTGATCTGTTCCAACATACATACATACCTCATGGACCAGGAATTGCAAAGAAAACACAAAATACATCTTTAATATTTGAGTCTCAACGGGATGCTTGAATGACATGAGTGAGTGCATCAAAACAGATAAAACCTAAAAATATGAACACAGTTATTTAAAGATTACCACACATGAGAAAGTAAAAAAGCATTACATGTGAAAAACAAGGCAAAGAAAAAGATCCTAATCTTTTTTCAAATTGAAACACATGCCATAAATTGCACACTGTGGATCCAGTGATCTCTGGCTGCAATTAGGCAGCATGAGAAAAAAATGCTGTTGAAGTTGGTGGAAGGGTATGGGCCGTTAACTAGCACAAACAATAAAGCACATATGGTTTTGTTATTCATAGGGTTTTAAAATCTTAGGAAGCAAGTCTCTTTTTATTATTAATATTATTTTTATTATACAGAATTTATATAGTACCAACAGTTTGCACAGCTATTTACAAAATAAAGGCAGAAACTACACTTACAATACAATTCAATATAGAAGGAATTAGGAGTTCATCAACTTACAATCTAAAATAACAATCATTATTACCTTGGTATGCTCCAAATGGGCAGCCCACCACTATACATAGTGTATAAAAGTACAGTATCTTTTTCTAAAAATTATATTAGCCACTTCAAGACTGGGCACTTTGACCCCCTTCCTGCCCAAGCTGTCACCTTTTGAATGACAATGATTCAGCCATGCAACACTGTTTTTGAGAAACATAGAGCTTTCTTCTGGTGGTATTTATCCTCCTTAGTGGTATTCCCGAGTGTGGCTCGGGGTGGAATTTTAGTGCCATTAGCGGTAACCCCGAGCCACACTTGGGGTACAGCCGGGGAGCATCGCTGGATCCTGGTAGAGGTTATTTACCTTGTCAATTGACATTAGTTTGCCCCCCAGTGCCCTTTCCTGCAGTTTTACTGTACTTATATATATATATATATATATAATATATGTATATGTGTATATATATATATATACAGTGCATTGCGAAAGTATTCGGCCCCCTTGAACTTTTCGACCTTTTGCCACATTTCTGGCTTCAAACATAAAGATATAAAACTGTAAATTTTTTTGAAGAATCAACAACAAGTGGGACACAATCATGAAGTGGAACGAAAGTTATCGGATATTTCAAACTTTGTTAACAAATAAAAAACTGAAGAATTGGGCGTGCAAAATTATTCAGCCCCTTTACTTTCAGTGCAGCAAACTCTCTCCAGAAGTTCAGTGAGGATCTCTGAATGATCCAATGTTGACTTAAATGACTAATGATGATAAACAGAATCCATCTGTGTGTAATCAAGTCTCCGTATAAATGCACCTGCACTGTGATAGTCTCAGAGGTCCATTTAAAGCACAGAGAGCATAATGAAGAACAAGGAATACACCAGGCAGGTCCGAGATACTGTTGTGGAGAAGTTTAAAGCCGGATTTGGATTTGGATACAAAAAGATTTCCCAAGCTTTAAACATCCCAAGGAGCACTGTGCAAGCGATAATATTGAAATGGAAGGAGTATCAGACCACTGCAAATCTATGAAGACCTGGCCGTCCTTCTAAACATTCAGCTCATACAAGGAGAAGACTGATCAGAGATGCAGCCAAGAGGCCCATGATCACTCTGGATGAACTGCAGAGATCTACAGCTGAGTTGGGAGACTCTGCCCATAGGACAACAATCAGTCGTATAATGCACAAATCTGGCCTTTATGGAAGAGTGGCAAGAAGAAAGCCATTTCTTAAAGATATCCATAAAAAGTGTTGTTTAAAGTTTGCCACAAGCCACCTGGGAAACACACCAAACATGTGGAAGAAGGTGCTCTGGTCAGATGAAACCAAAATTGAACTTTTTGGCAACAATGCAAAACGTTATGTTTGGCATAAAAGCAACACAGCTTATCACCCTGAACACACCATCCCCACTGCCAAACATGGTGGTGGCAGCATCATGGTTTGGGCCTGATTTTCTTCAGCAGGGACAGGGAAGATGGTTAAAATTGATGGGAAGATGGATGGAGCCAAATACAGGACCATTCTGGAAGAAAACCAGATGGAATCTGCAAAAGACCTGAGACTGGGACGGAGATTTGTCTTCCAACAAGACAATGATCCAAAACATAAAGCAAAATCTACAATGGAATGGTTCACAAATAAACATATCCAGGTGTTAGAATGGCCAAGTCAAAGTTCAGACCTGAATCCAATCGAGAATCTGTGGAAAGAACTGAAAACTGCTGTTCACAAATGCTCTCCATCCAACCTCACTGAGCTCGAGCTGTTTTGCAAGGAGGAATGGGCAAAAATTTCAGTCTCTCGATGTGCAAAACTGATAGAGACATACCCCAAGTGACTTACAGCTGTAATCGCAGCAAAAGGTGGCGCTACAAAGTATTAACTTAAGGGGGCTGAATAATTTTGCACGCCCAATTTTTCAGTTTTTTATTTGTTAAAACAGTTTGAAATATTCAATAATTTTCATTCCACTTCATGATTGTGTCCCACTTGTTGTTGATTCTTCAAAAAAAATTACAGTTTTATATCTTTATGTTTGAAGTCTGAAATGTGGCAAAAGGCCGAAAAGTTCAAGGGGGACGAATACTTTCGCAATGCACTGTATATATACATACATATATATATATATATATATATATATATATATACTTTAACTTATTTATAGTTATTTATTATATTATAATTTATGATTTTGTGTTTCAAACTTTATCATACCCGAGATGTTATAAAGAGGAACGCACAGTAAAAAAAAATCATATGTAAATAGTTGGCTTGGGCTGCTCATCCTTAAGAATTACATGCAAAATAATGGTACCGCTTTCAACACTTAAAATCGGAAACAATCATACCACCAGGGAGGTTAATCACCACTGGGTTTTTTTATTTTTTGCTAAATAAATGAAAGACCGAAATTGTAAAAAAAAAATAAATAAAGTTTTTCTTAGTTTCTGTGATAAAAGTTTTGCAAAGCAGTAATTTTTCTTCTTCACTGATGTGCGCTGATAAGGGCTTCAGTGATGGGCAATGATGTGGCTGCACCGATGGGCTCTGATGAGGAGGCACTGACAAGGCTACGCTGATAGACGGCACTGATGGGCACAACTGATACATGGCACTGATAAGCTGCACTGATGGGCAGCACTGATAAGCTGCACTGATGGGCGGCACTGATTGGGCTGCACTGATCATCAGGGCACTGATGATCAGTGCCGTGATTATCAGTGTAAACAATGTACTCACTGTGCCCTGTCAGACTTGCCAGTTAATGGCTCTCCTTTTCTCACACAGAGACAGCATGTAATAAAAAGGAGAGCTGATAACACAGTCTGTTTACATGTGACCAGCTGTGATTGGACACAGCTGATCACGTGGTAAAGGGTTGCTGTGATTGGCTCTTTACCCCCATCTGTGATCAGCAGGAGGTGAGCACTTGGAAAGATGTCCATAGGCTTCCTCCCAGAACTGGAGGCCCGCGCTGTAGCCATATTTTGGCTATAGAGCAGGGGGAACTGGTTAAAAATAGGCATGTGAAAATTGACAGGTAAACTTCACCCACCCATAACAAGTATACAGCAAGTGAATACAGAAGTCCAGATTTCAGATGGCCATTGGCAGCAGAGAAACAAAATGAGAGACAGACAACTAAAATGATATATGGGGGGTGTGAGATTACCAGCGCTATGGAGTTCCAAATATGGAAATAAAATGGAAAAATGTGGAAAGGTGGTGTAAGCTGCCGCCAACCTACCTCTGTGGTAGTATGTGAATAATAAAGTGCAAGTGTTGTTGGTATGTCGGCGCTACCACATTATGCAAAGAATTAAAATTGACCGATGGATAACATAAAATGTCATAAAATGAAAAAAGTAAAAAGTGCACTGTGCGTTCAAGTGAATAGCATAAAATGTCATAAAAGCATAAAAGTGCACCGTGCGTTTATATCGTGTGGACCTATAGGGGACCGAGGTGCCACAACATGAAAGTGCTATGTGCTGATATACAACCTGATTCTGTTGATTCACCATAGGCACACACGTGGCTTAATGCGTCATACATCACTTCCGGTGGCGGTGGTTCCGGGCTGTGGAACGCGGAAGCGCTCAGGCTTGGCGGACCCTGCATGCTGACGGTGAACTTCCTCAACTGTGAGTGGATATGGCTTACATCTTGTATCTCTAACAATACTACGCAATGGAAGCTATCTTATATTTGCAGTGCCTATGGTTATTCTGAGTGGGAGCCAGGCTATACGTGCAGCTTTCACCCCTATACCATTGTGTGGTAAGTGCTTTTGCCTAGTGGGGGGCCATGGGTAACAGCACCGCATACATTTGCACGATATATGTTGTGAGAACTCAATTCACTGGCACAACTTTATTGTAACTTTATTGTTAATCAACAGAATCAGGTTGTATCTCAGCACATAGCACTTTCATGTTGTGGCACCTCGGCCCCCTATAGGTCCACACGATATAAACGCACGGTGCACTTTTATGCTTTTATGACATTTTATGCTATTCACTTGAACGCACAGTGCACTTTTTACTTTTTTCATTTTATGACATTTTATGTTATCCACCGGTCAATTTGAATTCTTTGCATAATGTGGTAGTGCCGACATACCAACAGACAACTAAAATGTTCAGAAGGCAGTTAGGGATATAAGATGGTAATATATTTATGTCATGTCATGAAGATACTATAAATATATTAAACAATATATTTATTGTAAAAGACTGGGTACAAGTGAAGATGAACACCCCCAACTCATCTTTTGGCACTTTTCCACTGTAAGTACCGGCTCAGCTCCACTCGGCACTGCTTGGCCCAGCTCGGCTCAGTTTGCTTTTCCACTGCGTGGTACGAGTCGGCACGTTTCAGCACTGTATAGGCTCTACTCAGCTCGGTTTGCTTTTCCACTAAAGTAGTAAGTGGGTGGGATTACAATTCTCTGACCAATCAGTGGCTAGTAGTGACAAACAATCAAGGCTGCATGCAAAAGATTGTGGGTTATGGTATAGGTACGGCCTGCTTGGAACCCAAACCAAGGTGGTACTGTTTAAGCGAGCCGTACCGAGCCATACCATGTAGTGCAAAAGCGCCGCTGTACTAAACCATACCGAAGCATTCTAACACGTACCATGCAGTGGAAAAGCGCCAAACCGAGGCAAACCGAGCCGTACCATGCAGTAATCTGTGTCTCAACAGACATCTTTGGTGCAGACCAAGGCAGGGCATTAATGACAGTGGATTTTAGAAACTGGTATAATATTTTTGGAATCTTACCATAAGCAGCCAAAATCATTGGATAGATATTTATTCTGTTAAAAGCTTGTCCACTTTCCAAAAAAACATGGAGACCCCCCCCCCCCCCCAAAAAGAAGTGTAATATAATGTAGCTTTGCAATCCCTTGATGTGGTGGCTGCAATCTTTTGTGCTTGTAACTTCCTGCGTACTAAATGTAATTCTGAAACCGTCAGCAATTTCAGCGATCTCTTTTGAACTACAGAACAACATTTTTCTATATAATGGAGGAGGTGCATATAGTCAAAATAAGGAGAGCAGCCAGGGATGACAATGCTGTTCCTCCATAGATACAGTACCGTACATTGTATGACCATTGCGATCTTAAGACAGGAGGACAGGAAGTTTTTACCATGTGAAAATAAAACAAAAAAAAAAGGGGGGAGGGGTGGAATTAAAACCGCCACCACATCTAAGGAATGAGCAGTAATTCACACGCTGCAGGCAGAGAGATAACACAGTGACTTGCAGTAACCACCTTTATTGGTATACATCCTATATAGTGTATGTCGGGGGCAAAGAATAGTGACTGCACCTTCAGATTACAAAATATGCATTTAGCTATCTGGTAAAGTTTTGATTTAATAAATATTCACCTTTGCTCTAGCGTCCCTTTTATCATCTGCTTTGGTTGCCAGCAGCATTAATCTTAAAACAAGTGAAGTACTCAGAGGAAATTGGCCTCTCAGCTTTGGAACATTGGATTTGATGAGCATCTCCACTTTTGTCTTTGGAATATTAAAAAAGTAGACGTTTCCCTCTAAATCCAATCCTCTTCTTCCAGCACGCCCTGCCATCTAAAGAAAATGTATTATCTGTAATGCTGTATTAGATGATTTGTCATCTCACTGGCAAACATTAAAATGCTGATTTCCTAATGAATTAAAAAAAATATACAGTACAATCATGAATTCATTTGAAGTACCTACATTTTCCTCCTGTATTCAGCATTTACAGTGGTGGGGGGAGCAACACTAGGAGAGTCAGACTCTCCTGCAAGAACACATGCTACCAGTACAAATATTAAAGCAGTACTTCACTCTATCAATCAATATGGACTATTTTGAATTCTTATGCTGCTAGCTTTAGTGAATGGATAGTACTGTATATCATATTTGCTTGTTTTAACCTTTTTTTACATTCCTTCAGCAGTTACTTCCTGGTTTCCATGTCTAGGCAAATTTTATCATGCATACCAGGATTCTTAAGGGGGGGGGGGGAGAAGGGAGGAGGGACTTTTTCAGCTAAGTACACCCTCTCTTGCTTGCATGCCTGAGCTAAGGACAGGTGCATTCCAGGAAGTAAATGCTACATGAATCATCTACCCTAAGGCTACATGTATACGGGACGTTTTAAAAAGTCCCTTGAACGCTGGAATTTAAAGGACGTTTAAAACCGTTTAAAACGTCCGTTGTGTCGCGTTTGCAGCCGCGTTTAGCGGGCGTTTAGCGGGCGTTTACGCTCAGAACCGTTTGTAGAGGTCAAAAAATCATTCCCCTTTAAAAATGCCGTTAAACACACATTCTGAACATCCTGAACGCAAATAATTGCTTTCCAAAAAACGACACTGAACTCAACTGCCTCTAAATGACTGTAAACGACCCAGTGTACATGGACAGATAAGATAACATAGAGGAGGGTTCAGGGGCTTCTGAAAGAAACGCCCAACTGCTCAAAAACGTCCGTTTACAAGTAGCAGTGTACATGAGGCCTTACTTACCATGGCAGTGGCCACAAATGCTAGCAGGGTGTTTTTCAAAATGATTTCTCAACAAAACAAAGCATGGAGACATAGATGGATGTGTGAGTTTGTGTTGGATATTAAAAATGAATTAAATAGTGTTTTTGGTTTGTGGTGCTAAGATAAAGTGTAGTTTCACTTTAAGGGATGATGCCTCACGTGTGTCCTGCTGCCTATTCACTTTCCAGTCTACTGGCTGGTATATACTCTGGGTATATACTCTTGACCTCAAAGATCTGTCTAAGCTTGCTTGCTACACATAATTATAAAGTCAGTGGCGCTGTAGCCATATTTTGGCTATAGAGCAGGGGGAACTGGTTAAAAATAGGCATGTGAAAATTGACAGGTAAACTTCACCCACCCATAACAAGTATACAGCAAGTGAATACAGAATTCCAGATTTCAGATGGACATTGGCAGCAGAGAAACAAAATGAGAGACAGACAACTAAAATTATATATGGCGGGTGTGAGATTACCAGCGCTATGGAGTTCCAAATATGGAAATAAAATGGAAAAATGTGGAAAGGTGGTGTAAGCTGCCGCCAACCTACCTCTGTGGTAGTATGTGAATAAAAAAGTGCAAGTGTTGTTGGTATGTCGGCGCTGCAGCATAATAGTACTTCTAAAATGTACCTGTAAAAAACAAATGTTAGATAATCTATTTTTCTCTTTTATGTCATTGAACGTGATGCACCTATCGCAATAGGGATATTCTTGGGGAACGATGAGTACCCAAAATATCAAAAGAAGACACTTCAACCTAGTGTCCCAGCATCTTTTCATGGGATTTGGGCTTCTCTGCAATCCCCAAGGTCTTGCTGGAAGGAGCATGTCATCACCCTCACCTAGGTGCCATAGGCAGAAGATAGACGCAAGGTAAGTCTTCTTTACATGTACATTTTAGTACTGTAAGGCAGCTATTTTTATACAGGAAGTGGGAACTCTGACCTAAAAAGGCAAACTATGCATTTTATTGTAAGTTCTTCTTTAATCACTTTAGCGCTGCTCACATTGCTGCTACTGCTGTTTTCAGTCACAGCGGGAGTCGGGCCAGGGGAGGAGCAGCGGTGATCACCGCCGCTCTTCCCCGATCGTCGGGGAATCGAGTGTGGGGATCTGCCCGCTTGTGTAAACAAAGCGGGCGGATCTCCTAAGTGACAGGCAGGGACAGATTGCAGGGTTCAGCATAGCTGAACCTGCGATCTGTCCTTGTGTCACACAGTCACCTCCCCCCACACATGTCAGTAAGCACCAGGCATACATTAACCCCTCCCTCTCCAATAAAATTAACCCCTTCCCTGCCAGTGTCATTTTTACAGTAACAATGCATATTTATAGCACTGATTACTGTAGTAATGTCACTGGTACCCCCAAAAGTGTAAAAAATGTCAGTCAAGGGTCCGATCTGTCCGCCGCAATGTCGCAGTCCCGCAAAAAAATTCGCAGACCGCCATCATTACTCGTTAAAAAATACCCACCAAAAATGACATAAATCTTGCCCTTAGTTAGTAAACGCAATAACTTTTGCGCAAACCAAATTAAAATACGCTTATTGCGATTTTTTTTTAACAAAAATATGTAGCAGAAAACAAATTGGCTAAAAATTATAAAAAATTTTGATTTTTTACATTTTTTGGGGGGAATTTTATATAAAAAAAAAATGTGAAAAATATTGTTATTTTTTCAAAGTTTTCGCTCTTTTTTTGTTTATAGCGCAAAAAGTAAAAACTGCACAGGTGATCAAATACCACCAAAAGAAAGCTCTGTTTGTGAGAAAAAAAAGACGTAAATTTCGTTTGGGTATGGTGTTGCATGACCGCGCAATTGTCAGTTAAAGTCGCACAGTGCCAAATCGCAAAAAGTGGCCTGGACGTAAGACAGCAAAATCCTCCGGTGGTAAAGTGGTTTACCACTTCTGGACCGGAAGGATTTCCCCCTTAATGACCAGGCCATTTTCTGCAATTCGGCACTGCGTTACTTTAACGGACAATTGTGCGGTCGTGCAACGCTGTACCTAAATAAAATTGATGTCCTTTTTTTCCCACAAATAGAACTTTGATCACCTCTGCGATTTGTATTTTTTGCGCTATAAACAAAAAAGCGCCAATTCTGAAAAAAAAAAAACAATATTTTTCACATTCTGCTATATAACATTCCCAAAAAAAATTTAAAAATCAAAATTTTTTTAACATTTTAGGCCAATTTGTTTTCTGCTACATATTTTTGGTAAAAAAAAATCGTAATAAGCATATTTTGATTGGTTTGCACAAAAGTTATCGCGTCTACTAACTATGGGAAAGATTTATGTAATTTTTTTTTTTTTTTATTTTTTACTAATAATGGCAGCAATCTGCAATTTTTAGCGGGACTGCAACATTGTGGCGGACAGATCGGACCCCTAACTGACATTTTTGGCGCTTTTGGGGGGACCAGTGACATTACTACAGTAATCAGTGCTAAAAATATGCACTGTTACTGTAATAATGACACTGGCAGGGAAGGGTTTAACACAGTGGGTGATCAAGGGGTTAAATGTAAGCCTAGGGGAGTGTTTCTAACTGTATGGGGGATGGGCTTTTGAAATGATCACAGAGGCCTGTGATCTTACATAGAAGGATCACAGGCGCTCTGTGATCATTCCAGCAAGAAGAACGGTCAGCTGTGTTTACAACAGCTGACCGTCCTTAGCTCTCGGCGGGGAACGATCGCGGGTGCCCGGCGGCAATCGAAGTTCGCCCCCTAGCTGCAGGCGCGCGACTGACGTACAGCTACGTCGTTTCGCGCAGGAGGGGCTGCCTGCCGCAGTACATCTATGGCAGGTGGTCCTTAATTGGTTAAGGAGTACAGGAGCATGTGCCATTGGGAGTGGTGATAGAAAAAGACTAGACATATTTATTTTTAGTTATCATCATCATTAATCATCAAATTTGATAAAATGGTTGGTTCACAGAGATGTAGGAGTTATTTGAACGGTGTTAAGCATTTTTTCTCATACAGTACATATCCTAACAGTACTGATTTAATAATATTGGTGAAAAGTAATTAGGCACAGAAACGGAATTCTTGTGAGTAGCAAACCATTTGTTTTAACCTTTTATTAAATGAAACCATTACATTCTGGCTGATTGAAATGGGAAACAATAATTTCAGATTTGTGTTTAAAATCTTCTTTAGTTTAAAAAAAGAATCACAATCCATTCTGAAATATTGATATAGCTAATTTTTTATCTACAATATACAGCTATTTGTCCACTGAAAGCCCGATGAACTTATATCAAGAATCATTTCTCTATTACTGGCATTGACTTTGGAAGCTAATGTCAATACTTATACAGTACATGTATGCAGGTTTCTGTGTGTGTGTGTGTGTGTGTGGGGGGGGGGGGGCTACTATGTAATTCTGTTTCTAATGATTATATGGACATGAGGTTTTTTTTTTTTTTTTTTTGTATGTGTAAGGAATGCTTTACTTTCAGTAAAAGAGAAAAACATATATTCAATAAAGAAATGGTCTTCTAACCCCAAATTAGCTCACTGAAGTTAGATCCAGTGGTATCAGAGGTCTTAGAGTTAAGGATTATTACAAAAAATATCTCATATTTGACACCGACTTGGAAATTTGGCCTTCACCATCTCAGACATCCGTATTCATCTCACTATAACTAACTATTATTAGCCATACAGTGGCTCATTGCATGTCACTGGAAATCCCTAGCATTATCTATTTCTCAATTAAAATCCAGGAATTCACACAATCAAACTCATGGAAAAAATATTTCATACAGTATATATTTCTACTAATTTCTATAATCAAAAATGGGATCCTTGGTTCAAACATTCAGATATTCTATTTCAACCTTCAAATAACTAGCCTGACCATTCTTGTCAACTCCTATAATTACAAAAGATACAATATTCATAGTGTCTATTATATATTGCTTATATAACAACAGATGCTATTATTTCATTTAATTTAAGTGATACGCCTGCTCCCTTGTCTTTTTTCAATATGTATATCATATTACCTATATATACACATGATGATCTTAATATACTCCATGTTAAGCTTTCTACAGTATCTCACAAAAGTGAGTACACCCCTCACATTTTTGTAAATAATTTATTATATGTTTTCATGTGACAACACTGAAGAAATTACACTTTGCTACAATGTAAAGTAGTGAGTGTACAGCTTGTATAACAGTGTAAATTTGCTGTCCCCTCAAAATAACTCCATACAGAGCCAATATTGTCTATACTGCTGGCAACAAAAGTGAGAACATCCCTAAGTGAAAATATCTAAATTGGGCCCAATTAGCCATCTTCCCTCCCTGGTGTCATGTGACTCGTTAGTGTTACAAGGTCCCGGGTGTAAATGGGGAACAGATGTGTTAAATTTGGTGTTATCTCTCTCACTCTCTCATACCGGTCACCTGGAAGTTCAACATGGCACCTCGTGGCAAAAAACTCTCTGAGGGTCTGAAAAAAAGAATTGTTGCTCTACTTAAAGATGGACTAGGCTATAAAAAGATTGCCAAGATCCTGAAACTGAGCTGCAGCACGGTGGCCAAGGCCATACCATGGTTTAACAGGACAGATTCCACTCAAAACAGGCCTCACCATGGATGACCAAAGAAGTTAAGTGCACATGCTTAGCGTCATATCCAGAGGTTGTCTTTGGGAAATAGACATATGAGTGCTGCCAGCATTGCTGCAGAGGTTGAAGGGGTGGGGGGGTCGGCCTGTCGATGCTCAGACCATACGCCGCACACTACATCAAATTGGTCTGCATGGTTGTCGTCCCAGAAGGAAGCCTCTTCTAAAGATGATGCACAAGAAAGTCCGCAAACAGTTTGCTAAAGACAAGCAGACTAAGGACATGGATTACTGGAACCATGTCCTACCGTCTGATGAGACCAAGATAACCTTATTTGGTTCAGATGGTGTCAAGTGTGTGTGGCGGCAACCAGGGAGTACAAAGACATAGTCTGGGGCTGCATAAGTGCTGTGGGCACTGGGGAGTTACAGCTCATTGAGTGAACCATGAATGCCAGCATGTACTGTGACGTACTGAAGCAGAGCATGATCCCCTCCCTTCAGAGACTGGGCCCGCAGGGCAGTATTCCAACATGATAACGACCCCAAACACACCTCCAAGACGACCACTGCCTTGCTAAAGAAGCTGAGGGTAAAGGTGATAGACTGGTCAAGCATGTCTCCAGACCTAAACCCTATTGAGCATCTGTGGGCCATTCTCAAATGGAAGGTGGAGGAGCACAAGGTCTCTAACATCCACCAGCTCCCTGATGTCGTCATGGAGGAGTGGAAGAGGACTCTGATGGCAACCTGTGAAGCTCTGATGAACTCCATGGCCAAGAGGGTTAAGGTAGTGCTGAAAAATAATGGTAGCCATACAAAATATTGACACTTTGGGCCCAATTTGGACATGTACTCACTTTTGTTGCCAGCGGTTTAGACATTAATAGCTGTGTGTTGAGTTATTTTGAGGGGACAGCAATCTTACACTGTTATACAAGCTGTACACTCACTACTTTACATTGTAGCAAAGTGTCATTTCTTCAGTGTTGTCACATGAAAAGATATATTAAAATATTTACAAAACTGTGAGGGGTGTACTCACTTTTGTGAGATGCTGTATACATATACCGGTAACTGTAATGTAATGCTACACACTTTCAACCTTTTTTTTTATAATGCATTTTTGTCTGATGATCTGTATTTTCATGTACCACCATTTTTCTCTGAATAGAAATAGTTTGTAAACAAAAAAAAAGGAAATTAAGGATTATTCAAGAGACACTTTATGTAATTTCTGATTTATGCAATAAACTCCTTGCAGTGCATGTAAGTCTAGAAATATACTTTTTATATTTACAGTACCTGTCTGTAGTTCAGTGCATCCAAGTAAGAGGAATCTGTGAGGAAAACCACAGATTTGCATGGCATGTTGATCCCCAGTGCAAGAGAACTAGTAGCTGTTACAACCTGAGCAGAAGACAATACACACTTTTATTTAGGTATTAAAAATGTCAGTCCTTTATCCAAAAAAAATAACACAATCTAAAGGGAATCACAAAGCAACATATGTCTGTTAAGTCCTTGAAACAAGTGGTTACTCTCCAACTCATTGTTTATGCACTCTTTTGAAGGTGCTAATTTAGTGAATATATTCATTAAAAATAAGGAATGCTAGCTTGTAATAAAAAACACCCAACTCAAGGCTCTATTAAAACTGCAGCAACACACCTCTCTGCAGCTGAATGCCTGGGGAACGGGCATTCTAAAGCAGCACCAGCGCATCTAAAATAAACAGTTAAGATAATGTTTGGCTGAGATACATAGTTACACAGTTATAAACATAGTTTCTAATTCTGAAAAAAAAAAAAGAAACAGGTTCCACCTATGTGTGTGTAGTTAAATAAGTTAAATAAAGCCTCCTGTGCTCAAGTGCTGTGTTAAAGGGACGAAAGTATTGCTGGCTTCTAAGCTCTTGCAGCCCACTCAGGACGATTAGTATCCATATAGACTGAAAACATAGAAAACAAGAGAAGGGCGCACCGACCTAGTGCAATATCACAAGACATTTATTGGAGGATTAAAAAACGTGCCATACATTATACTCACAAACATATGCTAAAAGTAAGCATTAAAAGGATTTATTTCACATTCCGGAGGCCTCCAGCACAAGGGTGCTTTTTTGGTAAAACAGGAGGACTGGAAGGCATCCGTGGTGATGGGACTGACGCATTTCAAGGGAGAACCCTTTTCATCAAAGCCATGATCACAAATGACTTGCTAGACATATATATATATATATATATATAGCCCAGCAGAGATGACAGGACCTTCCACATAGGTCGGCCCTGCCCCTCTAACATCATTCGCATACAAATGGTAGCTTATGGAACATTGAATAAAATGCATTACAAAATTAAAATTACAACTAAAATCATATCAGTGACCCATAACAGCAAAAAATCAGTCACAACTGAGGCTACATACATATACTGATTAGTAAAATTACACATAAAAAATGTATAAAAATAGTAATAGATCATAATCACAGATATAAAAGTATACATATGTATATATGTGTTTACTAACTAGGTCCCCTGACCAGCAGAGATCACCAGGAGGACTTCTCAGTGGAGTGACTTGCATCTTGTATCCAAATGGGGTGTAGGCCTACCCGTTCCCTTATGCAGCAGGGATCGCCAGGGGGACTTATCGATGGGCCTTCAGATGGATCCCATATATGACCTGGGAGCATTGGCAGACCTCCCCATCTATGGGGGGCGACAGAGAATCAAACAGCTACCCCAGGCTGCACCAAGGCCTCCTTGGAACACACGCTCACATCGGGAACCAGGAAGTCCCAATGCCTGTGCATTCCACCAATAGCCACGTCACTTCCGGCCTTGACCGACGTCACATCCGACTCGGTCGGGAACCCGGAAGCGAGGGGCCCAATCTGCCGAAAGAGGAGCCAACTTAGCAGTACAATGGCCGTGACTGCTCAAGAAGGGGCCCTGTAAATAAAAACAGGAAGGCTATAATTGTTTCATGGGTTACCTCAAAAAGAAGCAACACACTGAAATTATATATAATTATACTTTGATAATGCATGCCATATTGAGAATGAATAGATAATAAATAAAAAAGATAAAAAGGCTAAGACCAAATGAATTAGTTGTATCATATAAAGATCAACTATATAGATGTTTGTTGGGCAGTCACTTGCAGAGACCATAGGGCTGCCAGAGACCCCGTGGGAACACCCCTGTTGAAATAGACATGGGGAGAAAGAAGAAGAAAAAAAAAAAGGGAAGGAAAGGGGAGAGAAATTAAATTCAAAGAATAAATAAATACATGAAGTGAACAACCCATCATATGAATCCCCAAAGAGGGTCCCAGAAAGCGCCCAGAGCAGACAAGGGTCCGTCACAAAGGACTAAACTGCCTCTATACTACAACTAAGTTGAAACTGGTGTATTCAAGTAGACCTGAATCTGTAGTTGCCTATTACACGACAAAAGTGTCCTATCATACAGTATATGGACAAAAATTCTAGAGGTGAATTACTAGATCAATAAACTAAAATAGATAGGACTGGACCAAAAACGGGAGCCAAAAAAAGGGGGGGGGAGGGGAAAAGGATGCACCCCACTTAGGCTTATAGTAAGAAGAAGGGCTCTAAACAGGCTGATGGACGAGGACTGTTGGAATAAAAGGGGAGGGAACACACAATATTTTGAGATAAGCAATTAAAACTATATATTACTTTAGCAAACAGGTCGAGGAAATTACATCACTGACTGAAGCTCAATTTCCTCATTCAACCCCTTGGGGGTGAGGGGACCTAAGGTAAAAATCCAAAATGCCTCTCTACTACAAAGTCTCTGATGTCTTCTACCATTGTCCAGATCGTTGCTAATGACTTCAATACCGAAAACCTTGAGGCCTTCATTGCTGCTATTATGCACATGCGCAAAATGTCGAGGAACTGAGTAATTATCTTTCGTTGTGATTATATTACTCTTGTGCTCACTCATTCTAACCCTAAATGCGTGCGACATGCATCCCACATACAATAGCCCACAAGGGCATAGAAGGCCGTAGACCACGTATGAGGTGCCACAATTAATGAATTGCTGAATTGTGTGGACCTTCCCATTCGTGGCGGTCCCTTCTTTTTTGCGGTGGCACATGGCAGCACAGGTTCTACAGTTACTAACTCCATACCTATAGCTGCCTTTCTGATCAAAGATGGTAGTCCACGGACTATTTAGGGCACCCTTCCTCATTCTTTTCACTCTGCTTGGTGCTACCATACACCTAAGGTCCTTAGGTTTTCTATTTACAACATGAGGTAGAAAGGGTAAATCATTTTTCAGGAAGGGATCATGCTTAAGTATATTCCAATGTTTTTTTTATAATCTTTTTGATCAGAGGTGCTTTGTTATTGTATATGGTACAGAATCTCACTTTACTTATCTTCTTTTCCACCTGGGTGTGTTTAGTTGTAGTTGTGGGGGAACTCTCTCCATATAGAGACCGATATTTGAGGAATGCTTGCTCAAGGTGGCTCTCTTCATACCCCCTTTCCCTAAACTTGTTTATAAGAATCTTGCTCTGTTCTTCATAGTCTTCTCTCTGGGTACAAGTGCGTCTCAACCTACAGAATTGACTGAAAGGAACATTTCTAATCCATCTAGGGTGATGGTGACTCTGTGCATGCAGATACGAGTTCCCTGGGTCTAAAATGGGTCCTAGAGAGGATATAACCTTCATTCCCAACCCGCAATTCCAAATCCAGAATCACGAGGCAATTGTCATCAACCACATGCATGAATGTAATACCGTAGGGGTTTACAGAGCAATGCATCAGGAACCCTTCTAATTCTTCATCAGTCCCTCTCCAGATGATAAACACGTCATCTATCTTGTTTTCTATGTTTTCTCAAGTTGTCAAGACGCTTGGCTAGTACCACTTCCTGGGAGAGGTAGTTTCACATTCTTACTGCTCTAACAGTACAGAACCCTCTCCACAACCTAAGGTTAAACCCCCTAGCTACATGTCCTCATCAGAGACCATAAGCTGGTCATAAACCCCCCATAGGGGGTCTCCATTTCTGGTGAGTGGGGCTGCAAGAGGGGAGAGCGGCACCTTGACACAGATGAACACCTTCCAGCAATAAGAAACTAAGGCACCTGAGCACTTTTGAGCACCTTTGCACAGCTTTTTGAGCATTTGATGAACTTCATTATCGCATGCACATATTTATGAATTGAACTTTATTGATGGAAACATTTATTTATTAATTTAATTGTTTATTTTTATTTATATAGATTTGATTATATTGCTCATTTTGCACATTTATTTATTGACCTATATATTATAAGGATTCTTTTGCACGTTTAATGCTGATTCACATCTTTCTAGCATGTTCATCACTTATTTGTGATTTATTCCATATAGCAAGTGCTGTTTTATTAATTTGTTTATTAATAAGCAACTAACTGACCTTTTGTAGACTGAATTCCTGGCCAGGCTGTGTTTTAAAGAATAAACAAACAACCTGCCTGCACTCTGATGACATCAACCTTCACACAATTTATTGTCTTAGAGCAAGATCACAAGGAAGTCCACCCAGACCAAGCCTCACGCTAATGTATTTTACTCAGAAAGGGATTAGTCATGGACATAACATGTGAGGCTAAGCTTGGGCAAACTTCCTTGTGATTAGGGTTGATCCAGGTTCAATCCTGGAAGCCAGCTGTAGTTCTTCATCCATGGACCTGACATGGCTATGTGACCATATTAGGCCCATGATGTCATAAGCATCCCCGTCCCTTTGTAATGTCAGGTGTGGTGTGGGAAATCCACAATTGTACCTGAGTGGCAGCAGCTCTGTGAGCTATTTGTGACTTTGATTCCTACCTGGGAAGTCCACTGGCCGCAGCATATTGGGCTGAGAATGACAGCTGGCTTTTTGTTTTGCACCCGAACCCAGTTTAAAACAAACACAAGCTCATTCCTACCGATCTTGTTTTGGAAAAATAAAGTTGCATAAAGGCTAATATAATTGGATTGAGGCTGGCATGTTTGTATATTACATATGGTATGAGCTTATTAGCTCCTTCCCCCAGCACCTGCAGCCACAAAGAAGGGCGGGTTTTGGGTTTGCTTTGGTATTGTAAGTACTTCTCTTCAAGTTAAGATTAAGCCCTGCCCCTGCTCAGAATAAGCACATCACCTCATCATTCAGATGTAAAATTTTGTTAGACCCCTTTTTTAAGAAACAAAATGTTCATTTAGAATTAAATCAAAAATTTCTCCTTGCATTAAAAATGAATGCGAGCATATCACTTTATACTAATAATGTTACGGTTTCCAATAATTTTGCATGTTGCTTTTTCTAAAATGTTGCTTACCCTGATGTGCCCCATTCGGAACAGCATTTCAACAAAACGCCTTGCTTTATAATCCATGGATCCATGATGGTATCCAATGCCTCTTTCTGCCAGAGATATCAGCTCTTCTGAATGTCTCACAGTTTTTATCTGTTCATTCATTTCCAGTAATGTCTTTATACAGGGAAAATATTATTTGCAAATTGTTAGTGAAAGAGAACAACTAAAGCATAAAAGAAGTTACATTATTTGGAAGAAACAGTATACTTTATATACTGTACATAATGAAGTACACATTTTAAGAATAGAGGAGTTTCATACGTTAATGTCAAATATGGTGGAGAATAAGATATATCTCTGATATAGTTTTAAAAATGTGTTTGTGCTACATATATTTCATTCTACCTACTTGTATTGACCTTGCACTGGGATCATGACATGAGTGGAGTTTCCAAGCTCGGATTACTCCCTTGCTACAATTCTTATGCTGATGATATTCTAGACAGTTTTGTGGCATTCTCAATAAGCTTCAACAATAGATCAAGTCAACCTATCACCAACAATTTCTACAGAAACTGTTAAATGAATAAAACTGTTGGTGCCAGGCTGTATTGGTCTACTTGATTTTTCTTATAATTAAAATCTGATTGAAAGTGGTTACAACTGCCACAATATTGCCTTGTGTACAGCACTACTGTCAGACTTGGGCCAAATCACCGCCACAATTTTTACATTCTTTGTGGCTCAATCATAAGTCCATACAGTCAAATTTTTTAAAGGCTGGTTGCACACTTTTTTTTTAATCTACTGATTATGGAAAGTTGTGAATAATAATAAAGATCTTCAATGTTCAATTCATAATCAACGGTAATTCACATGAGTTGAATTAAATAGTGATTTCTAATATCTTATGTGATCTACTAGTGAGATTTCCCTTTCATTGTTTCAAGCTCTGCTTTCTAGGCTATGAAGTCTCGCTTACCTTTCTTCAGCAGAATACTTTCACATTTTTGCAGAATTCTCTGTAATGCAGAATTATTAAAGATCCAACAAGGTCAGTGAAAACTTTCTTGCAATGGTTGCAAAAGATAGCCTAACCTCGCATATCCTTAACCACTTGCCTACCAGGCACTTGAACTCTCTTCCCTCCCAGCCAATTCTTAGCCTTCAGCGCTGTCGTACTTTGAATGACAATTGCACGGTCATCAACACTGTACCCAAATGAAATTTTTATCATTTTTTTTCAAACAAACAGAGATTTATTTTGGTGGTATTTAATCACTACTGGGGTTTATATTTTTTGCTGAACAAACAAAAGAAGACAGAAAATTGTACTGTTTTTGGAGTTTGTTATAAAATTTTGCAAACAGGTAATTTTTCTCCTTCATTGATGTGTGCTGATGAGGTGGCACTGACGGCCCCGATAGGCACTGATGGGCACTGATAGGCGGCACTGATAAGGCGGCACTGGTGGGCACTGATGGGCACCATCGATGGGCACTGATAGGTGGCACTCATGGGCACTAATAGGTGGCACTGATAGGTGGCACTGATGGTTTGTACTGATGGGCACTGGTAGGTGACACTGATAGGCAGCACTGATGATGGGGCACTGACTGGCACTGATAGGTAGCACTGGTAGGCATTTATAGATGGCACTGGTGGACACTAATAGGTGGCACTGGTGGGCACTGATAGGTGGCACTGACTTGCACTGGTAGATGGCACTGGTGGGCACAGTTGCTCTTCCTCTTTGGGAGCAATGTCTCTCTGACAGCAGCCGGCTATCACTCCTGACAGCATGAGGAGGAAAAAAAAAAGCCTATCGCCGGCTGCTGTTTACATCATGTAATCAGCGGTCATTGGCTGACAGCTGATCATGTGGTAAGGGGCTCGCTGGACTCGCTGATCACAGAGTGAGCTGCACGCGCCCCTCCAGGGAGTGCGCAGGCAGCTCGTGCACGGGAGGAAGTAAATGTACGCCCTCCCGGCAATTTAGGCCCGCACTGTAGTCATCTTTCAGCTATAGCGCGGGCATGAAGAGGTTAAAACCTATAGATGCGGAGAAGTGAATGCTGCAGCAGTAATCAGAGGGAACCACAGATCTCTCTCTCTCTCTCTCTTTTTCGCTACATCACCATTGGTGATTTTGTTTTTCCTTGGCTTAAAAAGAAATATCCTGTGGTCAGCATCCTGGAGTTTTACAGATCTTTCACAAGTCGACAAACCTGATACCTTAAGTAAAGAGACTGCAACAGTAGGGTCCCCCAGAAAGTTGGTGGGCAATTTAACTTGCTGGCATCATCCGAAATCCAGAACTGCTTTGGTAGGCTAACTTCAGTTAAAATAATAGACAGCCATATATAGACACATAGGGTACTTAGAGGTTGGTGAATTGCTTCTCAGTTAAAAAAAATTTCATTTCTGAGCTATCCATGAAGTGACACAAAGTATGGGTATTCATTCCCAGGGTCACACTGTAGATCTGGGATGTCAAAGTCAATTGTATGGTGGGCCACATCAGCATTATGGTTTCCCCCAAAGAGCCAGTTGTATTTGTAAGACTATAAAAAAAATGTAGGCAGGGCTTTTTTTTCACAGAGAATAGGTGCAGGAACTCAACCATGCCCCCCTTGCCAAATGGCATTGAATGGTGGATGTGGCCAATTTGCACAGTTAGAGGATCTTAAATGGGCAATAAATACCAGGAGTGCTTTATGTGTGGCGTTCAGAGCTGCGCTACGTACTAAATGCAGGGTTCAGGGGTGCTCTATGCACAGGTTGTCTTACTTCCACTCCTCCTCGGCTCTGACCTTTGCACCACTCTCCCTCATTCCCCACCTCGGCACGCATCTCCCTCCACAACCTGCACCCCCCCAAAAGCTTCCTTGCATCTCACCTACCTGACCCAGCTCTTGTACCTCCTGGCAGCGTAGGTGGCTCTGCCTTTCTCACTTGCAAGGAGAATTGGTCATCATCTGTGCACCTTGGATCACAGTGCAGCTGTCCCATCTCACACTGCACCTGCATCTCTCTTGTCCCCGCTGTGAGTTCAGGACAGGCAGGGATCTGTGAGAGCTGCTGAGAGGAAAGTTGTCCTTGTAAATACAGAAGGCTTCTGTGTTTACAAATGACATGGGTGAGCAGGGAGCAGAGGGCGAGAGCGGGAAGTGGCAGAATGGAATGCTACCACATTCTGGCTGAAAAAAAAAGCCCTGGGTGCAAGGGCCATAGTTATTGCAAGCTTGGACCATTTCTTACTTACTGCATGCATTTTTAAAATGTATTCCCTTCTGTGAATTGACTTTAATGCCTTTTTTTGCTGTATTTAACGAGCGCTTTTTGTGTTTGTGCTAAATATCGCATACGAGCAAGAGTGAATTTACATTTTCATTATCACATTCCTTAAGTGGTAACATGACTGTCATAACGCATGCGATAACCTTTGGTGAATTGTGCCCACTGTGTCCAGTTCAGGAGACCTCACTTATAAAAAGATATTGATAAGATAGAACAAGTCCAGAGATGAGCAGCAAAAATGGTGAAAGGTCTGGGGGAAAAAACATTTTAGGAGAGGCTGCAGGAACTTAAAATTTACAGTCTGGAGAAAAAAAAGGGAAAGGGGAGACATGATTGAAACATTTAAATACATGAAAGGGATGAATAAGGTTCAAGAGGGTAGGGTTTTCAATATGAATCCAAGATCAAAAACACAGGAACATGACCTAAAACTAACAGGAGAAAAGTTCAAAACTAATCTTAGAAAGTATTATTTTACCAAAAGAGTAGATGATTCTTGGAACAAACTTCCAGCAGAGGTAGTGAGTCAGTCAACAGTAAGTGGATTCAAACATGCTTGGGACAAACCGAGAAACAGTGGGGAAAATAATTATTTGATATTTGATCCCCTGCAAATTTTGTAAGTTTGCCCACTTACAGAGAAATAAAGGATCTATCATTTTTTATCATAGTTATATTTTAAATGATGGAGACAGAATATCAACCAAAAATCCAGAAAAATAAAACGATACAAATGTTATAAATTGAGTTGCAGTTCAGTGAGTAAAACAGGTATTTCATCCCCAAGCAATACATGACTTAGTACCTGGTGGAGAAACACTTGTTGGTAAGAAGTTTCTTGTAGTTGGTTACCAGGTTCGCACACATCTCAAGAGGGATTTTGGTCCACTCTTCTTTACAGATCTTCTCTAAATCGTTAAGGTTTCTTGGCAGTCACTTGGCAACTTGAAGTTTCAGCTCCCGCCATAAATTATCTATAGGATTAGGGTCTGGAGACTGGCCAGGCCACTCCATATTCTTAAAATACTTCTTCTTGAGCCACTCCTTTGTTGCCTTGGTGGTATATTTTGGGTCATTCTCATGCTGGAAGACCCATCCACGACCCATCTTTAGTGTTCTTGCTGAGAAAAGAAGGTTCCCATTCAAGATAAGATTTTACAATACATGGCCCTGTCCATAGGCCCCTCAATGCGGCAAAGTCGGCCTGTACCTTTAGCAGAGAAACAGCCCCAAAGCCCAATGTTTCCACCTCCATACTTGACTGTAGGGATGGTGTTCTTAGGGTCATAGTCAGCATGTTTCTTTCTCCAAACACAGTGTCAAGTTAATGCCAAAGAGCTCAATTTTGGTCTCATCTGACCACAGCACTTTCTCCCAATCCTTCTCTGAATCATTTAGATGTTCATTGGCAAACTTCAGATGAGCCTGTACATGTGCCTTCTTGAGGTGGGGGACCTTTTAGACACTGCAGGATTTCAATTTATAGCGTATTGTGTTACCAATAGTTTGTTTGGTGGCTGTGGTCCCAACTTCCTTGAGATCATTCACAAGCTCCTCCCATGTAGTTTTAGGCTGATCCCTCACTTTTCTCATGATCATCCCTACCCCATGAGGTAAAATCTTGAATGGAGCTCCAGATCGGGTGCGGTTGATGGTTATTTTGTATTCTTCCATTTGGGAATAATCGATCCAACAATTGTCTCCTTCTCACCAGACTTCTTGCTGATGCAGGTCTACAATCTTGTCCCTGATGTCCTTTGATAGCCCTCTGGTATTGCCAATGATGATGGGGTTTGAATGGAAGAAAGAAATTCTGTGGACAGGTGTCTTTTACACACATAAGGAGTTGTTGTTAGGACTGGAGCACCTTCTTAAATCGGTAGGACTAATCTGTGTACCACATGAGCACAAACTGTAGCCAGTCTGTGGGAGCCAGAATTATTGTTGATTGGTAAGGGATCAAATACCTATTTTACTCACTGAACTACAACTCAGTTTATAACATTTGCATCGCGTTTTTTCTGGATTCTTGGTTGCTATTCTGTCTCTGTCTTCTGTCTGTTAAAATACACCTACAATAACAATTATAGACCCTAATTTCTTTGTAGGTGGGCAAACTTACAAAACCTGCAGGGGATCACATCATTTTTTGCCACTGTATACACAGACAAAATGTTAACCAAAAAAATAAAAAAAAAATATTAATTTAGAAAAAAAATGGCGCAGACTCGACAGACCACTTTATTTTTTCTTTTGTCACTCTTATATGCCTCTATGTTTATTACCTTTTCCAGTACTCATGATAAAGAGAAACCCAATTACCCTCTCCCACTCTCCCTCTTTTTACTGCCCCTTTTAAGGCAGTCTCCACTTTTCTCACCCTGCCATACATTGCTGTTACCCCCACAATTGCTAGGTAAGTCCCTTTTCTTTTTTGTTTTCACATATTTGGAAAAGAGAGGCATACAAATGGGATGCATAAATTACTTTTTTACTAAAACTTTTCTTTAGAATTAGCATGATATCTTTTAGCTGTTTGCAGAAACTTTATGGCAACCACAATTACAGCAAAACTGCCCAGCCCAGGTGAACTCTCTTTTAAAGCTGGATCTTGCTTAGTTTATTAGTAGAACAAGGCCGGCTTTTAGGATGGGGAACACCATCAAATGCCTCATAACCGCTCCAAATCAGTCATTTTCCTTCTGATGAATGAATGTCTGCTCCACACTAATCAACTGCCTCATTTCGATATGTTCACTTTACATATACTTTTTCCTGATTAAATATTAAGTCTCCAATAAAAGAATAAACAGGCTGTTGTTACCTAAAGATCAACATGACCTTTCAAAGCACTCCTTATAGGAAGATCTTTCCTCTATTTAAAGAAAGATCTTTCTTCTACATAAAGCAAGATTTACTGTATGCAGTTTGTGAAATAGGAACATCTAGTTTTTATAATTTATTTAGGTAGTCATTAGCCCATGACCTCACCTCATTGTCCACTGCTCCATAATTAGCAAAGCTACATTCAGGTGATTCTTTAGATATTTTCTCATATTTTTGTTTTAAACTTGCAGATGTGGCCTCTTTAATAAATGACTCATCTTTTCTTGAGGACCTGTTAGTCATGGAAGCAGAATAGATTTATGAACATTGATTGTATTACCTCATTAACAAAATCACAGGCCTGTTAATTTTTCCAGACTTTACTAGGAAAATGCCTGCTAGCATCTTACTGGTTGCATAAACATTTTTATTTAACCTGGCTATATGGATCAACATCTAAAATAACTAAACATTTAAATACTGTCAGCCAATGAAACCTAACTAGCTTGACTAAGATTCCTTTACATCGCCCCTACCTTTTTGTCCATAGGGATAGTTACATGTCACTTCTTTTAAACTAGACGTAATTTTGTCAGATCTGGTGATGATATATGAACTATTTCTGCTTGTCCTAGGAACTGCAGGTTCCAACTTGATGATGGAAAATAAGTTGTGAAGAGTATATTGGAGGCTGCTACACCTGGGGAGTATTTTGCTGCTTTCCCCTACTTTTATCAAACTGCTGCTGAGCTTTAAAACACACCTTGCAAATAGGGGAAATTAGAAATATGGGAACTGATATTGACTTATTTTTTAAGGTCCAAGGTGTCACCCCAATCCTGCTATAACATAGTTGTAGGATAGGAGTTTAGACACAACTAGCTGCATGCTTGTTCCAGATCAGTGACTCACTAGCTAGTGAGGGCAAGCTAGAGATGACAGTCTCAGACTCTGTTACTTTCATAAAAGGCAGTAAAGACATATCCATTGTTCTATCCTAAAAGGCAAACAGTAAGACTGGGTTCACTCATATGCAAATTGGATGCTGGTTTTCCCACATCCAACTCACATGACAGGAGAGTGTTACCGGCTCTTAATAGAGCTAGTTCACACAGTTCCGGGGCAGTCCTGTGCGTCTTTAGTTCCAATTCAGGGGCGAATTCAGGCAAAAATTTGGACTTGATTCACACCTGAATTGGTGAACAGGAACGAATTGGGCCCCATGTTGTGATCTGCGGCCACAGCATGTGTGAACCCAGCCTAAATATGGAAAAAAAAAGATGATGATGTTTCTGAAATGCTCCTCTAACTGTGCATAAATTTAAAACAATATACAGTAATCCTCCCTCCATTGCGCTGGTTACTTTCCGGACCCAGCCGCGAAAAGTGAAAATCCGCGAAATAGAAAAAAACTATTAAAATGCATTGTAGGCATGTTTTTTTTACTGTCACTGTACGTGTAAAAGCATTTTAAGGTCTTCAAACACACTTTTAAAACAATAGAAACTCATTTAAACTCATAAAAGATACTGAGAGACATAGCAAGAGCTATGGAAAACACAAAAATATTTCATTTTTAATGATTTATATAGTAAAATAACATTACAAAAAAAAACGCAATATACCGGGACCGCAAAAACTGAAACGCGATGGAGCGGGGGTTTACTGTAAATGTAAATAATGTGAAACTACCCCACATCTTCTCATCCAGCTGGTTCAACAATTAGAGCCAGTTGACAAGAACATCTAAAAAAGAAAACAGCACACAGTAATAACACATGCTGGGTACTCTGCAGTGCTCCAGAGTATGAGTAGCGGACAGTACCCATTTAAGAGTATAGCTTCTCCTGGAAAACACCTACACATGGTAAACAAATAAATGCAGGAACAGACATTTCTCTTTTGTTCATTGACAGACACAGCTCCTGATCTTCTTAACCATTGGAGAAAAAGAGAGGGGGTGGGCCAAGGGGACTTTTAAAGGGACACTGTCATCAAGACAAATAGCAAAAATCAGACATGTATATAAAATTAAACAAATTTTATTATATCAAAAAAGAAAAAAGAGGGGAAGACAATGTTTAAAAGTTATTATTATCGTGTTGGCAAACACTAATAATAATAATAAAGCATACAGAGCAATTGATAATGGTCATACAGTAGCATACAACAAAGAAGCTCAAAGAGCCAAATATCCACGGAGGGGTGATGTAGATCACGCTGTCCAATGCAGACCTATGCCAGAGATGGTGAAACTGGTGGGTCTACTGTATTGGAGCTAGGTGTCTAAACCTAAACCCAGCCCGACATGTTTCGCGGGTAACCGCTTCTTCAAGGGCAGATAATGTGGGTATGGATATCAACAATTGCTACTACAAATGATAAGAAAAAACACAAAATCAATACATATCTATACAGCAGGTATATCAAGATACATCTCATTGAATAATATGTAGGTCAAAAAGAGGTAAGCGCCAACTTTTCATATGGTAGTTGGCGCTTACCTCTTTTTTGTAGTAGCAATTGTTGATATCCATACCCACATTATCTGCCCTTGAAGAAGCGATTACCCGCGAAACATGTCGGGCTGGGTTTAGGTTTAGACACCTAGCTCCAATACAGTAGACCCACCAGTTTCACCATCTCTGGCATAGGTCTGCATTGGACAGCATGATCTACATCACCCCTCCGTGGATATTTGGCTCTTTGAGCTTCTTTGTTGTATGCTACTGTATGACCATTATCAATTGCTCTGTATGCTTTATTATTATTATTAGTGTTTGCCAACACGATAATAATAACTTTTAAACATTGTCTTCCCCTCTTTTTTCTTTTTTGATATAATAAAATTTGTTTAATTTTATATACATGTCTGATTTTTGCTATTTGTCTTGATGACAGTGTTCCTTTAAAAGTCCCCTTGGCCCACCCCCTCTCTTTTTCTTCATTCAATTGGGACGTGGACACTTTTACCCCTTGCGATCTACCTCCAATCTGATAGCTGTCCCCTCCTTTCATACTTCTTAACCATTGGGTTATACTGCCCCCTACAGGAGGAGTAGAACACTAGGCAGAAAAAAGTCTGGCTAAAGCAGGTTCCCTTTTGCACTCACAAGCCATCCAGAGTGGAAAAGGTGTTCCCTTTCCCCTCCTATTTTGACAGAATTGTCACTAAAGCGTGGGGACGACCAAAGCATCCCCTTGGGGTCCCTAAGTGATTTTCTAGGCGATACCGCTATGAGGAGTCCCTTCTTAAGTGGTGGACCCACAGGTTTCCAGATTAAACAAGGCAAACATGATTCCGGTTGAAGAGTACCCGGCCTTTAACCACTTCTGGACCGGTCCTTTTTCTGACACTTGCTGTTTGCAAGTTAAAATCTTTTTTTTTTTGGCTTGAAAATTACTTCGAACCCTCAAACATTATATATATATTTTTTAACAGAGACCCTAGAGAATAAAATTGAGATTATTGCAATATTTTTTATCACGCCGTATTTGCGCAGCGGTCTTACAAACAAAATTTGTTTTTAAAAAAATACACGTTTTTGAATTAAAAAATAAGAAAACAGTAAAGTTAGCCCAATTTTTTTCTATAATGTGAATGATAATGTTGCGCCAAGTAAATAGATACCCAACATGTCATGCTTCAAAATTGTGCATGCTCGTGCAATGGCAAAAAAATATTGGTACTTAAAAATCTTCATTGGCGACACCAAAAATTTCTACAGGTTACCAGTTTAGAGTTACATAGGAGGCTCTAACGATCGTGGCGATACCTCACATGTGTGGTTTGAACACCGTTTACATATGTGGGCGCGACTCGGTATGCGTTCGCTTCTGCGTGCGAGCCATCGGGGACAGAACGCTTTAATTTTTTTTTTCCTATTTATTTTATCTTTTATTTTTTCACTGTGCTTTTAAAAAAAAATTTTTTGATCACTTTTATTCCTATTACAAGGAATGTAAATATCCCTTGTAATATAAATAAGCATGACAGGACCACTTTAATGTGAGATCTGGGGTCAAAAAGACCTCAGATCTCACATCAACACAAAAAAAAAATTTATTTTTTTTCCATGATGAAAAAAAATGGGCTCTTTAAAACCGTTGCTAGAAAGCGACGTATGACGTCGCTCCGGTCCTCCAAGGCCATAGAGTTGAGTGAGGGCCATCTTGCCCTCACTCGACTTCCTGCCTGAGAGGACAGCCAACCAGATAGTTTTCCCCACTACCGACAGCTCCGGTAAGCGGGGAAACCGATATGGGAAAGCGTGGGAGGGGGGCACCTCTCCCACCACCCATAAAGGTAATCCCGTGGCGAATCTGCCGCTGGAACTACCCTTATGTTAAAGTGGACTGCCCGTTGTTTAAAAAAATACCAGGGTTATGGCTGCAGATAGCGGCCATAACCCCGGTATTTAATGTCAAAGTACCGACCTGAATACACGGTGGGCGGTCCGTAAGTGATTAAGGACCCGGTTGACAGGAAGGCGGAGGCTGTGGCCCACAATATGTACACTCTGGCTGGTTCGACACTGAGGCCGATATTCACCATTGCCCTGGTGTTGCAGACTCTGACTGTATGGGCTATGCTTTTGTGCCATGACCTGGAGAGGGACTCGGGAGTAGCTTCCCCCTGCCTTTGCCAAGCTGGAGGACAAGCTGGTCCAGGGGCTGCAGTTTATCTGTGATGCCTCTTTGGATGCAGCTTCCCTAGTGGCTCCACTCTCTGTTTCAGCAGTGGTCCTTTGGCGTGTCTTTTGGTTTAAATGTTGGCCTGCGGACCAAACTTCTAAAAAGGCCTTGACTGATCCTTCCTTTCAAGTAGATTGCCTGTTTGGTGCTAGCCTGGATGACATCATTAAAGGTCTCAAAGGGGGGAAGAGTATCTTTCTTTCACTGGCTGGTTGGTAACTTGTGACTGGAAATCTCTTCGTTTTTTTTGATCTGCGTCCGCCCTTCCAGTGCTCCTTACCATTAAGACCAGTTATAGGTGGAGGCAGTGACTACTTTTTGCATTATCGTTGATATCTACATTGAACCAGGCAACGCACTGACACCTTTGCCGCCATTGTGCAATGTGCTGGGTGTTCAGTGTGACCCTGTGCCTTTAAGGAGGAGTGGGCTCCCTCTAGTCACCTGTCCTCCATCTATCCCATTTAATGCATGTGCTCTCATTGTAGAGACTCATTAAATTGTAGAGTTAGGGACTGCAGATATCAGGGTGCCTTGCCGTGGCCTGCAGCTTACGCATGTATTTGCAAATGTGTGCAACCAAACCCCTGCTTTTAACGCATACTGTTAGACAGGTCAATTCGGTTGGTCGCTGGCTGGTTGGTAAGTTGTGACTGGAAATCTCTTCGTTTTTTTTGATCTTCCAGTGCTCCTCACCATTAAGACCAGTTATAGGTGGAGGCAGTGACTACTTTTTGCATTATACTTTTTGCATTATCTTTCTTTCACAGGCTACTAAGGGCAAAGACCCTCGTCGTAAACATGGGCCCTCCTTCTCGGCTCATAAGAAGTTTTTTCATCCCTCAGGGTCGACTGACAAGGGATCGGAGCCCTTTGGTGCCTTCTCTGGAGGATCCAAGTGAACTTGGTCTGGCAAGTCAAGAGCGGGCTTCTCCAGACCTGCGGACAAGGCCCCTTCAGCATGAAGGTGCGCCCTCACCTGTATCTGTGGTGGGGGGACGTCTTCGCTGGTTCCCTGACCCGTGGACTCCCCTGGTACAAGACAAGTGGGTCCACGAGGTCATTCGATCCGGCTACAAGATCGAGTTTCATTCTTACCTTCCAGTAAGGTTCTTCCTTCCAATGTGCGACTGTGCCCGGTCAGCTTACAGGCTCTTTTTGGAGCGGTGCAAGACATTTTACCTTAAAGGGTGATGGTCCCGATTCAGACTTTGGAACGTTTTCAAGGGTTTTACTCAAATCTGCTTAGGATCCCCAGGAAGGAAGGCAAGGTGCGTCCAATTCTGGACCTCAAGGCCATGAACTGCTTTGTGTGGGTGCAGAAGTTCAGAATGAAGTCCACGGTGGTGGCTTCCCTGCATCAGGGGAATTTTCCATCACATCAAGGACGCTTACCTTCACACTCTAACATTCCACTTCCGGTCACAGGATCCTCTGGTGGATACCACACATGCGCTGGTGGCCCCGTGGGGTCAGTATCGTGTGATTTATGCCTTCCCTCCTCTCAAGCTTCTGCCAAGACTTCTATGCAGGATCAAGCCAGAAGGGATCCTGGTCATCTTGGTGGCCCCGGACTGGCCTTGATGGGCTTGGTATGCCAATCTAGTGCGGCTGGTCGCCAACGTTCCTTGGAAGCTTCCTCTCAGGGAGAATCTGCTGTCCCAAGGACCAATCTTCCATCCTGCTTTACAGTCGCTGGCTTTGACGGCTTAGCTGTTGAATTCTAGGTGCTGCTGGATAGAGGTTTGTCTGACTCCATGATTCCAATGCTGTTAAAAACTAGGAAATCTACTTCTAGGAAGATCTATCATCGTACGTGGAAGATGTACATTGGGTGGTGTGAGTCTCTTGGGGTTCATCCTCGCTCTTTTTCCGGTGGCTCAGGTCTTGACCTTCCTTCTAAAGGGGGGGTTGAGCAGAAACTGGCCTTGAGTACTATCAAGGGTCAGGTGTTGGCCTTAGCGGTCTTCTTTCAACAGCCCTTGGCCACACACTTCTTGGTGTGTACTTTTCTTCAGGCAGTTAGGCACTTGACCCCTCCAGTGCGGTCTCTGTTGCCACCTTGGAACCTCAATTTGGTGCTCTCAGTCCTCCAGAAGCCTCCTTTTGAGATTCTTCGGGTGATTTCCCTGCTTATGCTGTCCCAGAAGGTTGCCTTTTTGGTTGCTTTCACCTCTGTGCGCAGGGTGTCATAATTGGCGGCGTTATCCTGTCATTCACCTTACTTGGTGGTTGATAGTTCTTTGCCCCTGTCTGTCTTTCCTTCCTCAGGTTGTCTTTGATTTTCATTTGAATGAAGACATTGTGTTGCCTTCCCTGTGTCCCAGGCCAAAACATTTGAAAGGAAATTGCTTTGCATGCCTTGGATGTGGTCTGGGCAATGAAGGTGTACTGGGCAGCTACAGAGTCTTTTAGGAAGTCAGACTCACTATTTGTGCTCATGGATGGGCCTCAGGAAGGGTTGTCCGCTTCCTCTGCGACCATTTCCAGATGGATCAGACAGACAGTGATTCAGGCCTATTCCATCAGGGGTCAGGTTCCTCCTTCCCCTGTCAAGGCGCACTCTACTCAGGCGCTCAGTGACGCAGGTTTGCAAGGCGACCACCTGCTCGTCGGTGCACACTTTGACAAAGTTCTATAAAGTGGATGTGTTGGCATCTGCGGATGCTTCCTTTGGCTGCAAAGTTTTGCAGGGTGCTGTTTAGAGGACCTGGTCCTTTTTGAGGGTGTATTGTTCTTTTCAGGTGAGCTCCAGTTGTTTTGGTTGAGCTCCTGTTGCCTGATTGGCTACTGTTTAGCCTTGGGAATTTTTTGCCCTTCCCACCCCTCATGTTTAACACTGCTTTTGGACATCCCAATGGTTAAGAAGATCAGGAGCTGTGTCCGTCATTGAACGAAAGAAAAATGGGATTTTTGACTTACCGTAAAATCAATTTCTCTGATGTTCATTGACTGACACAGCACCCACCCCTCTGTGGAGTTGTATTTTTTCTGACACTGCTTATAACAAAACTGAGTACCTATAGCAGAGAGAGGGAGTATAAGCGTAGCAAGACTTTTTTCTGCCTGGTGTCCTACTCCCATAAGCGTAGCCAGACTTTTTTCTGCCTGGTGTCCTACTCCTGTAGGGGGCAGTATAACCCCATGGTTAAGAAGACCAGGAGCTTCAATGAACATCAGAGAAATGGATTTTACGGTAAGTCAAAAATCCTATTGTCTTCTGCTCAGGTATCTAAAGCCAGTCATGAGAGAAACATAGAAGATACCATTGCTGACTCTCTGAAAAAATAAAATAATAATCTGCTTTTTTTTATGAAGTACTTGTTTAAACAAGCCCGCACATTCATTTATACTTACTTAATAGTCTTCTCTATCCGTTTTCCTTTCTTATTCAGTTTCTGCATTTCTTTCACAATCTCCGGGGTTTGCATTGTTTCAGAATTCTTTGTCAGATTTCGACCCAGATCCTTTGCTAATTTTTCAACTAACTTAATATCAAACCTTAAACAGATTAGGTGAGGTGAATTAAATGTGAAATTACTATATATATATATATATATATATATATATATATATATATATATATATATATATATATATAGTTTTATGCATAGAACATACAAACATTTTGCAAATTGCATTGCACATACTGTAGGTGGAAACCATCAAAGTAACAAGTTGAGGCTGATGTATATAGGCTCATATTAGTACATTATAGCAGGTTGCAATCTTTGTCCTTAATTGGTAGTTACCCAGCATGCAAAGACATTTTCCTGTCATTACCTGATAATAATATACAGTATATGTAATAAGTGCTTAAAATGACAAATATGGATTCAAAACACATGATAGGAATATCTGGCAAATTCTAGAGTGCCCACACCCAAGTTGCACATATTTAGGGCACAAGCCAACTTTACATATTATGCAAAGAACCATTATAGTGATATTAAATTGTTTGTGTTCTGTATGCTATTCAGGCAGATTAATATTTATTCCTTCACCCAGTTATGGACATCTACCTACATTTCCTACAACTATATTCAGTTGTTATCCTTTTTTTTTTTTTTTTTAAATGGTTAAGCTAGATGGTCTTTTTTCAACCTGACTTACTATGTGACTGACTAACCTGACTAGCTATGTACTATATGTAACTATAATTCCAGAATGCATCCCTCTTGCAGAGTGAAATATCTAGATACTGGGAGACTTGTACTTGTATAATGATGTTTCGTCATTAAAAGTATGTCACATTTGAATGCCATATTTTAATCAAACTTACGCAAAAAACAAAGCGGGTAGTTTATCAAGTTGCCTTAAACGTTCAACAAGGTTTGGAAAATGAAGTTGGCAGTTAATTTTTGAAGATGGGAAGTGGCCAAGGCTTCTGAGCACCTGAGAGACCTGAAAATCAAATTAATTAGGTCAAATTTTGGCTTCAAACATGACGATTAGTTCAGAAAGTAACCTCAACACAATGAATTTCAGAAGACAGTGACTTCAATGTTTTATGTCTTTTTGGTTTTATAACTGAGGTAACTAAGAACATTATCCAGTCCCAATGATGCTGTGTCAGCTTAGTAGAAAAATAGTATTTTGGTTCTTCTATACAGTCAATGTCCAACCTTGTAGAGTTGTCCACACATCCCTTTTGGATTTGTGTAACTTTAATAAACTGATCATATCTAAATTAAATTTATAGTTCTCTAAATTGTGTTTAACTTCCATCCCCCCAATATCTGCATGACTATTTAGCCACTGTGGAAGAGTAATGAAAGGAACCTTGTAAACTGAAAAAGTACATACAAAAACCCAGATAGTTTTAGTGCAAGGTACAAAATGTCAGAATGCATTGGGATGGTTGCTGAGACAATTACTATCTATGCACTTCCCAAATCACAATTCTATACGTATACTTCTAAGATGGATGAAATTAGTGCCATGGTATGGACATTATTATGTCTCTGTGATTTTTTCAATCCTGTCTTTGGTTAACACAAGATTTAGGTCAGATGTCCCAAAGTTTCTTTCAGTCTTAAATACCACTGTCAAATGTGGCAAGCAACAAAGAAAAAACTAGATATGAAAATAGTACGTAAACCTTTTTAAGGAATTGTTTTAAATACTTAAAAGGACTGTTATTAAATAGCTAGTTTGCAAGAGTTAGCCCCCCTTCACACTAAGGCGACCTGTGAGGCGACCTGGTCGCCTCACAGGTCGCCGTAGGTCGCCTCCCATAGGGAAGCTGCGGACCCGTTCTAATAGGAGCGACACAAGTCGCTCTGACCTAGAAAAAGGGTCCGGAGCTTCTTTGGGGCGACCAGGAGGCGACCGCCATAGACTTCAATGTTATGAAGTCCTCGGAGGTCGCGGTGCGAAGTAGCGTCGCTTGCATGTGAACGGGGGCTAAAAGCACAATTGAATACCTCTTTATTATAATTCTGTATCCTGACATGTTTTGATTGAAAACTGATTGTTGCTTGAAAATGCCAACAATATTCTTTATGTTTACGCTCAATAAAAGTGCTTCTTGCCTACTTCAGGGCTTTGTGCAAGCATAGCCAAACTACAGTTACTTACACCCCTTATCACAAGTGGCCTCACACAGAATTACATGAAACAGTAGGGGGTGTCAAAGAAAAATGGGTCTAACTGGTACTTACTGCATTGCAGTGATATTTAGATGCCCTGTACAACCACTGTACAACAGAAAAGTTAAGGTAAGACTATGAAAATAGAAGTTGTTAGTGCAATGTCTATCATGCATAGCTACAGTACATCTGTAATTTCATTTGGGCCTTAATGATTATGAAATATGTCTAATATGGCAGGGTTTGAAATGGACAGGTATAGAATCACAAGTAATTAGGTTGGGAGTTGTATATATGTAGATGTCGATAGTGATCTTCTGTTAGGGGCCAGTGGATTTTTTGAAGATGATGGCTATCAAATTATCATGCCAAGAAAATGTAAAAATGCCTATCTGTAAGTTTTGTTCTTTTATATCCAGTTCTATTATTTATTTTAGGTTTACCTCATCATAGAAGCCTTTCTTAACCCATTCACTGAATTCTTTCTTCACCTCTTCTTCATAATTGGCTGCATCTATTTTTGTGATGGCAAATTTGTCCTTAAGATATACACTGTTTTCCGGATCAAGTGCCTTTTCAGAGAAATATAGGCATTAGCTATTAGAAATACTTTCAATAAACTGCAATAAACTAACAAAGTATGACCACTGATTGAGTGGTAGTGCAAGGGAAGCTGTCCTAGGGTATGCTGGTTATTGGAGGGCTACAATGCATGGGAGTCTGTACAATACAAGGCAGTGTGGGGGAAGGGTGCAATAATTAATTGTATGTGGGGAGGGGGGGATTGTTGTTATTTTTATTAGAGGTCTGCAGCACTCAGAGATGTATCTTATAATTTTGTAATTACATAAATACAGTATATATACACACAGCTCAAAAAAAAAAAAAAAAAGGAACACTTTGAAAACACATCAGATCTCAATGAGGAAAAAAATCATGTTGGACATCTATACTGATATGGACTGGGTAATGTGTTAGGAACAAAAGGATGCCACATCGTGTGATGGAAATGAAAATGATCACCCTACAGAGGGCTGATTTCAAAGACACACAATACTCAATTTTAAAAATTTTGCAGCAGGCTAGTCCATTTTGCTGAAATTTCAGCAACTCAAAATGGTACTCAGTAGTTTGTATGGCCCCCACATGCTTGTATGCATGACTGACAATGTCAGGGCATGCTCCTACTGAGACAACGGATGGTGTCTTGGGGTATTTCCTCCCACATCTGGACCAGGGCATCACTGAGCTCCTGAACAGACTGAGGTGCAACCTGGCAGTGTTGGATGAACTGAAACATAATGTCTCAGAGGGGTTCTATTGGATTTAGGTCAGGCGAGCATGGGGGCCATTCAATGGTATCAATTCCTTCACCTTCCAGGATCTGGCTGCATACTCTCGTCACATGAGGTCAGGTATTGTCGTGCACAGGAGGATCCCAGGACCCACTGCACCAGCTTTGGGTCTGACAATGGGTCCAAAGATTTAATCCTGATACCTAATGGCAGTCAGGGTGCCATTGTCTAGCGTGTAGAGGTCTATGCTGTCCTTGATGGATATGACTCCCCAGGCCATCACTGACCCACCACCAAACCAGCATACAGGCAGCATAACATTCTTCATGGCTTCTCCAGAACCTTTCCCGCCTGTCACATGTGCTCAGGGTGAACCTGCTCTCATCTGTGAAAAGCACAGGGTGGACCTGCCAATTCTGGTGTTTCATTGGCAAATGCCAATCGAGCCCCAAGGTGCTGCACAGTGAGCACAGTGCCCACAAGAGGATGTTGGGGCAATCAATTTTTAGGGTTCTGGCAGTGCTCATCCTGTTCCTCCTTGCACAAAGGAGCAGATACCAGTGGGCTGATGGGTTAAGGACCTTCTACGGCCCTGTCCAGCTCTCCTAGAATAACTGCCTGTCTCCTGGAATCTCCTCCATGCTCTTGAGACTGTGCTGGAAGACACATCAAACCTTCTGACAATTGGACATATCTTTGTGCCATCCTGGAGGGGTTAGACTGCCTGTGCAACCTCTAAAGGGCCAGGTATCGCTTCATGCTACCAGTAGTGAAACTGATCCTAGCCAAATGCAAAACTAGTGAAAAACAGTCAGAAAAGATGAGCAGGGAATAAAAATGTCAGTGGCCTCCACCTGTAAAACCATTCCTGTTTTGGAGGTTGTCTCATTGTGGCCCATCTAGTGCACCTGTTATTAATTTATTTAACACCAAAGCAGCTGAAACTAATTAACAACCCCCTACTTAACTGACCAGATCAGTATCCCAGGAGTGTGCCTTTTTTTTTTTGTCCCTTATTATTGCCTATTTACAAAAATGTGTGCACAGACCCTAGTCTAGTCTAAATACACATTTCAAGCATACTGTTTCAAAGGCCTGTTCAAATACAACAATTATGCATAGAGAATACCAGCCACGCCACCAGCCCAGATTTGGCAGAAGGTCTGCAGTTTTGGCTCTACCCAGCACATTCTTTTTTTGTTTCAGCTGCATCATTACAGTATAAAAGTGAAAGGAAGAAAAACAGGTACATGATTTTGCGGCATGTAATTCATGCAACCATGTCATGGTAGTACAAAGAAAACATTTCGACAGGATTGTCCTTACTGCTTTCCTGGGCCATTCTGGCCATGTGGTCACCATAGCATCATAGAGCTGTAAACTTTCCCGTGGAGAGAATGCCAGATCTTTTGGAATTCCACTGTTCTGAATCTAATTAATGAAGAAGAAATATTAACTGGCAAATAAAGAGACATTTATTTCATTTACACCACATGCTTTACAAAAAAAAAGGGAAATTTGGGCTACATACAGTAGGTTCAAATCAGCATAAATATCATATATGTGCATATCAATCAGCACAGAATAGAGTAATGAATAAGAATATTACTGGTTAATCTGAGCAATAGCTTTTTTCTAACGTGACTATTTCAGATATAGACACATTTTCTTTTTTGCAGCATATCATAAAGGAATGCACAGCATTTTATTTTTACAGTAAATACTGTTTTAGACTACAGAATGCCTGCAGTTAGTATTAATGAACATTTAAACTGGGTTCACACTGTTGAGCTGCGTGTTGGATCAATGCAATTCCATTCATCATGAATTTCACCTCTACGCACCTTCTTACTGCATGTGCCTTGCATCGCAGTACAGCAAAATGTGTGGCAATCCACTAACATGCGAAAATATTTTGCTTAGTGAATGTGCAAATAAATGGGCGGCCCTAAAACAATGCATGTTAGCACATGGTATAACACACGTGTGCTGTGACCACAGCTCTAAAGTGTGTTTATAGTCCAAACTTCAAATTTTTTTTAAATTTGGGTAGAGAAGAGAATGTTTCTAACCCTCATCAGATTTGTATCACTATCTAGGTCTGGTGACCATTGTCATTGAGACAGAAGGTGAGGGTAAATGCAAGATTTTATAAATGTCATCAGAACAATAGTTGAGGGGAAATCATCTGATAGGAACATCTGTTCAGGTGACAAATGACTATGAAAGGAGTTCCCTTTCTTAGGTGGAAATTTTCACAAAGTTATTGTTGTGCCACCAGAACAGGAAGTGTGACATTAAATCACCCCAACAGGACACGTACAGCAGAAAATAAACTGACTGGGGTTTAAACCCCTCCTACTTTATTTTCAACTACAATTTAAAAAACATTTTGGGTATTTATCCAATTTTAAGCACAACTTGAGCCAAACACATTTTTTTTATACGGCTGGGAAGAATTAGAGCCTCTGTTTTTTTTTTTTGTTTTTTTGTTTTTTTGCTCTCCGTGTCTCTACTAGGGCTATTCCTACTCACTCGGAACAGAAAGTGATAGCCAGTTTCTAAACTAAGGACACAAACACATATTCCTAGTAGAGTGGGCTATTATTAGAACCACCGACATCATGATGTGTCACAAGCACCACAAGGACAGGACGAGAGGACTGACAACATTTTGTGTCACAAGCATCACAAGGACAAGGCGAGAGGGAAAATCTCCCCAATAAGGTCAAAATCAGAGAAATAACCCAACAAAATAGTTTTTCTTCCCCATTGTATTCCAAACTAAACAAAAAAATTATATTAATCTATCAAACCAGTCCTGATGAGATTGCTAAATTGAGTAAGTGTGTATAATCCCTGTTTTTAAAGCGAATAAAAGTTTGGCAATAGATAGCACTAAGGTTCTCCCCCTTTTTATCTCATGATATGTCTATGGGATGAAGAACGTGTGAAAGAGAACACACGCTAAACATCTGAATTGGAACCAGGAGGAGAAAGAGTGGTATTGAGACGTCCATGGAAGGAATGTAGTAGAGGCGAATGAGACTGTAGTGGGGTCTGATTCTGGAGGTGAGCAGGCATTTCACATAAAGGTGGTGGTTCACTGGACACACTTGTGAATAATTTGGATTGTCACTTGCTTTGGACACAATGGTGTGATCTCAGAAAAGTCTATATATATATATATATATATATATATATATATATATATATATATATATATATATATATATAGGAATTGGAGATGTATGAAAGACTATTGAAGACACATATTAGTTTATTTTATTTTAATTTCATTTTATTTTCACTTGTGTATTGGTTTTTAGGAGAGTGTATATGTAAAGAATTGTGCTGCACTGTATTAATATACATCACTTGCTATTGTAGCAGGTTTTTCAGGCCTGTGGCCTGATGTGGGTCTGCCATCGGCGACCCTGGGTGTGAGCACTGAGACATTGACAACTCTGGCGTCTTTGTTTTGTTGTTTTATTGTATTTAAGGGGATAGGAGAAGGGAATGAGTGGGATACTCCTTTAGGCTCCACTAAAAACAATTGTGGGACTTTTCTGGCAAAAATGCCTGTTAGCGCTGTTTTGACGCCAGCCGACGCTAGCCAAGCTTCCTGACGCTTGAACACTGTATATCACTGAAAACTGTGCTGGATCCTCGACTTTAGTCCAGAACATCTAGGACTATAGAACTGCTTGACTTGTAACACTGCTATAGCTTAAAGTCACTGAATGGCCCTCTCCAGCACTGCACTGGCTGAGAAAGCTCCTTGTAAGTTCCTGTACTGCTGCAACTCTCAACTGGCACACTTCACACTGTGCACTGGCACTTCAGGGCCCAAACCGCAGGCGCCCCCTTTACACTTTAGGCTCTTCAGGGTCCACTGACTATGTACCCCCTCTGTCACTTTAGGGTCCTCAACCTAGGTACCCCCTTTCACCACTAACTGGCACTGGATCCCCGAATCTCTTCCGGAGTGGTCCCCTCTAACTTCAGGCAGACCCCCAGGGGCAATCCTCAGTACTCACGACCTGTGTAGGCTTTCCTGGGACCTCCCGTGGACATTTCAGAGACGGGCTGTCTTCAAGACTTGTGGGACCTTTGGGAAGAGGGCCACATTGATAGCCAACCCCTCGAGGCCTGCTTTGATCCCCCTGTGATCCACACATCCTTCCGTCCACGGTCTTTGTTTTATCCGTCTCAATCAAGAGGGCCCTTCTTGGAGACATACTACCACGTTGTTTACAAGGAGTTGTTGAACATGTGTGACAACACTACGTCACAGAGGCCCAACTTGACATCTTTTGAAACGACTGCCCTTAAGGCACTCAAACAGAACAAGAACATTGTCGTCAAACAAGCCGACAAGGGAGGGAGCATTGTGGTTCAGGATCGGACGACCTACATCAGTGAGTCCTTACGGCTCCTATCCGATACCAACTCCTACACTGCTCTCCCCCATGATCCTCTCCCGGCATACCAGTTGGCACTTGGGGAGATGGTACAGGCGGCCTCCATGGCGGGAGTGCTTACCAAGAGGGAACGCCAATTTCTCCTCCCCTCGGTCTGTAGCACACCGTACTTTTACCATCTCCCCAAGGTCCACAAATCTTTGGTGGACCCTCCAGGCAGGCCCATTGTGGCTAGCACTAATAGTTTCACCAGCGGCCTGTCCGAATATATTGATTGGTTTCTACAACCTGTAGTGCAACAGCTGCCATCATATATCCGTGACTCGGGCCATGTGCTGAACATATTGAAACATTACCCTTGGGAGAGTCATTATCATTGGGCCTCTTTAGATGTGTGTTCACTGTACACGTCTATCCCCCATGATGTGGGTATTCGAGCCCTGCAACACTTCCTCACCAAGGATGGCCAACTCAATTCCCGCCAGGTTTCCTTCTTAGTGGAGGGAACACGTTTTTGTCTTGAGCACAATTATTTTTCCTTTTTGGACAAGTTTTATCTACAGACCCAAGGCACAGCGATGGGCGCAAGTTTTGCACCCTGCTATGCCAATCTCATGATGGGTCTGTGGGAAGAGGTCCAGGTCTGGCACAACAACCCGTTCTCCAAACACCTAGTCTATTATGGCCGCTACATAGACGATGTGTTGATCATCTGGGACGGGGACCTGGACACCTTTCAGGCCTTTGTGAATCACTGTAATGGGAACACCTTCGGGTTATCCTTTACCCATGTCATCGACCCTGTGCGTCTAGTCTTCCTTGATCTGGAGCTCACACACGCTGACAACGTGATTGTGACCCTGAATCACACCAAACTGGTGGCCGGCAACTCTTATCTCCACTACGAGAGTTGCCACCACCCATCCTGGAAGACAAATATCCCCAAGGGACAGTTCCTGTGTTTACGCAGAAACTGTTCCCGTTTGGAAGACTACGAGACCCAGGGTCAACTCATGAAAGTGAGATTTTTGGAAAAGGGTTTCCCAGAGGAGTTGGTCCAAAAAGCCTTTATCGAGTGCAGGGACACATCTTCTCTCCATCCATCTGGGTCCACCTCCACAATGCAAACCATCCCCCAAGCCCGATTCATTACCGGGTTCAATAATAACTATAGACACATTTCCCACATTTTGAAGAAACATTGGCCAATATTACGTTCAGACCCCAGATTAGGCCCCCATCTCCCCGCAGTCCCCCTTGTGGTCTATAGGAGGGCACGGACCATCAAGAATGCCATAGCTCCTAGCAAAGTTAACGCATCCACGTCCAAAAGGCCTTTGGACATTAGGTCATATTTCAGCGACAAAGTGGGCATCTTTCAGTGTAGGAAGAGAGGGTGCCTCACATGTTGCTTCATCCAACATGGTCGTGATTCCTTCTGCGATTCCTCTGGCAAGAGCTACAACATACGTCAATTTATCACCTGTTCCACAGAATATGTGGTTTACATTCTACAATGTCCTTGCAATTTACTCTACGTGGGCCGCACCATCCGCCATCTGCGGACACGGATAGGTGAGCACCGTAGGGGTATTGCACAAGGACTGAATACCAAAAACAGGAAACCACCCCACAGTGTCCCCCGCCACTTCGCCACCCATCACAAGGGCCTAGTTCAAGATCTGAAGGTGTGGGCGGTGGAGTGCATACCCAAGGGTTCCTTGTCCATTAATGAACGTCTCTCCTTGCTTTGCAAGAGAGAGACGTTCTGGATTTATAAGCTAAATACCTTGTCCCCCATGGGTTGAATGAGGAACTCGACGCTTACACTGTGGTGTAACATACACCCTGTTGGAGTTGAGGTCGTCATCTGTTATTTATTTATTTATTTACTTTCATTTTTATATCCTTTTTATTATTATTATTTCTTTTTCATTTCCCATCTTATTATATACATTATTTCTTTTATAGGTTTGCAATATCCATTTATATTTTGATCTTTGATATTTGATGTTCTGTTTTTGTTTTGTACACATCGTGTTTTGGCACAAGGTGGAGCCAGAGAGTGTGGGGCAACGCCTCTTCCTCCTTACATTCATTAAATTTGCCCCCTGCCTGCCAGCCACAGGAGATCTGAAGAAGGGCTTGGCCCGAAACATGTCATCCCCTCCATCTGTGGCTTTCCTTAATAGCTCCGCCAGGTGACCCTTTGGTTGCACAGTACAGCCGTCGGTGAGCTGCTTCCACATCCCTCCGGCGGCCGTAGAAGCTACATCGGTGCTGCAGTCCCCGGTGCGCATGTCTGCGCCAGGCGCCCGGTGACGTCATCTCCCGGCGTCATGTCAGTAGGGTCTGACGAGCAGCGGCCGCTGCCGCCTCGGGCGTGCACTGCCACCGGAGCTGTCTGTGGGGGTTGAGCATTCCACTCCCCCCCCCCTCCAGCCTCTTCTCTACATCTCAGGCATCGCCCAGCCCGGAGGCACATCGGCAGAGAAGTTTCCCGGCTTGATTGAGGCTGTCAGTCCACCCACAAGTGTCACACCATCCAGGCTCCACAGGTGGTAAGACGTTGCTTCCCCACTTCTGGGTCCTCCTTGCTTTTGAGGTGTCTCTTCCGGTGTTACACCTATCTGCTGAGTGCTGCACCCTGGGCATACCACTGGCTTTTCCTGTCTAGGAGTTCAATTTTAATTGATTTTAATAAACAAGTCCAATGATTTAAGATCCCGAGCAGCATCCAAGTTATTTTTGTGCCATTTTGTCCGGGAGCGCCATCATACCCGTTTTTTGTTGCTACTTTCTCTTCTCAGTTGGGATCTGGGTTAGGGTAGGCAGCAGCCCGGACATGGACATGTAATTCATGGTGGACCTCTTTGGGCATTGCCCGACCTCATTGTCCCAGCCCCGCCTTCTGATTACCGGCACCACAGCGCCAGGATTTTCTGTATACACTTATTTCCTGGGACTGGACCCCTCTGACTCTCCGCAGGTTCTCGGCACACTGGATCCCCTCAGCTTAGCTCAGCGCTCTCTTGATCTTCAGGCAGCCCCCCCGAGATCCTCCTCCTCAGACAGGAGGAGACACAGTCACTCTATCCCTCCTGGGACTCTGCTCCCGCCAAAGACATTGTGTCATGCGCCACCCCCAAACTTATACCCACTCCCAGAATCCTTTGCAGCACAATCTGCCTTCTGGGGTAGTTACAAGCCTGGATGTGTCCCATGATTGGGTTTCCTCCACCGTCCTATGAGAAGCCTCTCACAGGAGCCAGTGGGGAGACTCCCCCTTCAGCAGGCACACCTGGAAACCATGACACTCTGACTAATAAATCACAGCCCTGCTGTTAGGTAGACAAGGCCCACTATACCTTTACCTAGCACCTACCTGTAGGGTGCTACACTCACCCCACACCAAATGAGTCAGGTCCCTCTGACTCTGAGGCAGCCACCTCCTATCAAAACTCTGCCAAAAATTAGGAGTATCCCACAAACCTGGAGAAGGGGGAAAAGGGGAAAAAACTAATTTACAAATAAATTAGTGTGAAAAAATATATCTTTAAAATCTGCTGTACATATATGATACACAGTTTAAGGTGCATGAGAACTGATGCACCCCCCACCAAATAAACTCACTTGGTGGGGAACAACAAAGACATTTACAGTGCAACTTCCTGACTGTTTAACTCTAAGGTGATCCAACCTGTATAGGGAAAGGGAAGCAAAGTTAGTCAATCTCATCACATCACATCACATGAGAATCACATCACATATCTAACTAGCTGAACAGTTGAATGGAAAGACCCTCCTTCAAAAATACAAGGGCGACCTTTCTACTCCCTCCCTGACTGCCTCTGCCAACCAGTGTCTTGACACGCCGGGGTCCTCCTTTACCTTGGAAGAGCTGATCCCCTCACACTAGCTATATAGACAGAGTCCTCTTTGTTGAAGTGAAGAACAGCACCCTCTGCTGTCCCTCCAAGTACTTCAGTGAGGAAACAGGGCAGGTCACAGTCTCTCATGACCTACAGTCCTGTTAAGTCAGGGAACATCACAGGGGTCCAACAGGGCACCCCACACCAAAGTTCCTGGACACTCTTGAACTTTGTAACAACATCTTCATCTGTACAGACTGTGGATGAAGTCCCATACAGCCATTTGTAATCCATAGAAGGTCCTGGCCCGATGGCCCAAGGGACCCAGCACACAAATAACTTTCCAGAAAACCTGGACCCGATGGCCCCAAAGGCGTGACATTACAGCACTTGACTTTTGCAAAAAAAAAAAGGACCCTGGCCCAATGGCCTAAGGGGTCTGGTTGAATTCCTAATACTTTTCAACTAGAATTCAGCATCATATTATCTCAAAAGGTTTCCTTGGTCAGTTGTGGTAGCCAGCCGGCCACACAACTTTTTTTTTTTGCTGCTCCTCAAACTCCTCCTTGTTTTAGTGAAACACTATAGTAACAAATTGTGCAGCGCTAACAAAGCATTTGTAAAATTACTGGAGTGACACAAATAGTTAAATTAGTGCCATTAAATTGTGATAAAAAAACTCTTGTGATGTTGAGAAAAAAACAAACACATTAATTCACATTAGTGTCCATAAAACATATATATGAAAAAAACAACAAAAGTCCATACAAATCAAAAAAAGAAGAATAACTGAAGCCGTGTCCAAAAGTTTCCTCAATAGTGATATAAGGTGCTTGGATAAGAATTCAAGGAGCCACAAGTCCCAGCAGGTAGGTATAATATTCACATAAAACCAGGGATATTGAAGAGACACCCATGTAAAGATCACCAAGAAGAGCGAATTAGCAGCTTACCAGAGCAAGTTGGTCACTCAAATTAATGAGTAAACCTATGTAGGCTTAATGATAATACCAAAAAGAACCACAGGATGTCACTTCACTAGATACCAGGCAGCTCAGATCCGATATCCAATTGGCATGTATAAAAAAACGATGACAGGGACATAGTGTAACTCCATAAAATACAAACCATTTATTAAGCCATAAAAATATCAAACTCACATTTTAGAAGAGCATCATAAGCGTGTAAAATCAAGTAAGGATCAAGAGAAAATGACATCTCCTAAAGCATAGCAGATCATAGTAGCAGATCGTGGTAGCCGGCTGTTGGGGGCGTGGTAACGTCACATCTGACTGACTCACCCAACCGGTTTCGTCATACATTTGACATCGTCAGGGGCGTGGCCGTCAGATGTGACTCCACGCCTATATATCCCCCATAGAAGAGCGGTGGGCGTAACCAAACACACATTCCGTGTAATCAGGCAAAGAAGGGCGGAAGTGCTGCACCGTGATGGACTAGCAGAAAGGGCGGAAATGACCTACAGACTAAATAAAAGTGTATGAGGCCGCAATAAAACGATAGTTACATCACGGCCACTATATAACAACAACAATGTGTATATATATGAAAAAGGGAACCAATATACAGAAAGAATATATACTCCCAACTTGTTAATGAGGAACAGGAGGGAGAGAAGATATATGTATATTGTCCTTATAAGCACAGTATTATGTAGATGGTAATTGTGACACCATCTAGTGGTCAAACTGGAATATGGTCACTAGAGTAATTCAATAAGTCCATCAGGGTGCTGCATTCCAATCAACATGTATATAAATTGATGGTATTTACTGTATATGCAGGGATGGCTTATTCTAACATTATAAGGTATGCAGTATTATATATTGAATCCAGCAACATCTTAGTCCCTAAAGAGAGTTAGGAAAACCGTACAAGGACAAGATGTAGAAATAATTACAATTAAAAAATAATTAAATTCACCAAGGCGAACCTGAAGGGCCCTCATGGTGCGGCCTATTTTAAAATAGCCCATAATATGATTGATCTACCAAAAAAACCCACATTTTTTTCAGACCTAAAGGGCTATTATCCATGCCATAAATGTAACATTTGCGCCATTAATACTTTTAAAGGCAGGGAAATTGAAAAATTTACCTCAGTACAAACTGGGAGGGAATATGTGATTAATTCCTTTATTACCTGCAGCACTAAGAATGTTGTTTATCAAATACAGTGCAAGTGCGGGAAACAATACATAGGCCGCACCATGAGGGCCCTTCAGGTTCGCCTCGGTGAACATGTGGGGAATATCAAAAGAGGATTCCCTGGCCACAGTGTTTCCAAGCATTATAGTTTGTGTCACCATAAAAATCCCCAAGATACCTTTTTCACTGCCATTGATAGGTATAACCCTCACTGGAGGGGTTCCAATACCAAAAGGGAGATTTCACGTGCTGAAACCTGGTGGATATATTGTTTAAAGACTTATGTCCCATTCGGCCTCAACGTCGAATGGGATGTAAATTGCCTTATCAATAATAGCTAGAGTTCCTTTTTTCATTTTTAAATCATTTTAAATTAATTTAATTATTTTTTAATTTTAATTATTTCTACATCGTGTCCTTATACGGTTTTCCTAACACTCTTTAGGGACTAAGATGTTCCTGGATTCAATATATAATACTGCATACCTTATAATGTTAGAATAAGCCATCCCTGAATATAAATGCCATCAATTTATATACATGTTGATTGGAATGCAGCACCCTGATGGACTTATTGAATTACTCTAGTGACCATATTCTAGTTTGACCACTAGATGGTGTCACAATTACCATCTACATAATACTGTGCTTATAAGGACAATATACATATATCTTCTCTCCCTCCTGTTCCTCATTAACAAGTTGGGAGTATATATTTTTTCTGTATATTGGTCCCCTTTTTCATATATATACACATTGTTGTTGTTATATAGTGGCCGCAATGTAACTATCGTTTTATTGCGGCCTCATACACTTATTTAGTCTGTAGGTCACTTCCGCCCTTTCTGCTGGTCCATCACAGTGCAGCACATCCGCCCTTCTTTGTCTGATTACACGGAATGTGTGTGTGGTTACGCCCACCGCTCTTCTATGGGGGATATATAGGCGTGGAGTCGCGTCTGACGGCCACGCCCCTGACGACATCAAACGTATGACGAAATCGGTCGCGTGAGTCTGTCAGACGTGATGCTACCATGCCCCCAACAGCCAGCTACCACGATCTGCTACTATGATCTGCTATGCTTTAGGAGATGTCATTTTCTCTTGATCCTTACTTGATTTTACATGCTTATGATGCTCTTCTAAAATGTGAGTTTGATATTTTTATGGCTAAATAAATGGTTTGTGTTTTATGAGTTACACTATGTCCCTGTCATCGTTTTTTTATACATGCCAATTGGATATCGGATCTGAGCTGCCTGGTATCTAGTGAAGTGACATCCTGTGGTTCGTTTTGGTATTACCATTAAGCCTTCATAGGTTTACTCATTAATTTGAGTGACCAACTTGCTCTGGTAAGCTGCTAATTCACTCTTCTTGGTGATCTTTACACGGGTGTCTCTTCAATATCCCTGGTTTTATGTGAATATTATACCTACCTGCTGGGACTTGTGGCTCCTTGAATTCTTATCCAAGCACCTTATATCACTATTGAGGAAACTTTTGGACACGGCTTCAGTTATTCTTCTTTTTTTGATTTGTATGGACTTTTGTTGTTTTTTTCATATATATGTTTTATGGACACTAATGTGAATTAATGTGTTTGTTTTTTTCTCAACATCACAAGGGTTTTTTTATCACAATTTAATGGCACTAATTTAACTACTTGTGTCACTCCAGTAATTTTACAAATGCTTTGTTAGCGCTGCACATTTTGTGACTATATGCTATATTGGGATTTATATCTATGATTCCTATGTGCGTGCTGCTTTTTATTTCTATTTTTTTTTTTTATTCACTTATAAGTTGTAAGTTTAACATAATAGCGCGGAAATTTCCACATTTTATATCCTTAATGAAACACTAACCTACTCAGATGTAATACTCCGGGTGGGGTACTTGAACATATTCCCCTTGTTCATTCTTGACCCGGATAGACCAAGTATGTCTTGACCCATCAGGACGAAGGACTTCCACTCTGTCTATGTAAATGGAGCGCCTGTAGTACCACTGAACTTTGACTTTAGCAAATTTCTCTTTCAATCCTTCCTCTGGAGAGTCCCGATACGGCTTTGGGACAAATAGATAGTCCCAAATAAGTTCATCGCACCACCAGTCTCTGAACTTTTCCACTAGGAGCATGACTTCCCTTGGAGCATAGGGGTAGTCATAGCCATACTTTAGTGCAACCTTCTTTTGCATCCACTGCTGCATCCTAGATAACCTGGGGAGGGTTCTCCGGTTACCTCTCCCTGGTGGAGAAAATGGGGAGTATACTCTTTGAATCATCTCTTCATAGGCTGTATTCTGGTCCCTGGCCCTGGCAATATTCCCCGGTGGGGTGAGGTCTGGGACCCTTGTGACATAGGCATCACAAAACCCCAATTTCTGGGCCAGTTCCCTTCTTTCAATGGCCTCATTAGCCTCCTGGTCTAGGGGTACAATAACTTCAGGACCTAGGGAGCTGCTTCCAGTCTCTGATCCCCACTCCCACTCGGTCTCCTCAAGGGATCCCCAGTCATCCATACCTTCCACGATCCGTATTTCAGGTAGAAGGATGGAGAATCCACTCTAACAGGGCCTTTCTCACCCTCACTGCTGGTGCTGGAAGAAGATACCTGGGCAACTTCTGTCTTGACAGGCTGGGGAATAATTATAGGGGTGGATTCCATTATCGTCCAGACTGGCGGTACCTCTGGCTAGGTCCCTACTGTTTGAGTGGACACAGATCCCCTCTCTATGGAGCCCTGCAACCAAACTCCCTTCCCGCAGACTATAGACCCACCGACTGCTGGCGGGGCCTCCAGCTGCATCATCAGCCTGAATATGCCTCTTCCTGCTCCGCGGAGAAACTTCGACTCGTTCCCCCGTCACCTCCTGAGTGAGGCCTGTCTCCCACATGACTGTAAGCTTCTTGGGATGGCCCACGCTCTTCTCTGCCCTGAGCAGCAGATCCCCACATTGCACACATTGAACCCACGCCTGCACCCTCAGAGTAACAGTGGCACACTGGGGACATACCACTCCAAGGAACTCCCGACCTCCTCCGATGCATAATGTGAGTCCGCCGCCTGGCACCATCCGGATGCCGGTATCCCAAACTAGCGGGGGATCGGGCGGGTGAATCTGCTCTCGGCTCTGCTCCGCAGGGTTTTTGCCCATCGTGGCAGCAATAGTGGGAACACTCTTCGCTCCTCTCGTGAACGATATGCCTCCTTCTCCTACAGGTGTTTATTAATAGGGTCCCCTGAGTCACTCCTGATTGGCCAAATGCTCCTGCTATCTCCACCCGTTCGCCATATTGGGCGGTCACTCCTCCCACTGGGCAGTCTTGCACGTGGCACGCTTTCCTGCGCGGTACTGTAACTCTTCCCCTGCCATGCTTCCTTGCTGCAAATTCTGGAGAAGTAGCTGCTAAGTGGATCATGTCACTTGCTAGACATGCATCCGCCCATTTCAATTGCACTAGGGCCACAACTGCACTTTTCTTCACTAAAGTCAGCCGTCCCTCCTTGCTTGGCAAGAGTAGCATCCCGCTGTCAGTTGCACGGCCGATACTTCTCTTCCTCCCCACACACGTGCAATCCATACCTTCCATACTGGCTCCGGGACTAGCCCCACTGCCCTTCTCGGCATGGCCGACTACAATCCCCACAGTATGTGTGCAGTAACTATATAGAATAAATGTCCCCCTGTCAAATGCACGGTCAACATCCTTCCACATAGCGTGCACTACCACCAGGCCCCTGGCACCTCTCTTCCCATGCCCCCGGCGTCCATGTTCACTGTCCACACTGGGACCTCCAGCATTCTCTTTTCTGTCCTCCTCAGGACTCCCGATGCCACCATCTCTGCCCTCCCTGGGACTTCTTACTGTTAAGTAGTTGCAGCATTCAGACATCCAGACATATTTGCCTCCTGCTCTCCATTTCCTGATAGTAGAATACATTTCCCAGTCCATTTTAAAAGTCTTAATCACTTTACAAATTTTACTGGAACACTTCCGTTGCCACAAACATCCCTCCATGTGGGCTTCCAACTTCAACCCACTCTCCCTGTCTCCCGCCGTTGCAGTCTCACACCCGGCCTGGCATTTAAATAGCAATTCCGGACACAAAAATTGGCTTTTTGGACTTTTTCTTTTGCCGTTGCCGGGGGCAACTGGCCCAGTAACCAATGGCAAAATCCAGGACGAGCCCCCAAATGTAGCAGGTTTTCCAGGCCTGTGGCCTGATGTGGGTCTGCCATCGGTACCGGTTACCCCTCCAGCCCTTGTGAGCTGCGACCCTGGGTGTGAGAACTGAGACATTGACAACTCCGGCATCTTTGTTTTTTTGTATTTAAGGGATGGGAGAAGGGAATGAGTGGGATACTCCTTTGGGCTCAACTAAAAACAATTGTGGGACTTTTTTGGAAAAAATGCCTATTAGCGCTGTCTTGACGCCAAACGACGCTAGCCAACGCTTCCTGATGCTTGAACACTGTATATCACTGAAAACTGTGCTGGATCCTCGACTTTAGTCCAGAAGATCTAGGACTGTAGAACTGTTTGACTTGTAATACTGCTATAGCTCAAAGTCACTGAATGGCCCTCTTCAGCATTGCACTGGCTGAGAAAGCTCCTTGTAAGTTCCTGTACTGCTGCAACTCTCAACTGGAACACTTCACACTGTGCACTGGCACTTCAGGGCTCAAACCGCAGGCGCCCCCTTTACACTTTAAGCTTTTCAAGGTCCACTGACTATGTACCCCCTCTGTCACTTCAGGGTCCTCAACCTAGGTACCCCCTTTCACCACTAGCTGGCACTGGATCCCCAAACCTCTTCCGGAGTGGTCCACTCTAACTTCAGGCAGACCCCCAGGGGCAATCCTCAGTACTCATGACCTGTGTAGGCTTTCCTGGGACTGGACCCCTCTGACTCTCCGCAGGTTCTCGGCACACCGGATCCCCTCAGCTTAGCTCAGCACTCTCTGGATCTTCAGGAAGCACCCCGAGATCCTCCTCCTCAGACAGGAGGAGAGACAGCCGTTCTTTCCCTCCTGGGACTCTGCTCCCGCCAAAGACATTGTGTCATGCGCCACCCCCAAACTTATACCCACTCCCAGAATCCTTTGCAGCACAATCTGCCTTCTGGGGTAGTTACAAGCCTGGATGTGTCCCCTGATTGGGTTTCCTCCACCGTCCTATGAGAAGCCTCTCACAGGAGCCAGTGGGGAGACTCCCCCTTCAGCAGGCACACCTGGAAACCATGGCACTCTGACTAATAAATCACAGCCCTGCTGTTAAGCAGACAAGGCCCACTATACCTTTACCTAGCACCTACCTGTAGGGTGCTACACTATGTATAAGAAAGCTGACTACAAGACAGATATTTTTCTCCAATGATTTTACTTTCATTATTTGATTTATACTTTAAAACATAAAATAGAAAATATAAACAAAATATATTATCATATAGACCAAGGCTTACTTGCGATATTGTTAAAGCAGCACATGGATGGTAATGATGAAAGTTAATTTCACCATCTTCCACAGAACACACAAATTTTTCCAAGTCATTGTATCTCCTGTCATGCAGAACTAAAATGCAAAAGAGAAAAAAGCAGTCACTAAATACCATAAATATCAAAATAATGCAAAAAAGTGGCTAATATATGGAATGGAACTTACCTAGTCGGACTCGACATGATCTCCTTTCTGCTTTTAATCCTTTCTTTTTAGCTGCTTTTGGGCGCAATGTGAGTTCCTCTGCTTCATCACGTAGTGCCCAGTATTTTTTGACAGACTGTAGCCACCTTGAAAATGCAGTTAATAAAAATACAGTCATCAAATATAATACATTAAAAGTGTTCAACATCCCTTAGGACTGAAAGCGTTCAGATGGTTGAGGGATCTGTAGCTGGACTTCCTGTTTCTGTCACTGGACTTTCTGTTGCGCTAAGAGTCATTCTCACAGAACCTCTGAAGCACTCCAAAGGAAAACAATAACAAGCATTGCTTCGGAGGCTCCAATTTCTCCCTGTTTTCCTGCAGTCCAGATCTTTTCCTCCCAATGTAACACTATCCTACCAAAGACACATGTAGTGCTTGTCCTTGTACTTTTCCACCCTGCAGTTCCCAAATTGTCCCTATTATTATTATTTATATACAGGATTTATATAGCACCAACAGATTGCACAGTGCTTTACAATATAAAGGAGAAAGTACAATTACAATACAGCTCAGTACAGAAGGACTAAGAGGCCCCTTCTTGTGGAGTTTACAATCTAAAAGGGAGGAGGAGGTGGTGCAAAAAGGTAACAGCTGTGGGGGATGAACTTATGGAGGTGGTCAATGTACTGCTTTTAGGTGTAGGCAGGGTAAACTTCTTTGAATAAATGAGTTTTCAGGGATCGCCTAAAGACGGACAAGGTGGGAGATAACTGGTCCTGGAGGTGAGTATGGGAGGAGGTGATGAGGATGCTAGAGAAAGAGGTCTTGGGAGGAGAAAAGAGGACATTTTGACATATGTCAAGATATGGTTGGTGAATTGGCTGGAGGCAGTGTTGTGGGAGGCTGTGTGTGTTGTTATTCATATTTTGAATTTTATTTGTTAGGCTAGTGCAGGGATTCTTAACCTAGCATCCATTGACCCCTCAATGGTCTATGGATCAGTGGGTCCGTGAGGTCAGATAAAAAATAACATTTACATTCACTAAACATACCTCCCCTTGTCCATTCAATCCCAGTCAATGGTTTCCCATTAAAGGAAATTGAATAAAACACACCATGCCATTGCTTATAGAGCAAACTGTAAATCTGTATCATTGTTCTCTTCACAACCGCCATCTTGTGCCTCATTTTCTAGTAGTAGTAGTAATAGTAGACTTGAGCAGATATAAAATTGTTTTGTTTAACTTTTGATGGTATTTCATTTCAGTAATGAGAGTCTATTACTTTTTGCATAAAAAGGAGCGAATTTTTTTGATTGTTTGCTTTATTCACATTTTGTGTATGTCATATACTGTATATATGAAGCAATTTCAATAAAATAAAGTACATATATTCATTGAAGGCAAAAGTGTGTTTATATGAATATTTCTGGGGGGGTCGATAGCTTTCATCAGATTCTTAAAGGGGCCCGTGACTCAAAAAAATGTAAGAACCACTAGGAAGTCAGTGCAGGGTAGAGTGCGGCAGCAGTCACAGATCAGTTCGTAACGTGGATGAGTCTAGCAGCAGTATTCACAGAATTGCATCTGCATAGTTCTACGTTCGTCTGGGGAATTGTTGTCTGTTACCTAATACACTGGAAGTTTCTTGGCAACTCCGAACACTAGCAAGGCTGCTTGGTAACTATTATGGACTCTAGAGAACTGTAACTGAGTAATAACAATTAAAACAATTAAAATGACTTACAAGTGGTGTGTGTATAGCCTGTGTGAGACAGCTTGTAACTTGTTTGCTATATAAAGATTCAGATAGACATACTTCTTGCAGCTTAGCTCCCATTATGTTTGACAAGCAGTGGTTTCTTTTGAAATGTACTCAAAGATATACAAGGAGCGAATCAGCATTTAGTCAATAAATAACTAGACCTTTACATAATAAAGGCCCCATTTGGCCTAACATTTACAGTTAGGGTAGAAATAGGGTAGCAAAGCTCTTTGAATGCTTTTTAACAGGCTTTTGTTCACTTCAAAACCTGCTTGAATGAACACCTTCAAATGCACCTTCCAATGAATTCTGAATGGGTTTGGAACCATCTCAAACTGATGTTAAACTGATGCATCTTCATGGGCCAAAAGCCTGGCCCTGTACATAGAATAAAGACAAGTAATACACGTGTACATCTTTGCTCAGACTGCAGGGATGTGAAAAGAATAATGACAAGTGTTTAGTTAAGACTGACTATTATAAGCAACACTAAGATCTTTCACATCTTCTCATCATTGCTTTTCTTGATTTTATATAGCCACATACTTAAAGCGTTATTATTCTCAAAAACAAAAATGTAATATATTGCAACTTACCAATTCCTAAACATGGTGGCTACATTTGCTTTCTTTATTTTTGTAAAGGAGTTTTTACCTTTATTTTTTAACTGGTGATCCTGCTAGTAACACACTTCCTGCCTTGAGGTGTCTCCATTCTGGATGAAGGAGCATTAGAGACACCCTTGGAAAGCAGTATTTCAGTAATTCATTTGGAGAGGATAGTGTTTGATGCATTAGCAGATTTAGATGGACTTGACTAACAAATAAAGCCTAACTCCAGCTAACACTTTATAAGCAGTTTCAACAAACTGTCTTTCCCTTTTGGAATACAAGTTTCACATGTATGAATAAAAGCTGACCATTGTAAGCACGCCTTTCAGTGGTTAATGATTTGACTCATCCCTCTAACTGCCACTTTTGCTGGACAGCTCTATTAACCACCTCAATACTGGGCACTTAAACCCCCTTCTTTCCAAGACCAATTTTCAGCTTTTAGCGCTGTTGCATTTTGAATGACAATTGCGCGGTCATGCAACACTGTACCTAAACCAAATTTGTGTCATTTTTTACCCACAAATAGAGCTTTCTTTTGGTGGTATTTGATCACCGCTAGGTTTTTTCATTTTTGGTGCACAAATAAAAAAAGACTGAAAAGTTTGAAAAAAAAAAGTTTTTTTGTTTATGTTATAACATTTTGTAAATAGATATGTTTTTTCCTGCACTGATGAGCACTGATGAGGCCGCACTGACATGCACTGATGAGGAGGCACCGATGGGGTGGAACTGATGGGGTGGCACTGATATTCAGCACTGATGGGCACTGATGGGGTGGCACTGATATGCAGCACTGATGGGCACTGATAGGTAGCACTGATATGCAGCACTTATGGGCACTGATATGTGGCACTGATAGGTAGCACTGATATGCAGCATTGGTGGGTACTGATAGGCAGTGCTGATGGGCACTGATAGGCAGCACTGATAGGCAGCACTGATGGGCACTGATAGGAGGCACTGATCGGCACTGATAGGCGGCACTAATGGGCGGCACTGATGGGCATTGATAGGCAGCACTGGTGGGCAATAATGGGCACTGGTGGGCGGCACTGATAGATGGCAATAATGGGCACTGGTGGGCAGCACTGATAGATGGCATTGGTGGGCAACACTGATAGGGAGGGCACCACTTGCAGGCTCTCTGAGCCCTGATTGCCACCCCTGGTGGTCATGGTGGGCATCCCTGGTGGTCATGGGTGGGCATCCCTGGTGGCTCTAGTGGCACCCCCCCCCCCTCAGGGCTGCACTGGTAATCAATGTTCTGATTACCAGCACAGACCCCCCTGTGATCAGTGAGTAATTACTAAAACTCACTGATCCCCTGGCTGCAGCACAGATCATCTTCTTCTCCTCACTGACAGGATCTGTGTGAGGAGAAGAAGAGATCAAAGCCGTTACAACGGCTGTATTTACATTACATGATGGCTGTGATTGGACACAGTCGTCATGTGATCAGGAGGGCCAATCACAGGGCCCTCCTGCCAAAACTTGTTGCTCTGTGTCCGAGGGACACAGGCACATCGAGATCGCGCCGCTGCGCGTGCCTGCGGCGGCGCGATCTCGCTCCTTCTGCAGGACGTTCAGGAATGTCCGATCAGAAGGAAAAGACTCCCACCCGGCCGTATATGTACAGTGGCCGGGTGGGAGGTGGTTAAAGGAAGATGAAAAATAACAGACTTACTAGTCAAATCACCAGGTGAAAATCAAGGGAAAAAGCCTAAAAAAAGAAAAGTAATCCAGTCACGCATCTAAAATCTGGTACGCTGCAATATTTTACATTTTTGATTTTGGTTTAATATCCATTTAACAGTTCAAGCAATTTATTGTCAGGACAACAGAATGTAATGAATAACATAAATATAGTTAACATGTACTCAGTTAGATGTTCTGGATTGCTAATTGTTGCAGACAATGCCAGGAATGGACAGCAAACCATCGCCAATATGTGTTCCCAGACTTCTGCTCCAATCTCTCCTCCCAAGCAATGCACCTGGAATAAAAATATATTTACATATTTCCAATTAGGTAAAGACTTTCATGATATCCCTGTTGTCCGGTTATTTTAATATAGTTGTTTTTGTTAACGTATGCTTTTTAATAATAAATCTTTACAGTGCTCGAAACATGCAATATGCCTATACTCCTCAATCTCCACTGTAGGCTTCTACTGTCCCAACAGCCCCTACTAGAACTCCCATTAAACTGACCACAAAAGATTCTGCAACTGGATCTTGGCAGTTGTATTTTCAATGCAGGAAAGTCGTTGCAGATTATTCCAACATAGAAAAGGTGAGAGTGTAAAGCAGGGGTTATATTTATATGAAGGAGAGTTAGTGTTTGGATTACAGGGAAGTGTAATCTGATGTTGGAGTAAGTCATTGCTCTCTGTAAGAAGAGCTCTATACCTCAAACTACCAGTGCACCACTGAAATATAAAATCCTGATGCTTCAGCAATATTTGTTATGTAAGGAATATACTGTTAGTATATGCCCTGTGCCAGGTGTTCAATTATAAATATGTGAATAAATATATGAATATCAAACAAGTGATTTAAATAAATACAAAATTGTGCATTTATAGCAGCTGCTATAGAAATAAGGAAACGTGTGTTGTAAATAGTCTATAGTGACTACCTATAGCGCTTGCTTAAAACCAATATATAGATAGAAAATTAATATGAATCGGTATATATAAAATTCATAAAAGTGATAATAGTGACAATATAGTGGTAAATGCAAATAATAAAATTCATATATATAAAAAAAATTTCATATAGCAATTAAAAATATAAATTATAAGAAAAAACTCCAACAAATGTTTTCAAAGTTTAAAAGTCCAATAAATCATCCAGTAAATATATAAAGTGAGTCTCTTGTGCAAACAGTGCCAATTTCCAAACAAAAAGTGCAAGTGCTCAGCGTGATGATTGCTCAGTCCGCTCAGTAGTGCTCAGTGTAGCTTTGATTTCACCATGACAAATAGTAAGATTCAATCACTTACCAAATAGCGTGGGTCATGTGTGCCTTATGGCACCACGACCAGCCAGGCTTAAGCTGGTCGTGGTGCAATATAAGCAATATAAGCAAAAAAAATGTATAGATCATCTCGAAGACGTCACCGGATGTGACGAAACACGTAAGTTTGGAACGCACAGCGTACGTGACGTGTGACGCAGGTGGAACGCAAGCCAGAAGTCCTCCTGCTCGTTCCCCTGCAGTCGGTTTGTGCCGATACACACGTTCGCGAGCGGCCGTTTTTTGGCCCTTAAATCTGGCAAATACCCCATTTATATCTATAAAAATTTTTTTGCTTATATTGCACACTATCCTGTACTTTTTACTCAAATTGAAAAATAAACTCATACCAAAGATATTACACTATCCGGAGCTCCTTTTTGTCTTATATATTTTTTCCTGGCCTGAGGGGAGAGGAGAGAGAGGGGGAGCCCACCATCCTGTCCACCTGAAGAAAGCCACAAGGAGACTCCATCTTAGCCTGGAAGGCTACTTAAGCCTGGTTGGTCGTGGTGCCATAAGGCACACATGACCCACGCTATTTGGTAAGTGATTGAATCTTACTATTTGTCATGGTGAAATCAAAGCTACACTGAGCACTACTGAGCAGACTGAGCAATCATCACGCTGAGCACTTGCACTTTTTGTTTGGAAATTGGCACTGGTTGCACAAGAGACTCACTTTATATATTTACTGGATCATTTATTGGACTTTTAAACTTTGAAAACATTTGTTGGAGTTTTTTCAGCAATATTTACCACCTGTACAGTGTTATAGTACAATGTACCTCATCAAATATCATATACTTGATTCTGTTCACCCATGCCTGTCGATGTGGAGATAATAGAAGGATTTCCAAGCACTGTGGCACTGTTACTAACACCTGCAAAAAAACATATTACATAGAGACATAGAAGAGTGAAGGCAGAAAAAAGACCAAATGCCCTGCTTTTTTATTATTTTATAAGGATGCATTTTTATGCTGTAGGGGCAGTTATTTAAAAAAAAAAAAAAAAAACTGTAATTTTCATGCATTTCAGCGTACCTCTGTTTAAAGTGTAATTGAATCCAAACATTTATTTTTTTCCCCTTTGGCTCCAAATTATTTTCCTTAACTATGAGTAGTAAAAATTTGTTAAAAAATTGATTTGTAGAAAGTAATTACCTAGTGATTCTGTCAATGCAGGATCACCAGATAACTACTATGCGGCTTCTTTATTTAGAGTGGCAATGCTATACCCAGCAGATCCCCTGTTTTCTGGGTTGCTGCTCTCTGTGTGTATGCTCTATTTTCTTTGTTGGGAAGCCCTGCGCTTCCTCTTTCCCCAGCTGACCCATTTGACATTCCTGCACATCATGATGGGTGGCTCTGGCATAATTGTAGTTGACAGCTGAGCGCTCCTCAGCCAGTCACTTGATTAGTTATTGGGAATAAAATCGATCTAAATGGCAAAAACATTTTTTAAAAAAAATGTGACACTCTATACGTTCAGGAGTGCCACATGGGGTGGCTGACAAGAAGGAGAAGCAGTTATCAATTACCAGAGTTGTATAAAGTACTCAAAACACATACTTGAGTAAAAGTACAAGTGCTCGATCAAAAAGTGACTTGAGTAGAAGTGGAAGTGCTCGATCAAAAAGTGACTTGAGTAGAAGTACTAAAGTATTCAACATTTTTTGTACTTAAGTATTGCAAGTAGTTTTTTTTTAAATTTTGCTACTCAAGTACTGAAAGTAAAAGTACCAGTAGTTTTGAAAAAAAAATTGCTACTCAAGTACTGAAAGTAAAAGTACAAGTACTGTGTTATGTAGTTATTAAAGAAAGAAGTCAAAAGTTTGAACATCATATTGCTTTTTATTATTTCAAATGTAGCTTTTATTAATACATACAGTAGCTTTTATTTTCGTATGCGCTGATAATACACATGTTTTGAGCTTCATGAAACCTGCCATCTACTGTTCTGGCAGTGGTAATTTGTATAATTGTAACGAGTAACTATGCTGCACAAAAAAAAAATATCAGAGTAGAAGTATTGAAATCATTGAAAAAATGTAGTGAAGTAAAAGTGGAAGTAGGAGAAAAAAATTCTACTCCAGGAAAGTACAGATACCACCTTTCGGTACTTAAGTACAGTAGTGAAGTAGCTCTACTTAGTTACTATACATCTCTGTCAATTACAGTTTTGGAGCCACCTCAAAAGCCTACAGGAATATCACGTGGGGCAGCCGAGAAGATTTTAAAGAATTTAGTTCTTATGTATATGAATGATAACTAACTAAGCAAAAATTATTATATTGGCTTTTTTTAAAAAAATGTAATGATATTTTTTTTCTTTTACAAATAGTCTTGTGACAGCCCATGAGCTCTGTGCAATCCCAAGCAAAGAACAGGATCCTACAGTGATGTGGGCAGGGCACAACACAAGCAGGGAATGAGCTCCGCCCACATATTGCCCATTGTTGCAGAGGAACCTGAAAATGATCATGTGCCTGGTTTACACAAGATTTAAAAAAAAGTATTTAGAATCATTCAAATAATGTTATATGTAAACCACAATGTTAATGCTATTTTTCACTTCCCATATATTAAAGCTCGTACAAATGGGTTTGGTACCTCTTTCACTGTTTAGTGAATTGCAGCAAACCTATACATTTACTGTTTTACTTGCCAAATAATTTGTAATTTGCTCAAGCTTGCTCTACACCCCTGCCAAATGCACAGCTAGGAAGATTAAAGTGGAATTCCAGTTAAATTCTAACTAAGGCCCCTTTCACACATACAGTCCGTTCAGTTCATCAGTTCAATCACGTCAAAATGTTTATCATCCGTTTTTTCATCCGATTTTTCATCCGATTTTTCATCCGATTTTTCATCCGTTTTTTCATCCGTTTTGTTCATCCGTTTTTTTCATCCGTTTTTTCATCCGTTTTTTTTTTACATCCACTACCAATGCAAAAACGGATTAAAAACTGACCGTTTGTCCGTTTACATCCGTTTTTTGGTACGATCCGTTTTTTTTTTGACGGATGAAAAATAGGGCATTCATCCGTTCCAAAAAATGGACATTGACGGAAGCGGATGAAAACGGATGTTAACGGATGATCATCCATTGTCATCCGTTTTTACATAGAGATGCATTGATGTCCGTTTTTCATCCGTCAACGGATGGATGAAAAACAAACAAACGGACCGTATGTGTGAAAGGGGCCTTAGCCTAAACCTACTCCCACCCCCATTCTTTGAGTATTCTATCTACCCTCCAAAAGAAAATAGGTTTATACTTACCTATTCTGAAGCTACTGTGGTCCGATCACATTATTGGGTGCCAGCGCCTGCTTTAGTGTAGAGGAGGGACAGCTGACAAAAATGCCCCAGAGTAAGTCTATGGGTTATGTCATCAGTTACGTCATCACCCAAGCTCTGCAGCCGTTGTCACTGCCTCTCCTCTACACTGAAGTAGGCACTGGGACCTGCTTACGTGACTGAACCAGAGCAGCTTCAGAATAGGCAAGTACAGACATCTTTTCTTTTACAGGGTAGATAGAATAGTCTTGGAATGGGGGTGGTTTAGGCTTAGTTAGAATCTGGCTGGCATTCCACTTTAGTCGACTACTTCCTGGCTCAGCTTTATTATTCTCTGTTTCAGGTTTACTCCTTCCTGGAACTCCACCTGACTGAGGTGATAATGCTGGTTCATTCTTCAGTCCAAAGAGTTGAGGTGGTGACTGATTTGCTGGACCAGGAAACTTTTGTGTTTCGTGGCTGTGCAGTGCTACGGAGGTGTAAACAAAGAAGCTCCACAAATAGTATAAAAAGTTGAAACTGTAAACCTATATGCATTTAAAGTAACACTGAACTCTAGTTTAAAAAATTATATTGAAGCATATATTCTTAAATTTGAAAAGTCACCAAAACGTTTAATAGAAGGAAAACAATTTGACACCTACATGAGTAAAACCATACACATAGCATTCCAATGAAGTCATTGACTGGTCAGAAGTCAGACATAACACACCCACGCAGGGGTGGATAAGAACATTTCAAGACAAATAAGCATGTACAGATCGGATCGGATGTCAGCAGAAATGTCTCCGCTGACATCCGATGCCCCATAGACATGCATGGGGGGACTGTTCAGAAACGGACAGGTGGATCTGAACGGTCCGCCTGTGTGAAAGGGGCCTAAGAAGGCACCTGGACTCCCATCACTGAGCCCAGTGGGAGCAACGCCGTCAGATCCCACAAAGCCACACTCCAGGCTCTCACCATCCAGCCTCTTCTCCTTCTCCTTCTTCTCCTCTCTCCTCACAATTGTCCTCCACTCCACCTTCCATCATGCCGTCCTCACATTTTTCTAGAAAAAGGCAGGCTTCTGTGGCCCAAATGTTCGAGCGTAAAAAAATTATGACGCCGGATAACCCTCTTGCCCAACGGTTGACCGCTGGCTTGTCAGAACTGATAGCCCGCCAACTACTGCCATATAAACTGGTGGACTCGGAGGCCTTTCGAAAATTTGTGGCCATTGGAACACCACTATGGAAGGTCCCAGAAAGGAAATATTTCTCGTAGAAGAGCATCCCAGAGCTATATGGCCATGTTCAGCGGCAAGTGAATGTATCTCTGGCACACAGTGTCGGTGCCAAGATACATCTGACCACAGGCACGTGGTCTAGCAAACACGGGCAGGGAAGGTATATAACTTACTGTCTGCCGGGTGAACCTTCTGACGGCCGTCAAGCATGTAACCCGTGGCACCCGTGTAGATTTGGTTTTACCGCCACGGATTGCATGCAGGCCTGCCTCTTCTTCTCCTCCTCCTACTCCATCCTCCCTCTCCTCCTCGGCTGACTCCTCCTTTTCCGCTGCTACCGTTTTTTCCGCTGCGCCGCCCAAGATCCCCAGAACCTATTCGGCATGCCAAGTGAGATGTTGCCATGCTGTGCTGCGTCTGTTGTGCCTGGAAGCCAAAAGCCACACTGGTCCTGCACTCCTTTCAGCTTTGCATTCACAAGCAGATCAGTGGCTAACACCGCTCAATTTGACAGTTGGTAAAGTGGTGTGCGACAACGGTGCCAATCTGCTGAGCACGCTGAAACAGGGCAAAATTACACACGTGCCATGCATGGCACACGTCCTGAACTTGGTCATACAGCGATTCATTGTCAAATACCCTGGGGTCCAGGACATCTTGCAGCAGGCCAGGAAAATCTCGGCTCATTTCAGAAGATCTTACACAGCCATGGCTTGCCTTGCTGACATTCAGCGGTGACACAACCTGCCCGTCAGACGTCTTATCTGTGACTGCCCGACGCGATGGAACTCAACCTTGTATATGCTTGATAGGCTGCTCCAGCAGAAAGGTGCAGTTAACGACTACCTGTACGAACTCTGCGACAGGACAGGTTCTGGGGAGCTTGGTTTTTTTTCACTGCGCCAGTGGCTGCTCATGCGCGACGCATGCAGACTTCTGCGGCCATTTGATGAGATCACCAAACTGGTCAGGGTGCTATCAGTGACATGGTACCTTACTCCTTCTTTCTGGGGCGTGCATTGCATCGTGTCATTGATCAAGCCGTCGAGGGGCAGGGGCAGGAGCAGGAAGATGAGGAAGTCGCAATGCTGGATGAATATAGAAAGCATATTATAGTGGATTTGTATTGTGCAGTATTGTGACTGGTGAGCGGTTCTGCAGCGATACTACAACTACAAAGAGTGACAAACGCAATTAGAAAAAAGTATTATAACTGGAGTGATAGACCAGTGGCCCCCCAAAACGACAGATTGAAGCGGGGGTGATATATAACAATATACTTTCATAACAGTGTATTTGGGTACTGCAGAAATTTGCCTCTGCATCATCGACGTCACCTTCCCCACCACTAACATTAGAGATCTTGGAGTAGGCAGCAACAGCAGGGACCAACCTCCTTCGGTTGATCTGGGTACTCTTCCTGATCCGATGCCAAGAATGGCTGCGCATCGTAAATGTCTTGTGATGGATTGGAAAATAATTCCTGTGACTCAAGCGGAGGGTAGATGGTAGTGATGGTGTTGGTGGTGGTGTCTTTGGGGGTGCACACAGCAGAGAATGAAGAGGGTGCAGATAGAGAGGATGAGGAGGGTGCAGAAGAGGAAGGCTGAGTGAGCCACTCAACCAAGTCTGGTGCATCATTTGACGTAATTGAATGCAACTTCTGCAAATTCACACTTTGGCTCCGACCTGGTGCTCCTGCCCTACCCCTACCACCCCTGCGGAAGGGCCTGCCTCTTCCTCTGCCTGTCATTTTTTAAATGACCCTGGGACAAAAGTCTCTAGAGAAGCGCAGTATATGTGGAAGAAGGTATATAACACCCCGCTTCAATCTGTCGTTTTGGGGGGCCACTGGTTTATCACACCAATTATGAAAAATATTTTCTAGTAACTTTTGTCACTGTGTGTAGCAGAGTTAACGCAGCGAAAGAGGCAAAATTTCTGCAGTACCCAAATACACTCTAATATGCTTTCTATATTAGAAAGTATATTATAAGTGTATTACACCCCTTTATACTGCACACCAAACAATAGTACACCTATACCAGTCCTTTAAAGGACTTTTGTGGACCTATTACCAATCGATTTGTGTCACTCAGTGCCGGTTCTCACTGATGCGATGCGGGAACACTGAAAATATATCTGCATGTTCCCGCATCGCATCCGCAGCACAGGCAGTTCACACTGCCATATGCGATACGCTGGGGGTGTCAATCCAAAGTTAACTGAGAGTTTGCACAGAATCGGATCGCACTGGTGTGAACCACCATGCAATCTGATTCTGCTGCGGACCAAAAAAAGGGTCCTGTGCGTGTTCACTGCAATTGCGGTGCGAATTCAGCCATACAAAATTGTATGGCTGAATTTGCACCGCACAGACATCGCATGTAATTTTAGGAGCAGTGCGCTCTGAATTACATGCAATCTCTGTGATCACATCAGTGTGAACCGGCACTGCTCCTAAAGTTACATGCAATGTCTGTGCGGTGCAAATTCAGCCATACAGTTTGTATGGCTGAATTTGTACCGCAATCGCAGTGAACACGCACAGGACCCTTTTTTTGGTCCGCAGCAGAATCGGATTGCATGGTGGTTCACATCGCATCAGTGTGAACCGGCACTGACAGTCTGTCCCTGCTCCCCACAGCAAACCTCTCCCTACACTGACAAAAGACAGAATATAGACACTTAGACAGTACACCTATACCAGTCCTTAAAAGGACTTTGTCTGTGTCACTGACAATCTGTCCTTGCTCCCCACAGCAACCTCTCCCTACACTGACAAAAGACAGAATATAGACACTTAGACAGTACACCTATACCAGTCCTTAAAAGGACTTTTGTGGACCTATTACCGAGCGATTTGTGTCACTGACAATCTGTCCCTGCTCCACGCAGCAAACCTCTCCCTACACTGACAAAAGGCAGAATGTAAAATGGCAGCCAGGTCAGGTCTATTTATAAGGTAGGGGGTATGTCCATGTGCTGAAATGTCTCAATTGGCTGTCCTGTACCGCTTGATGGATGTGTCATGGGTCAAAGTTCCTCACAATGTAAAAGAATATGGCGGCCGCAAACATTGGCATATGTTCGCATGATCGGCAGACAGCGAACGAGCAAAGTTCGCCGCGAACTGCAAGGCCATTTCTAATTATACACCCTAATCCATAGGTGACTCGTCACTGGGCAGGACCACCATATGTAAAGCATGTCATCGTTACCCCACAGCAGCGAAAACAAGAGGGCCTATAGGTAGGGACATATTTGGCAATACTTGCTGGTGTAAAATACCATCAGTGGAGGACTTTATATGAGTTTTCAAGGGTTTTGACATTGCGAGAGCATTTTGAAATGGCTTGCCGATGTGATGCCCAATATTCCGATGGAAGGGTCTTGTTAAGATCTCGGTTTCAACAGGTACAGTAAGATGGCATGGCATCAGAAGCCTTATTTAGGGACAGCGCACCTATAGTGGTCGCTGAAGATTTACAGAGGGGCTCAAAGCCCATGAGGGTTCTCTGGGGAGTGTGCTTCCCAGTTAGTGACTCAACAAAGTGGCACAGCTGAAGGTAATGGAAAAACTGACTCATGGGAAGCTGGTGGGTCTCCCGTAGCTGATCAAAGGTGCAAATACTATTAAGCATCGAGTGCACCGTTCCCAATCCATGGTAAATCCACCAATTAATACAACTCTATCGGTCATACCTGGAGGAAACAGGGGTAAGTCAAAGAAGGGAAGGAGCGGAAAGTAAGGGGATATCAAGCTCAACGACTATTTAGTAGAATCCCAAACAAATAATGTATGTGCAGGGATAAAATTAAGTGGCTTTGGGTGGGAAGATGTGGGAAGCCAAATAAGAGAGGTCAAGGGGACAAGATGTACATTAATGGTGTCAGTCATAGCTCAAAGAGGTAAGATGCCAAGAAAATTTGGAGCAACAGGGCAATCTGGGCTGTTTAGGAAAAAAAAATTGAATATGAGGAACCCCAAGGCCTTCACGGATACAAGAACGGTAGAGCAATTAAAATGTGGTCACATCTTATCCCAGAGAGAAAGGTCAGAATTTGTGCCTGCAAGATACAAAGTATGTGGGGGGGTGAGCGCATTAGGCGCATACGGAAAGAATATAGTAATTTCGGTAAGTTAGACATCTTGATAGCATGTGCTCGGCCAAACCAGGATAACAACTTATGGCTCCAAGAGGAGAGTAGGCCACGAAGATGTTGGAGCAACAAGGGGAATGTTGGCGCGTTTTAAAAAGTCGTAGTCAGAGGTGACTATGATTCCCAAATAAGAAGAGTTTGCGTCCACTGAAAGGACAATTAGGTTTGGCTCATTTGAAGTGTGGCTGGAGAGAGACCAATACTCACAGCCATATATTTAGACAAGATCTTGTGAAGATAGGAAAGTCCAGCAAGGCAGAAAAAGAGGAACATAAGGTTCGGGAGAGAAATATGTGGAGATGTGAGAAAAAACAAAATGTCATCAGCAAAAAGGGCTGACTTGTAATGTATGCCCACCAGTTTCAGGCCCTTGATATCTGGATTTTGGTATATACGAACAGCCAAGGGTTCTAATGCAAAAATGAAGAAGATGGGCAACAGGGGACACCCCTGTGATGTAATGCCGCGAATAGGAAAAGGGTTTGATTCTATACCCTGATAGCACACAGTTGCCTAAGGAATGTCATATGTGGCTAAGATCCATTTCAATAATTCATCACTCAACCCCCAGCGCTGCAAAGCTAGGTGCATATAAGACCAGTAGAGTGTATCAAATGCTTTGCTCATATCAAACAAATTAAACTCCAGTTCTTTAGTACGTTGCCAAGTGTAGTGTGTCAGGAGAATGGTACATCTCACATTATCCGAAGCCTGGCGCCAGGCCACAAAGCCAATCTGGTTTTTATGGATTAAGGCTGGAAGTAAGAGATTTAGCCTGGTGGCCAGGGTCTTGGTTAGTATTTTCATGTCCACATTTAGTACAGAAATGGGGCGATAATTAGACCACGTTTGAGTGTCTTTCCCAGGCTTGGGGATCATGATTATGTGGACTTTAAGCATCTCTGGGGTAAGTTGACTGTCGTGGCGAAGTTGAGTGCAGGTTCGTGTCAGGACAGGGGCTAAGATATCAATAACCTTTTTGTAGAATAGGGCCGTGAAACCGTCAGGATCTGCCCACTTATGCGTTTTTAAGTCTTTTATGGTATGTTTAATCTCGTCTTCCATGATGTCCACCTGTAGCATTTCCCTTTGGGCATCAGAGACTTTCGGGAGGGGAATATCATTAAAAAAAAGGAGAGATCACGGCAGGAGAGATCTTCTGAGGTCTCACATATAATTTGGCAAGGTGGAAGTGAAGTTCCTTAACACTATGTTTAATGTTTAAGGATAGATGCTCCTGTTCAGTTAAAACTTTTGGCGAGTCCAACACAGAAAAGTACCTTCTATTGCTCTCTCCAAATTCCTTTTTTTTTTTGCTGTTGCGATTTATCTTCTAGTTAGAGGATGGCTTCATATGTTATCTATAGTTGTACTCTATATAACAGTGCACGTGGACTCAATTATCAGGATGTAGGTGGATCTTATTTAAGGGTTAAGAATATGTTCAATACCTCTCAGCAGCTGGTTCAAGCAGCCAGTCCACTGAGGATCCCTCAACAGCTCGTTTTCTTATTTCCAGTTGAAGGGGGCAGAGTTATAGTTTGCTAAACACTTTGGCTTTGCAAACAGTCTATCATTGCAATACATTCATTGCAATAAATTTGTCTTTGGGAGTTGAATATTATGGTGTTGTGCTACAATTCTAAATGCACTTTTTACAAAATGAGGTGAATGTGGAAGCTCTTTGGTATGTATAAGCTGCTAGCCCAATATTCAGGTTCTTTATATTAACACAATTGCCACAATACTAAATGACAACAATAACAACAATGATATAAAAAGAAACTAAAAAGAAACCAGCATGCTCTAGCACCTTATATCTAATTTCAAAGCGTCCATGTTTCCAGGACCTATCAAATCAAATTAAGTTATCAAATTAGGACGATAGATTTTAAAGTTTTACCCAAACCTGGGTTCTCCAGCCTAATTTTAAAACTCCCATGAGTTTACATCCCTCATATTTAAAACAAACCAAAATCCCTAAACTCTATGATTTGCCTCCTACATCCCCTAACCCTTTCTAGACCACACTATTGCTCTTCTAAAAAATTGTTTAAGCCTCCACTCATTTATATTCTCTACCCCCTCCCTCCCCAACCCTTCAGTCCCCCTCTAACAAATCTACTACATTTATTTCCCTCTCCACCTTTTCCACACTCTTTATTCTCCACTAAGCCATATTTAGGATTTACTTCAGAGAAATTTGACCAAACACATGTAGCCTCACTGAGGCCTCTCAGTGCAGCTGACAAAACATACTATGATTGTTAAAACATGTTTCCTGACAGACTCCATGGCAGCATACGTATCGGGTTTGGGCCCGCCTCCAAACCTACCCATAGGACATCACTCTCATAAATCTTTGCACCTGTTCAGCACACGTGTTCCTTTTTTGTCCTCCTAATGGTTTACATGTATCCTACCTGAAGATGGATCCCAGGAGATGGATGTCTCTACCATTCGGGTATTGAGTTCTCCAATAAGCCCCAGCTGGGGTATGGAGCAGGGGCGAAGATTCTTCTGACGTGCACCTTGGCCAAAAAGCCCAGCTGCTGCGTGTGGCCTGTACCCTAAAGAATCATGAAGTCCAGTGTGTGCTGTATGCTCATCCATCCCTGGTGGCTAGCGGTTCGTTGGTGGTCGTGAGTACCCCTTGCCTGTCATATTTGTTTAACTCCATGGCAGTTTAAGTTTTTATTTCAGCTGGTTTTGTATGTTTTTACCTTATTTCCTGGTGGCTAGGGCTACTGAGCATGTGTAGGCACCTCAGAACGAGGCTTGGTTCTCGCACATGCTCAGTGACGATGTGGAGCATGTGCAGTAGGGTTTTTCGGCGCCGCTTCATGATGTCAGCGGGTGCCATATTTAAAACCCTTCAGGTGTCAGCAGAGTGTGTAGATCATACACTCTGCTGCTGGAAGTCGGTATTTTGCTGTCGGTTTCTCGGTGTGTCTACCTGCGGCATCTGCTGCTGCTCTGCATTTGCCCATACGGTCTTCCTGGTGAGTACCGGCCCCAGGTTTTTGGGAGTTGTTCCCCCTCTCCTCTTTCTTCCTCTCTGATCCCGTTGTCCGGCTCATCCCTGCAGGTCAGCGCCAGATGGAAGCCTCCTCGCCCTCAGCCCGCCCTTAATAGGTATGCGGGGCTTGGGGGTCGGGGTGTGTAGAGAGGGGGGGATTAGGGCATCATTTATGTCCTGGCTCCCTGTTTGTCTTGCTTTGTTCCTTTGTTTTACAGCCCTCCTAGGTCTGAACGGCATTCCTCACGCAAGAGTGAGCATCGCTCAAGTTCTCACCACCGGCACTCCTCCTCGAGATCTGCTCGGAGGTCACAGTCAGTCTCCCATCATCGTGAGAAATCATCTGCCTCAGCGGGCCCCTCACGACGGCCAGATAGAGTGGGCTGTTGGGGTTGTGGTGCACGTGTCCCTGAAAGCAAGTCAATGTGTGACAAATGCTTCTCTCAAGCTGCGGGAGAGAGGAACAATCCAGACCAGCGACTGGAAGCCCTAGTCAAGAGGGTCGTCAAGGATTCCCTGACAGACTTGGGAGTAGGTCGGGCGCAGAGCCCGGAAGTGACTCCTCCAAGCCCTCCCCTTGGAAGACAGCCTAGGGAAGATCCTGAAACCTCTCAACCTAGTCACCTGTCAACTTTCCTGTCAGAGAGTGATTCAGAGGTTGAAGATCCCTGCTTGGGATTTGAGTATGCTCTCGTCCCCTCCTTAGTCAGAGCGGTAAGAGAGACCCTGAATTGGGAAGACTCGGCTGTTTTCTCCGCCAAAACAGAAGAGATTCTTTAAGCAGCTCTGCAAAGAGCGACTCAACTTCCCTTTTCTGGGTGAATTAGGGGATATCATTACTGAAGAATGGAATAAAGTGGAAAGGAAGAATTCCATGCTTTCCAAAATGACCCAGTTATATCCTTTCAAGGAAGAAGATGTAAAATATCTAGAATCTCCTCCCTTGGTGGATGCCGCAGTCATGAGGCTGGTCAAACATGTGACCCTCCCACTAGAGGACACAGCCTCCTTTAAAGATCCTTTGGATAGGAGGATGGATTCTGATCTTAAAAGGCGGTAATAGCCTGCAGGCGGTAATGTCCTGCAAGCCGGCACTGGCCTTAGCCTCATTATCCAAAGCAATGAAGTTGTGGTCTGACTCAGTGGATGAGTCCTTACGGAGCCTTTCTGAGGAGGCTGCCAGAAGTTCCCCGATTCAGGAACTTAAGATGGCTTCATCTTTTCTGGGGGAGGCATCTATTGACCTTATACGTCTGTTGGCCAGGGTTATGCTGTCCTCAGTAATGGCCAAGAGGGCTTTGTGGCTCCGCCCTTGGATGGCTGACCCAGCTTCCAAACAAGTCTGGTGCCGTATTCCTTTTGGAGGCTCCTCCCTCTTTGGGAATAAGCTGGATGAGGCGATAACCAGGGCCACGGGCGGCAGGTCTGGGTTTCTCCCTCAGGATTGACGCCCTCTCAATCCAAGGAAAGGACAACCCAGAAGGTATGTTCCTGACCGTGCCAGGGAAGCATGTACCTATAGGCCTGGCAAAGAATTTGGTCGCAACTGGAGAGCATGACAAACCTCCTCGCGGAAACCTTCTTAGAGTGTCCCCTCCGGTGAACGTGATACGACCAAGTCTTTTTGAGATTGGGCCCGCTCAGGCATGTCGGGTGTGGGCTCGGTTGCTACACTTCCGGCATGTCTGGGCGGCCTCAATCCGAGACTCCTGGACTGGCACAAGTGGACTTTCAGAGAAACTCCAAGATCAAGGTTTCTTCCTACCTCCCTGCCACCCTCAGGAGAGAAGCGCCAGGCACTATTTTCCTACATAGAGTCACTAGTTTCTCAAGGGGCTGTCGTTCCAGGGAATCTATTCCCCTCTTTTCTTGGTTCGCAAGAAAAATGGAACATGGAGGCCAGTCATCGATCTGACCTTTCTAAATCAATTCATCAGAAAGGAAAGATGGAAACTCTTCTTTCTATTCAACAGGCGGTCCAACCTGCGGACTGGATGGTGTCTATAGACTTAAAGGACGCCTATTTCAATGTCCCTGTTGCAGAAGATTTCCAGAAATACCTCCGGTTTTCCATCAATCAATTACACCTTCAGTTCACTTGCCTCCCCTTCGGGCTCTCCACTTCTCCACGAACCTTCTCGAAAGTTTTGCTGGCTGTGCTAGCTCCTCTTGTCCCAAGACAAATCTCAGCTGTTGAAGCACCTGGACCAGGTGGTGTCCACCCTTCAGATGTTTGGGTGGCTGCTAAATCTAAAGTCATCTAATTCCCACCCAGTCTCTCGTTTACCTCGGGGCCTTGTTCAATACACTGACAGCGACAGTGTCCCTTCCGGAGGAGAAAATCACGGTGGTCAGGGACAGGATTCACCTCACCTCCAAGCGCGTCAGTGCTTGAGAATTATCGGGACCATGGTGGCTGTAGCTCCCATGGTAAAGTGGGCCCTATGGAGAATGAGGCCATTCCAAAAAGGCTTTATTCGTCAATGGGACACCTGGCATCTGGATCAGACCATCTTCCTGACCCCGGCCATGAGAGCAAGTCTTCCATGGTGGCTGCAGCGGGAGCATCTTCTGTGCTGTCATTCTCTTGTACAGACCTCATGGGTTGTGATAACATTGGATGCCAGCAGCACAGGTTGGGGGCTCATTGCCTCTCGGAAGTGGCCCAGGGCAAATGGAAATTCCCCTCCCAGGGGATAGTGTCCAACATTCTGGAGCTACGGGCGGCCCTTCAAGCTTTGAAAGCGTTCCCTCACTTGACAAAAGGTCTTCCAGTGATGCTAAGACTGGACAACACCTCAGCAGTCGCATACATAAGGAAGCAAGGAGGGACACGCAGTTGGTCCTTGCTGCGAGAGGTGGAGCCAATTATGGTCTGGGCTCAAAAGAACTTGTCCGACCTGTCAGCAGTGTATGTTCCGGGAGTCCAAGGTGTCCAAGCCGACTTTCTATCTCGTGTGCAGTTGGACAACAACGAGTGGTCTCTCCACGAGGAGGTCTTCGAGTGGATCCTGAGCCTGGGGTTCTCCACAGGGGTAGACCTGTTTGCCTCTCCTCGCAACCGCAGGTTGAAAAAATACTGTGCGAGGTTCAGGGATCCTCAGGCTCTGGGGATGGATGCCCTCACGGATTGTTGGAGGTTCAACAGGGCATATGCCTTTCCCCCAGTTCCCATAATCCTTCACTTTCTCCGGAGACTGAGGTCGGAAGAAGCGGAAATAGTGGCGGTGATTCCATTCTGGCCCAACAGGCCTTGGTTCCCTCTGCTAACACTTCTCAGCGTTCAGGAACCGATTCCGCTGCCTCTCAGGCAAGATCTACTATCTCAAGGCACCTTATTGCATCCTTGTCCAGCCCGGCTGCATCTGAAGGTTTGGCTGTTGAGAGGGGAAGGCTACAAGCCTTAGGGTGCCCTGAAGAGGCCATCTCTACACTTTTGAGTGCCAGACAGAGTTCAACTCATAAAGTGTATGAGAGAATTTGGTCAAGATTTTCCTCGCATCTGGCCACTAGGTTCAACCCTCATTCATCCATCAGGATTCAGGATGTGCTAAGCTTTCTACAGTCTGGTCTAGATCTTCCTCTATCAGTGAGTTCTCTGAGAGTTCAGGTGTCGGCTATTTCAGCTTTTACCGGCATTTCTTGGGCTACCCATACGCTAGTCTGACAATTCTTCAAAGGGGCAATGAGACTCAGGCCCCAGAAGAAGCCAAGGTTTCCCAAGTGGGATCTCCCCTTAGTTCTGGACTTTCTATCACAACAATTACGTGACACAGATGAAACTCTTACCATCAAGGAGTTGACATTGATGACCGTGTTCCTGGTAGCCATTACGTCGACAAAGAGAGTATCTGAAATTGGAGCTTTAGGGGCACAGGAGCCCTTTCTAACCTTCTTTCCAGACAGGGTAGTATTAATCCCTATGCTGGAGGCTAGACCGAAGGTTACTTCAGTTTTTCATGAAAACACTGAAATAGTTCTGCCTACCTTTTAGGCAAGAAGAAGATTCTTCTGTCCATCCGCTGGATGTTGGAAATTGCCTCAAGCAGTATCTGGAAGCTACGGTCTCCTTTCGACAGTCAGATCATTTGTTTGTCACTTTCAGTGGAAAGAACAAGGGTCTTCGGGCTTCTTCAAGATCCATCTCTTCTTGGATCATCCAAACTATCCAATGGGCTTATAGGGCTAAGTGCTTGACCCCTCCAGTGGCGATTACGGCTCATTCAACTCTGAGTGTCTCTACGTCCTGGGCAGTGTCCAGACACGTCTCGCCTGAAGTGATTTGTAGAGCAGCGTCCTGGTCCTCTATAAATACTTTTTTGTCTCGCTATTGTGTTGAGCCGGCGGCTCTTTCTTCTGTTAACTTTGGTTTACAATTCCTGTCTGTTTGACAGAGTAAAATTAAACTTTTGTTCAGCACCTGCCCACCCTTTTGTGTACGGTGAGTTATTTCCCAACACGTATGCTGCCATGGAGACTGTCAGGAAAACTGAAAATTTATATCAAATACTTACCGTAATTTTCCTTTCCTGATGGACTCCATGGCAGCAGGAGTTCCCTCCCCAATTCTGAGGAGGATAGTTACAGAACACGTGTGCTGAACAGGTGCAAAGATTTATGAGTGATGTCCTATGGGTAGGCTTGGAGGCGGGCCAAACCCGATACGTATGCTGCCATGAAGTCCATCAGGAAAGGAAAATTACGGTAAGTATTTGATATAAATTTTCCGTTTTGTTGTGTCAGCAAACTCTGCCATGCAGTGAATATACAAATTGGATTATAAAAAAAAAAAATCTGTTTTAGGTAAATTCCCATTTAAAGCTATTCTACCCCAAAAAATTAGGCATAGCTCCCACTGTCCCTCATTTGAACTGACTGTTCATCTTAAGAGACCAATTCCCTAATGTATTGACCTCTATACAAATTGTACTATTTTACTCTGAAGTGTTATGCTTCACTAAATGTTTTATCCAACCTCTGTACTTGTTATTCTGAAAAGCCAATATAAAAGGAAAAATAGAGTTCAAATCTTGTTTGGTTTAGCCAGTCATTTTCTGTCATATTACATCTTTGTGATCCATGTGAGGTTATATCAGGGACATGCCCTTTGCCTACAAACTGTATGGGAAAAGGCATTACCCTATAATTTCAGAAAATTGGGAGGTATGGTTTAAGTACCACAATGTTAATCCATCTGTAATGAAGTACTTTTTCGCGTGTCTTTCTATAATAATAAAAAGATACCAACCTGGCAGTTCAGTGTGTCACATCGATAATCTCTTGTGAAAACCCCACATAATGCAAGTCCTTTTGGTAGATCTTTGGTGAACTGATTCATTACTGTGGCCACTACTTGATTTACAAGAGCCTAGAATGTAAAATAAACAATGTGTCATATAATTCTGTAGGTCAATTATTTTCAAATTTGTTAAATGTTTTCGTATACTTTTTTTTTTTTTTTTTAAACATTTTATTGAAAATTTTTATAGGCATACAGGGAAGGTCACATTGAATGCGTATACAAAATTTAGAGAAAACCAAAATGCAGTTTAAACGAACCTCAGTAGTTGTAGCAATAACACGTGACAAGCGGCACATAGTCAACAACAAAGAACCTATTGAAACGTATAAAAGAGGCACATGAGCTAGTCCAGAAAGTCAAGGCAATATGAGCAATAGGGAAAGCGTTTGAGTAACAAGAAGGGTTCGGACTGATAGGGAATGCACGCCCTGAAGGCAAAAGGCACTGTGGGATCCCTTGGCGGTATGAGAGAGAAATGCGGTCCATTCGATGGAAACTTAGGAGGCCCCTGGGTACACGAACGGGGGGGGGGGCAGACACCCCCAAGGAGAACACACTGTGTCCGCGGTCAACGAACGTGCGCCCGAGAGGGGCTGTGAGAGGACCATGCTCGGAGATAGAGGGAACATGGGGATCAAGCAGAAGGGAATGTTGGAGAGGGTGGATAATTGGTAGGTGCATGTGGACTACTAGGTCGTCCACAATATTTTAGTGGATGGGGGGAGAGATAAGAGGGTAGAACAAAAGGGGTGGGAGTGTGGCGATGAGACAGGAACAGGAGGGGTGATTAAGGAGGAGAGAAGAAAGCAGGGTGAAGGAGAAAAAGAAAGAGAGAAAAAAAAAAGGGGGGGGTATAAAAACGGAAGATCCCGTCACATCTACGACTGAAAGAGGGAGAAAGCTACCAGTTAGCCTGCCGTGCCTAGTAGTTTACTATATTCGGAGGAGAAGGAGAAGTGTAGCCAAGTGGCCCAGGTGGTGTAAAATTTGTCAGGGGAGTTGTGGACTTGATGGTTCAGGTCTTCCATCTCCGCTATCCTACCCACTCTGCGGAGCCAGTCCGCTACAGTGGGAGGATGGGGCGACAACCAGCGTCATGGAACGCTAATTCTCGCTGCGTTGATGAGATGGAGAGTCAATGATTTCTTGTATGCTTTTTGTGGGATGGGCGTATGGTGGAGGAGGTACTGAGCCGGGGAAAAGGCTGGGGAGTAGGTGGTGATGTGTTTAATAAGAGAGTGGACCTCCTGCCAGAAGGGTTTTATAAGAGGGCAGTCCCACCAGATGTGAAGCAGAGTACCGGTGTGAGTGTTGCACCTCCAGCACATAGGAGATGTGTCCGACGAAAATTTGTGCAAAATATCAGGGGTCCTGTACCATTTAGAGAAGATCTTAAAACCACTTTCTTGCACATACACATTCCTGGAGCCCTTGTGCATGTGGGTGAAGATCCTATTTCGTATACATTTTTTATAATCAGTTATATGCAAGCCATAATCTGCACAAGAAAGCATCACACTGAATTGCCATTTTATTATTCTTACTGTGTGTATATATATATATATATATATATATATATATATATATATTAAGAATCTCCCAAAAGTGAGTACACTCCTCACATTTTTGTAAATGTTTTATCTTTTCATGTGACAACACTGTAGAAATTAAAATGTAAAGTAATAAGTGTACAGCTTGTATAACAGTTTCAATTTGCTGTTCCCTCAAAATAACTCAACACACAGCCATTAATGTCAAAACAGCTGGCAACAAAAGTGAGTACACACCTAAGTGAAAATGTCCAAATTGGGGCCAATTAGCCATTTTCCCTCCCCGGTGTCATGTGACTCGTTAGTGTTACAAGGTCTCAGGTGTGAATGAGGAGCAGGTGTAGTAAATTTGGTGTTATCACTCTCACTCTCTCATACTGGTAACTGGAAGTTCAACATGGCACCTCACGGCAAAGAACTCTCTGAGGATCTGAAAAAAATAATTTTTGCTCTACGTACAGATGGCCTAGGCTATAAGAAGATTGCCAAGACCCTGAAACTGAGCTGCAGCACGGTGGCCAAAACCATACAGCGGTTTAACAGGACAGGTTCCACTCAGAACAGGCCTTGCCATGGTCGACCAAAGTGGTTGAGGGCACATGCTCAGTGTCACATCTAGAGGTTGTCTTTGGGAAAAAGATGTATGAGTGCTGCCAGCATTGCTGCAGAGGTTGAAGGGGTGGGGGGTCAGCCTGTCAGTGCTTAGACTATACGCCACACACTGCATCAAATTTTTCTGCATGGTTGTCGTCCCAGAAAGAAAAGATGATGCACAAGAAAGCCCGCAAACAGTTTGCTAAAGACAAGCAGACTAAGGACATGGATTACTGGAACAATTTCCTGTGGTCTGATGAGACCAAGGTAAACCTATTTGGTGTCAAGCGTGTGGGTCGACAACCAAGTGAGGAGTACAAATACAAGTTTGTCTTGCCTACAGTCAAGCATGATGGTGGGAGTGTCATGGTCAAGGACTGCATGAGTGCTGCGGGTATTGGGGAGCTATAGTTCATTGAGGGAACCACGAATGCCAACATGTACTGTGACATACTAAAGCAGAGCATGATCCCCTCCCCTCAGAGACTGAGCCAAAGGGCAGTATTCCAACATGATAACGACCCCAAACACACCTCCAAGACGACCCCTGCCTTGCTAAAGGTGATGGACTGGCCAAGCATGTCCATCACCAGACCTAAACCCTATTGAGCATCTGTTGGGGATCCTCAAAGGGAGGGTGGAGGATCACAAGGTCTCTTACATCCACCTGCTTTGTGATGTCGTCATGGAGGAATGGAAAAGGACTCCAGCGGCAACCTGTGAAGCTCTGGTGAACTCCATGCCCAAGAGGGTTAAAGCAGTGCTGGAAAATAATAGTGGCCACACAAAATATTGACACTTTGGGCCCATATTGGACATTTTAACTTAGGGGTGTACTCACTTTTGTTGCCAGCAGTTTAGACATTAATAGCTGTGTGTTGAGTTGTTTTTAGGGGATAGCAAATGTACACTGTTATACAAGCTGTACACTCACTACTTTACATTGTAGAAAAGAGTCATTTCTTCAGTGTTGTCACATGAAAGATATAATAAAATCTTTACAAAAATGTGAGGGGTGTACTCACTTTTGTGACATACTGTAAATACAGTGAAGAGGAAATACAGGAATCTCCCATGCAAAAAGTTCACAAGCAATCACATACATTTCCACCAATAAATCAAAATCCCTCATTAGCATTATTTGTAAAGCAAACAACCAAGGACACTAAAATCACTCCATAATAATGGGAAAATAACAATCAAACCATCAGATAAAGCGGGAAATATTGTCCTAATGGACAATGAGAGATACACAAACATGTCTCAAAAGATCTTAAAAATGGAAAATGCTTAAACAAGATCCAGTTAGCATTGATTGACACACTTCACCAAGAAATTTTTTTTTTAAATTGGTGGATGCAGCAATCAATGAGGGAATAATTTCCAGTGAACTATGGGAGTACTGTGCATACGTACGAAACATCCTTGTACACCTACATTTTATGCACTCCCAAAAGCCCATAAGATATGATTAATCCCCCAGGGAGACCAATTGTCTCTTGAAGGGGATGTATCTCGAAGGGGGTGAGCCAAGTAATTGATGCACACTTGAGACCTCATGTCACAAGTTTGGCATCACACACAAAAGACACAATACAGTACATCTTCTACAAATGCTAGATGACATAGAGATACTGGAAACAGTTTTCTTAGTAACCATAGATGTGGAATCACTGTACAACAGTATTCCACATGACAAAGGACTCTCTGCAGTTAGATATGTTCTATGCCAACACAGCATGGAGGACTGGAAGTTCAATTAATTTATCCTACAAATGCTTGAATATATATTGTATCACAATGTGTTTTCATTTAAAGGACCCCACTACCTCCAGGTATGTGACTTAGCGATTGGGACTAGCTGTGCCCCGTCCTACGCCAACCTATACCTGAGGGTGTGGGAACAGGATTTCCTGTCCAGCGATGACTTGTCTATTTAAACCTGCCACATTTTGATGTGGCAGAGGTACATAGACAATATTTTTACTGTTTGGACAGGTTCAGAACACCTACTCAAGGAATGTTTAGACAAAATGAACCAAAATGATTGGAATCTGTTTTTTACAATGACGCATGATCAAAAACAGGTAACGTTTTTGGATAGCTACATCCGTAAGGATTCAATTGGACGACACAGCAGCAAGCTATACAGAAAGGAGACGGCAGGTAACACTTTGTTGCAAGCCAATAGCTTCCACCCACAATTGCTTAAAAACAAAATTCCTTTTAGCCAATTTCTGCATATTAGACGGAAGAGGTATACCATGTGGAGGCACTCAATGCCCAAAGGGGTCCTTGTGTGCAACATGACGGTGAAGTTGTTTGGCTTAACACTATAGGGGAGCCGTTAATATGTTTAATATGTTTTACTTAAAGTAAGTGTATGGAGAAGAGATGCATTCATTTCAATGTATAAGAAACAGATATGAATGTAATGTTGGTTGTCTGTCTATACTTACAGAGTGGTAAAAAACTTCATTGAAGAAGACTGTTTTGAATGTTGAAACGTGTTGAAATCCTAGCATTCTGTAGCATTCACCACAAAAAGAAAGTGTCGCATGAATGAAGGATCCCAACAAATAACTGGAATTACCACTATGGGCTAAGTTATGCTTTATTGTATGAAATGAGCTGGAAATAGCTCTGCCGTATTTGATCGAGCCCTTAATGTTCCAACACATTGACCAAGTGTGTTGAAAATATAATGTTTTTGGCATTTTAAATTGTGACATCCCCCTTTGTGGGGATATGTTCTCTTTCCTTTTATATGGAATTGAACAAATGTAAACCTTTTTAATAGTACTTTTTTCCTTTGAAATGAATTGCCTACACAATCCCAAACAAAAGAGGATATAAGCCTTGATAGAATTAGGCTGTGGCCCACCAAAACGGAAAATAAAATGCTTCATGCATCACCTGACTTCTTGAATTACCTCTAAGTGACCTGTAACAAGCCTCTTCTGTATTATTTCCTTTGGAGTGCACCAAGGACTGTGACTGTAACATATGCAGAGACCTCATTATATTTTTATGCAGTCCTAACAGAATAATGTATACTGTATGTTTAAGGTCCTTTTTTTTTTACAAGGAAGTGGTCAAGTTACTGGGGCCCATCATAAGTGTTAACAATATTGTTGGCTATTATTTGTACAAGTACAAACTGAGAAGCATACCTGTTAATTACCTAAAGTGTAACTAAATTTAACTTTTAAAATCTGTGAGTAGGCAGGTTTTTTTATTGCAGATGATTTGCAATGGCTCTACTGCAATAAAATAAACCTACCTGCCTGCTCACAGTCCTGGAATGTAAACTGAGTTGAGCATGTGCAGCTCAGTTTACATTTGGGCACAGTGCCTGTGTGCCAGGATGACTACATTCCTGCACATATGGGGAAGTGATGTCATCCTGCACCACCAAATCAAGATGACAGAAAACCGGCACCTGGAAGAATCTGAGGAGAAGATCCCTGCATCAGCAAGGAATCTCCCAGGCTTTAGCACCAATAAAGCGAAAGTGAGAATCAATGAGATTAGTACCACTTTAATACTTACTCAATATGTACACTTTGTTAAACTTTTTGTGACCATATTTTTTTAAAGCTTAGATGCCCAGTTAAGCGGCATCAGTATGCATCAGTTAACTTGAGAATAACTGAATGACTAATTTTTCATTTGGTCCTAGAACTGGAAACATACAGTACAGTTGCATATTCCTTGCTCTCTATTGCAAGGTCTTATTAACATTCCCATGGCAAGGGGCATTTTACATTTGGACTATGTGTAAAAATCATAGTTTTTTTGCTAGAAAATTACTTAGAACCCCCAAACATTATATATGTTTTTAGCAGAAACCCTAGGGAATAAAATGATGGTAGTGGCAACTTTTTATGTCACGCGGTATTTGCGCAGCCATTTTTCAAACGCAATTTTTTTTTGGAAAATAAAACGTTGTATTAATTAAAAAAAAAAAAAAAAAACACTAAAGTTAGCCTGATTTTTTTGTATAATGTGAAAGATGATATTACGGCAAGTAAATATATACCTAACATGTCACGCTTTAAAATTGCGCACACTCGTGGAATGGTGCCAGACTTCAGTACGTAAAAATCTCCATAGGCAACGCTTTAAAAATGTTTACAGTTTACTAGAGTTACAGAGGAGGCCTTGGGCTAGAATAATTGCTCTCACTCGTTTGCGGTGATACCTCACAGGTGGGATTTAAATGCTGTTTACATATGCGGGAGCGACGTATGTATATGTTCGCTTCTGCGTGCGAGCACGGGGGGGGGGACGCTTTAGTTTTTTTTTGTTAATTTTTTTAACTCTTTCCCTTTAGATTTTGATCACTTTTATTCCTAGTACACGTAATGTAAACATCCCTTGTAATATGAATAGGGCATGACAGGTACTCTTTACATCGAGGTTTATAAGTCCCCATATCTCGACTCTAGACTGGCAGGCCTGAAATAAAAAAAGTTAAAAATAATCTCTTCTTTCCAGCTGAGGAAACAGCAGTGTTTATATCTGCTGAGGCTGGACATGACGTCATGACATCACGCCTGGCCTTCGAAGGTCATAGAAATGCCCGGGGACTATCTGGTCCTCCATCAGCTATATGGTAAATAGCCGCCGGATGATTCATTCTCCGGCTCTCTGATCGCACAAGCGATCCAATAGAAGCACCGGAGGGTGGCAGGAGGGGGGACTTGTAAAAACAATCAAGCGGCTGAACAGCTGCTATGATTGTTTTCATATGACAGGGAATCGCTGGCTGAAAAATAAGATATCTGAATGATGCCAACCACTTAAACTCCAGGAAGTGAAGTCCACCTAAGGAGAAGTGGTTAAAGAACATATGACAAGCACACTAACATTTGTATTTTATATGTAAAAATGGCCCTGCTCATAAGCAGGGTATTATGTAATTTTAAGGCATTGGATTAGGTAAACAGATCGTCAAAAATGAAAATAAAAAATACATTCAAATCATAGGCTAAATAAATTAATTTTAATTTAATTAAACAAAATCAGTTATAAATCAATAGCTATGTTAAAAGCCTCAGATGGAGATGGTTGCCACAATGCTGTATCTTGGCCTAGGCCAACAAGGCCCAGGCCTAGGGGCAGCACTTTGCTGGGGGGGGGCAGCAAAAAAGCTGATGGAGCTGCACTGATATGCTGCCCTGATGGGCACTAATAGAATGCACTGATAGCCACTGATGAGGCAGGACTGATAAGCTACACTGATAGGGCTGCACTGATAAGGCAGCACTGATGGCCACTGATATGATGTACTGGTGGCCACTGATGGGGCTGTACTGAAGTCCACTGATGAGGCTGCACTGATATGCTGCACTGATGAGGCTTCACTGATGGGCACTGATAGACTATGGTTGTGGTCTGTGGTTTACAGATGACAGGGCGGGTCATAAACAGGAAAGGGTGTGGCCTTTCCAGGACAGGGTGGGTCATATTTAAATTAGGGGTGCCCAAGTTTAATCAGGCCTAGGGCAGCACAAAACCTAAATACTCCACTGGGTTGCCATTATGCAGTTGCAGGAATACATACTAATTCCATTAATGAAGTTACCCACAGTAATGTCAAACAGGATGTATTACAGGAGTGGAAGAATGGTGGCATCCACTTGTGGTTGTTTACTTACACTGCTTTTTGACGGGTTTCTTTTAGGTGCCAAACCTTACCTTAGTAGGAGCAACGTAGACCACAACTCCATCATTGCTTTCAGTCAACACTTTCTCCATGCAGTAGTAAGAGGCATAGGTTTTTCCTGAAGAGGTGGGAGCCACTATCACAGCAGATTCATTATTGTCCACCACATCAAGGAGTTCCCTCTGAGCCAAGAAAATTATATTAACAGTTGTCTCTCTAATTCAGATAAATATACTTCTGCAGTAGCCTTTTACCAGTGTAATGGCCACACACAGATTCCTAAAGTGCAATAAGTTTTTATGTAAGAAAATGCTTTGCCCTGAAAAATTATGTTGATCCTCTCTGGAGTTATACAAGATTGCTAACCATTGAGATAACAGAAGTCACATTTTCACTTCCTTTAAAACCCTGAAAAATATGAACTCTAATGCTTTACTCTTGAATGCAAATCTGGCAATCTGAGGACCCCAAATACAGATAATAAGAACATTCTGCTCTAAATTATTTCTGCTCTAAATATTTAAACATACAAATGAAATTAGTTTAAGAAAGGTTTTAGCCATTTAGCAGGATATTTTAAACCTACCTGCCAAGTATCTGGTATAAAATGCTGAACCCTTGGATCTGGATCTGTCCTCTCATCTTTCTTTAAATATGGACCCATATACTGCATCTGGAAACGAGATGACCCAACTCCAACTGCATACTTACTCTCTGTACTTTCAGACCTGGTTACCTGAAATTGCAACCCAGATGTACATAAAAAACACATCTTTTTTTTTCTACTATTTTCACTATTTAAGAAAAGCCATATACCAGAATAAAGGCTATCGTTTTGCAGTCTCCGAAAGACACATCAGGATTAATTTATTAAAGGAGCAGAGGCTGTTAATGTTGAAATGTGTATGTTCACTACACAATGTAAATGATAGTAAATAATGTAAACCTGTGTTTACTTTGAATATTCAATCACTTGCAGGGCAATTTAAAAAAAAAATGGATTTTTACTAGCAAGGTTAATTATAAAGTGATTGTAAAGTCACCTGTTTTTATGATCACCTGCTCCGTGCAATTGTATTGCAAACAGCAGTCCTTTACCTCCTCTGGTATCCTCTGCCGGCACTCCCTGCCCCTTCTTCTTACGAGTGCCCCCTCAGCACAATGTCTTCTTAGGGGGCACCTGCGCAGGTGCACTCCCGAGCCGTGCTGTGTGCATCCATAGACACACACAGTGCACTTCCCCCACTGCCTCCTCACAGAATTTGTCTGACAGCAGCAGGAGTCTATGGCTCCCGTTGCTCTCAGTGTCTCCCATGAAATCTGGAACAGAAGGAACAGTGATTCAGCCAGGGGAGCCAGGTAAGTGTTTAGGGACGTGGGGGAGAGGAAACAGGTAGTGGGCGTTTTTAACTTCATGCATAGAATGCATTAGGGTAAAAAAAGCTTAGGCATTAGAACCACTTAAAGTTAATGCAGCTTCATCTTATTTACTAATAAATTAATCCCAGATGATAAGTGACATGAAATTGCCATCATCCCATATAGTCAATACAAAAAAATAACACTAAAAAGTGTTGTTCTCCTCTAAAAAAGGGGGGGATTTTTAAGGCAATGAAAAAAATATAGAAAAAACAAATACATAGCAACAATGTAAAAAACTATGAAAGTTTATTGAATACAATTAGGATAAAAAAATGACAATGGAGTCAAACTGGAAGTAATTCCTAACATCCTGATCCTAAATCCCATGGCCAAGAATGGAAGAAACCACAATTGGTCATGGATGACAAAAGGCCACAATGGATGAATACAATGAAACAGTGGAAAAGAATAAGAGGAAACAAGGGATGCACCACTCCCGCCCTGGGATGACAACCCTAGGGGAGGGAGAATATTGAATCCAACGCGCTTCAAACTGGTTATTGAACTTCTAAGTTCTGATCTTCATCAGGGATATAAAGATTAGTGATCCCTTTTTTTTCCTTCCAAGTCTTCCTGTTCTCAATTATTTTGATGTATATCTGCAAAAATCCAAAAATCTTTAAAATGGCTGATGGCCAAGAGAGGAGAAGGCGAAGCCCAGAGGCTAAACCGGATATCCCGTCTGGTAGGAATGTCTGCCCGTCCAGTAGGGTCACGGGGTGTGGATAGACAAAAGTACCCCCTAAAGTGTGGTGCAAAGGAAAGGGTCCCCAATAATGAAGCGTCAGGTCCAAAATGTAGCAGGCTTCCCATAAGCAAAGAATATCACAGAGTCCCTAGTGACTCTAAGCTGTACACATAATGTGATACAGTCTGCATGCACGAAATCCCCTTTCCGCCTCCTTTAACATGGGAGAGCGGAGGGTAATGGCGCCAACGCGCGACATCTTATTTACTAAGCTAAGTGAACATTTTCTATTTCATTTAGTGAATCACCTCTATGGTTTCAACTTATATTATGTACTTTTTGCAGAACTAAAAAGTTAAAGTTTGTCAAATACGATTAAAAATGTGTGTGCCGCAACATAATACAAATTTTTTTAATGTAAGTGGAACTTCAAAGTGATTGTAAAGTCTAGTTTTTTTTTTTTAAATAACAAACATGTTACTTACCTCCTCTGTGCAGTTGGTTTTACACAGAGCAGCCTGGATCCTCCTCTTCTCGGGTCCTTCGTTGCTGTTCCTAGCCCTTCCCTTTTGTCGAGTGCCCGCACAGCAACCAGCTTTCTATGGAGGCACCCGAGCCGAGCTGCAGCTCCGAGTGTCTATTCAGATATAAAGCTGTGGTTTGGCCCCGCCCTATGGTTTGGCTCTCTTGATTGGCTAACTGACTTTGATTGACAGCCAAGGGAGCCAATGGTGCAACGGATGTGTCTCAGCCATTCAGGAGGGGGAGTCCCTAACGGGTGAGAAACTGGTGGACATCGCTGGACAGAGATGGGGCTCAGGTAAAGTATTAGGGGGTGCTGGGGAGGCTGCTTCACACAGAAGGCTTTTTATCTTAATGGCATAAAGATAAAAAAACCTTCTGACTTTACAACTCTTTAAGCAGGAAAAAAAAACATTTCACAAACAGACAGGATTGTAATGCAGAAGAGACATCCACATTTTGGACATGCCGAGATGAACGCACACCTGCGCATACACAGGAGTGACTTCATATCAGAAGAGGACCATAGAAAGTGGGCAAGGATCCGTACCGGAAGCCGATCTAGACAAAGATGACCACAGCCAGCAGAGAGCTCTAGGATACTGTAGTGCTGAAGAGAAGGTAGGTATAGCTCTGCTTTAACCTCTTCAATACCGGGCACTTTTCCCCCTTCCCGCCCAGGCCAATTTATAGCTTTTAGCGCTGTTGCATTTTTAATGACAATTGCGCAGTTATGCAACATTGTACCAAATTTATGTCATTTTTTTTACCACAAATAGAGCTTTCTTTTGGTGGTATTTGATCACCGCAAGGTTTTTTCTTTTTTGCTAAACAAATAAAAAAATGACCGAAAAGTTTGAAAAAAAAAAAGTTTTTTTTTTGTTTATGTTATAAAATTTTGTAAATAGATATGTTTTTTCCTGGACTGATGAGCACTGATGAGGCTGCACTGACAGGCACTGATGAGGAGGCACTGATGGGGTGGCACTGATGAGGTGGCACTAATATGCGGCACTGATAGGTAGCACTGATATGCAGCATTGGTGGGCACTGATAGGCGGCACTGCTGGGCACTGATAGGCAGCATTGATGGGCACTGATAGGCAGCACTGATGGGCACTGATAGGCGGCACTGATGGGCACTGATAGATGGCACTGATGGGCACTGATCGGCACTGATGGGCGGCATTCATGGGTACTAATAGGTGGCACTGGTGGGCAATAATGGGCACTGGTGGGCGGCACTGATAGATGGCAATGATGGGCACTGGTGGGCAGCACTGATGGGGAGGGCACTGACGGGCTCCCTGAGCCCTGATTACCATCCCTGGTGGCCATGGTGGGCATCCCTGGGGTCATGAGTGGGCATCCCTGGTGGTTCTAGTGGCAACTCCCCCCAAGGGTCTGCACTGGTAATCAATGCTCTGATTACCAGTGCAGACCCCACCCCCCGTCAGGAGAGCCGCAGATCGGCTCTCCTCTACTCGTGCCTGTCAAGCACGAACTGAAGAAAGCCGATCAACGGCACTTCCTATTTACTACGTGACCAGCTGTAATTGGACACAGCTAGTCACATGGTAAAGAGCCTACGTCAGAGTGACACGCCGCATCACAGATCGCCGCTCTGCGCACCCCCTGGGGGCACGCAGAGCGCATTATCCTGCCGCCATCATATGACGTCCAGTCAGGATAATGTAACCACCTTCCCGCCATCATTTGTCTATATGGCGGGTGCAAAGTGGTTAAAGGATACGTCTAGGCAAAGCATAACTAACGCTAAACCTACTCTGTGCCACATTCTAAACCTAATTTATCTAACCCTGTAAAGCAAAAGTCGCTATTTACATCTTAACTTGCATAAGACATTGAATTACCTGTAGGTAATGCAGTTGTCTGGTTAGGTTTTCAAATCCTAAGTGAATAAGAAAAGGAGACACCTTTTTTTGCTCTTCACCTTGTGACATATCCTGGTTATCATTAACAATTGCCTGTATCAGCTTCATCATTTCCACAACAATTCTCTGATCTCTTGTTTCTTTATCTGCTGTAAATAAGCAAAACAACAAAAACAAACATAGTATTAAAAAAAAAAACAGTATTGTATAATTTTATTTGATTAACATTGTTGTCCATGTGTCTTGTACAACAGGCATTAGAACAGTTTTGATACCCGAAGAGAATAATAGGAGTCCAGTCTTTGTAACACAACATTGCAGCAGTGCACTAGGAATTTTAGAAGCTAAAATTAACCACTTCTGGACCAAGCCCATTTCTGCCACATGTTGTTTACAAGTTAAAATCAGTATTTTTTGCTAGAAAATTACTTAGAACCCCCAAACATTATATATATATATATATATATATATATATATATATATATATATATTTAGCAAAGACTCTGGAGAATAAAATGGTGGTCATTGCAATATTTTTTGTCACGCTGTATTTGCGCAGCGGTCTTTCAAACGCCATATTTTTGGGAAAAAATAAATTTCACTGCATTTAAAAAAAACTGAACAGTAAAGTTAGCCCATTTTTTTTGTATATTGTGAAGGATGATGTCACGCTGAGTAAATAGATACCTAACATGTTACGGTTTAAAATTGAGCACACCCGCGGAATGTCGACGAACTACGGTCAATAAAAATCTCCATAAGCGACGCTTTAAACATTTTTAACAGTTACCAGTTTGGAGTTACAGAGTAGCTCTTTTTTTTTTTAATTATTGCTCTCCCTCTGGCAACCGCGGCGATACCTCTCATGTGTGGTTTCAACAGTGCTTTCATTTGTGGGAGCGACTTCCATATACGTTTTCTTTTGTGCGCAAGCTCGCGGCGACGGGGGCGCTTTAAATTTTTTTTTCCCTATTTATTTTATTACATTTTTTCAATTTTAGAACAGGTTTTTCCCAAAAAAAAAAAATCTGATCACTTTTATTGCTGTCACAAGCAACATAAACATCCCTTGTGACAGTAATAGGCAGTGACAGGTACTCTTTATGGAGGGATCGGGCTACTAAAAGACCCTAGACCCCTCCATTGCACTTCAATGTATTCAAAATACTGAAAATGTCATTTTTGAATACTGTCACTCTTTAAAATTCCACACCTTTAGCCACAGAGTAACCCGAATGTGACGTCATGAACGTCGCTTCCGGGTTACATTTTCGGAGACCTGATCGAAGCCGAATCCGGCTTCATTCGGGACTCCAACCAGCCAGCGGAGTTGCTGGGTGGTTGCTTGGGTCTCCCGGTGGGACAGGAGACCCGGGCAGAGCCGTGGGAGGGGGGGCATCCCCTCCTGCTCGCTGAAGTAACAACCGAGTGGCTTCCAAGCCCCATTGGCCATTATCACCTGAAAGTTGATCGCCAGCTCTAAAAAATGGTACCGGGATGATGCCTCTAGCTGCAGGCATCACCCCGGTACAACCACTTCTTGCAGCCGACATAGGGCTACGTCGATTTGCGGGAAGTGGTTAAGTGTGAAAAAAGTTTCTCCCATACCCCTTAAGCCTCATACACACGCTGAGAATATCGGCTGAATGATCATTTAATTTTTTATTTTTTTTGCATGCTAGTCTCATATCAAAAATGAAGATGGTACTTAACTTACAAAAATTCTCGTAGGAACTGATGTAATGTGTTATATTGTATTGTAATATTTTCTTTCGTTTCCAAGCATGCGCAGTATAGTAATTTTATCAGTTGACCTCCAGGTATATAATCAAGAAAGCCATGAATAAAATGATTATAAGGTATTTATACGTTCAGTGTTACTGTATTGAGCAAGAGGGCTCTGCTTGTGCTTGCCAAAGTGGACTTTCTTTCTAAATAGTGGTGAGGGGTTTAAATTATATTCTACTGCTACTAAAAGCCACCAAAGTACATGTGGCTCAGAATCATACTTTCTCTTACGTCCTCCGACAGTCGCCGCCTCTTCATATTCGTCACATATGGGGTATTAGACTTTGCTCCGAAGGAGTAGCTAGGCAACAGAATATGTTAACATTAAAGCTTTTAACATATCCCACCCTCAAGGGGTGGTCCCCTCAGTCAATACCCTCCTACTTCCTGCAACCATATCTCAGTTTCAATGTCTAGCTTGTCAGGAGTGGCTGGCTCTCTCTGTGCTGGGGCTTTGTGCCCCAGACTCTTTCTTCTTTTTTGATTTTTTGTTTGAGTTTTCTCTCTACCTTTACTTAGCTGTTCTTTTGTCAGCATTAGTTAGTTCTTCGGATGAAGAGGATCATGCGGGCTGGGTCTCGGGCTGATCCCCCTGGTCGCAGGTCGTGGGTCAGTGGCTTCCCAGCCTGCCATCGAGCGTTCAGCCAGGTAACGCTCCTGGCACAGTGAACGACCCATCCCTGTTCGGTGCAGGGATGATTGGTGAGGTGGCTACCTCACTGGACGCTGTGCGGTTTCTTAACCCCCATTCTGTGCGTCTTGTATGCGACTCTCCCTGCCTCATGTGCAGCGGCTTGTTCGCCTGTGCGGGTCCCCCAAGCCACTGTGAGGTAAGTGTATCTATGTGGGGACCTGTCTGTCTGGGGGGGTGTCAGTCTGGGACTGTGTAACCTGCCTCTATTCACACTGTTTGTCTCCCTATCTCTCGGCTGCATGCTGTGGGCTGCAAGGGGGGGGGGGGAGCTGTGTGACACTGTGTGTGTCAGCCTTGTCAGTGTGAGAAGCTGTGTGCTGTGGGGCATGTTTTGTGGCATGTTTGGGCATTATACAGCGATCGCTGCGGCGAACTGACATGTTTTTTTATACATGGATGACATGTGTGCATTACTGTACTGTGGAGCGGCGGTTTCGGCGCTAAATGGCGCCATTTTGCCTACACTCGCTCCGGCCGCATGTTCTACATGCATGGCGGCCATTTTCTTGTAGCCTCCCATAGGCTTTGATAGAGCGCCCTGGCAGCATCACTTCCTCTTCTCCAGGGACACGAGGCAGCAGCAGCGGCGAGGGTCTCCTCAGGTTATATCCTTCCTATCCATTGCCTGTGTCAGTTTTATTGTCCCTCTGGGGGTCTCATTGTGCTTGTGTGTGGTGCGGTGGGCTGCGCTCGCCGCGCTTGTTAAAGGGGCAGTTAACCCTTTATTATCCGGCATTTGTTATAGGGGCAATGGATTCTCAGGAGGGCAAATTTCCTACCGCCTTGGTGGAAAGCCAGGGGACCGCTGTTTCCCCCCCAGGGGGGGATTTAGCCACTATTGTGGCTGGCCTTGCTGCTCAGGTGCAGATGCTGGTGGCTGCTCAATCTACTAAAAGACCCAGGGTTTCTCTTTCCTCTGATTCTGAGGGTGAAGGTGATGGGGCTGTTATGGCGGGGGCCTCCTTATCGGGGTCCCGCTCCTCCCTGGATCTAGTGGGGTCCGAGGTGGAGGCTGATGTTGAAGGGGTTGATAATTCTCCCCCTGGCTCGTCTGAAGAGCTTGCAATCATGGATGAATTGATTGCTTCCATAAAGCAAACGCTGCGTTTGCAGGATGAAGTGTGTCCCCCCGCTGCCTTGGCGGCTTATGGGACGCAGAGAAAACGCAGGACGCCGCAGGTTTTTCCCTGCAATGATGATTTTCAGCGCGCTGTTAAGGAACAATGGCGCAATCTGCGCAAACCTTTTGCTGTACCTAGTAGGTTCAAGCTGCGTTATCCTTTCTCGCCTTCCACTGATGAAAGGTGGTGTGTGCCACCCCCAGTGGATCACGCAATTGCGGTTTTAAACAAATCCACTGCGATTCCTGCAGAGGATTCCCCTGTGTTCCGTGATGCCACGGATAGGAGATTGGAGTCTCTTGCCCGTCACACTTATTCTGTTACGGGTTCTATGCTTAAGGCTCTGTTTGCCTCTCTCATGGCAGCCCAGGCGGTCGCAAGTTGGACGCAGATGCTTAGGCGCGTCCTAGTGGCCGATTCGGCCTCGCCGGCGACCCTGGATATGGTGGATCAAATCCACCAGGGTGTCATGTATCTGTGTGATGCGGACTTGGACCTAGTCCCGTGGCTGCACGTGTGCACAGCGTGGCGGTGTTGTCTCGCCGCCTGGTTTGGTTGAAATGTTGGTCGGTGGACCAGTCTTCACGTAAGACCTTAGCCAATCTGCCTTATGATGGGTCTCGCCTTTTTGGGGAGTCCTTGGATGTGTTGATTAAGGGGATCACCGGAGGTAAGAGCACTCTCTTGCCCCATTTCCCCAAGGCTAAGGGGGCTTCTGGGAAGAAGCATGCTAATTTTCGGCCCCCTCAGGGGTCCTTTCGTGCCTTTCGGTCGCACTACAAGGGCAAACCGTTCAAAGGTCAAGGCTCTCAGAAGAAGCCCTGGTCTGGGAAACAGAAGTCCGGTCAATCCGGTTCCGCAGCCCATAACAGTGCGGCCTGAAGGGGCGCCCTCACCCAGTTTTGGGGTGGAGGAAAGCTTGCTCGGTTTTCTTCAGCCCTGGTTGGCCCGCGTGCGGGACAGATGGGTTCAGGAGATCGTTCGATCTGGTTACAAGATCGAGTTTCTCTCTCGGCCGGAGAGCAGATTTTTTCCCTCAAATCTTCAACTGTCTCCGGAGCGTTTACGGGACCTGCACCTGGCGGTGCGGGACCTGAGGGCTCAGGGAGTGGTAGTTCCGGTGCCTCATCGGGACAGATTTCGGGGGTTTTATTCCAATCTGTTCACCGTGCCCAGAAAGGAGGGCAAGGTTCGTCCAATTCTGGACTTGAAGGCTCTGAACCGCTCTGTGCGGTTTCGCAAGTTCCGCATGGAATCCCTGCGGTCGGTGGTGGCTGCCCTGGTTCCGGGGGAATTCATGGCCTCCATCGATTTGAAGGATGCGTATCTTCACATCCCCATTTTCGAGGGTCACCAGAGGTACCTTCGATTTGCCATTGCGGAGGATCACTACCAGTTCGTGGCGTTGCCTTTTGGTCTCGCCTCGGCTCCGCGGGTCTTCACCAAGGTGCTTGCACCGGTTCTGGCCTTATTGAGGGCCCAGGGCATTTCTGTCCTGGGGTATCTGGACGACATTCTGGTTCGGTCTGCGACCAGCCTGGGTCTGGAGAAGGACCTGTCTGTCACGATGCAAACTCTGCAGGAGTTTGGTTGGACGATAAATTTTCCAAAGTCGCACTGAGTCCGTCGGTTCGTCTTCCCTACCTGGGAATGATTCTGGACTCGGTGCAGGCGAAGGTCTTCCTGCCGGAAGACAAACTCAGAACTCTTCAGGAGGAAGTCAGGTCCCTCAGGGACGTTCCGCACTCGTCTCTGCGGACGTGCATGAGATGTCTGGGATTGATGGTCTCGGCCTTCGAGGCGATTCCCTTCGCCCAGTTTCACAAGCGGAGATCCTGTCTATGTGGGACGGGCGACCTCAATCTCTGGATCTTCAAATCTCGTTGAGTCATCGCACCAGGAGAGACCTTCTGTGGTGGCTCCAGTCCCCGTTGGTATCCGGGGGCAAGTCGTTTCGTCCTATCTCGTGGACGGTAATCACCACGGATGCCAGCCTGTCGGGCTGGGGTGGTGTTCTGGGCATTCTGTCCGCCCAGGGGACTTGGTCGGAGGGGGAGTCCTCCCTTCCGATCAACATTCTGGAATTGCGTGCGATAAATCTATGTCTTCGTCGCTGGACGGACCGGCTGCAGGGCTGCCCGGTTCGGGTGCAGACGGACAATGCCACGGCGGTGGTCTACATCAACCACCAAGGGGGCACCAGGAGTGCCCGAGCGGCTCGAGAAGTGGCCGACATTCTGTCTTGGGCCGAGACTCATGTCCCGGCGATAACGGCGGTTCACATTCCGGGGGTGGAGAACTGGCAGGCGGACTATCTGAGTCGCCAGACCCTGGATCAGGGGGAATGGTCTCTCCACCCGGCTGTCTTCCAGACGTTGTGCGCGAAGTGGGGTCTTCCAGATGTGGACCTGTTCGCGTCTCGTCTCAACAACAAGGTGAGAAGGTTTGTGGCAAGGACGCGCGACCCTCGGGCAGACGCGTCGGACGCGTTAGTGGCCCCGTGGCATCAGTGCAGGCTGATGTACGCGTTTCCACCGATTCAGTTGCTGTCCAGGTTCCTTCGCAGGTTACACTCGGAACGCAGCACGGTGATTCTTGTGGCACCGGACTGGCCTCGCCGGTCCTGGTACGCAGACCTCGTGAATCTGGCGGTCGACGCCCCGTGGCGTCTGCCTCTTCGAGACGATCTCCTGTCTCAAGGACCGATATTCCATCCTGCTTTACAGTCGCTGGCTTTGACGGCCTGGCTGTTGAGACCGAGGTCCTGAAAGAGAAGGGTCTCTCCCCAGAGGTCGTTCATACCTTGATCAACGCGAGGAAGTCTTCCTCGGGGAAGGTTTATTACCGTACTTGGAAGGCCTATTTTGCCTGGTGTGAGTCCAGGGGGTTTTCACCCCGCACGTACTCGGATTCCCGAGTGCTGTCCTTCCTTCAAACGGGTTTCGATCAGCGTTTGGCGCTGGCAACGATAAAGGGTCAGGTGTCTGCGCTGGCCGTTCTGTTTCAAGGTCCCGTGGCTTCCAACTCCTTGGTTGGCACTTTTGTTCAGGGAGTGCGGCATCTGGTTCCTCCTAGGAGGGATCCTCTGCCCCCTTGGGACTTGAATCTCGTTCTATCTGTGTTACAACGTGCTCCTTTTGAACAGATCAGGGAGATCTCGTTGTCTATGTTGTCCAAAAAGGTCGCCTTTTTGGTTGCGATCACTTCGGCTCGCAGGGTGTCGGAGCTGGCGGCTTTGTCCTGCAAGTCTCCGTATCTGGTTGTTCATTTGGATAAGGTGGTCTTGCGACCTAATCCTTCTTTTCTTCCGAAGCGAGTTTCGGAATTCCATCTTAATGAGGATATTGTCTTGCCCTCGCTGTGCGCGAAGCCTAAACATCCAAAGGAGGTGCGATTACATTCTTTGGATGTTGTTCGGGCGATAAGGGTTTACCTTAAATCGACTGAGTCTTTTCGAAAGACGGACTCCTTGTTTGTTCTTCCAGAGGGTCCTCGGAAGGGCATGGCGGCGTCGGCCTCTACCATCGCCAAATGGATCAGACAGACCATTGAACAGGCCTATGCCTTGCAGGGGAAGGTTCCCCCTGTGCCTGTGAAGGCGCACTCTACTAGATCTCTGAGTACGTCTTGGGCCTGTCGTCATGGGGCTTCTGTAGCCCAGGTGTGTAAGGCGGCGACTTGGTCGACCGTGCACACTTTCACAAAATTCTACAAAGTAGATGTTCAGGCATCGGCGGATGCTTCCTTTGGCCGCAAGGTTCTTAGTGCGGCGATTCCCTAGGGTCCCTTGTTGGGGACCACTGGCTGTTGGGATAAGTTTTTTATCCCCTGGTTATTTGTCTTCTCCTGGGTTGTTGCTCCTGTTGAGCACCTGTTTTTTCCTGTTGCCCAGCTGGGTTCCTTCCTTTGGTAAGGTTCCTTTCTTTGATGTGGAGACTGCGTTGCCTTTCGGCGCGGATGCGTTTCCCACCCCTCATGTTTGCACTGCTTTGGGACGTCCCCATATGTGACGAATATGAAGAGGCGGCGACTGTGGGAGGACGTAAGAGAAAACGGAATTTTTGTAAAATCTTACCTGTAAAATTCCTTTCTCTGAGTCCTCCGACAGTCGCCGCCCCCGCCCCTCTTTTGGGGTTTGGTTGTATACTCTACTGCTATTCCACTGATTTATAGCAATATGGTTGCAGGAAGTAGGAGGGTATTGACTGAGGGGACCACCCCTTGAGGGTGGGATATGTTAAAAGCTTTAATGTTAACATATTCTGTTGCCTAGCTACTCCTTCGGAGCAAAGTCTAATACCCCATATGTGACGAATATGAAGAGGCGGCGACTGTCGGAGGACTCAGAGAAAGGAATTTTACAGGTAAGATTTTACAAAAATTCCGTTTTTCGTCGAAGGATAAATCCAATCTGTGGCATCATGAACCATGGTTTTGATGGAAGGGATGTCAACAATAATTTTAAAACAACACTGTTTTTTACTTTTTCACCTACTGATTTACACAAGCTTATCTTATGAAGATCCATTATTTTCAAAAACTGTATGGAAAACAAGAAAACACAATAACAGTGACAATACTTACTGTTAACTTTACAGTGGTTAACCCACAGTGCAAAACAAGTTTCAAGAGCATGAAACTGTGCCTGCAGTTTTAAAGACTTTGTCTGCAAGCAACTGATGAACTGCTCTGCTTGTCTCATTCCATAGAAGATGTCACGTCTTATTTCTCCAGCAAGAAATGACGCTTTGGCTTTCCACCTTTCATTTTCCTTCTTCTCTTCCAGGGTTCTGGTCTTCTTCAGATTTTCTTCAATTATTTGGTCTTTTTTGCTCATCTAGAAATACAATTTGGATTATTATTTACGTGCAGGTACATCATTTTACAACTCAAAGGCCTTTTTTTGACACTTCTCAAATACATGTCACAATACATGTCTCAATACACGGTACTCTCTCGGACTAGCAGAAGTTCCTTTAAAGACTCTGTGAGTAAAATGGTTCATCCTACAATCACTAGGACAAATGTAGAGTAGCAAATCTGTATCATCCACTGCTTCCGCTGACAAATTAGAGTGGTGTATCATCCGGATTGTATTTCCAAAAGGGCTCAGTACAGCTTCCTGTGTTGTTGAGGATGTAGCACATCAAAAGGTTGAAAACAACACATCAAGGTGACAGAGCCAGTCAGTGAATAGAATAGGATCAAATCGGATGTCGGCCAGTAACAACAAGCACGTCTGTTGACAACCGCCGCACCATAGAGGAGACTGGAGGGTCTGATCGGGTCCACCGGAAAAACTGACAGGCGACCGATCAGTCTGCTAGTGTGAAAGGGGCCTTAGGGTCAGATGTTTTTATTTTTCATTATTGCTTTATCTAAATACTGTATATATTAGAATTTCCATGGAAGCCCTATAAAAGTAAATATTTTTACAGGGGTTGTGTCTTGAGGTTTTCTGCTGTAGACTCCAATATATTATTCATTTTTGTTTAACTATGAAAGGTGTGGGCTTTGAGGTCTGTTCTCAAATCTGATTGTTGTTCTAAAACACTGGTACACATTAGTCAATGGTAATGCTTTTATTGCAAGGTTTCTACAGTTCAAATTGAAGGTTATCAAATGTAATTCTTATACAAGGCAACAACTATAATCTTTGGCACTTAAGACAATATGGCTGATTTGGTACACACCATTGCAGTGACCTGATCATATAATAGTTTCTAGAAGAAGGAGCTTTTGGGAAGTAATTTGAAGAGCACTAACTGACTTAGTTGTAATAATTAGCAGGCATGTCCCGAACAAGAGGTCCAACCTAAGTAGAATAAACCTGCAAGGGGCTGCACTATATCTACTGAGGGTCTCAACAATGTAATGCCAATAGAAGATGACAACTTTTGGTCATTAAAGTAGAGTTCCACCCTAAAATGATACTTACCTCCATCTTCTCGCTCCGGGTCACCTGAAAAACAAATGGATAATCGCATTTTTTTTTTTTTTTTTTACTTACCTCGTAGAGAAGAAAATATACTTACCTTACTTCCTTCTTCCTCCCCTCGGCGGCCACGGCCCGTCGTCACTTCCTGGCTTTGCAATGATTCCTGGGAGCTGAACGTCATCGCTCCCAGGAATCATTGCGCCTGCACCGGCCCCGACGTCAGTTCCGGGGCGCGCGGGTCATTCCCTTCTAAACAGCTTCTGGGCATGCCCAGAAGCTGTGGAGGGATGACGCGCGCGCACCGGAAGTGACGCCGGGGCCGGTGCAGTGCATCGTGGGACTGAAGAAGACTTAAGAGGACGCAGAAGAGGATCACGCTGGCTTCAAGCTGCCCACACCTGAGATGGCAGCGCTGGACAATACTTTTTCAAGGTAAGTATTTGTCCTAAAAGGCAAGTTTAACCTGGGACAGATCAGAGGCTAGCCATTGTGGAATGTACTAGCCCTGACTGTCCCGGGGGTATTTTTATAAAAAAAAAGTATTCCAGGGTGGAACTCCACTTTAACATTACAGTCCTTGTGGCAACATATCATTTTTTATTGTTAAAAAATTCCATATTATAAGATAGTGTCTTAAAGCTCTCTAACCAAATTTTACCTATGAATTAAATGTTTTCATGCACAAAGATGCAGAATGGTTAATAGATTCTGAGAGAACAGATAGATTAATAATGTTTTAATGAAACCGAAAGTGATTAAAGTGAAAGTACAGCCTAATACTTTAAATTCTCCCCTGAAATCATTAATGTGAGCTGAGTTCAGCCTTATGTGTCAAAATTAAAAAATCACAGTTTTTCTCCCTTTATTTTGCAGTTTTAAGTGCTGTCACGTGACTTAAATTCCTCTTCCTTCTGAGTCCAAGAGCAGAAAGTGGGTGTGGTTACTGAAAGCCAGTGACATCACTTCCAGGGAGGAAGACTGTTCCTGTGTAGTCAGTGGGCGTATACAGGATGGGAGGAGCTGATCATAGGTTCCCACCCAGTGTTCTCTCATCAGTACGATGCATTGTACATCTTAATTCATGAGAAAATGAAGAAATAATTCACACAGGATACGGGGGGAGGGGGGATATACAGTATAGCTGTGCTGGGCTTTAAATGAAGACTACCATAGGAGAAAGTAGCTGGACAAAAGGGAGGGGGTACAGGCAACCACACTAAGTATACGTTTCCACTAGTGTGACTAGTCATGCCATTTAGGACACACAAAGTCGCATGACAAGTCACAGCCCAATGATTTCAATGGCACCCACTACATCTATGCGACTTTGAAAATCAGCGACTTTGAACAGGTACCTGCACTACTTTGATGCAACTTTTGATGTGACTTTGATCTAGAGAGTGTAAAGTTGGATCAAAGCTGCACTCAAAGTCACATCAAAGTCGCACTCTAGCCTAGTGACTATGTTTCCACTAGAGCGACTCTTAAGTTGTGCAATTTAGAGTGAGACATTGGATCAACGTCGTTAGATAAGACTTTCTAAGCTACACAAGCAGCTAGCCAGAAAATGAATAATATCAAAGATAAAGATATTTAACATACTATTAATAGGAAAAAAATAATTTTTGACTGGAGTTTCCATTTAAAGAGTACTTTTGGATAAAACAAAAAGTTGCATGCTAGGTCTGTAAAGAAAGTACCCCCTAGTAAGTCTGCCTTATATGATGTCTGACAGTTCATGAAGGGAATAATTATTTAAAACTGAATAAAATAAAATGAGAACAAAAGTGAAAGTACAAAACAAACTACGATTGACTCAAGGTGTGTTAAGTGGCATTCAAACGAATATGTCACTCAGAAAAGGAGACTCTTTTTCTGAAAGTCTCCTTTTCTGAGGATGTCTGTTGGGGGGGGGGGGGGGGGGGAAGGCATTGTGTAGAGCTGCTCTGTGACATCAACTTGTACAGTGGCCGTCCTACGGCGGTGTTGTGTATACTCATCATCGTTTGTTTGTTCCTACTGAACATGTAAGTGCAATAATTTTTAAATAAATTCATGTTTTAGTGGCGGTTCACACTAATGCGATCACAGACATCGCATATGATTCGGAGCGCACTGCTCCTAAAATCACATGTGATGTCTGTGCGGTGCAAATTCAGCTATACAGTTTGTATGGCTGAATTCGCACCACAATTGCAGTGAACTCGCACAGGACCCTTTTTTTGGTCCGCAGCAGAATCGGATCGCATAGTGGTTCACACCAGTGCGATCCGATTCATCTGCGAACTGTCAGATCGCACTGCGATATGTGATCTGATCTGGGGGTGTCGTTAACTTTGAATTGACACCCCCAGCATATCGCATATGGCAGTGTGAACTGCCTGTTCTGCGGATGCGATGCGGGAACACGCAGTATATTCGCAGTGTTACTGCATCGCAATAGTGTGAACTGGGACTAAGGCTGTACTGCACTCCTTTGCTTAATTTGGCTATTATCTTTGGATTCAAGTGAAGGATAAGGAGACAGATCCTCTGTTGTTATATTGGAGCTGATTGCCCAGACTCTCAGTATTATTCAAAGCACTGTGTGATCATTTCCCTAGTAAGAGGCTGTGCATGGGGGGTGCGGCACCTGAACACTGGAAGCACTTATATTCAATTCAATGTCACCTAAAGCACCTTGAGTCACTGGTTGACTTTTTATATATTTTTTTTACTTTTTGCACTTGTGTATTTATGCTTTGCTCTTATTATTAATGTTTATGTTTTTTTGAGTTTTGTCTTTGTGATTGCATTTAAAGGGGACATGTACATTTATTTTAGTTTTATTACATTTTTTATGTCCTATTTTCAAACATTTGCTGCAGTTCCATGCACTATGCACATTTTAATCTTTTCTTTTTCTATATGCTATGTTGTGCCTGTGCATGAATACATTAAAATGCTCATACACTTTAGACAACAAGATCCAGCTTATTTCTATGATCTCCTTGGACAAAGTTGGACACTGACTGGAAAAATATTATATATGTTAGAAAACCTAGGCTACTCTTCACTGTTTTTCACATAGGCATAGTGGTTGTCACAGTTTCCTGAAGGTGTGTAGCACTCCCCCCGAAGAAGCCAATATAGGTTAACTGGTTCTTTCCCAAACTAGTGCAGAGGCAGCCAAGCACACAGCAACAATCCATTCATTTCGACTCATTAAACAGTCTAGGGCAGTGTTTCTCAACCAGGGTTCCTCCAAAGGTTGCTGAGGGTTCCTTGAGCAATGAGCAATTTCTGCCTCTCAGATAAGTTCCCACTGACACCATTGATCTTTTTAGCTATCTGTAGGGGGTAATTCTTCCCAGTAACCACAAGTGTAAGGAGCATTCTTCCCACTGACCATCACAGTAATGTATCATGAGTTGCAGATATAGCATTTTTAGTAAAGGTTCCCTAAAACCGAAAATGTATTTCAAGGGTTCCTCTGTGTTGAAAAGGATGAGAAAGATTGGTCCAGGGGATGTCTTTTTTTATATTTATTTATTGTGGGAACTTGAAACAGTGGGGAGAATAGAGGGTGGTATGGGATACTTAAGGAACACTGAATAATAACAGGATGACACAATTCACTAGGCTAGACTTCTTTGAACAGTCTGTATGCCAAGAGCAGAGAGGATGACCAGAACTGAGACCCTGTAAGAGCTGTCTCAGTTAGAGCTACCATTGGCACTTTCACGCAAAGGAAAACAGTGCACAGTCACTAGGCTTTTGAGCACAGGTCAGTACTCACAATGTCACAGGATAGTTGAACACTTCACAGTATCCACCAGACATTCTATAGTGGGGGAGAGGTTAATACTCGCAATGCCACAGAACATCAGCCACCTACTGGGCCCACCTCCGAAGAGATTGGCTGTGGCACAAGAAATATTCATGCTGCCCAACATCCTATGCGCTAGAAACCTCTAAAAGCTGATCCAATAATTACAGAGGAGACAAAAAAACTAAATTTACCTAACATCCTAGCAACCTATCTAGGAAGGACCTTTCATAGGTCTATCAAAAAGTGCTGCAACCGTGATGGGTAAATAGGAGGACCACAGTGCCCACCTTCTTTTCTTACCTCTTTTAACTCCTTTTAACTCTTTGAAAAGTAGAGATGCACTATGATACTTACCTGCAATCACATAAAAGAGGAAAAAACATACCTTTAAAATGTGAAGTAATCTATATATATATATATATATATATATATATGATTACCTATAGCGCTTGCTAAAAAATATTTGCAATATTTTAAATTATAAATTGCATATAAACCCCGTGATCTGATGCAGTTGATAAATAAGATTTTAAATATACTTAATTACACTTAAATAAAATTGCAATAATTGATAATACATACCTTTGTTTGTTTTTTCTGTCCATGAACCTTGTGAATATTCTGATTGATTTCTGTGAAACTACTTTTCAATACAATCTGTTTAGCCATACTCATGCCTAAGGATTTTCCATAAAATCGTTGGAAAGTCTGGAATCTCTGATAGTTTCTAAGGGCATAAGCATCCTTGATTGGCACTGTTAAAAGAAATAAAAATTAGGAATGCTATTTTGTAATAAACCTGCTACACACCAGGCTGAATTAGGCCAGTGGGCTGAACGAAAAAAAAAAAAAAAAAACAGACAGATCACTGTACTAACACAAGTGATGTTAGTACAACAATCTCCTGAGCTATTGTGTTCTGACAGGAGGACTGCCCCCCTGCCAGAACACAACACTGGCTGCCAATGCTGATCAGATGCTGATCAGATGCCAATTTTCAGGCATACCCATTCGACAGGAGCCGGTCGCTAGACTGGCTTCTGTTGGACAGGCAGCTCCACACACGGGACAAAAGTTGGTGGGTTCCTGGCGAACCGACCATTTTTAGATGAGTTTTGGCCCATGTATACCTGGCATTACTCTGTACATGTCGTTAGGCACACAGAACTCAACCATGCGAAAAGAATTACACAAAAGAGATGATTTTTTATACTATTTGTTCTTTTCAGCTCTGTTGAGTTCTTCTAACGTAATAAATGTTACTAAGCAGCAAACATAGACCGATTTCTGTATGTTTTCTGTAAATGTTGTCAGTTTAGCAAGTAAGAAAAAACAATGTCTCAAGCAGCAAGAAAAATATTGAAGCAAGTGAACTTTTTTTTTCTTTTTTTGGATAGAAAGTGGTATGGAAGAGCCTTTGGGCCATCATAAAAAAACATTTCAAAGATTTCTGAGCTTAAAAACATTTTCATTTTTTTTTTACAGAATTCTCACTTTGAAAGTCAGAATTCTGGGTTTGAAAGTTAGAATTCTTATTCTGACTTCTGACTTTCAAAGATTACAAGTTTGGAACATGCTAAAATTTATGAAACACAATTCTGAGATTAAAAGTCAGAATTCTGAGTTTAAAAGTCAGAATTCTGAGTTTGAAAGTCAGAATTCTAATTCTGATTTTTTAAACTCAGAATTCTGACTTTGAAAGTCAGAATTCTGACTATTAATCTCAGAATTCATTCTGATTTTTAAACCCAGAATTCTGACTTTCAAACTCAGAATTCTGTAAAAAAAAATATTTTTTTTCAAGCTCAGAAATCATTGACATTTTTTTTTATGATGGCCCCAAGGCTCTTCCATAAAGTTGAATGTGTTTTACAACGTGTTTTTATGATATGTGGTTCTTGGAGTAGAAAAAAAGCAGGCTCTCTGAGATAACCACAGACAGGCTTTCCATGCTGATTGCTCTGCATCCAGCCATCAAGCTAATCTGGGTTACACAAAATCAGGGTTTTTATCACAAAATGCTGCATCATAGGTGTTAAATATTTCTTAATCACAAAAACATTGGTGAGGGCTTCTTTCATAATCTGCAATATTATATTACGACCTTAAGAGAAAACTGTTAACTCTGTAGAGGATTGTGCCCAACCTTGCTGTACAATGCAGATGGGGTAAGTGTTATCTTTTTCCCAGTGTTTTTAGTGTGGTGATATTTAAAAAAAAAAAATCTACTTGTGCTTTGCCCGTTCAGGAAAAAATATTAGGTTTTCAATAAAACCACTCACCAATCACCTCAAGTATGAGTACGGCGGCAAAGTGGCTCTCCTGTGCTGGATCACGTACCTACTACATGATCCAGCACTTCGGGTAAGGGGCGGGTAATTAGTCATAGCACAAGCTGATTAGCGGGTGTGCATGAATGACCACTGACACCCGCTGAATAGCAAAGATGATGAAAGGACAGAGCTCTGTGTATGTAAACAATGCAGAGCTCTGACCTGCCAGAAGGGATGTGCTGGTTTTTGTTTCCCTGTAAAGCAGGGAATAAAAACTAGCACCTACCTTAGTATAAGCACCTCACAGTACACACACAAACACTGTAGCAGAGGCTGTTGAACTGTAAAAGCGTAAATGCCAAAAAACACTACCAAATGTGGCTAAACACTGCTAAACACTGTAACAAGCTGTTAGCTGTGTATAGCCGCTTTTGTCATTTTTAGACATTTTTATATTATAGGGGGGTTTACTGTAAAAATGCCCAAAACCGCCAATGCCAAAAACTGCGCATAAACACTAGCCAAAAATGTGGCTAAAAGTTTTTACAGGTGCCTTTACCTGGCAGCAACGCTGCCGTTTGTTAATCACTTCTGGACCGAAAGATTTTCCCCCTTAAAGAGGTTGTAAACTCATTAAATTTTTTTTTCCAACCTGAAAGAGAAACACATAATGAGCTAGTATGCATCCCATACTAGCTCATTATGAAATACTTACCTTAGAACGAGCCCCCGCCGTGCCGCCCGCTTACCTGTATGACGGGCGATATCTTCAGTCGCCCGTCTTCCAGGATCGCGGCATCCGGCCATGTGATTGGCTGGACCCGCAATTACGTCACTCCCGCGCATGTACGTGGGAGCCGACGGTCACGGCACGGGGCTCTGAAGGAACGGCTCCAGCGGCCGTTCCTTCAGAGCGCATGCGCCAGTGAGGTCACTGCCTGCATTTAAGGTAAATATCTCCTAAACGGTACATGTTTAGGAGATATTTACAGTACCTATAGGTAAGCCTTATCATAGGCTTACCTATAGGTACAACTTGCAGAGGAGGGTTTACTTCCTCTTTAATGACCAGGCCATTTTTTGCGATTCGGCACTGCATTACTTTAACAGACAATTGCGCCGTCGTGTGACGCTGTACTCAAATAAAATTGATGTTCTTTTTTTCCCACAAATAGGGCTTTCTTTTGGTGGTATTTGATCACCTGTGGGATTTTTATTTTTTGCGCTATAAACAAAAAAAGAGCAACAATTCTGAAAAAAGCAATATATTTAACTTTCTGCTATATAACATTCCCCCCACAAAAAAATAAAATAATAAAAAATCAAATTTTTACAACATTTTAGGCCAATTTGTATTTTGATTCATATTTTTGTTAAACAAAATCCCAATAAGCGTATTTTGATTGGTTTGCGCAAAAGTTATCACCTCTACAAACTAGGGGCGATTAAAGGGTTAAGTGTGAGCCTAGGGGGTATTTTAATGTGTGGGGGGGGGGGGTGGGCTTGTAAAATCAATACAGAGACCTGTGTTCCTAAATAGGAGGAACACAGGAGCTCTGCATTGATTGCTGAGAGAACAATGGTCTGCCGTGTTTACAACAGCCATTCTCTCTTCACGGGGAGCGATCGCGGGTGCCCGGTAGCAATCGCGGCCGCTGGCCCCGTGGATCGACTTCCCCACTGGCGAGTGGGCAGGCGCGCCCCCAGGATCGCTCCCGCAGACTGCCGCTGGAACCTGCCAACCTGCCACCGTATAACTGAGGCGGCTGGTCGGCAAGTGGTTAAACATCCTGTGTGTATGAGGCCTTAGGCACACATTTACCTCTTTGAGAGCCCTAGATGTTTAACCCCTTCCCAGCCAGTGTCAGTACAGTGACAGTGTATATTTTTAGTACTGATCACTGTATTAGTATCACTGGTTCCCGCAAAGTGTCAAAAGTGTCAGTTAGGGGTTTATTTACTAAAGCAGGAGAGTGCAAAGTCAGACTCACTTCTGCAGAGAAACCAATCAGCTTCTAACCTCAGCTTGCTCAATTAAGCTTTGGCTATAAAACCTGGAAGCTGATTTCTATGCAGAAATGAGCCTGATTTTGCACTCTTCAGCTATAGTAAATAAACCCCTTAGTGTCAGATTGGTTGCCGCAATATCGTGGTCCCGCTATAAGTAGCTGATCGCCGCCATTACTAGTTTAAAATAAATAAATTAAAATTAAAGTGTATCTGCCATAGTTTATAGACACTATAAGGTTCACATAAACCAATCAATAGATATGCTTATTGGGATTTAGTTAACCAAAAATATGTAGCAGAATTAATATTGGCCTTAATTTATGAAAAATGTATATTTTTTAGAAAGTTTTACTGGATATGTTTTATAGCAGAAAGTAAAAAATATTGTTTTTTTTTTTATCAACATTTTGTTTTTTTTTTGTTTAAAGAACAAAAAAAAAAAAAAATCCAGAGGTGATCAACTACCACCAAAAGAAAGCTCTATTTGTGGGAAAAATTATATATATTTCACTTGTGCACAGCGTTGCACGATCGCCCAATTTTCAGTTAAAGTAACACAGTGCCAAAAAGAAAAAAACTGGCCTGGTCATGAAGGGGGATCTTTTGCGGAGGGCAAGTGGTTAATGCCCTTTTTCCCAGCGGTACATAACCATCACCCAGTACATCCAAGTAAGGAGGAGCATGTGACTCACTTCCTTTTTTACTCCTATGGCAGCACCGATGCTCTGTAATTGGCCTAGCACTGTCACATTTGGTGCAAGAAGAGAGTTGTCATCCCTACATAAACTCCAACTAAAACAGCTTGGAGTGTACACAAGGCTTTTCTTTTTATTTACTCCTGGCAGCTGAATGGAGCAATGAGGGGATGTGGTATTAAAGCGAACCTGGTGCATTGCATTGATAAAACACAGCTTAGCTTTAAAGATCAACTCAATACATTCAGTGCCATCTTAAGAGCATTAAAGGGCCCCGGGCAATGCAGTGCACTAGAGCCCTGCCTACATAATCACCCATGAGAATAAAAATGCAAATTATCGATAAAGCGATATTTATTGGTGTAGCAGTGCCAGGCTAATGACAGCTTCCAAGTTGGGCGGCTGAGTCTGGTGAACACACACACATGGTGAACACACACACAGACGGGAGTCAGACTCAACTGTCCTGTGTGTGCCTGTTCCCATGGAGGCGGACAGGCATTCCTGCAGTTGTGGGCTCCCCCTCCACCGCCTAAGTGGCCTGACAGCAGCGCAGGGCCGACAGGCGCTTGCCACCTGCTAAGTTCGGTGGCGGGATGCACACGGGAATCGGGACTAATGCTTGGCAAGGGGTGGGTCGTTGGGCAGGTGGGGCCCCCCTAGGCAAGTTGGGCCCCCGGGCAACTTCCCAGCGTGCCCATTCAGTAAGATGGCACTGAATACATTTTTTTAATTGATTTCTGTATCCCAGCTACTGAGATTTCCCTTTATTTCAGGTTCTATCTGACATATGTAAGATAGATGAGGTGGAGAAGAAATCTCCCGAACAGGGACACAGAGCAATAAAAAAAATTGAAAAAAGGTTTTAATCTTTTAACCAGCCTATTTAAAACTGAAATAACACATTTTGCAATACTATAATGTAAAGTTTTTTTTCTTAAAACTGAGGGAAAAACAATAAAATGGTGCCAGTTTCAAGTCCCAGCTGTTTTAATACCCCATTTTGTTCTGTCATAGTCATCCGAGAGCGGTCGTCTGGAATGCCAGTGTGTGAGTTCATCAAATGGTTTAGCCCGAGCCAGGGATGTCAATGTCGGATCGTCACTAACAAATGCAGGAAAAACACAAACACTTTAAAAAAAGAAAATCAGTATCGCATAACCATTTCCAAGTTAACAGGAGAGGCATAAAACATTAAGACCCGGTTCACACTCATGCGAGTGCCGGGTTCGCATGTAATGTCGGAGCGCACTGCTCCGACATTACATGCGATCAGCTGTGCGGTGCGAGTTTAGCCATACAGTTTGTATGGCTAAATTCGCATCGCACCCGGTGCAAACACGCACAGGAGGCATTTTTGCAGCCGCATCAGGATCGGATCGCACAGCGGTTCACACTTGTGCGATCCCATCCTGTGCGAACTGCACGATCGCACTGCGATATGCGATCAAACTGGGGGTGTCGTTAAGATTACATTGACACCCCCAGCGTATCGCATATGGCAGTGTGAACTGCCGGGGGTGCGTGTGCGATGCGGGAAAAGGCTGCGAATTCGCAGCCTTCCCGCATCGCAATAGTGTGACCCGAGCCTAAACCTAGAAACAAAAATATAACATATTGCAGTTTACCAATTCCTAAATTAAGTGACTTTATTTGTTTTCTTTTTATTGTCACCTTGCGCCTTTCCCAGTAAGTCTGTTTTTTTTTTTTCAGGTCATTTAACAGACCCAAATGTTCAGCTAAAGTGCCAGTTAGCCCTCATGCACACAGACACACAAAAAGCCGCTTTCAGGGGTGGCTAATTTTTTTTTTAAATGCCTCTGAATACATCAGCATGTTCACTAATGTGCCGTGCACATACAGGCATGTTAGCACTTCTTTCTGCTCAGCCTTCAAGGGTGAAAAGAAAGTGGCCCAGTCTATGTGTTCCTGGAGAAGCCGTTTTCCTTGTTTTTACAAGCAAAAACATAAACATGCATAACCACACATACATGTGTACTTCTGTTAATTTAACATACCAAGCTGTCCACACACACTAGGCGTTATACGGTTGAGACAAACCATTTTAACACTGACAGGGGTGCTTAAAATGGTCAGCTTGTATGTAAACCCTTTATCTCAAAGTGGGAAAAAAATGTTTGCTCTAACTGCTTATAAAGTGTTAGCTGGTGTTCTTCTTTATTTTTTTAGTCAAGTCCATGTAAATCTGCTAGTCTAACACCAGTCTTCCTAGACTGAAAATGCTGTGGTGCAAAGGTGTCTGCTTTACTACTTCATGCTTTGTTGCTTCATGCTTTGCTACTTCATGCTTTACTACTTCATGCTTTTTTACTTCATGCTTTACTACTTTATGCTTTGTTACTTTGTGCTTTACTACTTCATGCTTTACTACTTCATGCTTTACTACTTCATGCTTTACTACTTCATGCTTTGTTACTTCATGCTTTACTACTTCATGCTTTGTTACTTCATGCTTTATTACTTCATGCTTTGTTACTTCATGCTTTACTACTTCATGCTTTGTTACTTCATGCTTTACTACTTCATGCTTTACTACTTTATGCTTTCTTACTTTGTGCTTTACTACTTCATGCTTTACTACTTCATGCTTTACTACTTCATGCTTTGTTACTTCATGCTTTATTACTTCATGCTTTGTTACTTCATGCTTTACTACTTCATGCTTTGTTACTTCATGCTTTACTACTTCATGCTTTACTACTTTATGCTTTGTTACTTTGTGCTTTACTACTTCATGCTTTACTACTTCATGCTTTACTACTTCATGCTTTGTTACTTCATGCTTTACTACTTCATGCTTTACTACTTCATGCTTTGTTACTTCATGCTTTATTACTTCATGCTTTGTTACTTCATGCTTTACTACTTCATGCTTTGTTACTTCATGCTTTACTACTTCATGCTTTACTACTTCATGCTTTACTACTTCATGCTTTGTTACTTCATGCTTTATTACTTCATGCTTTACTACTTCATGCTTTGTTACTTCATGCTTTATTACTTCATGCTTTGTTACTTCATGCTTTACTACTTCATGCTTTGTTACTTCATGCTTTACTACTTCATGCTTTACTACTTCATGCTTTGCTACTTCATGCTTTGCTACTTTATGCTTTACTACTTCATGCTTTGCTACTTTATGCTTTACTACTTCATGCTTTACTACTTCATGCTTTACTACTTCATGCTTTGCTACTTCATGCTTTGCTACTTTATGCTTTACTACTTCATGCTTTGCTACTTCATGCTTTACTACTTCATGCTTTACTACTTCAAACATCAGTACCTGACCTCACAAATGACATTTTAGCTAATTGGCCACAAATTCCCACAGACACACCCCAAAGTCTTGTGGAAAGCCTTTCAAGAAGGGTGAAGACTGTTACAAGGGTGTGGGGGACGAGACAACATAAAAATGACTATGTGTTTTAAATATGATAGTTGTCCCCAAACTTTTAGCCTTAAGCCCCGTACACACGTAGCGATTGTCGGCCGTAAATATTCGGCCGCCGAACGATCGGCCGATTGTCGGCTTGTTAGTATGATGCTTCCGACAACCGACAGCGACTTTTCGGCCGAACAGAATCGGGTGTGCAGGCATTAAAATTTTTGTTGGCCAACACCAGAACGGCCAATTGTTTGCCAGTCAGTACAGAATTCGGCCGACAAACAGCCGATTAGCAAGACTGGGCATGCTCAGAAAAGAAAAAACACACGGAAAGTTAACCATCACATGACATCACTTCTGCAGTCGGCTGTTGTTGGCCGACAAAATTCGTGTGCAGTCTTTTGCAGTTTTCAGCCGACAGGACAGCACCGGACAAAAGACGGCTGATCGTTCGGCCGACATTCGGGACGTGTGTACGGAGCTTTATAGTATATGAGTACACATGTGAATGTGTGTGCATACATACATTGTTATATGTGTATAGTATATAAGCACGCACTCAAAGCTCAAAGCGAAGTACTGAGCTGGCTAGGATGCCATAAAAACAAGAGAAGGTATATGATAAATTCAGCTATCAATTTTTTTTATATATATATTTGTTTATTTTGTAAGTATATAAACCTGCCATTAGAGATAAAATCAGTTAAAGATTATGTATTAGTTTAAAAGTGATGGTGCGCTTTTCTTATATGTGAAAAATCATATATTGAACAATATATAACAAAAATGGGGAAAAAAACCCAATCGGAATCACAGTGATGGGTAAGTGTGTGTGTGTAAGGTTCTGGCACTCTCAGTGCCTCCTATCACATTTATTCCGGGTGATTTCCATCTACCTAGACAGAAGAAACACATATAGGTGTGTTTCCCTTTAAGGCTGAAGCTGTCATCACCCAGCGCCGGACTAGATGGCTATTTAGGGCGTCGGTTCTCACTCACATGTGTTCGTTCAAACACCAGTACCTGGATACTAATCTTGCTTGAAGCTTCCATGCTTGCAAGCTCTCCTCGCTGACGAACCTCGCTGCGCTGATCCCTGCATCCTGCTACTGGATCATCCGCATCTCCTGAGCGATCCTTCGGCTATCGCTATTAGTGCTAAGTACCCCACAGGGGAAATCTCTATAGACTTGTACTAGGCTTACACTATTTAGCTCTGCATAGCAAGGACTGTCTTTTACATCTGCATAACTAGATTGCTAGCTCTTGAGGCTACTGCTACTATTTCCTGCACTGGGTTAATCTCTCCTGTATGCACCTGCTACTCTGTCATCTGTTATCATACATGATCGCTAACCCTTCCTGCATCCATCTGCACTGTCTCACCTCAAGTGTCTGTCACCTACCACTTCCACTCAAACCTATCCCTAAGACCTTTATCATTGTCTTACCACATGTATATAAAGTCACACTAGGAACCAGCTTAATTACTGTGTGTATTTACTGGCTGAAATAAGACCTTCCATACATGATGAGTCATTGAGGTTGGGATTGGTATCTCAGCATATCTCCTACATGACTACTGACGTGGAACTACTTCTGCAGCTGAAAATCCACACCTTATAAGAAACGCAAGGAGCGTTACAGATTGAACGAACCCAAAAAATGGATTCAGCAGAAGTAGCCACTCAGGTGACACAATTAAAACAGCAGGTATCTGCGTTAATACACGCACTTGCTGAATTGAAAAACGACAATCAGGCTCTGTCGCAGCAGGTAATTAGACTGACACAACTTACCTCTGCACATTCTCCTGAACCCAAGATAAATCCCCCTTTGGTATTTACAGGCGATCGCAAAAAATTTCGCGAATTTAAAAACGCATGTGAGTTACTTTTTTTGCTAAAACCTCGTACCTACCTTACTGATCACATTAAGGTTTGTACTATTATTTCTTACCTATCAGGCGATCCTCGAGCCTGGGCAGATTCTCTTTTTGAAAAAAACGACCAGCTTCTCAACTCCTATGCCTTGTTCCTGGCAGAGCTCACTAGCCTATATGATGACCCCAATAGGCAGAGTACTGCCGATCTTCAGTTAAGATCCTTGAAACAAGGAAAAAGGCCTGTAGAAGACTTTGTCGCAGAATTCAAGAGATGGACCCTTGATTCAGGATGGAATGATGCATCTCTGAAAACCCAATTTAGGCTTGGCCTATCAGAAGCCGTCAAGGACGAGCTCACCCGAGCAGATATGCCAAAAACCCTGGATACATTGATACAACTCAGTATCACCATAGATAGAAGACTACGAGAAAGGAAGTCTGAAAAAATGGAAATGCCATTATCCAGTTCTTCTCAGAATTCAGCTATTGACCCCACTCCTAAACCCGCTCCAGGTAACCACAGACCCCGGCTACCTAAGGAAAAAAGGAGACCTAGTAGATATGGTGATCCTGCCTGGTCATGGTCCGAGCCTGCCTCAAACCGTCGACCTTGTCACTCTGACACATCCCATTTGGACCCTGATCCTACAGAGATGGATGAGGAGCCTATGGAGATTGGTGCCATACATGCTAGGTTGTCCTCACAAGAAAAAAGAGATCACAGGAGAATCTGTGGCCTTTGTTTTTATTGTGGTGAAGGGGGACATTTCATTACATTCTGTCCAACCAGACCCCATAGGCCTAAGGCTCTCCCAATGGAGGCCAGGCGAATCCGAAGGGTCTTCCCTGAAAAACAGCCTGGAAATTATCAAGGCTGTTGCCAGCCCTGTCCCCGTTCTATATCAGTGAAGGACACCCAGAAATTAACAAATATTGGAATAGATATTCCTTCAACTCCAGTGAACTTTATACCACGTTCAAAAAACCCTCCTGTACCACCTCCTGAGGATACTCCTATTTTTGCAAGCACATTTCTGGCTTCCGATGAAAATACAGAGATTCTTGCACCTGACTGCGTACGTGCTTCTAATGGCACGGTGGTATGTAGGAAGGATCTGAGGATGTTTGAAGAAGCATTGGTTGCTAGGTCTACTAGGATTACTTCGGATGGTTATGCGTCCGATTCTAGTGAGGGGTCCATGTAGCAGACACCCTAACAACAAGTGATCCGATTCTCATCGGTTACCAACCTGATCCGATTTTTATATCGGCAACAAGGGATCCGATTCTCATCGGCTACCAACCTGATCCGATTTTCATATCGGCAACAAGGGATCCGATTCTCAGATCGGTTACCAACCTGATCCGATTCTCATATCGGCAACCATTTTTTTTTTTTTCCGATTTTCATATCGGAGACCAGTCTTATCCGATTCTTGTATCGGCAACCAGTATTATCCGATTCTCATATCGGCAACCAATTTTTTTTTTCTTCCCGATTTTCATATCGGCAACCAGTCTTATCCGATTCTCGCATCGGAGACCAGTCTCATTCCGATTCTCATATCGGCAACAAAAAAAAAAAGAGAATTTTTTTTTTTCCTTCCGATTTTCGCATCGGCAACCAGTCTCATGTGATTCTTATATCAACAACCAGCCTTAGAGGCCTTCCGGAGCCGGCCTTACGGGGGGGGTAATGTAAGGTTCTGGCACTCTCAGTGCCTCCTATCACATTTATTCCGGGTGATTTCCATCTACCTAGACAGAAGAAACACATATAGGTGTGTTTCCCTTTAAGGCTGAAGCTGTCATCACCCAGCGCCGGACTAGATGGCTATTTAGGGCGTCGGTTCTCACTCACATGTGTTCGTTCAAACACCAGTACCTGGATACTAATCTTGCTTGAAGCTTCCATGCTTGCGAGCTCTCCTCACTGACGAACCTCGCTGCGCTGATCCCTGCATCCTGCTACTGGATCATCCGCATCTCCTGAGCGATCCTTCGGCTATTGCTATTAGTGCTAAGTACCCCACAGGGGAAATCTCTATAGACTTGTACTAGGCTTACACTATTTAGCTCTGCATAGCAAGGACTGTCTTTTACATCTGCATAACTAGATTGCTAGCTCTTGAGGCTACTGCTACTATTTCCTGCACTGGGTTGATCTCTCCTGTATGCACCTGCTACTCTGTCATCTGTTATCATACATGATCGCTAACCCTTCCTGCATCCATCTGCACTGTCTCACCTCAAGTGTCTGTCACCTACCACTTCCACTCAAACCTATCCCTAAGACCTTTATCATTGTCTTACCACATGTATATAAAGTCACACTAGGAACCAGCTTAATTACTGTGTGTATTTACTGGCTGAAATAAGACCTTCCATACATGATGAGTCATTGAGGTTGGGATTGGTATCTCAGCATATCTCCTACATGACTACTGACGTGGAACTACTTCTGCAGCTGAAAATCCACACCTTATAAGAAACGCAAGGAGCGTTACAGTGTGAATGAACAAACAAAATTCTCAAATAACACTCAATGTGACTAAACAAATAAAACACTGAAATAAAAGTCCATTAGATATTGTGATCCAAAATGTGAAAAATGGTGAAGAGAATCCAATTAAGAATCAAGGTGATAATGTAGTGTTCCCTCCACCGGGTGAAATGCCTCCTTACCTGGCGGAAAGAAGGTAAGTGCCTGATAATGATATTCTTATATAGATAAAGCCAGTGTTCTAATTCCACCTGCACACGTGCACGGTCACCCGGGTGATAAATATATGCAAGCCTCTTACCAGATGTAAGAGACAATCAAGCCTCTAAATATCCTGATCATGAGGATGCTTCCTTAACACCGTAGATGGATGAAATCATTCCCACTTTCTTCCCTCTGTATAAGCCAGCGTGTGTCTCCTATTCTTTTGGGGTGATAGACTCCCCGCGATGTTCCAAAGTACATAAAAGAATGGATGGGACTAATAGTGCATTACCTTAATATACGATTTATTAATATACAGATTTGCACTTACAGTTGGGTTGAATGGTTACGAGCAGAAAATCATATGATGACAGGCTGAGGATCTCTAGGTGCATCGGGTCCGGCTGCAGCACGGACCGCCGATGACGCAATGACGGCACGCCTCCCTTCTGACGCGTTTCCTCCAATAGGGCTTCGACTTGAGATGGGAGATAGGCGCGCGCCGTCATTTCCGCCAATTTATACAGGTTAGTGTTATCTTCCTCTTCCGGTGTCTGCAGAGAATGTCCCGAGCGCCGGAAGTGTCTCTTTTATTTCACAGATAGTATATATACTATAAAGATCACTTGTATTTTCACTCTTACAGTATTCTACAAGAAATATTTGTAATTAAAGTGATATTTAGCGCTCGGACTTCTATTTTACTGCATTCATAAGGGGATGTGACACCGGAGGAGGGTATTAACTACTTCCTGTTTACAATTCGTTAAACCTTTTCCATAACTTACAAATTAATGAGTTTATATAAGAATTTAAACATCTTAGTATGCATAATTAAAAACGGTCACAAATATTCAGTGAATTATGTTTAAAATCCATATATCGGTAAAGTTAAAAATAAAATTAAATATTTAATACTGAATTTTGTGCCTAAAAAGATAAAAACCTTTATTAAAATGTATACTAAAAATTTAAAATGTTAAAATTTGAATAAAATTTCATTAAAATCATTTTATTTAATTAAATTCTTAAAATCATGTCATTTGATAATATAGAGGTGGGTATGAATGTTTTAGGGCTTCGGGAATTTATATTAGCTATTGTTAATGTGGGCATTAATATCCCATTCTATGTTATGTCCTCTAGGTTGGAAACATTTTAATTCAAAAATCAAAAAGTTTCCCTCTTTGAAATCGTCCTTTTTAAATTACTCCCCCTCCAATGTGGGGTGTATTTTTCTATAACGGTGATCTTCATTTTTTTAGGATTTTTTCGGTGGCATTGGGCATAATGTTTTGAAACACTGTGTGCTGGAAAGGCTTTGTAAATATTAGTCAAGTGTTCTCCTATCCTGATGCTAGCTGTGCGGATAGTTCTTCCTACATACTGTTTGTTACACTCACACTGTAACAAATAGATGACTCCTTTAGTATGACACAATATGAAATCTTTAATCGGATATTCTTTACCAGTCACACAGGATGAAAATCTCTTTGTTCTGACCGTATTGGCTTCTTTGCATATCCTGCATTTGCCACATGGGTAAAACCCATTCATGTCTGGGAAGATTTTCGTTATTGTTGGTTTCTCCACAGGATTTTGGGCTACTAAATTCTTAATATTCGCCGCTTTTTTAAAGATGATTTTCGGTTTTTGGGGTATCACAGGTCCTAGGACCTTATCATTCTGTAGTACCCCCCAATATTTTCGAAATACATGATTGAGCCATTTGTAACCTGAAGAAAACTTTGTGACGAAGGCGAACTCATGATGAGACCGAGTTTCTTCTGGTTTTGTTTTCTTAACTGGTTCTGTCAATGCAGATTGTTCAATGAGGCTCATTTTCTGTATTTCCTCATCCATCTCTTGTGGGTCATACCCTTTTTCCACGAATCTTCCTTTTAATATCAATGCTTGTTCCTGAAAGTCTGTTTTTTCTGTGCAATTCCTTCTTATACGTCTGAATTGCCCTTTAGGAACTGCGTTGAGCCATGTAGGGTGGTGGCAACTGTCTAGGGCAATGAAGCCATTTTTGTCTGTCGGTTTAAAATAAGAACGGTTGGCAAATTTGTTACCTTTTCTAAAAATGGTTAGATCTAAAAAATTGATGGAACTTTTACTGTATTGATATGAGAATCGGATTCCCCAGCTGTTACAGTTGAGGTTCTTCATAAACTTCTCAAGAGATTCTTCATCCCCCCGCCATATTAACAATGTGTCGTCAATATATCTTCTCCATATCACTAGTTCCTTCACTTTTTCTGAAAAAATGTTGCGGTCTTCCCATAAGGCCATAAACAAGTTGGCCAAGCTTGGAGCAAACTTGGCCCCCATTGCAACGCCCGTTTTTTGTAGATAAAACTTGTGATTATAATAAAAATAATTGTGTTCCATCCCGAAGACAAGTAAGTCAAGAATAAATATTTTTTGTTTAAAAGGAATTTCTAAGTTGGCATCTAAAAATGTCCTCACCGCTTCATAACCCATTTCGTGTGGAATCACAGTATAAAGAGATGTTACATCTGCTGTAACTAGCAGTACATCTCCTGATATTTCTAATTCTGTAATTTCTTTGATACACTGGGATGTGTCTTTCAGATACGCGGGAGTTTCTTGTACAAGCGGCTGAAGAAAGAAGTCCACATATTTACCAATTCTTGAAGTTACTGAATCGATCCCCCTTACTATAGGTCTTCCCGGGGGTTGGGTTAGGCTTTTGTGAATTTTAGGGAGATAATATGTGGTGGGAATTCTTGGGCACAAAGGGACCAGGAATTCTTTCTCCTTTTTGTTCAAGATGCCTTTCTTATGACCTTCTTCAACAAGTTTTTCAAGTTTCTTCTTGAACTTAACGGTGGGATCTTTCTTCAGTACCTCATAAGTTTGTTTATCGGATAAAAGGTTGTCCATTTCTTTTATGTAATCCTTCTTATGTAACAGGACGATACCTCCCCCCTTATCCGCTGGTCTTACTATCAGCTCTTTATTTTCGCACAATTCCTTTACGCCTTTGTTTAGATCATGTTGTGAATTCTTTTCCATTTCTTTTGCTTCTAATTCCTTAATCACCAAGTCCCGAAAAATAGTCACTTGTTGACTGTGTAAACCTGGAGGGTTGAATAATGAAGCATTTCTTAATCCCGAAGGTATTGAAGAAGTTGGCTGGTATGAAACATAATTCCTTTCCCCAGCTTTCGAGAGGAAATGTCTCTTAACATTTAATTTCCTCACGAATTTGTGGATGTCCACAAAGGTTTGGAACTTGTTCAAGGCTTGTTTTGGGGCATATTTGAGTCCTTTACTCAAAGTATGTTCTTCGGACATCGTTAATTCGATGCCACTCAAATTAAATATGCCCTGTGTGTTAATAGGACCTTTATTCTTTTTAGAGCCACCCCTTTTTCCTCTCTTATTTATTTTCTTTTTTTGCCTTTCTTGTGGCCTTGTCCTAAAAAATTCTTCTTATTCTTAATGGGTTTTTTTAATGGGTCTTCTACTTAAACATATACACGTCTTATCATCTGGTTGCAGCCTTTCACCCAATCAGCGCACCCCTTTCTTTTCAACATTCACATTTATAACAACCAGGGTAGCAGCAGATTAACATGGATGTCTTTGAGTACCATAGTACTCGCAAGCTTATAGTAGAAGACATCTTTGAAAAAACACTTTTTGAACCCACGGATTTAAGAGGCATATTTATGAGACTTAAAAATATCATGGTAGCGGAGCTACATGCATCCTGGGATATAGTGTTTTTAGAAAAGTATGTCCAAGATAAATTGGTACCCAGAAGTCTGAGGTGGAACATCGCCCCTGACCAGGGCGACCCAGACGTTATGGAGTGGTTTCAATTTTTTAACGGGGCTGGTATGAGCCTCCTGAACTTTCTCATAGACAAAAGGAGGAAGAAAGTTTTAAAATTAAATAAAGAAATCTTGGAAATGAAAGAAAAACTCTCATCTTTTGTACGAGAAGAGGCATACAAAATATACAATCAGGAACTTCGGGAAATATTAGCAATTGAAGAAGAACAAAAGAAGAAGAAAAGGAAAAAGTATTTCAGAGACCTAGAAGACTACCAAGCGGGTAGAGTCTTCAAATGGCAACTCAATATTGAAACTGAAGAAGAAACAGAAGAAATGGAAAGTGCTACGAATGATAATACGGTGGAAAAAAGCACTGTCCCTTTGGGTTTTAGAGAAATTAAAGGGGTAACTAAAACTAAAAAAGTGGATAACCAAGAAGCTTCCACTTCTAAAAGTGCCACAGAAGTTAAGACTTCGAATTATCCCCAAAAATATAAACCTCTAAAGGAGAACTCATCCAATAATAAAGGGAAGAAGAAAGCAGAAAAGAAAAGGGACAGCTCCCGTTCGGGGGGCCCAGAACCACATAGGAGAGAGCAAGAACATGGATATTATTCCAGAGAGAGACAACTCAGACGATCTCGATCTAGATCTCCCAAAAGGGTCCCGATGGACTATATGGGAAATTATTCCGATTCTCCACATACTCCCAGGTTCTACCCTCAAAATTCTCAGAACAGGTTTGAACCCCTGAGGAATGAAAGGTATGAAACCAGAGAAGATATTTTTGATACCCCACAAAGTGAAAAACCCATTAAGAATAAGAAGAATTTTTTAGGACAAGGCCACAAGAAAGGCAAAAAAAGAAAATAAATAAGAGAGGAAAAAGGGGTGGCTCTAAAAAGAATAAAGGTCCTATTAACACACAGGGCATATTTAATTTGAGTGGCATCGAATTAACGAAGTCCGAAGAACATACTTTGAGTAAAGGACTCAAATATGCCCCAAAACAAGCCTTGAACAAGTTCCAAACCTTTGTGGACATCCACAAATTCGTGAGGAAATTAAATGTTAAGAGACATTTCCTCTCGAAAGCTGGGGAAAGGAATTATGTTTCATACCAGCCAACTTCTTCAATACCTTCGGGATTAAGAAATGCTTCATTATTCAACCCTCCAGGTTTACACAGTCAACAAGTGACTATTTTTCGGGACTTGGTGATTAAGGAATTAGAAGCAAAAGAAATGGAAAAGAATTCACAACATGATCTAAACAAAGGCGTAAAGGAATTGTGCGAAAATAAAGAGCTGATAGTAAGACCAGCGGATAAGGGGGGAGGTATCGTCCTGTTACATAAGAAGGATTACATAAAAGAAATGGACAACCTTTTATCCGATAAACAAACTTATGAGGTACTGAAGAAAGATCCCACCGTTAAGTTCAAGAAGAAACTTGAAAAACTTGTTGAAGAAGGTCATAAGAAAGGCATCTTGAACAAAAAGGAGAAAGAATTCCTGGTCCCTTTGTGCCCAAGAATTCCCACCACATATTATCTCCCTAAAATTCACAAAAGCCTAACCCAACCCCCGGGAAGACCTATAGTAAGGGGGATCGATTCAGTAACTTCAAGAATTGGTAAATATGTGGACTTCTTTCTTCAGCCGCTTGTACAAGAAACTCCCGCGTATCTGAAAGACACATCCCAGTGTATCAAAGAAATTACAGAATTAGAAATATCAGGAGATGTACTGCTAGTTACAGCAGATGTAACATCTCTTTATACTGTGATTCCACACGAAATGGGTTATGAAGCGGTGAGGACATTTTTAGATGCCAACTTAGAAATTCCTTTTAAACAAAAAATATTTATTCTTGACTTACTTGTCTTCGGGATGGAACACAATTATTTTTATTATAATCACGAGTTTTATCTACAAAAAACGGGCGTTGCAATGGGGGCCAAGTTTGCTCCAAGCTTGGCCAACTTGTTTATGGCCTTATGGGAAGACCGCAACATTTTTTCAGAAAAAGTGAAGGAACTAGTGATATGGAGAAGATATATTGACGACACATTGTTAATATGGCGGGGGGATGAAGAATCTCTTGAGAAGTTTATGAAGAACCTCAACTGTAACAGCTGGGGAATCCGATTCTCATATCAATACAGTAAAAGTTCCATCAATTTTTTAGATCTAACCATTTTTAGAAAAGGTAACAAATTTGCCACTGGTTCTTATTTTAAACCGACAGACAAAAATGGCTTCATTGCCCTAGACAGTTGCCACCACCCTACATGGCTCAACGCAGTTCCTAAAGGGCAATTCAGACGTATAAGAAGGAATTGCACAGAAAAAACAGACTTTCAGGAACAAGCATTGATATTAAAAGGAAGATTCGTGGAAAAAGGGTATGACCCACAAGAGATGGATGAGGAAATACAGAAAATGAGCCTCATTGAACAATCTGCATTGACAGAACCAGTTAAGAAAACAAAACCAGAAGAAACTCGGTCTCATCATGAGTTCGCCTTCGTCACAAAGTTTTCTTCAGGTTACAAATGGCTCAATCATGTATTTCGAAAATATTGGGGGGTACTACAGAATGATAAGGTCCTAGGACCTGTGATACCCCAAAAACCAAAAATCATCTTTAAAAAAGCGGCGAATATTAAGAATTTAGTAGCCCAAAATCCTGTGGAGAAACCAACAATAACGAAAATCTTCCCAGACATGAATGGGTTTTACCCATGTGGCAAATGCAGGATATGCAAAGAAGCCAATACGGTCAGAACAAAGAGATTTTCATCCTGTGTGACTGGTAAAGAATATCCGATTAAAGATTTCATATCGTGTCATACTAAAGGAGTCATCTATTTGTTACAGTGTGAGTGTAACAAACAGTATGTAGGAAGAACTATCCGCACAGCTAGCATCAGGATAGGAGAACACTTGACTAATATTTACAAAGCCTTTCCAGGACACAGTGTTTCAAAACATTATGCCCAATGCCACCGAAAAAATCCTAAAAAAATGAAGATCACCGTTATAGAAAAATACACCCCACATTGGAGGGGGAGTAATTTAAAAAGGACGATTTCAAAGAGGGAAACTTTTTGATTTTTGAATTAAAATGTTTCCAACCTAGAGGACATAACATAGAATGGGATATTAATGCCCACATTAACAATAGCTAATATAAATTCCCGAAGCCCTAAAACATTCATACCCACCTCTATATTATCAAATGACATGATTTTAAGAATTTAATTAAATAAAATGATTTTAATGAAATTTTATTCAAATTTTAACATTTTAAATTTTTAGTATACATTTTAATAAAGGTTTTTATCTTTTTAGGCACAAAATTCAGTATTAAATATTTAATTTTATTTTTAACTTTACCGATATATGGATTTTAAACATAATTCACTGAATATTTGTGACCGTTTTTAATTATGCATACTAAGATGTTTAAATTCTTATATAAACTCATTAATTTGTAAGTTATGGAAAAGGTTTAACGAATTGTAAACAGGAAGTAGTTAATACCCTCCTCCGGTGTCACATCCCCTTATGAATGCAGTAAAATAGAAGTCCGAGCGCTAAATATCACTTTAATTACAAATATTTCTTGTAGAATACTGTAAGAGTGAAAATACAAGTGATCTTTATAGTATATATACTATCTGTGAAATAAAAGAGACACTTCCGGCGCTCGGGACATTCTCTGCAGACACCGGAAGAGGAAGATAACACTAACCTGTATAAATTGGCGGAAATGACGGCGCGCGCCTATCTCCCATCTCAAGTCGAAGCCCTATTGGAGGAAACGCGTCAGAAGGGAGGCGTGCCGTCATTGCGTCATCGGCGGTCCGTGCTGCAGCCGGACCCGATGCACCTAGAGATCCTCAGCCTGTCATCATATGATTTTCTGCTCGTAACCATTCAACCCAACTGTAAGTGCAAATCTGTATATTAATAAATCGTATATTAAGGTAATGCACTATTAGTCCCATCCATTCTTTTATGTACTTTGGAACATCGCGGGGAGTCTATCACCCCAAAAGAATAGGAGACACACGCTGGCTTATACAGAGGGAAGAAAGTGGGAATGATTTCATCCATCTACGGTGTTAAGGAAGCATCCTCATGATCAGGATATTTAGAGGCTTGATTGTCTCTTACATCTGGTAAGAGGCTTGCATATATTTATCACCCGGGTGACCGTGCACGTGTGCAGGTGGAATTAGAACACTGGCTTTATCTATATAAGAATATCATTATCAGGCACTTACCTTCTTTCCGCCAGGTAAGGAGGCATTTCACCCGGTGGAGGGAACACTACATTATCACCTTGATTCTTAATTGGATTCTCTTCACCATTTTTCACATTTTGGATCACAATATCTAATTGACTTTTATTTCAGTGTTTTATTTGTTTAGTCACATTGAGTGTTATTTGAGAATTTTGTTTGTTCATTCACACACACTTACCCATCACTGTGATTCCGATTGGGTTTTTTTCCCCATTTTTGTTATATATTGTTCAATATATGATTTTTCACATATAAGAAAAGCGCACCATCACTTTTAAACATATACACGTCTTATCATCTGGTTGCAGCCTTTCACCCAATCAGCGCACCCCTTTCTTTTCAACAAAGATTATGTATTAGTCACATATAAAAAAACACAGAAACACAGTAAAATATAAAATAACCGCAGTAATTACTTTAAGCGTTATTAAATTAAAAATAAAAAAATTATTTTTTTTGCACCTCACCACTCACTAGATGTTATTACAATGATTACTGAGAAATATCCCCCAGAGGCTACATGGTAGATCTATATCCTCTACTGTTTTTTTTTTTTTTCCAGATGGGTAAGACACAGTCAAAGCAATTGTAGATGCTCGAGCGGTTTGATGCATGCTTTTTCTTTTTCCTCCTTTTCTGTTGAGGAGTTATATGGCCCCCATGTCTGCCTACAAGACACTAAGATAGCCAGCCATGGATTTAGCTGATACTGCTGTAAGTTGTTTTTCTCTTTTTGGGGTTTACCGACCGGATACAATGAAAATGAAACATATGTTTAGTTAAAGAAAATTGTCAGAGTATATGTATATATGTAATATATGTTTATTATATTTAACATAATAGAAATCCCTTTTACAAGTGGTCTTGAGGAAGCTATGCTTGTTAGCGAAACGCGTTGACCTGTGACCAGTGGAGGTGTCCTGGTACAATACATGAATCCCTTACATTTGGAGAATATTTCATTCTGCATGGGATATGTTGTGCTAGGACCCCATCCTATGGCCTACTGTTTTTTTGGTGATTTTAATATATATGTGTTGTTGTACTGTGTTGATGTGATACCAACTATGTGTTTTTCAATATATGTATAAATACAGTTTTGATATTTTCTACTATCAATGAGTCTGGTCTCATGCTTATGCCAGTAAAGTCCCCTTTGGCAGAACAGGGGTTCTGCATACTTTGTTTGTTATTACAATGATTAATCCTCAGTGCTCAGATATTCAAACAGTCAGTTACGCTGAAAGAAGACCTTAATTGCTGGAAGAAATGCGTCAACGCAAACCTGAAAGAGCCTGATCCTCCATCTTGGTTTGTAGTCTTTCATTAATTTCAATACATGTGAGCATTCTGGTATGAAATAAAGGTTTTTTTTATCATATGTTGCTGCACTATGGTTCGTTTTTTGCATGATTATTCTGCACTTTAAAGAGGACAATATCTAATCTAGAGTGAATATGCTAAAGTGAAAAAGGAGGTTATATCAGTAAAAGAAAGTCCACTGACATATGGGCATGAATTCTGTTAAGGTATATCGGCATGAGGATTAAAGCATGCAGATGGGAGTGCACAGGGTGATGCGTTTTAACACATTTAAACACATTTGGCAAATGTGAGCACATTTATTTATATAGCATCTCATTTGACATAACGGTACTAATCTGTTGTATATATGTTTTGTTTTTTTTAATTGGTATTTCACGAAGACTGGTGAAGTAGGAGAATGCTTGGATGGAGAGGAGGAAGAAAGACCTTTGTCAATAGATTGTAATAGTTTGGTAAAGATATTTTGGCACAGGAACCTAAAGGAGTGGAAAGCACTGGGTGATGCACAATATATACGTTTACACATAGCATATTTATTTTTTGGTGACACCAATCTGGAATTTTGAGGGGAGATATTTGAGAAGAAGACACTATACATCTGTTTGGAATATATGAACTTTATTTGACCCTTATACATGCTTGATCATACAGCCTGGAGAGGGTTTAAAATTGTTATAAGAAGCTGTGTACTGTACATCTGCAAGTATCAAGATTGTGCTAATTGATTAAATAAGTGCATGCTAATTGATTAACCACTTAACGACCAGCCACGTAGATCTACGTCGGCTGACTTTGAGTGGTTATACCGGGATGATGCCTCTAGCTAGAGGCATCAATCCGGTACCGTTGTTTGAAGCCGACGGTCGGCTTTCCGTTGGTAATGATCGATGCGGCTCGGGAGCCGCTTGATCGTTACCCGGGGGGCGGGAGGGGACGTCCCCCCCCTCCCACCGCCTTCCGCGGCTTTGCTCGGGGCTCCCGTCCCACCGAGAGCCCCGAGCACCCAGCCGGCGCGTCCGCCGGCTGGATGGAGTCCCGATGAATGCCGGAAACGGCATCGATCGGGTCTCCGATGACGTAACCCGGAGGCGGCGTCCATGATGTCACATCCGGGTTACTGTGCTGCAAAAGGCGGCAGATTTGAAAAACGGCTGTATGCAAAAATGCCGTTTTTGACGTTTTGCATACAGGGAAGTGTAATGGAGGGTTCGAGGGTCTTTTAGACCCTCGATCCCTCCATAAAGTGTACCTGTCACACATATTGGTGTCACAAGGGATGTTTACATTGCTTGTGACAGCAATAAAAGTGATCCGATTTTTTTTTAAAAAAAAAACCTGTAATAAAGTTAAAAAAAAAGAAAAAATAAATAGGAAAAAAAAAAAAAAAATTTAGCCGCCCCCGTCACCGTTAGCTCGCGCACAAAAAAAAACGTATATGCAAGTCGAGCCGCAAATGAAATCGCTGTTCAAACCACACATGTGAGGTATCGCCGCGATCGCCAGAGCGTGGGCAATAATTAAAAAAAAAGAGCTACACTCTAACTCTAAACTGGTAACCGTTAAATAAATTTAAAGCGTCGCAGATTGAGATCTCTATTGACCGTAGTTTGTCGCCATCCCACGGGGGGGCGCAATTTTAAACCGTAACATGTTTGGTATCTATTTACTCGGCGTGACATCATCTTTCACAATATACAAAAAAAATGGGCTAACTTTACTGTTTAGTATTTTTTAAATGCAGTGAAATGTGATTTTTCAAATTTTTTCCAAACAAAATGGCGTTTTAAAGACCGCTGCGCAAATACCGCGTGACAAAAATTTTTGCAATAACCGACATTTTATTCTCCAGAGTCTTTGCTAAAAAAATATATATAATGTTTGGGGGTTCTAAGTAGTTTTCTAGGAAAAAATACTGGTTTTAACTTGTGAACAAAAAGTGTCCGAAATAGGGCGGGGGGAAAGTGGTTAAATAAGTGCTGGTTTTATTTGTATGCATTCATTAGATGCGGTGGATGCATCCATTTCTTTGGTTGTTTTTCCCTGGTTTCACTTGGTCATCTGGCCAGTAACACACCTCCTGTATTAGTGAGACACAACACTGGAGGAATGAGAACAGGAGGCACAGCAGTCAGTGTTAAGTGGTTTGTCTTAACCCTGTAAACTGATATATTCTGCTGGAGAGCTTGAGCTTGTGAAAGAAAACAGACTTGCTAGCAGGATTACCAGATGAAAATAAAGGAAGGAAAGCCTAAAAAAGGAAACTATTACAACCATCACATCTAAGAATTGGTAAGCTGAAATATAATACATGTTTGCTTTTGGGTTAAATACTGCTTTCATAGGTAAATAAATACTAAAATATAACAACTATTTCATATTTTAAGATATCATTTAACTATGTCCCACATGGGAGAACAGTTAATAAAGAATACTAGACACTTATGTACACTTAATTTAAATAGAATTTGTTTCATACCTGGATAACACTGCTAAATCATTCACAATGTCCCCAGCATAGTCATCAATTATATCAGAACTCACTGGTATAAGACCCAAACTCTGTATTCTTTCCATGTCCACTTAATTGAAAAAATAAATGACAGAAGTAAATATAAATTTAAATTGTAACTAAAAAAGTTATATATCTTTTATAATTATATAAACAACATTTAAAGGAATTTAATGTAAGTACTGAAATGAAAAATGCTAAAATATTGGTTTTATGCCATTTTCAAGTGCAGTGCATTTTTTATTTTTCCAAAAAAAAAAAAAACATTTTTCTATTGAGGATGAACATTTATTGCAAAGAAAGCGATCCAATAATGTAAATATCTGAAGATTAAGACCTCCATTTTTGTGGGTTGTTGTGGAATACAGAGGTTAGTTTAGCCGTGCCTTCCTGCCCATGTAAGTTCCCATAAAGCCCAATTTAGATATTTAGATTCTGATTGCTTTAATAATCCAGGCAATGTCTGGATAGTGTATAACATTTTTGGGACTATTATCATTTTAATTAAGCTAATTCTACCCATATGTGTCAAACCTAAAGAATACCATTTAGAGTTAGTAAGGGTTCTCAAAAGGCGAGGAACATTCATATTGGTAATAGAGATTTTTTTTGAAATATAGACTTCCGAATAGGAGATTTTGTCCTTACACTAAAGGGTGTAGCTGAAGCACTGCGCCAAACATGAGATGAAACATGGAAGTTTCAGTGGCTGCATCCCGGAGAGGTGACCAAAATTTGATACTGGAGGAGGTAAGTAAACGTGACATTACCTTCCTCCCTTTTATAGCGCCTCCCTGTCTGTTAAAGTCCTTGTTTTATTGGAAATCAGGTAAGGAATTTGTTTACCAGGTGGAAAACTGAGACATTAAATGCAATCTCCAAAATCTTCCTTCAGGGCTGAAGCCCTTCCAATGAGTTATGTACTAGAATTTTCCCAAAATAAATGCATGGCAACCCTCATAGAGGGAACCTTAAGGTGAATGTTTTGGTGGTAAGCCAAACCTTTTGGCTTGCCATCAAAATCAGAGGTGGAGCTCCTCAATTGTGCCGATCTGCAAATTTATTGTGTTTGGGGTAAAGTGCTAGAGTTGGTTTAGAAGACAGAACCATATATTTTTTAAAGTTCTTCTGCATGGCACGGAGTGCAAGAGTCTTCAAAGAGCAAGGTATCAGCAAAGAAAGACATGAATTCTTGTTGTAGATATCGAAGAATGGGAATTCCTTGGTAATGGCATTAATATGGTTATTAAGAGCTAATACTTACCAAGGTAGAAGGTCAACCCAATCATCATGATGGGATCCTGAAAGTTTGTCTATTAGTCTGTTGATGATAGACTGGGTAAAACCGCAAAGTAATATCAAAATAATTACAGAGATGGAAGGTGAACTGGTCCCTGCAGCCCGAAACAATGTGGGTTGGCATTCTATGAACCCTAGGAGATTCCCTGGATGAGGAGAGTAATGAGGGCTGCTGCCAAGGGCAGCAAGAGAAAGAGTAAAGAAAGTGTCATTTTTGAAAAGCGGTCTACCACTACCCAAAATAACCGTACAGCCAACGAATAGAGGAGGTAAGTCCATAGATTGTTAGTGCTAAGGTTCTCTAGGAATAAGTACTGGAAGATAAGGACCTGAAGTGAAAGTGCATTGGTAGTGCATGGGTAGGGCACCAAATAAGCAAGCTCTTGTGTTGTCCCCTACATCCTTACTGATATTTGTCCACCAGCACAGACGGAAAAGAAATGTGATAGTTTAAGTTTTGTTGACATAAGGATTTCCAGAGAGTTTGGAGTTGTGGGCTAAATGTAGGGGCTTAGTTCTTAGCTCCAGAGACACTAGAGTCTTGCCTGGGGAAACAGCAGATTCCTGGATGGAGATTAGTGCTAGGATGCAAATAATTGTAATAAGGAATTCTGGCTAAGATGCAATCTTGGGAGTCAAAGGAGCTTGAGAGTGCATCAACTCTGGAACTGACAGTCCAGGGCTTGAAAAATATTACAAGCTGAGATAAGAACAAGGACCATTGAGTTTGTTTGGATTTGCCTGGGTTTTAGGCAACTGGAGTTTTTTTTAGGTCTAAGTGGTGATTTAAAGAGGCAATCCTTCTAGGAGATATTGGTACTCCTCGACTGCCAATTTAACAGTAAGCACATCTAAATCTCCATTGGAAAAATTCTTCCCCGATTGGAGGAACTTTTTAGACAAGAAGGTGCAGGGGGCTTTATTATGTACTCATAATCCTGGTATTAAATTCAGTCTTCCATTGGTCTCCCACTTAAATGCGAATCAAGTTGATTGCTCCTTATGAGTACTTGGGCGGTACAGAGGCAATCGATAAGCTCTGTAATAAGGGGTAACAGGTAGCTGTTCTTGACAATGATGGCATTAAGTCCATAGTTATCAATACAGAAGCAAAGAGTACCAACCTTTTCTGCAAAGAAGACACCCATCCTAGCGGTATAAGAAAATGGGCCTTTTTAGAGATTCATGGGACACTAAGAGGATATACGTGGCCACTGGTGGATGTAGAACCCAAAATTAGGTCAATGGTGCAACTGTAGAGATGGTGCAATGATAGGTAATCTGTGTTGTGCTTAGAAAAGACATCTTGAAAATCCTCATAATGAGCTGGAATGAATGATGTTAACCCAGAGCTAGTCAAAGGCAAATTGAATGACAAGAAGACCTACAAGCAAGTAACTGCCTGTCAATTTTTCACAAATATTGAACACACCGTTTTCTAAAAGTAAAATATTTATAGTATAATCTCAACATTATCGCAGAAAAATATATCCCTTCAGATGTATAAGCTTTCTTCTTATCTCTGCAGGCCAACTGCTCCCCGCAGGCCAACTGTGAATTAGCTGAGGAAGCAATAGCATCTATAGAGATTGTTAGGTATAACAAGAGCCTTATATGGGCATTTGCAAACTTGTAATAAGGAACTCAGTACTGACAGGACTATTGTTAATTGCTCTCAAATGTCAGAAAAAAAATATATATGTAGGGATACGTTCCCTGTTTTTTTGTCCATTTGTCTTTCTTTTTTTTTTTTTTTTTTTGTATAATCAATTTTTATTGAAAATAAAAGTGCAATAACAATCGACAAAAATACAAGAACAAAAGTATACAGGATGGATGGGCAGAGCACTGGCACAAGCATATAGAAAAAAAAAAAAAGGACACAACATAACATCGAGGCGACTCGCCTCAAACCCCAGCTCACATCAGAGGAGCTGCTGAGTGGGATCGAAGACCCTCGCCCGGGGTCCGGCCGCTAAGTAACCAAAAAACTGACGGGGCCGGGGCTCTCCCAGGCCTGGGCATTCGGCCCCAGTTGGCCCAACCCCAAACCCCGGAGGGGGCAGGGGAAGAGAGAGCCCGGACCACCAAACCAATCTACACACTATGGCCCACCACTCCAGCATCGAGGATCCCCATCCAGAGCATCAGAGAAGGGGGGGAGGAAGCTTCGCCAGCCAGAAACAAAGAAAAAAGAGAGAGAGAGAAGAAAAAAGGAAGGAGAGAAAAGAAAGGGAAAGAAAAAAAAAGGGGGGGGAAGGGGGGGGGGGAGGGGAGAAAGGGAACAGGGAGGTCCGCGCCTGGCGCCCACAACTCACACCACCGACAGGGTGAGAAATGTAGCTAGGTAGTAGGAACCTCCGAGGCCTGTTGGACTCGTCGGCGGAACTCAGGATCGGCCAGCGCCAAGAGGGCCACGTCCAGACTGGAGGACACAGGAAAAGAATTCGGGGCGTAAAAACGCCACTGGGACCAGGCAGCATCAAATTGTTCCTTAGCTCCCCTACAAGTCGCCAGCCACTCCTCAGCCTCCATAATCTCCTTCACCTTACGAAGCCAGTCTGCTTCACTAGGGACCCTGGAGGTCTTCCAATGGATCGGGATAAGTCGCTTAGCCGCATTGAGCAAATGTGGAAGAGCGCTTCGTTTGTATTTCGGAATGGGCACCAGAGGGGCATGCAGGAGAAAAAGACCCGGGGAGTCCGGCAGGTCCACACCGGTGCCAGCCTGAATGTGTTGCCGAACCATATCCCAGAACGGGCGGAGCAAGGGGCACGACCACCAGACGTGGAGGAGCGTCCCCCTCTGCCCACAGCCCCTCCAGCAGCCATCCGAGACCCCGGGGCAAAACCTGGCCAGAGTGGCTGGGACCCTATACCACCTAGTAAGCAGTTTGTAGTTATTCTCTTGCGTTTTTGAGTCTACCGAGCTAGAATGGGTCATGCGGTACATTCTATGGAGTTGTTCGGGGGAGAACTCCAGATCCAAGTCCCTCTCCCATGCCCGGATAAAGTAAGGCTTTGAGGGGGGCCTGGCCGACTCCAACAATTTATACAGAAAGGAAATTAGATGCGGCTGGGGGTCACGGGCCGCCCATAGACGCTCAAAGCCAGTAAGCTCGGTCCTGATCTGCGCCCGCTGACAAAGCGAGGCCACGAAATGGGACAGCTGTCGGTGCCTCCAGAAATCAAATGGAAAGCTCCCATAGCGATCACGTAGTGTCCCCAGGGGGACCAACTGCCCATCCGACCAGAAACGAGCCAAGCTGACCTCACCGTCGCTGGCCCAGGAGCCCAGAAACGATAGCCGCTCACCCGGGGAGAACCAAGGAAATCCCCCCACTGGAGCCAGCGGAGAAGTGGGAGGGGCCAGAGCCAAGGCCCCATTCAACCTATCCCACACCCGAAGTGAGTGGGTCGTCAGGGGGGATGCCCAATGCGACAGTCCCCTGTCCTCCGCTGGCACCCACGGGGCGTATGCCAAGTTTCTGCCGGCCACCGTTTTCTCTAAGGAGACCCACAGTTTAGTGGAGGTCTGAAACCGCCAATCCAACAGGCGTTGGAGAGCCACAGCTCTATAGTATTGCAAAATGTTAGGCAGGCCAAGGCCCCCCTCTCTTTTGGTCCTCTGCAACAAAGCAACAGCTATCCGAGGTCTCTTGCCCCCCCAAACAAAGTTAATAAACAAGCTCTTCAATTCGGCGAAGAAGCGCCGGGGAAGCGGCACAGGGAGCATCTGCAGGAGAAACAACACTCTAGGGAGAACCGCCATCTTAAGGATATTAGTGCGGCCGACCCACGTAAAGGAGGATTTATTCCAGGACTCGAGATCTCCACGAATCCGCCGTAACAAGGGGACGTAGTTAGAAGCGTATAGGGAGTCCAGGGAGGGGGTGAGATGGACACCCAAATATTTCATGGTGGATACCGTCCACGAAAACGGGAAGGAGGACCGTAACGCCGACGCCATAGACGGGGGTATAGAGATGGGTAGGATCTCTGACTTAGAATAGTTTACCTGAAAGTTGGACACTTTACCATACTCCGAGAGTTCCGCCATCAGATTGGGCAGCGAGGTGACCGGGTCCGTCACGTGGAACAGGACATCGTCCGCGTAAGCGGAAAGCTTATGCTCCGAAGAGCCCACCGTGACCCCCTTAATGTTCACATTCGCCTGCACCCTGCAAAGCAAAGGCTCCAGGGTCAGGGCAAATAGCAGGGGCGACAAGGGGCAGCCCTGTCGCGTGCCATTTCGGATGGGGAACGGCTCGGAGAGGTTGCCATTGACCCTAACCTGGGCCACTGGGGATTGATACAAGGCAGAGATCCAACTCAGCATACGGGGACCTATATCCAATCGCTTTAGGACGGCCGTGAGAAAGCTCCAATCCACTCGATCGAAAGCCTTCTCCGCATCCGTCGACAGCAGTAGATAGGGGGGCTGGGGAGACCGGGTGCGGACCCAGTGAATAAGATGGAGGGCGCGGACAGAGTTGTCCCTCGCCTCCCGCCCCAGCACAAACCCTGTTTGATCCGGGTGCACGATGTTGGGAATCAGAGACTTCATCCTATTCGCCAGGACCTTGGCAAAAAGCTTCAGGTCCGTGTTCAAAAGCGAGATGGGGCGGTAATTTTGGGGTACAGTGTGATCCCGGCCGTCCTTGGGTAGGACCGTAATGTGCGCCAAGGACATGTCCCGAGGAAGGCTACCCCCCTCAGCCAGTTTGTTGAAAAAGGCGCACATGTGCTTGTGGAGTAGGGGGAAATATCTGATATAATACGCTTTGGTGAAGCCGTCCGGACCGGGAGCCTTCCCGTCCGGCAGAGACCGTACCGTGGTTAGTAACTCGTCTACCGTGATGGGGGCCTCCAAGACCTCACGTTGGGCCGAGGAAACACCCGGCAAACCCATGGACGACAGGTATTCATCTATCTCCCGGCGCCTATGCGCCAAAGATGACGCATCCCCGCCAGGAGAGAGGTCATACAGGGCCGCATAGTAGTCCCGAAACATCGACGCCATTCTAGAGCTGTGAAAGACCGGGGTGCCCGTCGGTGTGTGCAGCTTGGCGACATGGACCGAGAGCCGGCGCTTCCGGAGCGCTCTGGCCAACATCCTGCCGCATTTGTTACCGAACTCGTAGTACCGATGTGCCATGTACCTAAGCCGACGGGTAATCTGGCGATCCAACAGTTTCGCAAAAGTGGCACGGAGCTCAGTCAGTTCCGCCAGAGCTGCAGGGTCAGAGGTGCGCTTGTGGGACAGTTCCGCACGCTGCAAAGCAGAGAGGACCCGCTGAAAGTCCAGCTGCCTTTCCTTCTTAAGCTTGGAACCCCAGGCAATGAGGGAACCCCGGATCACGGCCTTGTGCCCCTCCCACACCATGCCTTCGCTAACTTCCCCTGATGCGTTTTCGGAAAAATAGTGGGCGAGCGTCTCCTCGACCCCCGAGGAGACCCGAGGGTCATCCAGTAGGTTCTAATTGAGTTTCCAGGACCAGGGCTTCGCGGATACCGGGGCCAGAGCTATGCGCAAGGTAATGGGGGCGTGGTCAGAGATCGTGATCTGCTCAACCGTGGAGTCCAGGAGCGAGTCTAAGGCACCCTGATCGACAAACAGCAAGTCGATCCGGGTGTAGACATCGTGGACAGCGGAATAGTAGCTATAATCGCGAGCGGAGGCGTTGAGCACACGCCAGCTATCGACCAACGCGTGCTCCTGGAAGGATTTGCGAAAGTGCCGTAAGAAAGCGTAGGAATGCGCCGAGCGGCCCGCCGACACGTCCAACGACGGGTCCGGGGACACGTTAAAATCCCCCCCAAGGACCAGACGACCCTCGCGAAAACCAGACAATAGCTCCAGCACCCTATCAATAAAGGAAATCTGCTGGGTGTTAGGGGCATACAACGTAGCGAAGGTGTAAGTCTGGCCCCCGATGGTTCCCTTAAGAAACACAAAACGGCCCTGTGGGTCGGTCAGGTGAGCGGTCGGCTGAAAGGGGCAGGTCTTGTGGATTGCAATAGCCGTACCCCGGGATTTAGATACCGGGGAGTGGCTCAAGAACCACTGGGGGTACAGGTGGGTCGGGAGTTTGGGGGCAGATGCGGCCGTGAAATGAGTCTCCTGCAGAAAAACCACCTGCGCCTTAAGTCGCTTCAGTTCCAGCCACAGACGGCTGCGTTTGTTGGGGGAGCAGAGACCACGAACATTGTAGGACACTACCTTAACCTCAGCCATGATGTCAGACGCATGATCACCAGGGGCGCTGCTGCAGACACAGGGAGCCAGGCGCGGAAAAACCGGAACCTAGGGGAGAGGAAGAAAAAGAAGGGGGAGGGGGATGGAGAGGAAAAAAGGGAGAGGAAAGGGAGGCAGAGAGAGACAGTTATAGAGCCAAAAAAAGGAAAAAACCATGAACAAATAAACATACATTCAATGAACAACAAGGCCATGAAAAACACGGCCACCTGGGCAGTACGCCAGGCGATGGGGTCGGAGGAGGGCGCGGAGCCCACCCCCGGGCCCATGTCCAGTAACATGGCTGCCCCCTGCGGACCCCCCACTGGGGGGGGGGCGCCGAAGCCAGCCATGGTGCCCAAAATAGGGCAAACTCCCAAGGCCCCGTAGGGACAGGGATATGGCCTACAGGAGAAGTGCAGTCAGACACGAGGAGCAGGAGCCTGTACAGCCCCCGCAAAAACAGTGCAAAAAATAAACCGGGAATCATGAAATGAATAACGAACCCCACAAAGGAAAATAAACCCCCCCACCCCCTCCCCCAAGCAAACCAATTCCAGCAGCAGTCACAGGAAAGCCTCAGGAGGAGGCCCACCCAAACGAGAGGCAGAGAGGGGAGCGGGGGCAGACAGTCACTAGGATAGGAGTTTAGGCCTGGTCACCCCGGGGAGCCGGGCCAGGGGAAGCCCCGCCCGATCGGCGCTTGCGACCCCGAGAGCCCTTCCGAGCCCGAGCAGGGAGCCAGGGACCATTCTGCTGTGGGACAACCACATTGAGGTCTTGACGCCAGTCCACAAAGTCCACAGGGCCCAAATCCAGGCAGGATAGAAAGCCAGGGAGATCATCTTTCGTGCGCAGTATTGCAGATTTACCATTGTGCTCCGCTTGGAGGCTAAAAGGAAAGCCCCAACGATACGTAGCTCCTGCGGCCCTCAGGGATTCCAATAGAGGCTGGAGAGAGCGTCTTTGCATAAGGGTGCGTCTAGAGAGATCCTGATAGAAAAACAAGCGGGCTCCATCAAATTCAAAGAAAGGGCGTCTGCGCATCTTCTGCATGATCTGCTCTTTAATAACATAACGGTGGAGTTTACAAATGATGTCCCTGGGATTGTCAGCGTCTTGCGATGGCGGACGGAGCGCCCGGTGGGCCCTGTCGATCTCCATAGGGGCCGCCGCAGGCAAATCCAGGATCTCCCGGAAGATATCCTGTAAGGTGGGAACAATGTCTTTGGCAGCAGTTGCCTCCGGCATCCCTCTGATCCTGATATTAGATCTGCGGCTGCGGTTCTCCTGATCATCCATTTGGCAAAGGAGAGCCTCAATGCGCTGATCCTGTGCCCTAAACCGCTCCTGGAACTGCGTCAGCACAGGAAGGGAGTCTTCAACCTTCTGCTCCAGGGATTCCAGCCGGGAACCCAAATGGGCTGTGTCGGTCTTCAGCTGCTCAATGTCCTGCTTGAAGGCCGTCTCCACCCGGCTAGCAAAGCGGTCAAGATCAGCCTTAGTCGGGAGGGCCCAAATGTGCTGGCGCAGATCCCTATCCCCAAGGAGGTCTGGAACGTCAGAGCCCCGGTCAGGGGAAGCGGAGGATCCCGGGGAGGGTGGGGGTGCAGTGTCACTCACCAGCACGGGCGAACGAATAGGAGACGCTTCGAGTTGGGAGCAGCCGTCAGCCGTAGGAGCAGTGGCTTCCCGCGAGTCGCGGTCCGGCGCCATCTTGGAGGGGCCTGCACGCTGGCCCCGATCCTCCGTAAAAAAGGAGCTGATGGAGGTCTTGGACGATCTCGCCGAGCCCCGAGGCTGGGACTGGGCCCTCCTGCGTTGTGACATGGGGCTTCAGGAGAAGTTGGAGCAGGCTGTTCGTCCGGTTTAAGGCTATAAAAGCGGCGGGCTGCGGGAGCCGAAGAGCAGTGCGTCCTCACTCGGTCATGTCCAAGCCACGCCCCGTCCATTTGTCTTTCTGAGCATTGAGCCCAGGGATAGTCTGTATGACACTGTCTGGCAGTTACTTTGTTGAGGAGCTCCAGAGTTCTGTTAGGGGTAGATGAGGGAGTCCTGTCTGTTTTGGCAGCCTGTCAACCATTGATGAGCATGTCATCAATAGGTTAGATCTAGCTTTGACAGAACTGAGATGCAATGTTCTGGAAGATTTTTTTGAAGCTCTCCCCTTCCTGAAGAGAGAAAATCTTTTTGTTTGCCCTCCCTTTGGGGAAACCGTGGCTTTGGGAAGGCTGTGTGCCTGATTTTCAGCCCCAGAACTGGAACCCAGCCCTAGAGGGTATCACCCCTCTGTTTCAGAAGGCAGGCCACTTGGGCCCAATAAGATATTCTGCTAGAGTCATCACGGAAACAGAGTTACACTTCTTGTTTTGTTGATAATGTGCACAAGTTCTATGTGTTGCTTCTGGATAGTGAAACCCCAGAACCCAATACCTATTAGCCAAGAAACTGTAGGAGTCCTATGAAGGTTCTAGGTACTGTCCTAAGTACCAAGTTCAAGCAAAGCACTGAAAATTGATTAAAGTAAGGACCTATTTTCTTCAAGGGTAAGTAAGTGTGATCTATCATGGATGTGAAAATTGTCTTATGGGGGAGTCCTCTTGTATTTGCAAGACCCCTATATAAGGAGGCATTCTAAAGATCTAAGAACATCAGGACTGTTTCTGTTAAACTTCCACTTATTGATGATTCAAGATCTCATTACCCAGTTTATACTACAATGTGGAGATGTAATGGCTTAAATCTAAGAGATCATCTCACATGAGCCCCTACCCCAGTATCAGTTATTTATACAGTACCGGTATATTAAAATACACGTTTTTAATGTTTAATTTATTTACCATTAACTGATGCATCCTCTGAAAGGAAGGGTGTTTTTGTTGTTCGAAGTTGATATGATTGTAATTGGTCTCCACACTGACTCAGCTGAAGTGTTGTATCCCAGATATGTCTAAACACCTGATCAATCTCCTCCCCAGTTTCCAAATGTATGTCTGGAACACAATCTCCAAGGTTAAAAGAGAGTAGGCATTCTACCTCACATATAAAATATACAGTATCTCAATATATAAAATCTGATAGAGAAAATGCATTTCAGATGTTAGTTATAAATCCCATACCATTGTGAATTAGACCTTTAATGCAAACAGGAAACACAGGCTAGCTGCTAAATACTGCATTTTTTTTACCCAGGAGTTGCTGCAGTACACTAGTCTGGACGCCTGGTCATTTTGTTACTAATCTATGTTTTAGGAACCCATGATAGTAATGCAAGATAGCTATCCTAAAACGCACCCACTGCTGCTCCATGTTGCTAACAAATAGAAAGCCTCATGTAAAGGCTAAGGATTTTTTACAACCATCAATCAGATTCAAAAGAGCCTCAAAAGTTGAATTCTATTCTTTATGCAGTGCATTACACAAAAAATTAGAGTAAGGTAAATTGAGAGGACTTTTTGACTTTAGCATTTTATAGTGTTTGCTGAATAGCATTGTTTCACTTCTTCACTGCAATCTTTAAAACCTGATTTACATCTACTAAATTGTTCTGAGATACCTACTGAGATTGTAGGAACTAATCCCGGAATTGAATTAAACCGGTTTTACCACCTCTTCTTCACCCTTAATATTGCAATGGTGAATTCACACAGTCCTCCTCTTCTGCATGTATATATTGGGGTCATCTAGTGTAGATGTTATATTATTGTAGCTCTGTGACTGTAGCCAAAGTTTTAAAAAAAAGGAAATGCTGTCCAACTTTGTTAGAGCCAAGTTACACTTCTGTTGTTTAGGTTCTATCCTATTGTATTTAGTGTTATAGTTTTCACTATACATTAAAAAAAAAAAAAAAGAAAGGCTTGCTTGCTGCAGTTCCCATAGGGATGGATACAAATATGCAATGATATTGTGTCAGTTGTACTACAATGCATTACAATGTGCACCTAAATGACATATTACCATAAGCCTAAATGACATATTTAAAAAAAAGTTGTATTTTTAAGGCAGAAGTAAAACTGAAAGCAGCGGAAGGCAATGAGCTTGGGTATGCAGATCGGCTTGCTTATCTATCTTAACTGCTCATATGTGTATATAGATACATTATATGGCTAAAAGTTTGCAAACAACTGACCACCACACCTATATTAACTTTTTATGCATACCATTCTAAAACAATGGGTATTGTTATGAAGCCTGAACCCCCTTTTGGCTTTGACAGCCTCAACTCTTTTATGGAAGGCTTTCCACAAAATGTTGTACTGTGCTATGGGAATGTTTGTCCATTCAGACAAAACAGCATTTGTGTGAGATAGTACAAGAAGACTTGACTTACAATCCAACACATCCTAAATGCATTCAAAATTGTTGAGGTCTGGGCTCTGTGCAGGCCACTTGCGGAGCCCTGACTTTATGGACCTAGCTTTGTACATAGGCACACAATCATGCTGGAAAGAAAATGGTCCCTCCCAAACCATTACCACGACTGGAAAAGCACAAATGTCTACAATGTCTTTGTATGCTGTAGCATTAATATGGTACTATTATTATACTGAAAGCACATGAATTAAAACATTTAGGAGGGTGTTAACATGATTTTGGCTATACATACCAAATGAGCATATTGTTTTCAATACATAGTAAAACACTTACCAGTGGACATCTCTTTTTCACAGTAATAGACAATGTTTTTCAGCAGTAAATCATCACTGAGGTTGGATATATAAGTCCAGTTTATTGATCCAGCCAGTTTGTTACATTCGGTTCTTAAAAGGTTTAAGGCAAAAGCTTCACATCTTTTTAGCTAAAACAATGTTCATACAGTCATGAATAAAGATAAAATTAATCCATTGTGTTCCAAATTAAGGAAAATAATGATTTGCTGTTCAAGCTGTTCTGCTTCATATTCCTGTTTTATCCTATCCTTTTTCATTATCCTTATTTTTGATTATACTACCCTCCCTTTATAAACCACAGGTTTACAATCCAGTATTTGCACTATCTGTATCCTTAATCTGCTTTAGAGCCCTTTCACACGGGCGCTCCGTATGTCCGCAAATCATCCTATTTTTTTGCGGATGATTTGCGGACATAATGTAAGTCTATGGTATTGCGGATGTCAGCGGAATACCCTATTTTTGTTCCGTTCAAAAAACGGAAAGGAAGGAAAATCGGATGTCAGCGGTGTCATCCGCTGACATCCGCAAACACCCATAGACTTACATTATGTCCGCATATCATCCGCAAACGGATGGGATGATATGTGGGCATACGGAGCGGATGACAGAAATGTCATCCGCTCCGTGGAAAAAAAAAAAAAAAAGGACCGCAGCGGAGCTCTCACACGGAGCGGCCATCTGAAAGAGCCCTTAAATAGGTTCACTTGATGTAAATGACCTAGATAATCTACACCTTATAAGATGGTGCATTATATATAGTATCACCTTTCTTGTTATTAAATAGCTGCCCTTATGAAATACACTATATTACCAAAAGTATTGGGACGCCTGCTTTTATACCCACATGAACTTAAATGGCATCACAGTCTTCATCCATAAGGTTCAATATTGAGTTGGCCCACCCTTTGCAGCTATAACAGCTTCAAGTCTTCTGGGAAGGCTGTCCTCGAGGTTTAGGAGTGTGTCTATGGGAATGTTTGACCATTCTTCCAGAAGCGTATTTGTGAGGTCAGGCACTGATGTTGGATGAAAAGGCCTGGCTCGCTGTGTCCACTCAAATTCATCCCAATGGTGTTCTATCTGTTTGAGGTCAGGATTCTGTGCAGGCCAGTCAAGTTCCTCCACCCCAAACTTCATGTCTTTATGGACCTTTCTTTGTGGACTGGTCCAAATCATTTAGTGGAAGGGGGATTATGGTGTAGGGTTGTTTTTTAGGGGTTGAGCTTGGCCCATTAGTTCCAGTGAAGGGAACTCTTATGTCGTCAGCATACCAGGACATTTTGGACAATTTCATGCTCCCAACTTTTATGGGAACAGTTGAAAGCTCAGTTGGAGAATAAATTTATAAAGCTATGTTAAGGTGGCTTCCATCCCTAAATTGTTGCAACACCATCATGGAAGGCTATTCCCGGCTAGGGGCTACCTCCAAGAAAAAAACGGGGGAATGGGATGTTGAGGATGCTTGAATGTATATTATATAAGAATATATATAGATATATAGCATAGTAATAGTGAAGCAAAGGATTATATAAAAAAAAAAATTTTATTACATCAATTCACAAATGCAAAAAATGAAAACATAAAGAATATCTTGCAAGTATAAAATAACAAAACATGAAAATCCTCAATATGCCTAATGGAGAACCGAGGGCAAGCAAGGTTCACGAAGTAACATACATAGGCATATTGAGGATTTTCATGTTTTGTTATTTTATACTTGCAAGATATTCTTTATGTTTTCAATTTTTGTATTTGTGAATTGATGTAATAAAATATATTTTTTATATAATCCTTTGCTTCACTATTACTATATTATATATCTATATATATTCTTATATAATATACATTCAAGCATCCTCAACATCCTATTCCCCCGTTTTTTCTTGGAGGTAGCCCCTAGCCGGGAATAGCCTTCCATGATTGTTTTATGGGAACAGTGTGGGTATGGCCCCTTCCTGTTTCAACATGACTGCACACCAGTGCATAAAGCAAGGTCCATGAAGACATGGATGAGCAAGTTTGGGGTGGAGGAACTTAAAGGTGTTCTATCTGATTGAGGTCACGACTCTGTGCAGGCCAGTCAAGTTCCTCCAACCCAAACTCGCTCATCCATGTCTTTATGAATCTTGCTTTGTGCACTGGTGCGCAGTCATGTTGGAACAGGGAGGGGTCATCCCCAAACTGTTACCACAAAGCTAGGAGCATGAAACAGTCCAAAATGTCTTGGTATGCTGACGCCTTAAGAGTCCCCTTCACTGGAACTAAGGGGGCAGGGAAAACCCCTGAAAAACAACCCCACACTATAATCCCCCCTCCACCAAATGATTTGGAGGGGTAGCCCAATACATTTGGCAAAATAGTGTGGATGAATGTGTTTGGCGTGGAGGGCCTCGAGCTTGAAGGTTCCAAAGTGTATTAGGTGGGACGGAGACTTCAATCCTGTGTCCAGATTTTACCAGGTGCCTGCAGCCTGTGTGAGTACACAGGTGTGCAGGCTTGTTATATACTCAAGCCAGGGTATAGCTCAGAGCTCCCAGTTTGGAAACAGCTCTCATATTGGAGACAAAAAGTCTCACCCAGGGGTCAGATTAGCCCTAGCTAGGAGTCAAGAGACAGAAGGTTTCACCTAGGGGTCAGAGGTGTCCCAACCAGCAGCCAGGAGACCGGAGGTCTCATTCAAGGAGTTAGGTGGGCTCCTATTGGGTGTCAGGAAAACCCCAATCCAGAGGCCAGGATTGGGTTGTGCAGAAGGGTGCTGCGACTAGAAGCTGAGAGAGCCAATTAAACAAGGAGAGCTGGGCAACACAGTCAGAGGGACTAGTAAGAAGAGCAGCAGTGCTGCTAACAAGGGAAACTTTTTAGTTGACTATTAATGAAACAATAGGTCAGGGCTAAAAAAATAAAAATAGGCAGCTTGCAGTAGGTAAATATACATAACCCAAAAAATGGATATAAAAAAAAAGCAGCACCTCCAAAACAGAATATTACAAGCTTAAAATATAATGTGAAAAGAACATCCCCAATACTCACAAATAATAAAAGATTAGTGTAAATAAAATCTAAAGTGAAAAAGTCCAAATCTGTGAATATCACCGCAGAGAAAGTGCCTTCCACCAACTAAAGGAAATCCCTAAAGATGTGCAATCGCATTAAAAAATGCATTGGGACAGGAGCTACATGCTGACATTCTGCCGCAACTTTCATGCTTGGAACTGGCAGCTCTCTCTTAGTGAGAAGCGATACTGCTGGGAATCCCCATAGTGAAAATGGAGCTGGTTGACCAGGTGTGAGGGATCCTGTTGATACAAATACGCATGTTGCTGCTTTCCTCTGGCAGCTTTATTGTCAGTGAGAAGATTTCCATTAGTTGGTGAAAGACACTTTCTCTGCAGGAATATTTATTACATATTTGGTCTTTTTTGCCTAAGACTTTATTTACACTGATTTTTTTATTATTTTTGTGTATTGCGGAAGTTTTTTGAACATTCTGTTTTAAGCTTGTTATAATCTGTTTTTGAGGAGTTGCACTACGTTTCTTATCATTTGACTATTCATGCTGATATGGAGGAAACCCTGCCTGGTCAACTGATGTCTTTTTAATGAAAGTGGGCTGTCATGCCTTAAAATACAGCCTAGACTGGCGCAACTCATTAGGAAAAAATCTGTCACATGAATATTATCACTCCAGTATCACAATATATATATATATATATATATATATATATATATATATATATATATATATATATATATATAAAAAAAGGGATTTTTAATTACCATATACAGTATCTCACAAAAGTGAGTATACCCCTCAAAATTTTGTAAATATTTTATTATATCTTTTCATGTGACAACACTGAAGAAATTACACTTCTTTAATACAATGTAAAGTAGTGAGTGTAGAGCATGTATAACAGTGTAAATTTGTTGCCCCCTCCAAATAACTCAACACACAGCCATTCATGTCTAGACCACTGGCAACAAAAGTGAGTACACTCCTAAGTGAAAATGTCCAGACTGGGCCCAAAGTGTCAATATTTTGTGTGGCCACCATTTTTTTCCAGCATTGCCTTAATGCTGGAGTTCACCAGCGCTTCACAGATTGCCACTGGAGTCCTCTTTCACTCCTCCATGACGACATCACAGAGCTGGTGGATGTTAGAGACCTTGTGCTCCTCCACCTTCCATTTGAGAATGTCCCACAGATGCTCAATAGGGTTTAGGTCTGGAGACTTGCTTGGCCAGTCCATCACCTTTACCCTCAGCTTCTTTAGCAAGGCAGTGGTCATCTTGGAGGTGTGTTTGGGGTTGTTATCATGTTGGAATCCTGCCCTGCGGCCCAGTCTCAAAAGGGAGGGGATCATGCTCTGTTTCAGTATGTCACACTACATGTTGGCATTCATGGTTCTCTCAATGAACTGTAGCTCCCCAGTCCCGGCAGCACTCATGAAGCCCCAGACCATGACATTCTCACCATCATGCTTAACTGTAGGCAAGACACACTTGTCTTTGTACTCCCCACCTGGTTGCGGACACACACGCTTGACACCATCTAAACCAGGGGTCCTCAAACTACAGCCCGCGGCCCGCATGCGGCCTGCCAGGGTCCTGGACCCGGCCCACCGGCCAGGATCGGCATAGGGCTGACTGCATGTCACTCACTGAAGCTCTAATATGCTTCAGAAAAGGGTGGACCCGGGGCGCAGAGTACTGCACCCTACCCCACCCATTTGTGTGACAATAGCGAATGAAAATTTGCTATTGTCACACGGATCCTCCTCCTGGCCAATGCCATTGGCCGAGGAGGAGTTGGGAGGACTCAAGGAGACGCGGGGGACTGAGGAGAAGCTGCGGCTGCAGGTAAGTGCACTGGTCTCTCTGCATTGAAAGGGGCACGGCATGCTGTGGTCACTCTGCATTGAAAGGGGGCACGCTGTGGTCACTCTGCATTGAAAGGGGGCACAGCACGCTGTGGTCACTGTGCATTGAAAGGGGGCATGCTTTGGTCACTCTGCATTGAAAGGGGGCACAATGTGGTCACTCTGCATTGAAAGGGGGCACAATGTGGTCACTCTGCACTGAAGGGGGCACGCTGTGGTCACTCTGCATTGAAAGGGGGCACGCTGTGGTCACTCTGCATTGAAAGGGGGCACGCTGTGGTCACTCTGCATTGATGGGGGCACGCTGTGGTCACTCTGCATTGATGGGGGCATGCTGTGGTCACTCTGCATTGAAAGGGGGCACGCTGTGGTCACTCTGCATTGAAAGGGGGCACGCTGTGGTCACTATGCATTGAAGGGGGCACGCTGTGGTCACTCTGCATTGAAAGGGGGCACGCTGTGGTCACTCTGCATTGAAAGGGGACACGCTGTGGTCATATATATATAAATAAAACAATAAATATTGTATTGTTTTTCCTGTTTTTTGTGCACTACAAATAAAATATGCGCATTGGAATACGTTCATATTTTTTTTCAAACTATAGTCCGGCCCCCAACAGTGTCTGAGGGACCGTGAACTGGCCCCCTGTTTAAAAGGTTTGAGGACCCCTGATCTAAACCAAATAAGTTTAACTTGTGAGATGATTACAGCCACACACACCTATGGGAGATGATTACAGCCACACACACCTACACAGGTTGAACTGGATGGACTATTGTCTTTATTCAACCTCACCTACTATGTAACTATGTAACTATGTAACTTGGTCTCATTAGACCACAGGGCATGGTTCCAGTAATCCATGTCCTTAGTCTGCTTGTCTTCAGCAAACTGTTTGCAGGCTTTCCTGTGTATCATTTTTAGAAGAGGCTTCCTTCTGGGACAACAGCCAAGCAGAGCAATTTAATGCAGTGTGCGGCGTATGGTCTGAGTACTGACAGGCTGACCCCAGCCCCCCCCCCCCCCACACCCCTTCAACCTCTGCAGCATTGCTTGCAGCATTCATACATCTATTTCCCAAAGACAACCTCTGTATATAATGCTTAACATGTGCACTCAACTTCTTTGGTCGACCATGGCGAGGCCTGTTCTGAGTGGAACCTGTCCTGTTAAACCGCTCAGGGTCTTGAAAATCTTCTTATAGCTTAGGCCAGGAGTGTCAAACTTAATTTCATTGCGGGCCCCATGAGCATTATGGTCGCCCTCAGAGGGCCAGTTCTATATATAGCCCACCACTATCAGAAGTCAAGAGCCCCCACCCTCCCTTAAATCACAGTGCATCCCCTTTACCATGTGCTGCTACTCGGAAGATGCTGGAGGCAAAGCTGGGAAGCAACAACTGCAGGGTCTGGAGGAGGGCTGGAGTCAGCTGCCAGAGTCTGCTGAATCCTGAGACCAATGGAGGCGGAGAGGAGGGTGTGCTGCGGCTGCACAGAGAGGTGCAGGATCTGTAAGAGGAGTTCTGTCTTCCCTGCTGCCGTCTGCTAAGACAAGGTGGGGGCAGAGATGAGGGAGATGCAGCAGCTGCAGGAGAGGAGCAAGGGCCACATGAAATGGCCTGGAGGACCGGATTCGGCCTGCGGGCCTTGTGTTTGACAACTGTGGCCTAGGCCATCTTTATGTAGAGCAACATTTTTTTTTTCTTTTTTTTTTATGCAGATCCTCTGAGAGTTCTTTGACATGAGGTGCCATGTTGAACTTCCAGTGACCAGTATGAGAGAGTGAGAAAGATAACACCAAATTTAACACACCTGCTCCCATTTACACCTGAGACCTTGTAACACTAACGAGTCACATGACACGGGGGAGGGAAAATGGCTATTTGGGTCCAATTTTGACATTTTCACGTAGGGGTGTACTCACTTGTGTTGCCAGCGGTTTAGACATTAATGGCTTTGTGTTGAGTTGTACACTCACTACTTTACATTGTAGCAAAGTGTTATTTCTTCAGTGTTGTCACATGAAAAGATATAATAAAATATTTACAAAAATATGAGGGGTGTACTCACTTTTGTTAGATACTGTATTACAATAAATGTTAAACTTTAACTTTATGTTTTTACCATTGTGGACACACCTCCTTAGTAGGTCATGTGTGGTGTATATGAAGCTATTTAGGACCTGAGTACTCATATCTCCATTTCTACCGCATGATGCAGGTTGGTAACTATGAAGGGCAGGGATGTCTGAAGGTGCTATATAACTAGTTATAAGTCAGTGCTTACTGTGCTGTAACCCCCTTATATTATATATTGATTAGTCTGGTGTTATTTTTTTGGGATCCACATGGTTACTTGCATAAATAAGTATTTTTTTATTATACATATGTACAGTATATTAGTACTTACCATATTTAAAATTAAGGAAGCTTCCATGTTCCAATTGGCATTTATGAGCCTAGATTTTGCTCTTTGAGAAAGAGGCAGAACAATCATTAAAGCCTCACTAAGACACATCATTCTACATAGGTCTGCCACTTCATCCATTGCCAAGAATGGAACATCACCCTGCAAAAATTATGAATACCAAAACAATTAGTTTTGCAAAACTACTATAATACCTAAAATAAGTTCTAATCGTTTTACTCTTTATTTATTTAATTTAATCCAATTCCCATGTCCAAGTCTACTGACTGTCTAACACGTGTCCCTTAAAAACAATGTCACGCAACTCCGACTCTATTCGTAGAATAGAATTAACAACATGTCTGCATATGTAAAATTTATCTGTTAACTTACCATGTATGTGTTGGGACAATGCCAGGATTGCACCTACTTTAGCCTGGACAACTATTCATCTTTTATTTTTTTTTTAATTATTGTCATACAATGTAGAGGGTCTAACTCATATTCATAGCCTTAGACCCCTCAGGTAAAGCTAGAGTAGCTACACTCATCAAACGTTCCAGTTTAATTTAGCTTCTGTGACTCCCAGCTATAGCAAACCTCCAAAAAGTATTAGGTCTAATAGGCTAAAATCCAACCTTGGGAATAAACACACTCTAAACTGAGAAAAAAAGACCCCCCCAGCCCCACCCCAGAACTCAAACTTCAGCCTGATGGGACACCCACATATACCCACACAAGATACAAAATACTTCGGACGCTACTACTGAAGTCTTTACAAATGCCTCACACCTCCGAAACATCCAGATTTAAAAATGAACTTCCAGAATTTTAAAGTGAACATTAAAGCGGTAATAAACCCAAAACCAGAAATGTAATATATTGAAGCTTACCAATCATTAGACATGGTGGCAGCATTAGTTTTATTTTTTTAGTTTTTTTTCCCTCTGTATTGACCTGGGGATCTGGTGTTCATTTTGGGATGAAGGTTTTACATAAATAAAAAAAGGTGTCCTCCCCCCGGGGATGAACATGCGGGTCTTTAAATGGTGGACGGATAAAGGTCTGTATAGAATAGGACACTTTTTTGACTCGAGAGGATGCCTCTCCTACTCTCACTACATACATAAACTGGAGATGCCACCTTCTGAAAGATTCAGATTCTTTGAAAATCTCACACTTCCTCCACGCTATCAGAATTGAAAAATCAAAACCTGTACAGATCACCCCCTAAGAACAATGGTGTTCGAAGCTACAGGAAATTAGGGGAGGGATATCACTAATTTATGCATCTTTAATTAACTATCCTGGAAAAGCTTCCTATATGGTTAAGTGGGAACAAGACCTGGACTTTGATTGGGACCTCGATGTCTGGCACAGATGCTCCGAGCGATCCTCATGGGGATTCACAACAACGCACTTATGGAAGCCAGCATCAAGGTGCTCATGAGATGGCACATGGTCCCTATTCGATTAGCAAAACTCTTCCCCAATCCTTCTCCACTGTGTTTTAGGGGTTGTGACCTAATGGGATCCCTAGTGCACATATTCTGGCAATGCCCCAAAATCAGAAGATTCTGGTATCAAGTGTTTCATATTATTCGTAAGATCACAGGAGTTTCAATCCGACAGTCGCCAGAATTTGCTCTTCTGAACCACCGGATCCCACAAGTCCCTAAACATACCCAAACTTTGATCTTTTTTATCTTCCTTGGGGCAAAAAATCACAATTGCCAGACAATGGAAACAACCAACTGTCTCTCTTATGGCAGCAAAGTGAAGATCTCCTGGATCATGACTCAAGAAAAGATGCTCAGTATTTTCCAAGATTCTAAAGAAAAATTTAAAAACAATCCGGGAACCCTGGACTTCCTTTCAAAATGTAACAATTTAATTCAGAGCCATATCTGACACTTTATATATGCTTTACCGTGGGATGGTGGATCTGGTCTGAAGACTCGACTCACTTTCTGCCTCCCCCCCCCCCTTTCGCTCTCCACTCTCTGTGTTTCTCTTTTTTCTTTTCTTCCTTTTTCTTCTATTCTTACATGTAACCAACTAGTCTCAAGCTCAAAGGCTATTTGACCACACTGTTTGTTCACCTGAGACCCTCAACCTGGTCTAGGGTTTTTCTTATCTTCCCTGGTTAAAACGGTAGGATCCTCACACCATTAGCTCAGGAAATAATCTATGATATTAGGGGTTGTGCCATGGCCCTATCTAATCAAACTAATGCTTCTGGTTTGACGAACTGCTTATTGTTATAGTTCATTACTAGCTGACGAATTTCGGGTATTTCTGATTTCAGCACTTTACCCAGTCGGTTACGATCTGCCTATGCCCCATAAGCTTGCAAGTTATTTGGATCCATCCCATAAGAACGGGTCTAGCTCTAGCCCACTCCCTCCCCCCCCCCCCAGACACAGTTAGTTTCCATTAGGGGTGTTGGGAGAGGTCGGGCCTACAAACCTATTGGAATCTTACTCCTGTTAACTATACATGCCACACCTGCGCATGTAGAGTTTTGAGTTAGTTCTCGTCGAGAAATCTCAAATTGTTATTATATTGTTATTTGTTTTTCTGAAATGTCAGCATTTTTGATACGAGCATAACTGTCACCAAGTAGTTCAACAGTCTTGTATCATTTGTGTTTCTTTCTCTTTGAAAAATAATAAAAATGATGTCCATTCTAAGCACCCCTGTCAGTGGTAAACAGTTTGTCTTATGCCTGGAACTGATACATCTGCAGGAGACCTTGTTCTTTTGAAAAACAACAGGCTTGCTGGCTGAATCACCAGCTGAAAACAGAAGAAAAAAGTCCTAAAAAAGAAAATGAATGCAGCATCACATCGAAGAATTGGTAAGCTGCAATAAAATAATTGTTAATTTTTGTGTTTAATAATGCTCTGACCAAATAATAACCAGCTGCAGGGAACATTCTTAAACTGGAACTTATCACAGAACTAAGTGATATAATTAAACAATTACCACAACATATAAGTACAGGTATTGACTGCCTACTCTATTCATAATAATAGCAGTTGCTCCCCATTATTTTAACATAATGTGATGAATGAAATAAATACAACTTTGAGCATGACCCGGAAGTCTCATAATGCACACTTTTTATACTGAAAACATACCTGTGTCCTTTGCGTTTCATTAAATATTCTTAATGTCATAGAACATGAAATTGCACATATAAGTATGCGTATGTCTGACCCGTCACTTAAATGCATTCCAAGAAGAGAAATCTCATGATAAACCTATAAAACAATAAGTAAACTTGATGTGGGCTAGTTAAGTAAAGCATGTACAGTAGCACGAACCCAAACCATGTAAACAGTATTGTTCTCAGCACACTTATAAACTAGTTCTTATAAAGAAAACCCAGCTGAACGCTACAGCTTCAGATTTCAACATTTACTACCATACATGACATTTTTGGTTGAATTTAAAAAGATCTTTAGGTACATTGTCAGCTATTTACATTTTTTTCTGCATAGGAAAGTCAGACAAATTGTATATAGCCCTAAATGTATCATTTGCTCCCTATTGGTTAATATACAGTTGAAAATGTTTTGTTATAACTGTTCGATAAGTGCAAGAAATTATCCACTGATCCTTTCAGAAATCTTGTGGACTGATAACTTTTTTGTGCTCTCTTCCAAGGCTAACAAATATCACTGTTCTCGCTGTAGACTACAGACTATTTCTTCCTATACTGTGGAGATGAGGAGAAAATAAAGTGCTCTGTAGTCCTTAACACTTCATTCCTACAATGACAATAAAAATAAGGGAAAAAATAGCCTGAAAATATACAAGAAAGGCAACCACCTAATATAAGGTCTGGTAGGCAGGGATGAGCTTAAGGTTCCGTCTGAACACAGGTTGCAACTTTGCTTGTTTGGGCATTCCTGCAAACGCCAGGCTGTCAGTCTCTTCATACACATGGAGTATGAAGTAAGAGTGCTAATGCAGAGTCTGCATTCTGCAAATGTTTTAGAGACACAGGGGTCTCCTTCATCAAGATGACCAGACAGAACCTTTTTAAAGGGGACCTCTTTGTCTCAGAAAACATTGGTGTGGTCTCATATAGAACTACAGTAAATAAACACTGCCATTTGTAGTGCTGGTTTTCTTCTGTTATAATTTTTTCTACTGTCTGTGTTCCTCCTGGGGTGGTTTACCTGTTTTAGGTGTCTGGGTGACCACTGTCACTGGGGAGGAAATTGATGGGAAAGCCAAAAAGTAACAGTTATCACCAAAAGAAGAAGAGATTTCCTCTAAATTTGGAGACATTTCTTCTCGCTCCCTGTTGTATTTTTGGGACAAGAAGTAAAGTGAAAATCAAGTACAGGACAAAAATTGCCAGCAGTTTATGCACTTCAGCTCCGGAAGGTTTTACCCCCTTAATGACCAGGCCATTTTTTGTGATTCGGCACTGCGTTAATTTAACTAACAATTGCGCAGTTGTGCGACGCTGTACCCAAATACAATTGATGTTCTTTTTCCCCACAAATAGAGCTTTCTTTTGGTGGTATTTGATAATCTCTCTGGTTTTTAGATTTTGCGCTATAAACAGAAAAAAGAGAGACAATTTTGAAAAAAACACAATATTTTTTACTTTCTGCTATAAAACATTCCCAAAAAAAAAAATTTAAAAATCAAATTTTTTTTATCATATTGGGCCAATTTGTAGTATGCTACATATGTTTGGTAAAATAAATCCCAAAAAGCATAATTTAACGGGTTTGCGCAAAAGTTATAGCGTTCACAAACTACGGGATAGATTTTTGGACTTTTAATTTTTTTTACTGTATTAGTAATGACGGGGATCTGCGATTTTTAGCAGGACTGCGACATTGCGGTGGACAGATTGGACCCCTAACTGACATTTTTGACACTTTTTGGGGACCAGTGACATTAATACAGTAATTAGTGCTAAATATTATGCACTGTTACTGTATAAATGACACTGGCAGGGAAGGGGTTAATACCGGGGGTGATCAAAGGGTTAAATGTATGCCTATTTGCGCTTAGTAACTGTGGAGGGGAGGGGGGGTTGGGGGGGAGGGGGCTCTGTGACAAGCACAGAGGGATCAGTGTTTCAGCTTAGCTGTGACACACAATCTCTCTGTACCTGTGTGACAGAAGAGACGCATGCTTTGTTTACATAGGCAGGTGGCTCTTCTGTCAGTTTCTGTGAAGATTGCGGGAGGCCGGCTGCGATCGTGCCTGATCCTCCCGCAGTCTGGCTCCCATTGTGTCTTGTGTCTAATCAGTGATATTAAAGGCTCAAACTTTTTTTTATTTTTTTTTTATGTTTTTCTCATGTTATACTTACCTGCTCTGTGTAATAGTTTTGCAGACAGCAGCCCCAATCCTCATATTCTTAGAATGAGAGAATGATTTTGGAATTTTTTTTGTCATCTATGGAGAACAAATCTGACTGACGTCAGTCTAATGCTGGCCATACACTATACGAAAAATCGTTTAAACTAATTTTTGAAAAACGAACACTCAGTTGTGAGAGAAAACGATCGTGCCATCATGTAATGACCGATAAATCATTCAGTGGACATAAATGAATCAGTTTTTTGTTCGTTATTTCACAAATACCTAGTGCAAACAGTTTGGACGCGAAACACATTAACCTTTCAATTTATCGTTCGTTCGGCAGAAAATCTCCAAACTTGTCCTTCGTTTATTTTGACTCAAAAATGTCACAACCGATTACCGATTCGTGCCCATTAGCCGGCCCGAAAAAACAAAAGAACTGTCCAAATGATCTAATTTCTCCCGATTTTTCATATAGTTCATGGCCAGCATAATGCTGGCAATACAATAATCGAAATTTGGCCAGACCAGCCAGTCATCCGCAACCACTGATCACTGTTCTCTAACAGCAAAGGGTTCCCCCCAGCGGGGAGGTGGGGGGGGGGGGTTTGGGGATGATTCCTTCATCCACCATCCATCTTGTTTGTTTGTGTGAATGAAAGAATCTGTTATTTTATTCTCAGTCAGTCATCTGTGTATGACCAGCGTTATAGTAAGCAAAGAATGCAGAATGTGCATTATCTCTGTTTAATCTCTACAGTATGTGTTTAAACCACAACAAATCAATCTAGGCAATCATACCATTTACAAACATATGATAGAGGCAGTTTGTGTGTAAGTGTAAGGCTACTATTGTGCAGAGACATTTACCTGTTTTTTTACTTTTTCCATATGTTGCACATAGGGTAAACAATCACTGCTCTCGGATGTTTGAAAACTTGTAATTAGCTTATGCAAAACTTTCTTTATCTTTTTACCATTCTAAAGAAATAAAGAAATGATCAATATACTTAATACATTTTCACTTTACCCTCATATCCTGTTCTGGAGTCAATCAGGCTCTACTGCATGCGCGTGTGCTGTTCAGAAACATGCTTTGACTCTAACAGAGGTGTTAGTGTCACCCACCTGGCTGTGCTGTCTGACAGTAAAATATATATTCCTGATTCAAAAAAGTACCTTTTATTGCTCTCAACATCCTCCAAAATTCCAAATTTCTTTGGTTTAGAGAGTGGCTACATTTGTTCTTCATGGTCCAACTGTATTTAGGAATGTGGCCACCCTCTTTTGCTTACTCCTGAGATGGACTATGGACTAGGGGATTTGTAGTATGCAAAAAACAGTAATGGAGCTCTATTGTTGCTCAGCAACTGCTGTGAAAATGTAAAACGGGGTACACACTATGATAGAATCGGAAGAAAAATTCCGTTGAGGTACGACTGTTTGACTTTCATATACGTAGTGTGTACATAACTTTTGACATCCGATTTAGACTTCAAATTAAAGTTTCAGAAGGGACAAACTCCCAAGCTTTTCTTGTTCGTGAACAGAACTAACGATTTTTGCTTATTGTGTACTGTTTTTGTATGGTTTTCGTACAAGAAAAAATCAGATATGAAAGACTGCGCATGATCAAAAACAATAAAAAAAAAGCCATTGTCGTGCAAGAATTTTTCGAACAATTGGTACCATCCTTGGTTTTGACCTGCTCTAAAACATCGAGGAAAAACTGATGATCATTTGTTTGATTTTCTTCTAGTGTGTACTGGGCTATACTTCATGAGGGGAGTTCAATACTGGTTCTAATATAAATATGTGAAGTCATGTCACGACAAGTAATGTCGAGTTATGTCAATGTCAAGTTATATGAGTTCAACTCCAAATTTATCCTGTGTTGAACATTGATGAAGGGGCAGTGGTGTAGACCACAAAATATGTTGGATGTTTTTATATAATTCTTTTTTTAACAATTACAATTATCTTGGACTATCAATACAAAACATACAAGGGCCCAGACTACACATAGACAAAGGTGAGTGCGCTTTTCATACATCAGCTCTTGGATGTTTCAAAACTATACATAATTTTTCTGCTGTGATATATGTGAAGTATTGATGGTATTGCTTACCTTTTGCAGATATTCTCTATGATGAAATGTGGCACTCACATGATACCCAAAAACCCTGAGATTATCCGAGTCCTGTCCAGCTGTAAGAACAACATTTATTTGGTTTCCAAGTGCATGAAGAATCAAGAGATTCAAAAAACATGTCTGTTCATTGTTTAGTCCTTCATCAGAAGCCATCACAAAATAAAGAGCCTGGTGGTTGATAAATTCTCCCCATTGCTCACATAAAAAGTTGGAAAAGTAATGAACAGTTATGTCTGTATTATTTTCAAGATGCAACATAAGTTGGGAGCGTAAAGAGATAAGGTCAGGACATCCAGTATACAAATGTTCCATATCCTGTGGATGAAAAAAAAAAAGTTAATCCTAGAAAAAGCTGTTCAAATAATTACATGAACAATTAGATGAGTTATGAATTAGATAAAACCAGAGTCAGCAACCCATCGATCACGATCTACCTGCCGATCGCAGGAAGCTCATGGGTAGATCATGGAGTCCCACAACATACTCTATTAATTCTGATCAAGGGGTCTATTCTGAGAGCCAGTTAATAGAAGAACTTTGCAGGTTATATGGGTTTTGAGGATTTTGAAGTGCAGATCATACTCTAAACCTTATAATTATTATAAAAATGGAACATGTGCACAATTCAATCACATTCTCTTACAAATGTCAAAGACATTAGAGGAAGAAAAGAAAAAAATGGATGGCCATTAATTCCACAGGAACTGGTTTGAGCATAAAAATCTTACTTTACACTTAACCATAATTTATACCCCTTTTTGGCTTTATGTTTTTTATGCCCTTGAACATGCTCAATTAGCCCCCATTAATGGAGAATTTAAATACACTAGACTCATGAAGACATGTACAACGGAATAATAGGGATATACAGGGGAGTCTAGTAAAGCAGAAGTCTAATCATAAGGAAAATAATCCCTGGATAACCCCATTGAATATTAAAGATAGTGTGTTTATACAGTGAAAGAGAGCTCATCATACAAGGACAAGTAAACTACAAACTTTTTGGGAACCTACATCTTGGAGGCATGTTGTCACCCCATACCATGTATACCTGTTTATGAGTTACAACAAGGGGCCCTAAGTAAGATACCTTGATTGCATTGAAAGTTGTTAAAGATATATTTTTCAAAACTACAATCAGCTTATACAGTAACTGTGCATCCACCAGAAGAAGTGAATAATATGTATAACAATTTTTACCAGGAAATTGGTGACTTGCAACCATCCCTAACAACTTGAATAAAAGTAAGGAACTCCCCTTGCCCAAAACCCCTAGTGATTGGACTGGGGAGTCAAGTTTGCCTCAGAGAACACAAATAAGAAAGTCCACTAGACTGAACTGTGAGAGACAAGCTAAATGTTTATTTGAAGATAAAAATATTAAAAAATATATATAAGGGAGTACAAGTATGTGTTTGTTGTTACGATTCTTTTTTTTTCCATATTATCACTGCTTCTTTAATTGCTATATATTGATTAACATAACACTCAGGGCCGCTGATAGGGGGGGAACACCAGCCCTCTTGTAGGGGGCCCCAGCACACAGGGGGGCCCACACAGAGAGGGGGATTAGTGATGGACAACAAATACAGAAATCCTCCTCTAGCACCTGAATCTGATCTCTGTCCCTCTCCCTGCTATCAGCTTTTATCTGCTGAGTAAGAGACAGTTGTGCCTCCCTAATCCCCCTCCCTGTGCGCCCCCCCCTCCCAGCAGTGGCTCTAATGTTAGCTCTGCTCCTGAGTTTATCTGTAACTTTGTTTCTCTCCTGCTGTCTCTCTGATCCCGGAGCTCCAGCTGCTCAGCCTGTATATTTTTTCATCTCATCTTCATTTTTTTTTTATTAACATCGTTTTTTCTTTTAGATTTAGCAGGAATTATGTGAGTTATGTTGTATTTGTGTCTGATAATAGTGATTTTGTTTTAATTTTAGCTAAATATATCTTTAATATTTTCTTGGGGGGGCCCTGCCAGGTAGTCTGTACGGGGCCCCGCGATTTCTAACAGCAGCCCTGATAACATTAAACAAAATCCTTATTCTCCAAAAATAATTTATACACATTCACTACTCTGGCCCTGTAATCTTTTTTTCATAAAAGTGTCTCCTACTCTGTTTTTTTTTTACAATGTTTTAACATCTTCTGTGAGCTCCCAATCCTCATATCCATTTCTTTGGGACTAACAGTGCACATTAGTTGCGGTCATATGCACTGCTCTATGCAGGCGTGGGCTGGGCCGGGGGGCAAGGTGGCAATTTCCCCCTGGGCCGATCTGATCCCCCTCAGAAAAGGCCGCTCAGTATCTTGTGTCAGTCGGTACTCGATTGAAAATGGGAGGCGCTCAGGCACACGCAGCGCTGACACTGTCTGTCACTTTCTGGAAGTTCCGGCGACTGCCCTGCCCTGGAGACCTGGTTGCTAGATCACCGCTTAGCGTCTAGCAACCAGTGACGTCACGGTCTCCAGAGCAGAGAGGAGGACCCATGCAAAGCGCCGCGGTCAGCCGTCCTCCGCGCCGATTACTGGCCCCAGCTGCTCGGCCCCACCCACCTCCGGCTCCTCCCTCCATCCATCAACGTGGGGCCGATGCAGAAGAGAGGGCTGGCCTGGCCTGGTAAACTTACGGCGGCAAATCGGCAATCCAGATTTAAAGTGAAGTTATCTGCTGGCTGCTGCGGTGGACAGTGTCTGTGAGGACGTGGTCGGGACTCGGAGAAGAATTTCCAGTGAGTGACAAAAAAAAAAAAGTGTCATGTGATGTGTGGTGGACAACATGTGGAGCATTTTTTCCCTGTCCCTGTACTTACCCCCTGGCACTGTATACAGCATGTATATTGATGTCTAGCTGTTCCTGGCACTATATACCTGTCTCATACCTGTATTATACAGGTATGAGACAACTATTTAGAGCCAGGAGCAGCTACACATCAATATACAGGCTGTATACAGGCCAGTTAAAGAGGTTGTAAACCCTTTTTTTTTTTCTTTTTGACCCTGCAAGAGAAGCACATAATGAGCTAGTATGCATCGCATACTAGCTCATTATGAAATACTTACCTTAGAACGAGCCCCGGCCGTGCCGCCCGCTTAGCTGGATGACGGGCGACATGTCCAGTCGCCCGTCTTCCGGGATCACGGCATCCGGCCATCTGATTGGCCGGAGCCGCAGTGACATCACGCGGGAGCCGACGGTCACGGCACCGGACTCTGAAGGAACGGCACCAGCGGCCGTTCCTTCAGAGCGCATGCGCCAGTGGTGTCACTGGCTGCATGTAAGGTAGATATCTCCTAAACGGTACATGTTTAGGAGATATTTACAGTACCTATAGGTAAGCCTTAATACAGCTTAAAAACGCCCCTCCATGTTATTCTATGGCCTCATGCACACACAGGCTTTTAGGAGCTGTAAGTGGCATAGGCGTTTTTAAGCTGTAAAAAAAAAAGCCAGGGCCAGTGCGTTCTGGAGCAGCAGCATTAGGCTGTAAAAACGTCTGACACTGCATACAGCATTCGGCCACGTCAGACGTTTTTAAGCTGCAGTAGTTGGATTTGAGGTTGAAAAAAAGAAAAGGACAGAGAAAGGATGCTAAATATGGCTAAAACGTGCATTAACACCAATACAAAACGCTTCTAAAAACACATTTTTACAGCTGCTTTTTCCTGGCGTCAGAACTGTGCAAAGCCAACTCGTTGTTGCAAACGCCCTGTGTGCATGAGGCCTAAGAGTCGGTTCACACTAGGGAGATTTCAAAGCCGCCCGACTCTGAGCCGCCCCCTGCAGTGCGACCTCAGCATGGCTTGCAAACGACTTCTTTGATAGAAGTCAATGCAAGCCGCTCCAAAGTCGCCCCCAAGTAGTGCAGGAACCTTTTTCTAAGTCAAAGCGACTTGAGTCGCTCTGATTAGAACGGTTCCATTGCACTGAATGGAGCGCAACTTGTCAGGCGACTAAGTCGCCTGACAAGTCGCCCCAGTGTGAACCGGCTCTAAAGGTTTTTTTAGCAACTCTGAAAGTAAGATTTAATCAGGTAGATTTTGCCATAGTAAATGTACCATCATATACAGTATTAGCCTTTGTTATATTTGCACTACTATTTTCAGATTATAAGCAACATTTATTCAACTACTCCCAAAAAATAAACATATGAAAGACCTTGCCAAATGCTGTCACCTGCGACAGTAGATATCTACTTCACTTCACAGTATTACAAAGAAACTATAACATAATCTAAAATAAGATTTATTTGTTTTTCATGTAATAAAAGAGAAATTCTGTAAAAAAAAATAAAAATAACATAATATTTAATCTATTCGAAGGAAGTACATGTTATTACATATTAACATATTCCATGCACACATTATTAACTATATAAACAAAATGGCACCTACCTTGAAAAATACAATGCTGTATTTTGCTCCCTTATTTGTCAAATTGAGTAGAAAACGTTCCACCAAGAAAAAGAGATGCAAATTCTGTCCTCTCCTCAGAGATTCATTGGTAATACATGTAATAATTAAAGAATCTCCATCAATCACAAATAGTTCAGATTCCATGTAATCATTAAGCAAACTCTCGAACCTGAAAGAAATGACAGTATTACGGAACAGTTTTTTTTTAGGATGTATATATCCTCCAAATACATAACACAAGTTTAGTTTGCAATAACTCAGAACACATACAGTATGCTAACAGCATAAGGAAATATGTTTTGTTCACTACATTTCTTTGCCCCTTATGTGGGATAGTACCAAGTCTGAGTGCATTTCACACATACATTAACTACCTCCCACCCGGCCATAGTACATATACGGCCGGGCGGGAGTCTCGTCCTTCTGAATGGACGTTCCGGAACGTCCTTCAGAAGGAGAGAGATCGCGCCGCCGCGGGCACGCGCAGCGGCGCGATCTCGATGTGCCTGTGTCCCTCGGACACAGAGCGACATCATTCGGCAGGAGGGCCCTGTGATTGGCCCTCCTGATCACATGACGGCTGTGTCCAATCACAGCCGTCATGTAATGTAAATAGAGCCGTTGTAACGGCTTCGATCTCTTCTCCTCCTGACAGATCCTGTCAGTGAGGAGAAGATCAGAGGATCGGTGCTGCTGCGGGGGTGATCAGTGAGTATTTCTAATTACTCACTGATCACAGGGGGGGTCTGTGCTGGTAATCAGAACATTGATTACCAGTGCAGCCCTGGGGGGGGGGGGGAGGGGTGTCACTAAGCCACCAGGGATGCCCACCCATGACCACCAGGGATGCCCACTATGGCCACCAGGGATGGCAAGCAGGGCTCAGAGAGCCCCCCAGTGCCCTCCCTATCAGTGTGGCCCACCAATGGCATCTATCAGTGCTGCCCACCAGTGCCATTATTGCCATCTATCAGTGCCGCCCACCAGTGCCCATTATTGCCCACCAGTGCTGCCTATCAGTGCCCCCCATCAGTGCCGATCAGTGCCACCCATCAGTGCCAATCATTGCCGCCCAACAGTGCCACTATCAGTGCCCATCAGTGCCGCCAATCAGTGCCCATCAGTGCTGCCTATCACTGCCCATCAGCGCTGCCTATCAGTGCCCACCAATGCTGCATATCAGTGCTATCTATCAGTGCCACATATCAGTGCCCATCAGTGCTGCATATCAGTGCTACCTATCAGTGCCCATCAGTGCTGCATATCAGTGCCACCCCATCAGTGCCACCCCATCAGTGCCACCCCATCAGTGTCTCCTCATCAGTGCCTGTCAGTGCGGCATCATCAGTGCTCATCAGTGCAGGAAAAAACATATCTATTTACAAAATTTTATAACCTAAACAAAAAAACTTTTTTTTTTTTTTTCAAACTTTTCAGTCTTTTTTTATTTGTGCGCCAAAAAAGAAAAAACCTGACGGTGATCAAATACCACCAAAAGAAAGCTCTATTTGTAGGGAAAAAATGACACAAATTTGGTTTAGGTACAGTGTTGCATGACCGCGCAATTGTCATTCAAATTGCAACAGCGCTAAAAGCTGAAAATTGGTCTGGGAAGGAAGGGGGTTTAAGTGCCCTGTATTGAGGTGGTTAATTTCAAATGACATCTCAGATGTAAACATGTATGCATTGGGAGCAGTGTTGGGGTAGTTACTCAAAAAATGTAAATAGTTACTAGTTACTTCTGTAAATTGTAATGAGATTACTTTACTAGTTACTGCATTTGAAAAGTAACTTCACTACTTATTACTTTACTTTCCTCTTTCTTAATTGACCGTGTAGAAGAAGATACATGACACTCTTTCTGCATAGAGTTTATTGTATAAACTCAGGCTTTGGGAAACATGAGAACAAAACCTGAAAAAACAGAATAAAACATAAAGTGCAACAAAAAGTCATAAACTTCATCCCTCTCTATTCTTCCAAATAATGATTGTATCACATGGCTTGGGTAACGCAGGAAAGCGCGTTCCTATTGTAACTGTCCGCTTATCACTGTAAATCTGTGTTCAGCACTTACTGCTAGGTGGAACCTTTCTGCCTTCCTTTTGGTTCCCTGAGGAATGTTTAATCAGCAGAACCACTAGACCTCTCCTCCTACTCCCTCTGAGGTAAAAGTTTTCTATGACTCAGATTTTATATACAGAGCAGGAAGATAACTGCTGAGAGGATTTCTAAGGTTTAAAGTTTTAGCACCCCTTGGTGAGCGGAGCGAGGTACGCAGTAAGAGTTCATTATATATAAAGATGTATATGTTCTTAGACATAAATTGTGTCCATGCTGTTAGTTTAAATATGCTATAGATAATCCAAAGCATCCTGCATGTTGGCCATGTTTCCTTAGATGTTTTAATGTAATTTAGATATGTGTGCAGACAACTGTAATCCACCTTGTAACTTCACATTTGTAATTAACCTTATAACCCCCTTTTTGGTGATCACTGTAAACAAATGTATCGTATGTCGTTTACAGTTTTCACGGTGCAATGGTGCTTATGCTTATGGTTTACGGTGCTCAAGATGTTAAAGAGAAAAACGTTCAACCCTCCTGCACACCTTTGATGCTAAAGAATAAAAGTACTGCACCCGTCAGAAGCTCTCCTCTCGTTATTTATTCGATGCCAATGGGGCCGCTACACCTATAGTCTAGTAAAGTAGTGTAGTTACCTCCTATAGCCTAGTAAAGTAGTGTAGTTACCTCCTATAGCCTAGTAAAGTAGTGTAGTTACCTCCTATAGCCTAGTAAAGTAGTGTAGTTACCAATATTAGTATTGTAACTAGTTACTTTACTTAGTTACCAAAAAAGTAATGTAGTTACTGTAATCAGTTACTTTGTAACTAGTTACCCCCAACACTGATTGGGAGGTTCTGCATTGAAAAAATGCTTCAGGTCAGTTAAAACCTGCATATTCTACTTACTGAGCTCTTGATAACTGCTCCATGAGAAAGCTTGCCATTCCAAAAAGAAAATCGTTATGTTCTGACAGCTCTGCATGATAAAAATTTTGTATTAGTATGCATGTTTTAACTTGTTATATTTGCCCAACAGTAGACGACCTATTACATTAGATTGCAGCACTTTTTTTTGGGGGGGGATAGGGGTAGGATAGGGTTTGTTATGGCTTATGTCCGCTGTTAGAGATAAGTGGAGTACATGTTAAAAACAAGCAGGTGAATGGTGGATAGCTTTACCTGACATCTGAATTGCAAATCTTCTTCCATGGCAAGTAGAAGGATAGTCATCGCTGGCAGCTGGTATACTTGGCTCAGAAATCTGTTCTTCTGTAGAGCATTGGGCAACTTTATTTTTGCCTTTCCTTTTTCTGGGTTTATCTGTGGCCATGATGTAGATTTCTGTGGAAAATTATATAAAAAGCAATTCTTAGGGGAAGTAAGGCACAATATTCTAATATTTAATTTGTGGAAGGAAAACGTTAATTAAAGTGGAATTATAGCCATCTAAAAATTGCCCTGCAATGTAGCTGCACCAGTAAAATGTCATCCCCATGTGTATTACCATTAGCTGGCTTCAAATGCTGTTCCAGAATTTGGTCCTGCCAAGCTGTCTGGCCTCAAAGTTGTACACTACACTAGTACACATACACTAGTAAAGTAATGGGTTCTGGAAGACACGGTCTGTCCACTTTGTAACACCCAGTACATGCTCTGTAAAGTAGAAAAGAGATAGGGGTCTTTTGCACAAAGTGGCTATAGACATGATATCCCCTTCAAAGGCGATGAGAGACTGCAAGTGATTTCAAATGCGAAGCCTTGGAACTGGAAATGGGTTATAAAACATGATTTTTGATTTACTGTGAAATCCTTTTCTTGAAGAACATTATGAGATACAGGATAAGCATTCAGGTACATCCGGTTATGCTGCCTTCCGTAGGTTGGACATTGTAAAGCTGAAAGGCCAGCCCAGTAAAACACCTCCCACTCCCAGTATTATTTTATTTATTATTTATTTCAGGTACCTATATAGCGCTGTCAATTTACGCAGCGCTTTACATATACATTGTACATTCACATCAGTCCCTGCCCTCAAGGAGCGTACAATCTAAGGTCCCTAACTCACATACATACACAGTAGGGCCAATTTTTTTTATACAGGATCCAATTAACCTACCAGCATGTCTTTGGAGTGTGGGAGGAAACCGGAGTACCCGGAGGAAACCACGCGATACTATATCAGGGAGAACATGCAAACTCCAGGCAGGTAGTGTCGTGGTTGGGATTCGAACCAGCGACCCTCTTGCTGCTAGGTGAAAGTGCTAACCACTACACCACTGTGCCGCCCATAATGGGCCAGTATGCCTTAGTGTTGTTAGTAGGGGTTAGTAAGAGTGGGTCAGAGGGGAGAGGACCTGTGACCTGTATTGTACTCCAAAAAAAGTATCTAATGGATAATTTAATAGTTAACAGTAATTTAACCGTAATTTAAATATTTTTTCCAATTTTCTATTTAATTTTCTTATTGTGCAATACAGGACACAGGGTGAGTATTAAAGTACATTGGGATGTCCAACAACAGTCCTACTAAAGGATTGGTATCATCAATCAAACAAAGGATAAAATGCCTACAAAAAGCAGCAGATTAATGAGGGTGGCTCAACAGAGCCTACAGAGCCATGTGAAGAACCTTAAGATAGAAGCCAGCATCAGCTGAGGCCTGAACTTCCACCCAGTAAAACTTACCAAATGTATGAACAGAAGACCATGTGGCAACCTTACAAATCCTAAAAAGAAATACCTGATGCTGAAAAGCCCATGAAGTACTAAGTGATTTAGTGGAGTAGACTTAAACAGGGAAAGGGGGAACTTTGCCCTTGAGGTCATAAGATTGAATGATGAGCTGTCGAATCCACCTAACAATAGTGTAGCGATAAGCAGACTATGTCCTACGTGGGCCTTTAGAAATAACAAACAGAAAGTCAATGACTGATGAGAGGTCCAGCACTGAAGGAATAACCAAAGTGCCCTGAGTGCCAGAACACTGGGAAAAGAGCTTCCCACGATGACCAACTTCCTTGTACTGAGAGAATACCTTGGGACCTCTCCCCAGCCCGGTAGGCTGGCATCCCTAAGCAATTTTTAAACCATTTGGAGGAAGGTTTTTCCTGAATCCAATGCTGAATGAACGACCCACTATGCCAGAGCAAGCCTAATCCTGCTGCTCAGGCAAAAACACAATCCAAAGACTGCACTCGCTTGCTCCATGCTGTCAGAATACTGAGTTGCAATGGTCTGGAGTGAAATTGGGCATGTAGAACTGCCTTGAAGGAGGACGCCATTAGGCCTATGACCCTCATGCAAAATTGGAGAGTCAGTTGGCCCCTAGACTGCAGAGCCTGAGCCTGTTGGATAAAGAGAATGAAGTTTGCCCAGGAAAGGAAAACCTTGGACAGGGCTATACCTAAGATCAGGGCCAAACACTCCATGTGATAAGACAGTTGCACTTCTAATTTCTTGAGATTCAGGATCCACCCAGATATCTGGACATTGGCAGACGGAGAGTGAGTCAACTGTTCCCTCAGAAGAAGGTCATCCAGACACACTTTGATTGGCATACTATAAGAGCAAAGTCGACTGAGAAAAGGGGGCAACTTGGTCAAGGTGCAGTGGATAGGCTAAAGGGGGGGGGGGTGACAAATTGATAAGGAATGTTTTGTACCCAGAGGAACGTGTTAGAAACCTTTACATCCAGTACAATGTGGATTCCCCCTTTTGCTTTTGGAACAGCAAACAGGTTTGAATAGAAAACTTGATACCTCTCTTTTTTTCTAGGACAATGGCTATAACCCTCCTTACTACTCCTTCTTCTGTATTGAAATGTGTTGTAATTGTAAATATATTGTATTGTGCTGTGCAAACTGTTGGTGCTACATGAATCCTGTATAATAATATTAATGACTCCTTGAGAGAGGAACTGTGCTAGAGCAGCATGGTCCACCAATCTTTAAGGGGATGTTGGCAATTTTGACAACATGGGACAGGGTGTGGGCAGAGGACAAATGTTCTAGACCCAAATATCTGAAATGTCCTGGGCCTGGATAGTCATGAAGACCAAAAGACGCCCCCCCCCCAACTCTAACAGGTGGGGGTGCCCCATTACTGTAAGCGGGATGTGCTTGCAGATTGGAGGACTCGAAGGCCAGAATTTGAACTGAGTTCCAGGTTATGCCTTAAACCTGGTGGCCCAGTAGAAATGAAATTAACTCTCTATTGCCTCAGTAGCAGAGGGTTTCCTGGGTGTTGATCTTGCCTTCTTTTTCTTTCTTCCCCCCTGTTGATTTCCCTAATGGAGCTGTTTAGGGATTCACCATAACGGCCTTCTCAATCAAAAGACACAAGAGGCATTTCTTGTACTGGTGCTCCACAGATCTCCTAACAGGTTGAGAGCTCTTTAGAGAACCCAGGCTAGCCATTACAAGGTGTAGCTGGCAAAGGCAGGTTCAAATCCACACGTAGACTGTATCAATAAGGATCAAGATGGTTTCCTTATGTTTTGGAGTAATGTTTGCAGGCTGACACTCTCCATTTACCAAGTCCTCAAATCGGGATAAGGTACAATCCTCCTCATCCAGCGCACTGTGCAGAAGCAAATTCAGCCTCAGGGAATCCAGAGACTCTGGAGCAGAAGGCATGTAAACACGCTTGCAGCCCCTGTAACATAGTAACTAAGAATTCTTCCCTAGACAATGCAGAGTTAACCCCTGAAGTAATGTAACTCAGAAAGGCGACAGTGACCTGGTTTGAGAGGGAAAACTTCAAGCACCCCAGGCACTGTAAGCAGATTGCAAGATGGCCTGGTCCTGAGGACTGCTGACCTTGGCGATTATGATCTCCATTAAAAGAACAGAATGAAAGGTCTATAAGGGTGCCCACAAATTTGCTGTGGAGCAGAAAGAGTTAATGCCATCTCTGAGCAGGTCACTTGTAAGGCAGAAGGGAGACCAGTTACCTGCTACACTATCGTAGACTTGATGCAGGATACAGAAGATGCCAGAAGGGCAACGAGGTCTGTGTATGCTCAAAGAAAATGGCGTATGCCACCATAGAGGGGACTCACGGGGGAGGGAAAGACCCAGAGTTCAAACAGCTACAGAAGGCAAGCCGATTGAGCACCAAATTTAAAAACTGCTCCACCTTCCTGCCACCAGTCATGCAACCAATTATGTGTTACCCGGTGAATTAACCCATTAGAGGAGAATCAAACTGTATGCATCAATGCAGGCTCCCTTTAGGACATGGGTAAAAGCCCTATTAACCACATCTGAGGTACAGCAGGGGGCCCTCTGAGGATAGAGAGGATCCGGGAAGCATGATGCTCCCGCTATTCTTTATTCCTCCTGCGAGCATACTTTCTGAAGAGTCCTTAGGGACAAGGGTCACCAGATGGTTGCACGCTAGCCCAGGACCTTTAAAAAACTTTGCAAGATACTCAACACATTGCATTATAAATATATATGCCTTGTGCAGAATCCAGTACCAAAAGATACATTACAGGCCATCCTGTAATGGGGATTGGGTATGGCTTTCATGGCAAAGCTGAGGTTTGGGTAATCTGGAAAGCTGCAAACTATATGGCACTGTCCCACTTTGTACTTAACCTTTCATTCAGTTGGGAAGTAAATAATTTTTTATCTTTTTATTATATTCTAAAATGGACAGTTGTACAAGAACACAAAAGCCAAAACACTTTCTGGAGAATTTTCTTCAACATTGCACACCTAAAAAGAACTTTGGTCACATATACAGATGGACAGACTGTAGTTACTATACTTTTATCTTTGTTCTACAAAAACAAACACACAGACAGGTAATAACTGCAGCATACCTCATACTACAAGCCATGCTCTACTTAAGGCCACACTTACTGTATATCACTTGTTTCCTGGCTGCAGAAACTGGCTCTCTACAGTCGTGAGCCACTGCACATATAATCTTTGCATAATCCAAAACAAGGAGGGGAAAGCCACTCACCTGTTGCTTTGACAGCTCCAACACGTATCATTCCCACAGGACCTTATCATAAGGTAAAGATACATAGAAAGACACCATCTTTATTTCTAGATCTGACAGCCACACCTATAACCCTTTAATCACCACAATGAGCCAAGTGGCCAACTAACCTGCACAAAAGGGCAGTTAGATAGGTGAGAAACCACTTTACCATCATTACACAAAATGAACACCTTTCCAAAAACTTGATGACAATATAAAATAAAACAACTGAGAAAGTATCAAAACGTCATAGATCCTAGTTATGTGCAGTTATTATTGCAGTGCTTGTTAGAAAATAATCGCATTTAGCGCTATTAGAATTTTTTACACAAAAGATGTATGAAGGACTCATATTGCAACCATATCTTTGTTAAAGATCATATACGCAAAATAATTATTGTGGCATAGAGTCATTCAATCGGCTCAACTATATCAACAAAATAAACTTTAAAAATATATATTTTATTACACACTAAATTAAAACCAATTATCAAGAAATATTTATTAAAAAATAACCACATTTAAACCTTGGCAACAAGCAAGGCTACATGTGTAACAGCCACTTTTACAATCATTAGCAACAGTTATAGAGATCAAACCATGCACTGGGGTTTATTCTCTAACAATTCCTATAGCCCTGTATATTCAGCTTCCGAAGGATGATGTCCAAAAACATTTTAACCACTTCAGCTCCGGAAGGTTTTACCCCCTTAAAGACCAGGCCATTTTTTGTGATTCGGTACTGCGTTACTTTAACTGTACCCAAAAACAGTGACACTGTACCCAAATACAATTGATGTCCTTTTTTTCCCCACAAATAGAGCTTTCTTTTGGTGGTATTTGATCACCTCTGCAGTTTTTAGATTTTACGCTATAAACAAAAAAAAAAGCAACAATTTTGATTAAAAAAACACAATATTTTTTACTTTCTGCTATAAAACATTCCCATTAAAAATCAAACTTTTTTTATCAGTTTAGGCCAATTTGTATTCTTCTACATATTTTTGGTAAAAAAAAATCCCAAAAAGCGTATTTTAATTGGTTTGCACAAAAGTTATAGCGTTTAAAAACTACGGGATAGATTTTTGTTTTTTTATTTATTTAATTTTTTATTAGTAATGGCGGTGATCAGCAATTTTTAGTGGGACTGCAACATTGCGGCAGACACATTGTACCCCTAACTGACATTTTTTACACTTTTTGGGGACCGGTGACATTATTACAGTAATCAAGGCTAAATATGCACTGCTACTGTATAAATTACACTGGAAAGGAAGGAGTTAAAACCGAGGGTGATCAAGGCGTTAAGTGTGCTCCTAAATGTGCTTGCTAATTATGGGGGGGGGGGGGGCTCTGTGACAGGCACAAAGAGATCTGTGTTTCAGCTTAGCTGAAACACATGATCTCTGTGTCCCTGTGTGACAGAAGAGCCGCCTGCTTTGTTTACATAGGCAGGCGGCTCTTCTGTCAGCTTCCGTGAAGATCGCGGGAGGCTGGCAGCGATCAAGCCCGCTCCTCCCGTGGTCTGACTCCCGCTGTGTCTTATCACGCGTGAACCGCCGAGACTGCGTGCACATAATCACATACATGTACATACATGTCATGCGCAGCCGAGCCACCCTGCCACAGTAAATCTGTGTGGGGCAATCGGCAAGTGGTTAAAGTTGTCAACCCTCTTAGCTAGTACTACCTCCTGGAGGAATGATTTCCACATTTTACTGCTCTAGTAAAAAACCCTTTCCACAATCTAAGGTTAACCCTCAATTCTAACCCTAAATCCTGACCGCATGTTCTCTTTAGTGACCTTGGATTAACAGTTGTCTAATATCTGCACTGGTGCACAGTCTCCACAATCGCCACCGACAACAAAAGGCCAATATATGAGGTCCTTACTTACCAATAAAAACAAAGTTGCAGCGCTAGAAATGGGACTTCCTAAACTTGCTGTGAGACAATTCTCCTCCTCTTCCCCAATCATACCACTCAACAAATAGCAAGACCTCAGACAGTAAAATATGTCAAAGCAGTGGGATGAGACATTCCTGTCCCACTCCTGGAACAAAAGAGTGTTGGGCTGAGTGCTGCTCAGCCATTCACAGGGAGCTTTGTGTTCCATGAACTTATACAAAGTGAGGTGGAGAAGTGAGCAGATGACATGATCTCCAACTCAGCCAATTAAAGTAAGCTTTATATTCATTCAAAGAGCACAAAGCTCACTGAGAATGGCCGACCAGCACTCAGATAGACTCTATTTTGTTCTGGGAGTCAGATGGAAAGTTTATGTCCTGCTGACAGAACACAGTGCAGTATACTGTTTACACATCATGTCCAGCAAGAGTACCTGCTGTGCAGTAAATAGTTCGGGCTAACTTTACCCAAACAAACTATTAAAAGGGACATTAACCATGGGGTTAGGCTTTAGGGTGTGAATAAAGTTCAGGAGGGCAGAGGTTCTGATCAAGAATATGGGGCCATGATCTCAAACTAGTGGAGCAACGTTCAAAATTAGCCTTAGAAAGTATTATTGAGTAATTGAGGCTAGGAATTTACTTCCAGCAGAGGTAGGGAGTCAGTCAACTGTTAAGCCTCGTTCACATGGGGCATATTCACTTGTGCCCGGTGTGAGGGCTGCATATACCTGCACTGGTAAGGTTGTCAGATTAGGAACAGTGGCCATGCCTGTACAGCAGTTGCTTCCCAATTGACAGCTATGGGACTGTCTGACCGGGGAGGCAATGAACACCCATGCATCCCTCTATCAGTATACACGGCCCCCACTAGTGGCAAGGATGTATACACCTGTGAACGAGGCCAAAGTGAATTTAAATATGCTTGGGACAAGCCTACTGTAGATCTACAGTATATTCAAACTAAAAAAGTTAACATTTAAAAATAAATGCAGCAGACCAGATGGACCATGTGATGGTTGTGCATACTAGGCACACAACAGACTGTGTGTGCGGCAGCCATGTTGTTCAAAACACAGCCATTACATTTTACTTGTCACAATCTTTCCTGTGTTGAACCACAGAAACAGCTGTAGTCACATTTCCCCCTCCCTCCTCCTTCAGTTCATGGAATACACAAACTGTTAACTGATGCCAGGACCTTATTAATCCATTGATCAAACACACACACCTCTCCATTACCCTATCCACAATTTTAGTCTGGAAACCCTAATAAAACTGCCCCCCTCGCAAGCTTGAACAATCCAGAGAACTAAAAGATACCTGGTCGTAAATAGCTTAGCTGAATGGAATGGCCAATACACATTTCTGCTAGACTGGTTAGCAACCAAGACTCTAAAACTTCAGCATATTTATTAACTCATGAAATATTATTCACACAGCCAGAATATAGACATATTTACCTCCCTTAATTTGTAGCGTTTTGAGCCCAAACACTACCCTAGGAGTATTAGGAGCAGAACCAGCCTGATTCCTCTCCGAAACATGTAAAATGTGTATTCATTATGAAGCTAAATTCAGGCTGGACAATAATCTGCATGTTAGCAGACTGTACCTGGTAGGTATTTAGAGGTATAAATACCTATAGAAAACTGTATCTGGGACATAAACATAGTGACATCCCAGAAACCACTCCTCAGACACTTATTGGCCAGGTGACCTCTGTCAACACCCCTTTGATACCAGAGAAAAGGTGAATGCCAGGACAAGACCTGTCAAGTTAAGAGAGACAATTTACCACCTTACTCATTGACTGGAATCTGCTGAAACAGGACATTGCAAGTATTCTCATTTTTAACTCCTTTTTATTTCTTCTCTGTTGCATCATTGTCTCTTTATTTCTTTTTTAACACTCTTCTTTTGGAACTATTTTATTTGCACCACGTTGACCTTTTCAATATTAAACCCTATTTTGAAAAGTGTTGAAATTGTCTCTAAAGTCTTTAATACAAACAAAACGAATCCCTATCTCTTGAAGAGTGCTAGTGTATATGATAACTCTCTGAAAATACTTGTCTGTGGTGACAGTGTGTGTGCAGACTTTTATTTTAAAATCATAATTGTATTGTTAATCTTGTGGAAGTTCCGACTCTTCAGTAAAAGTCAGTGGTGGCAGTTAAATAGTTAATTGCTTAAATAATAACTATCCCAGTGACAATCGCTCCCAGGCTGCTGGTACCTATATTGAGGGCTCGCGAGCTGGAAAATCTTTGTGCAGAGTGAAGCTGGGATTGACATTGTTACGTAAGTGACGACCCGGTGTGAGATTGGCCAGTCCCTTGTCACGAGTTGGTGAGAAGAGCAGGGGTCTTATACAGGGTTTCATCACAGACCACTTGGTCTTTCTTCTGCCATCACTCTTCTAAGTTTTTATGTTTTTGAAATATATGTGACATCTAGGTTAAACTCGTAAAAGTGCAAAGAAAAACAACTTTAACAAGGAGACCTGTGCTCCTATTAAAGCTATGGTATTTAGAATCATTACTAATTAAAATGAAAACAGGTCCAAAGTTCAGCTCAATGCAGACCATATCTCGATGAAGGTTTTTACTAATGCAGACTAACCTTGCAAATGTAAATACGTTACCACACACATTGTGTACACATAAATGCGCGTTGATAAAAAAAATAAGATGTTTGAAGATATATTTTCAAATCTTGGATTTGACCCTGAGACTTCTAAAAGGCTGGATATACACTGTGCAGTGGATATATAACGTGTCAACATAACAACATTACATGCATTAATCCTCAATAAAAAGTTCATAAAGTTGTTGTGATAATCCGGAAATGCAAAAAACCCATATGCATCACCATGCCATAAAAGATGTCACGACGTGAACTCCCATTCACCAGACTTATGGAATGGGGGCACTCACTACAAACATATGCTGCCAGATTATAAGCAGCTCACAGGCCTCCACCACAGATTTGTGCAGGCATTGGTCAACGTCTCCACAGGAACAATCACTTTCACACAACTCCAATGGGGGTAGTAGTATTCTGTATGTATGTTCACATACCGGCCAGCACAGTCTCACACAGGTGGAGTGGAGTTCAGTTTGGTGTGTATTTTTAGAGAGATTTTTTTTTTCTTGGGAGAGTGCATGTTGTGACGGTGGCGGGTATCAGACCCCTGGCCTTCTCATCCACCTCGTGACCAAAGACCAAGCAATCTCACACCCTGCCGTCACTTGCGTAACAATGCCACTCTCAGCTGCACCCAGCACACAGATTGTCCAGCTTGCGGGACCACAATCTAGATGCCAGCAGACTGAGAGCGTTTGTCACCGGGTTAATTAAAAGATTAACCCTTTCGCTGCCACCACCGCTACGTGTGAGCTTAGCGGACGCTCCTGATTTTACAAATATCAATTATGACTTTAGAATAACCATCTGTAACACACCCAGTCACCTCAGACCAGAATGTTTCAGATAGGTTAGCCTAAACAGTACAGATATCAATTATGACTTTAAAATAACCGTCTGTAACACACAATAGCGCGCTTCAGGAGGCAGGTTCGTTTGGGTCAAGTTGCATTTAAGAGCTAAGAGACAAAGTTAACACTTTTCAAAATAAGGTTTAATTATAAGAAAGGTTAAAATTGGTGCGAATAAAAATATTTACAGAAAAATGGGTTACAAAGAAATAGAGACACAATACAGCAATTTAGAAATAGGAGAATAAAAGAATGAAAATACTTGCATTAAAACAGTCCTGGTATTACCTTAGTTTCAGAAACTGAACATGCGGTCGGTCCTCTCTTAAAGCGATGTTATTGCCTCGATGGTAGAATGAGAACTGAGAACTCTCTCAGTCCCTGTCTTTTTCTCTGACCCTCCAGGGGGTGTCACCAGAAGTACTTAGCCAATAGGCTCTGAGTCTTATAGACTGCTAAGGGACCTCCCCGTTTGACAGATTAATAAAAGCACTCATATCTGGAGATATGAAACGGTTACACGCTTGAAACCGATATTTTATGGTACTTTTTTAATTTCCTATCTTTAGACACTAAACATGGGTTATCACGGAATAACCTCTGACCTGTACGACATCGGATCGCTAGCTTGTCTTTCCTAGGCATGAAGGTGTCCGTGTTGAGACTTAATTCGCTTGGTATTTTATGGGGCACTCAAATATCTACTTTTTGTTAATATGTTATGTTCGGGTAAAAAGATATGATTTTTTGTGGTCAACTGTGTCATTTTCCAAATGACCTAGGAGCCATATGCTGTGTTCAGATTACAAATTAACTCTTAGAGCATGCGATTTGGGGTTTGAGCTCTAGGAAATCAAGGTTATGTACAAATAATAGGTTACTTGTGTGTAGTTATGCCAACATCCCTAGTATTGGACAAGTGGTTGTTTGGTTCCTTTTTTTGATTACAAATTAACTCTTAGAGCATGAGGAGACGGAATGTCTGCTTGGTCAATCTGCTTGTGTATAGTAAGGTGTGAAAAATGTCAGTTGTGCAGGAACCTGGCATTCAGTGACCCAGGGGGTCATTAACACTGCAAAGGCTAGGAGGATGAGGCTGGTAAGAATGACCCATTTGGTTTTAACTCTGTCAACTAAGCTCGCAACACAAGATGGATGCTTGCGACAGCGTTTGAACGAAATGGCTTCCTGACAAACTAGGGTGCCAACGCACAATACCATTACACCTCCCCTTCTTGTGGGCGCATAAGCGGGAATTGCAATTTCCCACTGGACGCAACCGACTTCCGTGGGTTTGGTTTGCCGCGACAAACCACCCGCATTGCCATGGGTACTGCCTTCCTTCTGCTGGATGACAGATGCTACTCCCCTGGGAGTTTCCTCTCCTTTAGCATCCCTCCGGCCTAGGGCTGCATCTGCCCCAAAGGTAATGGCAAAGGGTTGTACCGGGACAGGGCGTTTAAATTCCGGGCCCCATGTCCCAGGTGCACAGGCCAGTACCTCCGTCAGGGCCGGACGGTCCTTCTGACACACTGGCGTCAAGGAGGCCCGTCTAACCAGGGTACCGTTGGGTTGGTCAGTCACAGGTTCAGCTGAGCCACTATCGTCACACCCCAGCATCCACTTGTGGCCAGCTGTACCCAGGAATGACGTACCCAAAGTGGTGGTGTGAGGAGTAGGCCAGGTCCTGGTATCCTCAGTTCCAGATCTCTGGTTGCCTACTCCTCCCTGCTTTTCCCAGTACAAAACCGCTGACAGGTCCATCTGACAGTTACTATGCAGAACTGTCAAACTAGGCCGTGCCAGAACGTTTGGGACTGTGGACAAGAGCTCTGGGTGTTCCACCCAGACAGGGCCAAACACTACCAGGCCCCTAAAGCAGGCCACTGCACCAGGTTCGACCTCTCCCCGTGGATCACACGTGACCCTTAGGGAGGTGTCAGATGCGTTCCCAACCCCATCTAGCATTGCCGTAGACGCAGTTAAGCCACATGGGGTGGGGGAGGCTGGCTCGTCCTGAGCCTTCCAGGTTAGAAGGTTTGGTACACGTCCCCTGCTCAGGTTCAAGGTGATTCGACAGCGGGCACCAGACAGCTGCTTTGACACCTCATGTTTCCTGGGCACGGGGTAGGCCACAGTCGCAGGGCCGACATTCAGCCTGCTAAAGGCTCCACAAAGCCTTCTCTCGGTCTCCTGTTCCCCATCGGCCTGCACCTCCTGTGAGACAGGAGAGGTCGTAGGTATGGGGGGAGCAGACACCCAGGCGCCCATCTCATGGACGTCAGGGTGTGTCCTCCCAGGGTCTCCAATCTCTCTGACGCGGCATGCGGTAAGCACTGCCAGCAGCATAGATATCTGGAGGGAGAAGGGGGGCTTCAGCTGAAGGCCCAAACCCACGCCCTGAGTGTCAGCTACCGCTAACAGGACACCTGTCTTTCCCAGTTCAGGGGTACTAACTCTGCCCCTGGCATGTGCTGGGCTAGGATGCTGTGTGAGGATCAGGTCAAGCCACAAACCCTGGTGCTTCACTCCAGACTCGGCCCGCCTGATCTCACAGAGATCCTTACAAAACAGATCATGTGACACCTTCAATACATGTCTGTGAGGTTGACTGGACACAATGAACAGCTGTATAACCCCTTCAGTCTCCAGGCCTCCTGCCTGTTGTCCTGTCACACCTATCTGCCCATTGTCCCAGTCAAGCTGGTGTTTACTCATCACATCAGGGGGCCTTTCAGCTCCACTCCTAAGTGATCGGATAGTCTGGTCGATCCGCAGTGCTGCCTGACAGGCAGTACTATAAGTCCCAGCCAGCTGTCCTGTGGCGAACAAAGACAGCTGCTGAGGCCTAACAGAGGTGGAGTCCACTGGGTCAGAACAAGGAGAGGACATAGAGACCTCCTCCTGCTGCTCTGCGACCAGGGCCTGTGTCTCCACTGCCTGTGCCGCACTGCGAGGGACCATCAACATTGGCAAAAGATCTTTAGCATTGGCATCATTTCCATCAACATTATCGGCAAGATCATTTTCAACATTATCATCATCAACATTTTCATCATCACTAATATCATCATCATCAACATTATTTGCATCATCATTAGCATTACTACAGCATACCCCTGGTAACCTCACAGGCAAGAGGGCCTCCTTTCCTTCTTCAAAAGATGGAGGACCTGGTAATTCAACACCACTCCACCCCTCCCCCTCCCTCTGTCCATCCATAGGTTGCCCAGACATTAACCCAATATCTGCACACAGTACCTTTTCAAGTCCAGAGAGTTCAGGGGAGGCATTCTGGGTGCTCTTAGCAGGGGTGTAGTAAGAAACAAGGGTACCTAGGTCGGCACCCAACAAAACATCTGTGGGGATTTCCTCAGAGACTCCCACCTCCCTCATCCCACTCCCAGCACCCCAATCAAGGAAAACACGGGCACGGGGTACCTGTGAGCGGGTCCCCCCAACTCCAGTGAGGGTAAAAAACTTTCCAGGGATGATGTCCCTTCTTCTGATCACTTCTGGTTTTACCAGGGTGACTTAAGCTCCTGTGTCCCGGAAACCAGTGACAGTCCGGTTGCCCACGGTGATGGGCTGCAAGTTGGCAGCGGTCACCCGGGATTTCCTGCGGACAAACAGCATGGAGGAAGAGTTGCTGGCCGGCTGACCAGGTGATGTCATCTGCTTCTGCTCAGGGCACTGTGTCCTGAGATGTCCCACTTTTCCACAAGTGTAGCATCTGCGGGTGTCAGTTGTAGGGAAGGTGACACCAGGAACGGCAGGGGCTGGTTGCTGGGGAGCTTGACTCCTAGGTGCAGGAGGTGTTTCCATGTGCGATTTCCCTCCTGTCGCGCCATACAGAGGAGCCTTGCAATGGTCAGATACCCGAGTGTGGATGTAGGTATCTGCCAGTTCTGCTGCTTCTTGGGTAGAGGCTGGCTTTCGTTCCAGCACAAACTGTCTGACGTCTGTAGGACAGATGTGCAACAATTGATCTCCAATCATGAGATCCTCCAGGGACTCAAACATAAGGGCCTTCAAGCCCTTAGTCCACTGACGGAACGTGGTGCGTAAGCGGCTTACCACATCCATATATGAGTCCCCAGGTCCCTTTTGCAGGGACCTAAATCGCTTCCGGTACACTTCCGGGGTTAAATGGTACTTTTGGGTGATTGCAGCCTTTATGGCCTCATAATCACCATCCTGTTCCGTTGGCAATTCGATATAAGCGTCCAGGGCCTTGCCTCGCAGCCCTCGCGTCAGGTACTGGGCCCATTGTGCTTGGGGCAGCTGGTACTGACGGAAAGTTTTTTCAAACGACAGTAGGTACACATCAATGTCACTGTCCTTTTCCATGACTGGAAATTTTGCTGCCTGGCTCACAAGCAGAGAGGTGTCCCTGTGCTCTAGGAATCCGAGGTTCTGAGTCTGTCGCTGCGGCTGGAGCTTAGCCATCTCCCATTCGTGCCGACGATTAGCCTCCCTCTGTGCATCCTCTCTCTCAGCCTGCCGCTCTGCAGCCTCTCTCGACGTGCACTCCGTAGTCAGCTCACTTTTGTTCATTTTCTTAGTTTCAGATAAACCAGGCATGTTTGCAAGCAGAAAAGATAGAACAGAAAGCAAAGATAGGAAGGAGCTGTAGAAAGTAGAGATTGCTGTATGTCTCTTTTCAAAAAACATAAAATATGCACCAGTTTGTCTCTAAGGACTGCTTTCCACAACCGTTACAATCCTTCAGTGCAGAGCTAATTCCTAACAGTGCACTGAATGCTCTTAAATGCAAGACTATCCCACGTACGCTGCCAGCCAATATGTGACGTGGCGGGTATCAGACCCCTGGCCTTCTCATCCACCTCGTGACCAAAGACCAAGCAATCTCACACCCTGCCGTCACTTGCGTAACAATGCCACTCTCAGCTGCACCCAGCACACAGATTGTCCAGCTTGCGGGACCACAATCTAGATGCCAGCAGACTGAGAGCGTTTGTCACGGGTTAATTAAACTATTAACCCTTTCGCTGCCACCACCGCTACGTGTGAGCTTAGCGGACGCTCCTGATTTTACAAATATCAATTATGACTTTAGAATAACCGTCTGTAACACACCCAGTCACCTCAGACCAGAATGTTTCAGATAGGTTAGCCTAAACAGTACAAATATCAATTATGACTTTAAAATAACCGTCTGTAACACACAATAGCGCGCTTCAGGAGGCAGGTTCGTTTGGGTCAAGTTGCGTTTAAGAGCTTAGAGACAAAGTTAACACTTTTCAAAATAAAGTTTAATTATAAGAAAGGTTAAAATTGGTGCGAATAAAAATATTTACAGAAAAATGGGTTTCAAAGAAATAGAGACACAATACAGCAATTTAGAAATAGGAGAATAAAAGAAGGAAAATACTTGCATTAAAACAGTCCTGGTATTACCTTAGTTTCAGAAACTGAACATGCGGTCGGTCCTCTCTTAAAGCAATGTTATTGCCTCAATGGTAGAATGAGAACTGAGAACTCTCTCAGTCCCTGTCTTTTTCTCTGACCCTCCAGGGGGTGTCACCAGAAGTACTTAGCCAATAGGCTCTGAGTCTTATAGACTGCTAAGGGACCTCCCCGTTTGACAGATTAATAAAAGCACTCATATCTGGAGATATGAAACGGTTACACGCTTGAAACCGATATTTTATGGTACTTTTTTAATGTCCTATCTTTAGACACTAAACATGGGTTATCACGGAATAACCTCTGACCTGTACGACATCGGATCGCTAGCTTGTCTTTCCTAGGCATGAAGGTGTCCGTGTTGAGACTTAATTCGCTTGGTATTTTATGGGGCACTCAAATATTTACTTTTTGTTAATATGTTATGTTCGGGTAAAAAGATATGATTTTTTGTGGTCAACTGTGTCATTTTCCAAATGACCTAGGAGCCATATGCTGTGTTCAGATTACAAATAAACTCTTAGAGCATGCGATTTGGGGTTTGAGCTCTAGGAAATCAAGGTTATGTACAAATAATAGGTTACTTGTGTGTAGTTATGCCAACATCCCTAGTATTGGACAAGTGGTTGTTTGGTTCCTTTTTTTGATTACAAATTAACTCTTAGAGCATGAGGAGACGGAATGTCTGCTTGGTCAATCTGCTTGTGTATAGTAAGGTGTGAAAAATGTCAGTTGTGCAGGAACCTGGCATTCAGTGACCCAGGGGGTCATTAACACTGCAAAGGCTAGGAGGATGAGGCTGGTAAGAATGACCCATTTGGTTTTAACTCTGTCAACTAAGCTCGCAACACAAGATGGATGCTTGCGACAGCGTTTGAACGAAATGGCTTCCTGACAAACTAGGGTGCCAACGCACAATACCATTACACCTCCTCTTCTTGTGGGCGCATAAGCGGGAATTGCAATTTCCCACTGGACGCAACCGACTTCCGTGGGTTTGGTTTGCCGCGACAAACCACCCGCATTGCCATGGGTACTGCCTTCCTTCTGCTGGATGACAGATGCTACTCCCCTGGGAGTTTCCTCTCCTTTAGCATCCCTCCGGCCTAGGGCTGCATCTGCCCCAAAGGTAATGGCAAAGGGTTGTACCGGGACAGGGCGTTTAAATTCCGGGCCCCATGTCCCAGGTGCACAGGCCAGTACCTCCGTCAGGGCCGGACGGTCCTTCTGACACACTGGCGTCAAGGAGGCCCGTCTAACCAGGGTACCGTTGGGTTGGTCAGTCACAGGTTCAGCTGAGCCACTATCGTCGCACCCCAGCATCCACTTGTGGCCAGCTGTACCCAGGAATGACGTACCCAAAGTGGTGGTGTGAGGAGTAGGCCAGGTCCTGGTATCCTCAGTTCCAGATCTCTGGGTGCCTACTCCTCCCTGCTTTTCCCAGTACAAAACCGCTGACAGGTCCATCTGACAGTTACTATGCAGAACTGTCAAACTAGGCCGTGCCAGAACGTTTGGGACTGTGGACAAGAGCTCTGGGTGTTCCACCCAGACAGGGCCAAACACTACCAGGCCCCTAAAGCAGGCCACTGCACCAGGTTCGACCTCTCCCCGTGGATCACACGTGACCCTTAGGGAGGTGTCAGATGCGTTCCCAACCCCATCTAGCATTGCCGTAGACGCAGTTAAGCCACATGGGGTGGGGGAGGCTGGCTCGTCCTGAGCCTTCCAGGTTAGAAGGTTTGGTACACGTCCCCTGCTCAGGTTCAAGGTGATTCAACAGCGGGCACCAGACAGCTGCTTTGACACCTCATGTTTCCTGGGCACGGGGTAGGCCACAGTCGCAGGGCCGACGTTCAGCCTGCTAAAGGCTCCACAAAGCCTTCTCTCGGTCTCCTGTTCCCCATCGGCCTGCACCTCCTGTGAGACAGGAGAGGTCGTAGGTATGGGGGGAGCAGACACCCAGGCGCCCATCTCATGGACGTCAGGGTGTGTCCTCCCAGGGTCTCCAATCTCTCTGACGCGGCATGCGGTAATCACTGCCAGCAGCATAGATATCTGGAGGGAGAAGGGGGGCTTCAGCTGAAGGCCCAAACCCACGCCCTGAGTGTCAGCTACCGCTAACAGGACACCTGTCTTTCCCAGTTCAGGGGTACTAACTCTGCCCCTGGCATGTGCTGGGCTAGGATGCTGTGTGAGGATCAGGTCAAGCCACAAACCCTGGTGCTTCACTCCAGACTCGGCCCGCCTGATCTCACAGAGATCCTTACAAAACAGATCATGTGACACCTTCAATACATGTCTGTGAGGTTGACTGGACACAATGAACAGCTGTATAACCCCTTCAGTCTCCAGGCCTCCTGCCTGTTGTCCTGTCACACCTATCTGCCCATTGTCCCAGTCAAGCTGGTGTTTACTCATCACATCAGGGGGCCTTTCAGCTCCACTCCTAAGTGATCGGATAGTCTGGTCGATCCGCAGTGCTGCCTGACAGGCAGTACTATAAGTCCCAGCCAGCTGTCCTGTGGCGAACAAAGACAGCTGCTGAGGCCTAACAGAGGTGGAGTCCACTGGGTCAGAACAAGGAGAGGACATAGAGACCTCCTCCTGCTGCTCTGCGACCAGGGCCTGTGTCTCCACTGCCTGTGCCGCACTGCGAGGGACCATCAACATTGACAAAAGATCTTTAGCATTGGCATCATTTCCATCAACATTATCGGCAAGATCATTTTCAACATTATCATCATCAACATTTTCATCATCACTAATATCATCATCATCAACATTATTTGCATCATCATTAGCATTACTACAGCATACCCCTGGTAACCTCACAGGCAAGAGGGCCTCCTTTCCTTCTTCAAAAGATGGAGGACCTGGTAATTCAACACCACTCCACCCCTCCCCCTCCCTCTGTCCATCCATAGGTTGCCCAGACATTAACCCAATATCTGCACACAGTACCTTTTCAAGTCCAGAGAGTTCAGGGGAGGCATTCTGGGTGCTCTTAGCAGGGGTGTAGTAAGAAACAAGGGTACCTAGGTCGGCACCCAACAAAACATCTGTGGGGATTTCCTCAGAGACTCCCACCTCCCTCATCCCACTCCCAGCACCCCAATCAAGGAAAACACGGGCACGGGGTACCTGTGAGCGGGTCCCCCCAACTCCAGTGAGGGTAAAAAACTTTCCAGGGATGATGTCCCTTCTTCTGATCACTTCTGGTTTTACCAGGGTGACTTAAGCTCCTGTGTCCCGGAAACCAGTGACAGTCCGGTTGCCCACGGTGATGGGCTGCAAGTTGGCAGCGGTCACCCGGGATTTCCTGCGGACAAACAGCATGGAGGAAGAGTTGCTGGCCGGCTGACCAGGTGATGTCATCTGCTTCTGCTCAGGGCACTGTGTCCTGAGATGTCCCACTTTTCCACAAGTGTAGCATCTGCGGGTGTCAGTTGTAGGGAAGGTGACACCAGGAACGGCAGGGGCTGGTTGCTGGGGAGCTTGACTCCTAGGTGCAGGAGGTGTTTCCATGTGCGATTTCCCTCCTGTCGCGCCATACAGAGGAGCCTTGCAATGGTCAGATACCCGAGTGTGGATGTAGGTATCTGCCAGTTCTGCTGCTTCTTGGGTAGAGGCTGGCTTTCGTTCCAGCACAAACTGTCTGACGTCTGTAGGACAGATGTGCAACAATTGATCTCCAATCATGAGATCCTCCAGGGACTCAAACATAAGGGCCTTCAAGCCCTTAGTCCACTGACGGAACGTGGTGCGTAAGCGGCTTACCACATCCATATATGAGTCCCCAGGTCCCTTTTGCAGGGACCTAAATCGCTTCCGGTACACTTCCGGGGTTAAATGGTACTTTTGGGTGATTGCAGCCTTTATGGCCTCATAATCACCATCCTGTTCCGTTGGCAATTCGATATAAGCATCCAGGGCCTTGCCTCGCAGCCCTCGCGTCAGGTACTGGGCCCATTGTGCTTGGGGCAGCTGGTACTGACGGAAAGTTTTTTCAAACGACAGTAGGTACACATCAATGTCACTGTCCTTTTCCATGACTGGAAATTTTGCTGCCTGGCTCACAAGCAGAGAGGTGTCCCTGTGCTCTAGGAATCCGAGGTTCTGAGTCTGTCGCTGCGGCTGGAGCTTAGCCATCTCCCATTCGTGCCGACGATTAGCCTCCCTCTGTGCATCCTCTCTCTCAGCCTGCCGCTCTGCAGCCTCTCTCGACGTGCACTCCGTAGTCAGCTCACTTTTGTTCATTTTCTTAGTTTCAGATAAACCAGGCATGTTTGCAAGCAGAAAAGATAGAACAGAAAGCAAAGATAGGAAGGAGCTGTAGAAAGTAGAGATTGCTGTATGTCTCTTTTCAAAAAACATAAAATATGCACCAGTTTGTCTCTAAGGACTGCTTTCCACAACCGTTACAATCCTTCAGTGCAGAGCTAATTCCTAACAGTGCACTGAATGCTCTTAAATGCAAGACTATCCCACGTACGCTGCCAGCCAATATGTGACGTGGCGGGTATCAGACCCCTGGCCTTCTCATCCACCTCGTGACCAAAGACCAAGCAATCTCACACCCTGCCGTCACTTGCGTAACAATGCCACTCTCAGCTGCACCCAGCACACAGATTGTCCAGCTTGCGGGACCACAATCTAGATGCCAGCAGACTGAGAGCGTTTGTCACGGGTTAATTAAACTATTAACCCTTTCGCTGCCACCACCGCTACGTGTGAGCTTAGCGGACGCTCCTGATTTTACAAATATCAATTATGACTTTAGAATAACCGTCTGTAACACATCCAGTCACCTCAGACCAGAATGTTTCAGATAGGTTAGCCTAAACAGTACAAATATCAATTATGACTTTAAGATAACCGTCTGTAACACACAATAGCGCGCTTCAGGAGGCAGGTTCGTTTGGGTCAAGTTGCGTTTAAGAGCTTAGAGACAAAGTTAACACTTTTCAAAATAAAGTTTAATTATAAGAAAGGTTAAAATTGGTGCGAATAAAAATATTTACAGAAAAATGGGTTTCAAAGAAATAGAGACACAATACAGCAATTTAGAAATAGGAGAATAAAAGAAGGAAAATACTTGCATTAAAACAGTCCTGGTATTACCTTAGTTTCAGAAACTGAAAATGCGGTCGGTCCTCTCTTAAAGCGATGTTATTGCCTCAATGGTAGAATGAGAACTGAGAACTCTCTCAGTCCCTGTCTTTTTCTCTGACCCTCCAGGGGGTGTCACCAGAAGTACTTAGCCAATAGGCTCTGAGTCTTATAGACTGCTAAGGGACCTCCCCGTTTGACAGATTAATAAAAGCACTCATATCTGGAGATATGAAACGGTTACACGCTTGAAACCGATATTTTATGGTACTTTTTTAATGTCCTATCTTTAGACACCAAACATGGGTTATCACGGAATAACCTCTGACCTGTACGACATCGGATCACTATCTTGTCTTTCCTAGGCATGAAGGTGTCCGTGTTGAGACTTAATTCGCTTGGTATTTTATGGGGCACTCAAATATCTACTTTTTGTTAATATGTTATGTTCGGGTAAAAAGATATGATTTTTTCTGGTCAACTGTGTCATTTTCCAAATGACCTAGGAGCCATATGCTGTGTTCAGATTACAAATTAACTCTTAGAGCATGCGATTTGGGGTTTGAGCTCTAGGAAACCAAGGTTATGTACAAATAATAGGTTACTTGTGTGTAGTTATGCCAACATCCCTAGTATTGGACAAGTGGTTGTTTGGTTCCTCGGACCAGTATGTGGGACTTTGAGGCAATAAAGTAAAAAACAAAAATCAATATGCGATTTTCACGTTTATCATAAAATATATAAATTACAGCATGTATATAACATGAGGTATTAGGTGCTGGGTGGGAAAGAGGCCCATCCGTGGTGGTGCACGAAAAAGAAAGGGGTGTGACACTGTGAATATTGGTGACTTTTAGAAACACAGAGTCCTGCCATCCATGGGTGTTGGATGTTGCAGGAAGCTTCTCAGTTCCAACGCGTTTCGGCTGCCTAAGCGGCTATGCCTTTTTCAGGGATATTCACCATATCTATAAAGATATTAGTCTTTATTAGTGTCAAAAGGAGATTTAAAGCAATTTCAACTTGTATAGTCTGTATTAGTAGCTTACATTTGATTTTTTGTACAGTTTCTCGATCAGTATATATGGAGGTGCCCCTCTTTTCTCCAGGGTAGCCACAAGATCCCCAAAAAGAAAAGGAGTAGCGGTAACGTGTATTCTGAAAGACCAAGTGTGATTGGATTGGCATTTGGATGATATGTATGGGTGTCTTGCCATGATTATTTCAAGGGTATACTCACAGGGTCCAGGGCGTACTGGTTTTCCAACGGTGAGTGCCCTTGGTTGTGATGGCTGTCCCTGGAAATATATAAATTTTGTATTGACTATATATGTCCAGATGCTTTGGATTTTAACATACGATTGGTCAGATGGTGAGGTACCTTGTTGGCTTCTTGGTTGCCAGATGGTCTCTCTATCAGAAAGAACACACACCATTTATGACAATCAGGAGGATGTCCATGTGCCTATAATTGATGTGAGGTCATTTGTAATTGGTGCAATTTACCTTGTGGTGCTGCAAAAAACTTTTTTGGTGCTACAAGAAAACTTTCTTGGTGACAGGATAGTCTCTCTGTTGCAGGATAGTCTCTCTGTTAGAAAAAACACACCGATTTGTAGCAATCAGGGAATGTCCCATATAGTTCAGGGCTAGGTCAGAGTCCTGAATCGTTGTGTGCAGTTTACCTGTGTCCAGCAGGGGGAGTCCTGTCCGAAGATGGGGATGGTCAGCCGTCCTCCAGGAGGTGCTTCTTCTCCAACAGTCTGGAGATGAATGGCACGCTCCAGGGATCCCCGGCGCCTTAAATATAGGCCGCGCATGCGCAGTGCTGCGCAGCGTGGTCCTATCTGTCAGGGCGGAAGGGCTTCACTCGTGCCTACCGCGCATGTGCCGAGGCTGTTGCGCGGCCAGCAGCGAGGGAGTCCGTTCGCTGCCTGGCAACTAAGGACGCCGCCGACACGGAAGAGGAGGGGCAACCAGGATGCCGTTGGCTATTGGTGGAGCCAACAAGCCTCCGGCTCAGATGTAAACAGCTGGTGTCCCGAACGTTGCCCCGCCTGGATGGCGGGGCTTTCCGTGCCGGGGGCTGCGATTGGATATTGGGAGGGGGTGCGTCCAAGCCGATCGAGTCCTGCATTACATGCATATATCTTTATCAAAAGAAAATAACAACAATTGTATATAATGCTTGTCTTTTCCATTCTGAGTTAACAGTGCTGGTACATTCATATTCATAAGGAGAAGGAAATAAGATGTAAAGGGGGAGGGATGATCCTTAGGGGATATAAAGGACTGGGGATTGTATGGAAGCCTGATGTCTGTATCTAAAATGTCTCTACTCATGGAGTGGGGGGTAAGAAATGAGGATTGTATTGGTGAGCAAGGAGGATTTGTTGAAAATGAATGAACAAATTGCATAAAATAGGTAGTAAAGAGACAAGGAGACAAATCTTGTCTGAGTGATAGCTAGTGACTAAAAAGTTTGATTAGTCAGTTTTGCCAGACACGAAACCATCGAGGAAGGGTTTGAAGCTCTCTGCTTCGTTGAGGCCAGGAGGTGTGGTCGCTCTGAGGCGTCTGATCCACCTCATCTCTCTTTGCAAGAGAGTTTTATTCCAATCGCCCCCCCTCCCCGGGATATGGAGCCTGTCCAGGGTCATGAATCTTACATGGGGCATTTTGGATTGATGCTTGTCTCTCACATGTCTGCCAAGTGGGAGGTAAAAGTTGCACATCTCCATGGTCGCCATGTGTGTGCCAACTCTCTTGCGAAACTCTTGTTTCGTTTTTCCCACGTAATATGCTCCGCAGTCACACTCCATCAGGTAGACTACTGCTTGGGTTTTGCAATTGACGAAGTGGGCCGGTGTGAATAGCTCCCCATTCGGTAGTATTTTGGTTGTGCTTTTTACGATAACTTTGCATTGGGCGCAACCTCCACATGGGTATGTCCCTTTGTCCTTACATGGGTCTTTTCTATGGGGCACTCAAATATCTACTTTTTGTTAATATGTTATGTTCGGGTAAAAAGATATGATTTTTTGTGGTCAACTGTGTCATTTTCCAAATGACCTAGGAGCCATATGCTCATGTTCAGATTACAAATTAACTCTTAGAGCATGAGGAGACGGAATGTCTGCTTGGTCAATCTGCTTGTGTATAGTATAGTGTGAAAAATGTCAGTTGTGCAGGAACCTGGCATTCAGTGACCCGGGGGGTCATTAACACTGCAAAGGCTAGGAGGATGAGGCTGGTAAGAATGACCCATTTGGTTTTAACTCTGTCAACTAAGCTCGCAACACAGGATGGATGCTTGCGACAGCGTTTGAATGAAATGGCTTCCTGACAAACTAGGGTGCCAACGCACAATACCATTACACATGTGGTCAGCCCAGGGCCAATCAGCACTGTCCAGAGAGAGGGTCAGGGATCATGCAGCCTCATTGAGCAGCTAGAGTAGAATGAAAACTCCTCCTACAAGCTTTAACCAGACACTGATAGAAGTCAGAAGACTGCTATATACTGCTGATGAAAAAAGATATTTAGCAGGTAATATTTACTAAAATAATTGCATATCTACAGTATGTTCTGTGTATTGTGGGAGACCAGATATAGTAAATGCAGGGTCCTGGGTTTAGTAACACTTTAAGTTTACCTGCTCCGGTACTGTGCCTACGTAAAGGCTCTTGCTGCTGGCAGGCTTGCTTCTTCTCTACCACTTCTGAACGCCACTCCACCTGTACGAGACTGCGCTGGCTGATTTGTGCGCATGCATACATACATAAATACTACTACCCCCATTGGAGAAGAATTGTGGAGGCGATTGTTCCTGTGGAGATGGTGACAGATACCTGCACAAATGGTGGATGCCTGTGAGCTACCTACAGTGGGTATAGAAAATAATCGCCCCCTTTAAAATAATCAAATTTTGTTGCTTTGCAGCCTGAAATGAGAACAGACACATTTTTTTGTTTTTTCCAGCTGTATTTACTAGTGCAAGCTATACAATCCAAGTGAAATATATAACACCAACATATCAGGAAAAAATAAAAAACAGAATTGCTGAGTTGAAAAAAGGATCACCCCCTTGTGTCAGTACTTTTTTGGACCACATTTTGCTTAAATTACAGTCTTTAGTCTGTTGGAATAGGTCTCTACTAACTTTGCACATCTAGACTTTGCAATATTTGCCCACTCTTCTTTGTAGAACTGCTCTTCTATCCTGACAAGTGCTCCAGTCTCTGCTGCAGAGAAACAACCCCATAACAGGATATTACCACCTCCATGCTTTACTGTATGAATGGTGATATTTGGATGGTGAACTGTATTGGATTTCCGCCAAACATACAGTGCATCCGGCAAGTATTTTATAGTGATTCACTTTTCCCATAGTTTGTTATGTTACAGCCTTTTTAAAAAATTTATTAAATTCCATAATTTCCTCAAAATTCTACCAACAATACTCCATAATGACAACTTGAAAGAAGTTTGTTTGATATCTTTACAAATTTAAAAAAATAAAAAACAAAGTAAATCCCATGTACATAAGTATTCCCAGCCTTTGCTGAATACTTTGTTGAAGCACCTTTGGCACCAAATATAGTCTCAAGTTTTTTTGAGTATGATGCTACAAACTTGGCACACCTATAGTTTCTCCAATTCTTCTATGCAGGATCTCTCAAGCTTCATCAGGTAGGATGAGGAGCGTTGGTGTAATTTTTAAGATCTCTCCCCAGATGTTCAATCAGGTTCAAGTCTGGGCTCTGGCTGGGCCGCTCAAGGACATTCACAGAGTTGTCCTGTAGCCACTTCTTTGTTATCTTGGCTGTTCGCTTAGGGTTGTCGTCAGGGGAGGGCTGGCCGCCTTAGGCCTGAGAGGCAAGTCCAGTCAAGTGGCCCATTGAGCCACCAAATTGAAGGGTCGGGGGGACACATCCTCAGCTCTGAGGGTTTTAAGCTGGGACAGTGGGACCTGTAGTCCTTCACTGGTTGGGGGAGCAGGGGTGTGTGACACATTCTGAGCTATGAGGGGTTCATGTTGGGACCCGTAGTCCTTCACTTTTAGGGGGTCATAGCCCCAAAAGTGAAGGACTACAAGTCCCAGCTTGAACCCCTGAGATCTAAGGATTTGACCCCTTAGATTCCCCAGGTTCATGCTGTGACCAGTAGTCCCTCACTAGTTGGGGGGGGGGGGGTGCGACACATCCTGAGCTCTGAGGGGTTCATCCTGGGACCTGTAGTCCTTCACTTTTGGGGGGGTCAGATCCTCAAAAGTAAAGGACTACAAGTTACAGCATGAACCCCTCAGAGCTCAGAATGTGCCACCCTGCCCCCGCCCCCTCAACTAGTGAAGGTCTACAGGTCACAGCATGAACCCTGGCTGAGATCTAAGGGTGTGACCTCCTCCTATGCTGCCAGCTCATGCTCCACATGACACATATATTCTAATTCATTTACTGCTCCCGACCAGTGCTGGGACAAGGTCATTCAGTGCCCGGGGCAAAGTTGCCAAACTGTGCCCCCCACCACGGGGTGAAAGAGGGTATGGGTCTAGTTGTGGTGTAATGTTTGTAATGTATGCGACATGCGCTGAAATAGTAGCAATGGTACACCACAGTGAAAGAGTTTAAAATCAGTGCAGAAACACAGTATGGGGCTAACAGTGGCAAAGAAAAATAAATGTTCCTGTGTCTGTGGTGTCACAAAAAGAAAAAAAAAAAAAAAAAGTCCCTGTGTCAGTGGTCTCACTGCAAAAAAAAAAAGAAAAATGCCACTGTGTCTGTGATGTCAGTGTGATTGGCATCTATTGCTGGCCTACATGTACAGCATTTTGGCCGTTTGCAGACTGAATGATTATTCATCGTTCAAATGCGAATTGTCCACTAACTGATGTTCATAGTGATCATTTGATAACGATAAAAACATATAAGGTAGAATATTCTTTTTGTTTCGATCAGAACATACACGTATTCATGTTAGTTGAAACTGTAAAAGTTTTTGCTTCGGATCCATCGACATTAGCCGGGCCCATGGTCGAAATTGACGGTAAAGTTGGGTTCACTAACGGCAGCAATGTCGAAACAACCATTTTCGGCTGAAATTCTGTGTGTGTATGGCCAGCATAAGTCAGTGGGATGGAGGAGGGGAGCTGCGCTCTGAGGTTTACATGGAACTAAAGGGTTCTAGGGTGCTTTAAGAGAGAAAGGGGGGGCTGGAAGAATGTGCAGCTATCATTGTTTGTGTTTGAGAAGCAGTGGGGGGTAATATCACCTCCTCACTCTGTTTTAATCCTAAAAATACTGACCCTCTGTGCTGCAGCCCTTTGCGTTGCACGTGTTTGCAGGGCAGTTGTGGTCCAGGCCCATTCATGGTCATATGCCAATTAAGTTTTGCCATGTGTACAGCTCTGAGAGATTGCTTATTCAGTTGGGTGTTTGGGGATGGTAAAACCATGGCTCAACCACTTGCTTTTACCTCTCCCTACCTGACTGTGTGAGTGAGCCCTAAGGCCTTCTTTTTTCTTGTGATTGGGTGGGTAAAAACAGGCGGTTGAGTCATGGTTTTACTGCCCCAACCTGTTGCATTCAATGGGCAGTATAGCCTGCTGAATGCAACTTCTTTCAGTGCAGCCCCTGATCAGTGTATTCTGACAGCGCAGGGTTCTGCTGTCAGAATACAATGTCCTAGCGGGGGATTCCACCCCCTTTGCCTGTCAGTGGTAATGTGATCTGAGCTTGTGCATGCGCAGCTCACACCATATTTACAGTCTGCTCTGTGTGCCGCTGTGATGTGACTCACCGTGGTGTCACCGTGGCCTGGCCATTTAAGTGGCTGAGCTTATGAAGACTGAGCACAAATAGAAGTGCTAGGGAGCTATGTTTGCAGGCAAGTTTGTCATAATATACTAGTATGCAGTGCACACCAGTGCATTATGAAGTCAACATGCAACATGAATTTTGTATTATTTTATGGGGACTTTGCTACCACTTTACTTTAGACTGCATAGAATGTACGAGGCTGCAGGGCAGTTGGAAGAATTGAAAAGTGGACAGGGATGGAAAAGGTTATTTGGACTCCTGTGGAATGCCTAGATCTGACACCTGAACCTGCATGATGGGTGTAATACTGCTTTATGTGAGACGACAGCAGATAGACAAGAACAGCAGAAAGGATAAATAGAAGGGGGGGCAGGGGGGATTGGTGTAGACAGAGTGTTTGATTTACTGCAGGACTGTATCAGTATTTGGGAAGGAGAAAGCTGTGTAGAGGAGGGAGGGGAAGTGAGGTGGAGGGGTTAAATGAGCGATGTAGCAGAACTGATAAGTGCATGTAACTTACCAGGAAGGAATGCAGAGTGGCCCGGGAACGACATGAAGGAGGAGATGGATGGGTGCAGTCAGAAAAGAGATAAGGACTGTTCGGTGTGCCTCGAGGAGTTGGGGAATCCAGACTTTGTGCAGAGGGAGAGAATGAGTCACTCCTGTCCTGTCAGTGAGGCAGGAGAATTGGTGTTCAGCTGAAGCTCCCTAGGTGCGGAGGAGGAGGAAGATTCTTCTCCGCTCTGAATGCTGGAGCCTCAGCCTCGCATTCCTCCTCTAGAACATGACGTCACTGGTTGCTAGACGCCAAGCGGCAGGCAATTCTAGGAACCAGTGCAGAAGATACAGACCAGCAGTAGAACAACCAGGTCTCTGCCCTACCTGATCACCCACAGGGTTAACCCCTTCCCTGCCAATGGCATTATTACAGTAACAGTGCATATTTTTAGCACTAATTACGGTAGCAATGTCACTGGTACCCCGAAAAGTGTCAAAAATGTCGGTTAAGGGTCCAATCTGTCGCAGTTACACAAAAAATCGCAGATCGCCGCCATTACTAGTAAAAAAAAAAAAAAAAAAAACATAAAAATGACATAAATCTTTCCCGTAGTTAGTAGACGCGATAACTTTTGCGCAAACCAATCAAAATACTGTTATTGTGATTTTTTTTTACCAAAAATATGTAGCAGAAAACAAATTGGCCTAAAATGTTAAAAAATTTTCATTTTTAAATTTTCTTTTTATGGGAGTGTCATATAGCAGAAAGTGAAAAATATTGTTTTTTTTATTTTCCCAAAATTGTCGCTCTTTTTTGTTTATAGCGCAACAAATAAAAATCGCACAGGTGATCAAATATCACCAAAAGAAATCTCTATTTGTGGGAAAAAAAAGGATGTAAATTTAACTTGGGTACAGCTTTGCACGACCGCTTAACTGTCCGTTAAAGTAACGCAATGCCGAATCGCAAAATAGGGCCTGGTCATTAAGGGGGCAAATCCTTCTGGTCTTAAAGTGGTTAAAGGTGGGGTGATTCTTTTCTATACCCACTGTATTTGTAGTGATGGTGATGTGGTATATTTATGGCATGGTAATGCATATGGACTTCCTGCACTTCTGGATTATCACAACAACTTTATGAACTTTTTATTAAAGCGGAGTTCCGGTGTCCTGTCGGATAATGCCTTCCGTCGAAAAATGCATCCCACTTACTGTGCATGCACAGTAAGTGACGTCACTCCAGCTGATTCCTCCGATCAGCTGTGCTGGCGGTGATGACACTGGCATGCGCAGTTTGTCGGATGAATTATCCGACGATAGACAGAGAGCGGAGGGGACAGAATCTAATGTCAGATTCTGCCTCGCTCGCTGTACTATCTATCGGGACGAACGGATTACAGTGTATTCTTATGTGAGAAATGGCGGGAATATTGTCTGATTAGAGAACACAGTCACACAGCTCTTATCGGGACACATTAAAGGGGACCTCTGACCGCAATATTAAAGAGGCACTCTGACCGCAATATTAAAGGGGAACTCTAACCATGGCTCATACAGGGGAACTCTGACTGTGGCTCATACAGGGGAACTCTGACCGGACACATAAAGGGGAACTCTAACCGTGGCTCATACAGGGGAACTCTGACCGGAAAAATTAAAGGGGATCTCTGACTTGAATAATAAAGGGGAACTCTGACTGGGACACTGGATGTAAAGGAGGATTCTGACGGGGACACTGATGTAAAGGAGGACTTTGACGGGGGACACACTGGATGTAAAGGGGCACTCTAATGAGGACACGGATGTAAAATAGGACTCTGAAAGGGACACACTAGATGTAAAGGAGCACTCTGATGGGGACATGGATGTAAAGGGGGGTGGGGGGAATGGCACTGTCTAGTGATGAGAAGCGTATATAAAAGCCTATGTGCAAAATGAAGTGTGGCAATAAATAGGTAAAACTGGTAATACAATGACAAGATAAAAGAGAGAGGTAAAACCTGTAGAATTTGGGAATATGAACTATATAAAAATAGGAAATAAATGTAAAAGAATCAAAGGTGCCAGGTACATAAATATATATGACCATCAACTTCAAAAAATAGGATCCATCCACCGGATTACCACTCATACCTGCTCTATACCCCTGTGTGGGATGGGTATTTCTGGTGAGTGTGCTATTTACCAGAGGGGTCGCGGAGCACCTCACTGCCCACCACGGGGTCACTTATTGTGTTTAATTCACAGGAAGATTGTTACCTATTTACTTAATTATCACCTTTTGGACATTTCCAGTCACTTTATCACCAGATTATCCTGTATATCCAACACTGGACTCTTTTTCCCGTTTTATACACCACCACCATTTATTTATTTATTTACGTCACTCAGCAGTTTATGCTGGTATACACCCACACCAACCTTGAATTTTCACGCAATTGCCACTTTGAGTCCATGGTATTCTGCTTATTGTATTATATGCACTTGCTACTTTGAGCTTATGACAGTTTGTACTATTATTATTTATATTTTACATCACCTGTGGTCACGTATGCACCTTTTATCACTATTATATTTTTTAGATTGAAGTTGATGGTCATATATATTTATGTACCTGGCACCTTTGATTCTTTTACATTTATTTTCTATTTTTATATTGTTCATATTCCCACATTCTACAGGTTTTAGCTTTCTCTTTCATCTTGTCATTTTATTACCAGTTTTACCTATTTATTGCCACACTTCATTTGGCACATAGGCTTTTATATACGCTTCTCATCACTAGACAGCGCCACCCCCCCCCCCCTTTTTATACCTTTTATAGTCTTCTGACTATAATTTAGGGAGGCTTCAGTCTAGCATTTGCATATTTATTCACATCTGTATATTCCATAAGCGCGGAGTTCATTACCTACATGGATGTAAAGGGGTACTCTGATGGGGACATACTGGATGTAAAATAGGACTCTGATAGGGAAACACTGGATGTAAAGGAGCACTCTGATGGGGACATCAATGTAAAGGGGCACCCTGATGGGGACACACTGGATGTAAAATAGGACTCTGATAGGGACACACTGGATGTAAAGGAGGACTCTGACGGGGACACACTGGATATAAAGGAGCACTCTGATGGGGACATGGATGTAATGGAGGGACTCTTACAGGGACACACTGGATGTAAAGGAGGATTCTGATGGGGACACGGACACAGGCTGAATGACGGCGGGGGACAGGGGCTGCATGACAGCAGTGACATGGGCTGAATGACGGGGGAATACAGACTGGATGAGGGGGGTACACAAGCTGGATGAGGGGGGATACAGGCTTGATGAGGGGGGGATAGAGGCTGGATGAGGGGGATAGAGGCTGGATGAGGGGGAGACACAGGCTGAATGAGGGGGGATACAGGCTTGATGAGGGGGGGGATAAAGGCTTGATGAAGGGGGGGGGGGACACAGGCTGGATGAGGGGGGATACAGGCTGGATGAGGGGGGACACTGGCTGGATGAGGGGGGATACAGGCTGGATGAGGGGGGGACACAGGCTGGATGAGGGGGGATACAGGCTGGATGAGGGGGGATACAGGCTTGATGAGGGGGGAGTGCTTATTCCTGGGGATTTCACAGTGGCTGTAACATGATAGGCCCATCATGTTACTGTAGCACAATTCCCAGCTGTTTTGCTGGATATGGGTCCCCCTGGGTTACCGCTAACAACAACAGCGCATTTAAGCATGTTCTCCAAGTATGAGCACTGAGACAATGACCAGTCCAGTATCTTTGGGTTTTTTATATTTATTTGGTAAGAGAAGGGATGAGTGGGATACTCCTTTAATTCATTTGTGGTAAAGGGCCAACGACAGCAGCCCTTTACCACGTGATCGCTCTATCCAATGACAGAGCGATCATTTGTCAACAAACCACTGCATGTCCGGTTCAGCTCTCTCCTCGCACGCTGTACACACTGATCAGCACCACCCCTACCTCATTCATGCCCATCTGTGCCTCATTCATGCCCATCTGTGCCCCATTCAAACCCATCTGTGCCTCATTCATGCCCATCTGTGCCTCATTCATGCCCATCTGTGCCTCATTCATGCCCATCTGTGCCTCATTCATGCCCATCTCTGCCTCATTCATGCCCATGCGTGCCTCCTCAGTGCTCATTTGTGCCTCATCTGTGCAACATCAGTGTGTCCCTCATCATGCAGCCTGTGTTCCCACCGCCATTCGGCCTGTGTCCCAGCCGTCATTCAGCCCCTGTCCCTGCCAACATCAGTGTGTCCCTCATCATGGAGCCTGTGTCCCCGCTGCCATCCGGCCTGTGTCCCCGCCATCATTCAGCCTGTGTCCCCGCCATCATTCGGCCTGTGTCCCCGCAATCATTCGGCCTGTGTCCCTGCCATTATTCGGCCTGTGTCCCTACCATCATTCAGCCCCTGTCCCTGCCGTCATCCACCCTGTGTCCATGCCGTCATTCAGCCTGTGTCCGTGTCTCCATCAGAGTACTCCTTTACATCCAGTGTGTCCCTGTCAAAGTCCCTCCTTTACATCCGTGTCCCCATCAGAGTGCTCCTTTATAACCAGTGTGCCTCCGTCAGAGTCCTCCTTTACATCAGTGTCCACGTCAGAGTGCCCCTTTACATCCAGTGTGTCCCCATCAGAGTGCCCCTTTACATCCAGTGTGTCCCCATCAGAGTGCCCCTTTACATCCGTGTCCCCATCAGAGTGCCCCTTTACATCCGTGTCCCCGACAGAGTCCTCCTTTACATCCACGTCCCCGTCAGAGTGCCCCTTTACATCAGTGTCCCGTCAGAGTACCACTTTACATCAGTGTCCTCGTCGGAGTGCCTCCTTACATCAGTGTCCCCGTCAGAGTGCCCCTTTACATCAGTTCCCCTTTATTATTCCAGTCAGAGTTCCCTTTTATTTTTTCCGTTCGGAGTTCCCCTTTATTTTTTCCAGCCAGAGTTCCCCTTTATGTGTCCAGTCAGAGTTCCCCTTTAATATTCCTGACAGAGTTCCCCTTTAATATTCCAGTCAGAGTTCCCCTTTATCATTTATATATTACATCAGTGTCCCCATGAGAGTTCTCCTTTATATCAGTGTCCCCGTGCCGTGAGAGTGCCCCTTTAACGTCCCCCGATAAGAGCTGTGCTCTGTAATCACATAATATTCCCACCATTTCTCAATATGAATCTCATATAAGAATAAACCGATCCACCCTGCGCATACGCAGATAGTACAACGAGCGAGGCAGAATCTGACATTAGATTCTGTCACCTTTGCTCTAAGTCTATCGTCGGATAATGCATCCGACAAACTGCGCATGCCAGTGTCGTCACCGCCAGCTGATCTCAGCTGAGATCAGGTGGAGTGACTGGAGTGACGTCACTTACTGAGCATGCATAGTAAGTGGGATGCATTTTTCGACGGGATGCACTATCTGACATGACACCGGCCTCAAAATTGACTTTGGCCTATGCTCTAGGTCACCTGAAAAAGAAATGGATAATGATGATTTTTTTTTTGGTTTACTTACCTTGTTTTTGAAGAAAATATACTTACCTTCCTTCCACTTCCTCCCTCTGCTGAACATCATCGCTCCCAGGAATCAATGCGCCTGCACCGGCCCCGCTCGTCACTTCCGGTGCAGGCGCGTCATTCCCTGCTAAACAGCTTCTGGGCATTCTGGGACCGAAGAGGACACGGAAGAGGACAACGAAGAGGACGCTCTGGCTTCAGCTGCCCACACCTGAGATGGCAGCGCTGGACAAGAAACTTTCAAGGTAAGTATTTCTTCTAAAAGGTAAGTGTGACCTGGGACAGTTCGGAGGCTATCATTGCTGAAATGCACTAGCCCTGACTGTCCCGGGGGTATTTTTATCTAAAAAACGATTCTGAGGCCGGAACTCCGCTTTGAGGATTATACATGTAATGTTGTATAGTGACACTAAGACCCGATCCACACTAGCGCGACTTGTCAGGCGACTTGTCAGCCTGACAAGTTGCGCTCCCTCGCGGCCCATTGACTGCTACAGGACCCGTTCTAATAGGAGCGACACAAGTCGCTCCAACTTAGAAAAGGGGTCCTGTACTACTTCGGGGCGACCTCGGAACGACTTGCATAGACTTCCATTATGTGAAGTCCCTGCAAGTCGCTCTGAAGTCGTGGTGCATGGGAATGCACAAGTCGCCCCCGAAGTAGTAAGGAGTCGTGCCGCCCCAGTGTGAACCGAGCCTAAACATTATAATTTATGATTGAAGTGCTGTTATTATTGTTATATTATCAATCAGAAGTTACTTTTGTATCTATTTCTGTTGCTAGCAGCTTTTTATGTATATTAGTTTTTATTTTTATTTTATTTTTGGTATGTAATATGCACCAAAAGATTCTAATATCACGGGAGAAAAATTTGCCTAGAAATAAATACAGTATATTGACATTAAATACTTTCTACATTGTCTATAATGACTCTGAATGCAGTAGCACTGAAAAATATATAGATGCATACATTATATATGCATGTTTTTTTTTATATATATATATATTTTCTAAAGAATTAAAATGAATATATTTTTAATATATTTCTTGCAGCCAATACAGGAAAACTGCAGAATGTGTAAATTCAGCAAATGTATCAGAAATGACAGAATCATACCTTGTGTGCTGTCAGTCAGTCCAGAGAAGTCAGTCTCAGGGCTTGGCGGAGAAGCTGCTGGCATTTATTAGAGCTGATGCTGAGCATGGAGCCTCCCACCCACTCCTCCTACTTGTGTCAGTTTCGTTTCCTCACTACGTCAACAGATGCTGAACGCTGGTCAGGGACACGAGGGAGGGGGTACCTAGTAACCTACACTAGAAGGGTCTCTTTATGGAGAAATTATTCTTATATGCATTCCTCCTGTTGACTATTGCAACATGCTTTCATAAACATTTTTACAAGAACATATTGCTTTTTACAGCAAAAGCCTGCAGTAGTGTGAGTGGGAAAAAATAGGCATTTACTCTACATTTACCCCAATGCATTATTTTAGTGCGTTTTGCAGTTTAACATGATTTCCTATGGTACACATTCACAAAGATTGCGTTTTGCGTGTAATAAACTATAAGTATTAAGTTTTTGATGCGTTTTTTGATGCTTTTTTTTTTCAGTTTATTACACTGTGTATAACTGGTTGCTAATGAGTCATCAGCTGTCAGCGGGGTTCCTCACTGACAGCTGAATGTAGAAAAAAAAGAATTGCCAGCAGAAAAAAAAATTGGGAAAAAAAAGACGTGGGGTCCCCCCCAAATCCAAAGGTCTGGTATGGATTTAGAGGGGAACTCCATGCCAAAATTTGAAAAACAAATTGCATAGGGGCCCCCTCAAAATCCATACTAGACCCTTATCCGTGCATGCAGCCCGGCAAGACAGGAAAGGGAGGGGAAGAGCAAGCATCCCCCCCACCCCAAATGTTGAGGGGGGAAGGGTCCTTTCCCCACAACCCTGGGCTGTGGTTGTAGGATCTGCAGTTAGAGAGCTGTAACAAGGGGGCCCCCAGATCCAGCCCCCCCCCCATGTGAATGAGCATGGGGTACTCCTACCCATTCACCAAAAAAGCGTAAAAAAAGAATAGTACAAGAGTTTTTGACAAGTTTTTATTCCCTAATTAAAAAATAAAAAAAAGCAATGTTCCTCAATGATGATCCAACCACTGCCACCGCCCGACCTGAAAAAAAGAAAAAAAAAAAGACTCTGCTCGTGACAATCGCTCCAATTGTCTGCCTGCTCCACCATGTGGCATTTCTTAAATAGCTAAGGGGCGGGGCCACCCATCGACATCACCTAGTGGTGCCGCTCCCTGTGAGGTCATCGACTGGTGCATGCTGGGCCACCAATGTCACAGGAGGGCTGGGCCACCAGGTGACGTCACCGGGTGGCCCCACCTCTTAGCTATTTAAGAAATGTCACACGGTGGAGCAAGCAGACTGCGGTATCGTTCGTCACAAGCGGAGCTTTTTTTTTAAACCTTTTTCGGGTCCCGCCATGTAGCGGGCATAGTGATTGATGATGGATCTACATAAGGGGACATTATTTCTTTATTTTTTAACCACTTCCCGACCACCCGCCGCCTATTTACTGCGGCAGGGTGGCTCTCCTGCGCAAACCGATGTAGACCTATGTCGGTCGCACGCAGGAAGCTAGGGGGAGCTCCCACCGCCAGCGGCGTGTTCCCACCCCCAATCGCAGCGGGGAAGCCAATGCACGGGTCAGTCGGCTCCGATTGTCGCCTGACACCCGCGATCGCTTCCCGCTGAGAGAGAAGTACGGTCGGCTGTTGTAAACACAGCCGACCGTTCTCCCTGAAATGATCACAGAGCGCTTGTGATCCTTCTATATAGGATCACACATCTCTATGGTCAGTTCACAAGCCATGCCCCCCCACAGTTAGAATCACTCCCCTAGGCTCACATTTAACCCATTGATCACCCATAGGGTTAACCCCTTCCCTGCCAGTGTCATTATTACAGCAACAGTGCATATTTTTAGCACTGATTACAGTAGTAATGTCCCAAAAGTGTCAAAAATGTCAGTTAGGGGTCCGATCTGTCTGCCGCAATGTCGCAGTCCTGCAAAAAATCACAGCTCGCCGCCATTACTAGTTAAAAAAAAAAAAAAACAATAAAAACGACATAAATCTTTCCCGTAGTTAGTAGACGCGATAACTTTTGCACAAACCAATCAAAATACGCTTATTGACCGAGGGGGGCTGAACGAGGAACTAGAGCTCAGTACTATCATCTGATTAATATAATTGTGGTATGTTTCTTATTAAAAACTTCATTTGATTATCCATTAATATTTATTAATTACTTTTATATAAAAAAAAATGTTTTGTTTTTTTTTTTTCCCCCAAAAGGGAGAGGGGGAGAAGGCTCTTGCTAATGCGCCTGTCTTTGACATTGGAGATGTGAGTGCTATTGACCAGTCTTGTGGTATGTGTTTCTAATAAACGTTATTACGCGAGGTCGGCTGTGCGCTATCTGTCTCCTTTCTGCAGTTGCTTGTTTAGTGCTAGTTGGTTTATTCCTAGCTAGACCCTCCCCGCTTCTTCAATGTTCCCTCAGTCAGTGTATTAGTTATTCACAGTCACAGGGCTTAGGAGAGTCATTTCCTTCTCATATTTCTCGTTCAATACTTTTATTGAGTTTTATAAAACAGCCATAAAGCAAGTTACAAAACAAAAACAGAAGTATAAATAATGTTATTGTTGCAGAAGTATTATAAATGTTATACTGTATAGTGAAGTTTGCACAAAAGGAAGGAACAAAAGAAAAAGGTAGAATTATTAATATGATATTCTGAGATATTAAGATTTTGAGAGGGTATTCAGAACATGGCTGTGGGGGAAAAAAAAAAGGGAAAAGGAAGAAGTCAGCAGGGTGTGGGTAGGGTAAAGTGGGTAAAGGAGAGGGCATCGAGAATAGAACTTGTACCACAAAAGTTTATACAAAGTAAATAAAATATAAGCCTTAACTACCAAGCATTCAGAACCTGTTCCTCAAAACCCGGTGATAGGCCATGTTTAATCCAAGGGTCCCAAAATGCTTATAAAAGTACTAAATTTATCGCAATCCATGGCTTCCATTTTTGCATGTAATAATGCATTATTCATCCTATGTTTAACTTCTACAAGATTCAAAGTTGTAGTCTTCCAAGCTTTGGCTATGGTTTGTTTAGCGGCATTAAGAAGCTGAAGGAATTATTTGAATTGTTTTCGTGTCAGGCATGCAGGTTTTAAATTTAAAATGGCAATCACCGGATCTGGAGTAATATCTATTTCAAACATTTTAGATGCTAGAGAGAATATTTCTTTCCAAAAAACTGTAGCAATTGAGCAATTCCACCATATATGAACATGTGTACCTATTTCCGTACAACCTCTAAAACAAAAGGCCGGATAGTTTGGTGTGAACTTGGCGATTCTAGCTGGTACCAAGTACCATCGTGAAAGAACCTTGTATGATGATTCAATTACGATAATATTTGAAGAAGAAGATTTCGTTACAGACCAGATTTCAGACCATTCTGATTGGTTAAGTGTACGGCCAAGGTCTGTTTCCCATTTTCTGACATAGTTTGATGTATCTACGTCAGGATTGTTCAGCAATTGAGAATATAGGCTAGAAATTAGACCTCTGGAGTGTGGGTTGTTGATACAGATACGCTCAAATTGAGAGAGCTGATTCAGAATGGTACCATTTGTTATAAATGGGGTATAGAAATTTTTAATATGGAGATATCGAAAAAGTTCTGAATGTGGTAAATGATGTGATTCACAAAGTTCAGGAAAACTTAAGATAGAAGAGCTAGAGACCAGATTAAATAGCCTTGACAGGCCTGACCTAGACCATGCCGAAATGAATTTGGGAATTCCCAAGCCGGATAAAAGGCTGGATTTCTCAGAAAAGATTGTAGTGGATTGTGTGTAGACTGTAAATTATAATTAGTCTTTAGTCTATCCCATAAAGAGAGAGAATGCTTGGTAATTGGATTAGTAATATGTTTTCGATCTGATGGTTGTAACCATAAGAGATTAGAAATTGAGATGTGGTCACATTTGATAGATTCTATCGTAACCCATAAGGGAATTTCAGTAGTGGCATGATACATAGTTAATTGTGCCAATTGCGCAGCTTTGTAATATGTGGCAAAATTGGGAAGACCCAGTCCACCCCTTGTTTTGGGAAGAATCAATGTGGATTCGGGCAATCTAGGTTTGATTGAACCCCAGGTGAATTTAATTATTTTACGTTGTAAGATTCGAAGAAAATGTGCAGGTATATGAATTGGCAGGACCCTAAATAAATATAAAAATTTGGGTAGAATAACCATTTTGATTGCATTTATCTTCCCAAACCACGACAATGGAAGTGATGCCCATTTCGTCAGTAGTTCAGTAACTTTTTTCAACAATGGAGTAAAATTGGCTGCATAAAGATCAGAATGGTTGGGAGTAAATTTTATACCCAAATATGGAATGTGCTTCAAAGACCATGAAAATTGTAATGCATTCTGCGCTAAATTTAACTCGGATTCACTCAATGAGATATTAAGGGCCGTGGATTTTTGAAAATGTATATTTAGTCCTGAAATAGCAGCGAATTTATTAAGGGTAGCAATGAGATTAGGGGCTGATATATGCGGAGATGATAGAAAAAGAATATAAACACAACTTATGATGGTGACCACCTAGTTCTATACCAGAAATTGAGGGATTACTTCTAATACTGTGTGCTAGAGGTTCTATGAGAAGGGCAAATAAGAGAGGGGAGAGAGGGCACCACTGATGCGTGCCTCTCTCTATGTTGAACAAGTCAGATTTATAGCCTGCGTATTTAATATATGCTTTAGGTTTGTTATAAAGCACAGAGATCCATTTTAAAAAAATTGGGCCAAAACCCCATTTACTAAGAGTATATTGCATATATGGCCAGGATATGGTATCAAAGGCTTTTTAATGTCTAGTGATAGGAAGCACGAGGGGATGTGGCGTGTTTTAGCTATATGAGATTTGCACGTCTGATGTTGTCAGTAGCTTGGCGAATAGGTATGAAACCTACTTGATCCCTATGAATGAGTTGTCCTATGAAGTTATTAAGTCTGGAAGCTATAATTTTGGCTAAAATTTTAATATCTAAATTTAATAAGGAAATGGGTCGATAGTTCGACCAAATCGTGTCATCAGTTTGAGGCTTCGGGAGCATACAGATGATTGCTGTTAAAGTTTCCTGTTTAAAGGATTGGCCATTAAGAAGTGTATTGAAAGCATTAGCTAGGATAGGCGAAAGGGAATCGGAAAAAACCTGGTAGTATAATGCCGAAAAACATTCAGGGCCTGGTCTTTTATTTAATTTTAGTGATTTTATAACTTGGGTTACTTCATCTGGTGTTATTGATTTTTCCATAAATTCCATCTGAGACTGAGAAAGAGTCGGTAGTGATAGTAGAGCAAAAAATTAATTTGCCGCAGAAAAATTCAAATTGTTTTCAGATGAATATAGGGTAGCTAGGTGTGTTTTAAATTTCTTAAGAATTTTTATAGGGTTGCTGGAAAATGTATCTCTCGAGATTTTAAGACGTATGGGCTTAAATGGTTTATGGAGTGACGCGAGCATGCGGGCCATGGGTGAATCTGGTTTATTTGCTTTAATGTAAAAATTGTGACCCGATCTCCGAAGTGTCTTATCTGCAGATTCTGTAAGAAACAGATCAAATTCAAGCCTAGCTTTATCAAGATTGGTTTTATTAGAAGAAGTAGGATTATTTTGATATACTGTGTAGCATGTATTAAAGTTTGTTTCTAATTTCTGGCTAAGTGTTTTACGTTCACGTCTAAAGAGTGCAGCCTGTCTCAAACAAATACCATGAATTACTGGTTTGTGTGCTTCCCATAAAGTAAGGGGAGACACATCTGGCGTTGAATTATGTAATAGATATTCAGAGAGAGCATTTTTAATATCCAGACAGTGAGATGTATTTTTTAATAAAGAGTCATTAAGGCACCATGTAGTGTCATGTGCTTTAGGAATAGTTGAAGCAATAACTGTGCATACTGCATTATGGTCAGACCATGTGATTGGTATGACCATAGATGCAATCGTTTAAGGTATGAGACCTATAGTGAGAAATATATGGTCTATGCGGGAGAAAGTTTTATGAGGGTGCGAATAATATGTGTATCTAGGCTTGTTTGGATTCACCTCTCTCCAAGAATCTACCATATTATGTTTTGCAAGCAGTTGTGAGAATGAGAGTTTATAAGGACTGCTCGAAGAAGATATAGGGGATTTATCCAGAAATGGGAAAATAACTTGATTTGAATCACCACAAATCATAACTGCACCCATTCTATGAGAATCTACAACCTGAAAAAGATGCGAAAGAAATGGAATAGGATTTTTGTTGGGAGCATAATATGACACTATAGTGATAGCGGAGTCAATAAGGTATCCCGTGAGAATCAGATACCTGCCCTCAGGGTCCTTGATTTCATGTAGAAGAGTAAATGGAGTAGACCGATGAAAGGCCACTAGCACACCTTTTTGTTTTGTAGAGGCAGAGGCAGTGAAAATGTGAGGATATTTAGGACTAAAATATTTGGGAGTGGTTTGTAAGGTGAAGTGTGTCTCTTGAAGACACAAAATGTGTGCTTTTAATGATGCAAAGTTGCGAAAAGCTTTATTATGTTTGTTTGGGTTATTTAGTCCCTGAACATTCAAGAACATTATGTTTAGGGAGGCCATAAGATTGTATATAAACGATGTCTAGCATACCCTACCATTGTGGAATTTGTTGATTGTTTCATACTCGATGTGGGAAGGGGGAGGAAATGTGTAGAGAAAATGGAAGAACTAAACAGAAGGGGACAATTGTGTGCTTAGCATAAAAGGTAATATATAAAACAAATAGTTAAGGCACAACCAATAGGAACGTATGCCGTTGATGGGAGATGGAAATCCCCCAACAAAGGCTAAATAGCTACCGTCAGTAGTCTCTGAAAGGGAGAGGCCACCGAGGGTAACAAATTGAGGACGCACTGAACAACCTAGGAAGGTACAGAAAACCACAAGTTAATAATCACTAAAAAATATACAGTAGTATAAGCGACTTATGCTATAATAACGAGCAGGAATCAAAGTATTCCTGCCAGTAGTAGCTGTGCAAGATACTGCGAATCTAAGAATTCATTTCATAGGCATAAGTATCAACTATAAAGAACTTTATAGAGCTCTAAAGGAAGTTATCCATGTCTTCTAGCACATATTATAGATAGGAAAGGATGTAGCACAGTGAAACTGAATAATAACCATATTCCAAAAAAAAAAAAAAAGGAAGATTGATTTGAACCAAGCAAAGCAACAGGGATTAATCTACAATAAGTAGAACTAAATGGAATTCTGTGCCACAGTGTAGTTTGCTATAACATGTATGAGCTTGAGCATTTAGCTCAAAAAACTAATTAGAAGTATGTGGCAAAAAGGGATTAGATCCATGAAATATTATACTGGCAAGATAAAAAAAAAACTGAAGTCTTTTCTAGGAAAAAGAAATTGGATGACCAACATGGGACACATTGGCATAAGACAGAGGAGATAAAAGAATTATCTGGTCCATCAGTCCATGGAATCTTCAGCAGATGGAGAAGGAAAAATTAAGCGACCACGTTTATGTGAATCACTACGATTTTGTTTCCCAGAGGATTTTGAGAAAGTGCGTGGTGAGCCAGAGGCAGATCTGCATCAAGCATTTTCTGAGCCTTGCAAGTTCTGGTGTTCAGTTAGGTGAAGGTCTTGAAGGGTGTTTTGAAAATCTTCAGATGAATGACATTTGTATTTAGTACCTTGAAAAATAAAACACACCAAAAAAGGAAAGCCCCACTGGTAGGGGATATGTTTTTGCTGCAATATTTGTAATAATGGTTTAAGAGCTCTTCTTCTATTTATGGTGATAGGAGACAGATCCGCGAAGATTTGGTATTCGTGACCCTGAAAATTTAAGGATCCTTTTTCTCTAGCAGCTGATAAGAGCTGTTCCTTTATACGGTAATAATGGAATTTAATGATGATGTCTCTGGGTGGACCCTTTGATTTTTTAGGAGATAAGGCGCGATGGACTCTGTCCATTTCCAGGCGTTCGACTGGAATAGCAGGTTGTAATTCCTGAAACAAGGCTAACATTGTCGCTTGTAAGTCAGTTATGGATTCAGGAATGCCTCTTATGCGCAAATTGGAGCGTCTTGCCCTGTTTTCAAAATCTTCTAGACGAGACTGAAGTACTAAGTTTTCCTCTTTAAGATTCTCAATTTCTGTATTTTGGTCCTGTGTAAAATTCTCAATATCCTCTATCCTTGTTTCAAGATTAGCTATGCGTGTGCCCAGCTCCCTTATCACTTTAGTCAGGCTATTAGTGATATGGTCAGAAGTCTGTTTAAGTGCCTTTTGAAACATACGTTCAATATGTGATAATATATTGGGAGAGACTGACTCAATGTCCTTTTCATCCTGTGAAACTGAGGTACTGCGGACTGTTTCAGTTTGATTTGTGAGGAGAGGAGGGAATAGTTTCACTGCTCTGTCAGCGCTGTGAGGTGATTCTGAGGCAGCTGAGGGAGAGGGAGCTGACGCCATTTTAATTGAGGCTCTGGACAGCACTTCCTTGCCACTTTTGGACTTAAATTTAGTCCGAGACCCACTGAAAACCATACCTTTATGTACAGCACAGTTTCCTGTACTAATGCTGTAAAAACTGAGCGAATATTCGGCGGGCAGCCGCTGCTGTATGTGGTTTTCTGTCCCCTAGGAGTGGAGCATCAGCCAGACATGTCTGTGCTTGAAGACTCCGTCTACTTCCTCCACCTTCTCACATTTCAAGGCTGGAACAACATCCTCTGTACTGCAATTAGCTGAAGTAAAATTGTGGTGGATTCATCTCTGTGTCTTATTGAAGAGTTAAAGTACAACTAAAGGCAACACACACTTTTAGTAAATCCTCATATAAATACCTGAAAGTTACACATGAAAATAAACATAATACCTGACATTTTTATTTTCCTGATGTAGCCTGGTCGCACGGCTGGCATTGTTCAAACTGTTATTTGTAATTAAAGTTCTGCAAAGACAGTGACTTTGGAAGTATGGCAGATGTAGATCCAGGAGGAGCCAGGATCACAGACTGCTTTGAGAGAGACTCGTCTCCCAGGGAGCAATGGGACGCGTAGAGCCTGCTGGGAGTGTCTTTATAAAGGAGGGCGGGATCTTTTTTCACTCTCTTGCCTCAGAACAGCATACTGGAAAGAAGGGGAAGAGCTGCTGTGGATCGCAGGAGAGTAGGCCGAGGGCTAATGGCGGACACCGGAGCTGAAGCGGGCGTTGTGAGTGCGCGAAAGGAGTCCTGGTGGTGTGACCGCGCGGAAGCTTGTTGGACAGGCAGAAGGAGACGCTGAGTAGAGCGGGGTCTGGCTGCAGCGGGGAAGCGGAGTTCCCGGTTTGGATGAGAGACATCCAGTCTCTAAATCTGCACTAAGCACAGACCTAGGCAGAATCAGGGCGGGACTGCCAACCTGTTTGCTTAAAAGAGGCCATACTGATATATAGCTATACCACTGGACACTGCAGTTATATATATAGTGCGAGGTGGGTGAACTAGGCCTTAAGCCCTCTATCCAGTCCTAGGCTGTTAGTCTGTTGAAACGCATCAGGATCTGTTTGCATACATCTCTGTGGATTACAAATACTGACTACTTTGGGGGATCACAGTTCATCATCATTACCTTTATTGGATTATAATTACTTTCCTTGGATTGTTGAATTCCTTGCCAGTGAAAACTAGTAAAGCCTCACTCTCCAGGAGACTCTTGCAATTCAGCATAAAGGGGGCCCCTCTTAGTACACAGAGTGCACTCTGATAGTTAATCTAGTGTTGTTATATTGTTTATTCTACATTAGTCCTTAAGTGTAGTCATTCTTATCTGTGGTCACTCTTCAAGTACACTATAAGATTCAATGTGTCTTTACTGTTGCTGAACGCAATCCTCTGGCATACATATGCATTTATTTGCATATGTATGCGTGGCCTGTGTTCTGGATCCTGAGTGCTGAACTAAACCGAAATCCTTGGTTGGGAATTCAGGTTCTACCTCCCTGGCAACATTTGCATTATCTTTGATTCTGTTTGTATACTCTTGTTTTATTTCAAAAGTCAAAAGCAGTAAACTGATTCTTCACTGCAATACTTGTGGTCTCAATCATTCACAATGACTGAACAAATAGTGTCAGTTGGGTTGGAGCAAGCTCAGGGTGAAAGAAGTGAAGGGGACACCCATACAATAAGCCACTCCCTTGGGAGCAGGGCTACATTTGGGGGCTCATCCAGGATGTCCAGTGCCACTTCTGCCCTGAATGCCCCTCCCAGAGGGCCAGTAGCTGGGGAAGCAATGAACCCTGCCCCTGCCCCTGCCCTTGCCCGGTCCTGGGCTCTGTATCAGGGAGCCAGTTTGGATCAAAGTGTGTTCCTGGAAGTTGCAGGATATGAACACACAGAGTCTAGATTAGACGTTGGGTGCGGGCCCTAACACCAGGGCACTCAGCCTACATCCTGGATGCACGGGTTGACTATGCCCTGGATATTGTGCAAGTGCTGGTAAAGTGGAATGGAGAAGTTCCAGCCATATTCTAAACTGACCGGGTGATGCTAGAGGAGACTGTCCTGACAAGAGTTTTCTCCTCTTTGAAGAAGAATGAGAACAGTGAAGGGCAATCACCCTCCCCTCCAGGGAGCCTTCGCCCAGGGCCAAGTCCCCTGAATAAAGATGGGACAAAGCTGCCATACCCCCTGCCTCTTTCTATGATGACGTGAGTCAGTTAGTGGATAGCCTGATTCTGAATGGGGTAAGTGGAGCTGCCCAAAACTATCGCAAGTTGCGTTTCTTTTCCGGCAGTCACCCACCCCCAGTGGCGAAGAGAACTTTGAGAGTTGGATGACTCAGGCTACTTAGGCTGTGGATGAATGGAGTGTTGCAGAGTCTGTGAAGAGGCAGAGGTTAAGTGAAAGTTTGAGGGGGCCTGCAGCAGAAGTAATCCGAAATCTACGGATGGGGAATAATAACTGTACAGCTAATGATTATCTGAAAGCTCTTTTGGATGTGTTCCAGATGACCACTGATCTACACAAGCAGAAGGGAGAAAAGTTATCGGAGTACATCTCAAGGGTAGATAAGATGTTACACCAAATCCTCCTGCGGAAGGGTTTCGACCCTAAAGATGCTGACCGAGTACGCCTGGATCGATTATTACAGGGCGCTCGGCCCAACCACCCGATTGTCCTAAAATTACTACTCAAAGGGGTCAAGGATACTCCTACTTACCCGGAACTTATGCGGGAAGTTCGGGAGGAAGAAGCCTTGCTTGAAGAGAAAAACCACGGAGGGAAAGAGCCATTAAATAATGAATCAGAAAAAGAGAGATCCTCAGCCCGGCTGCTGCGAGTAGAAAATAGCCTCTCAGAAGACGAGAGCAAAGCTGAAGTGAAGTCAAACCATCCTGAGGAAGTTCCAGAGAGGAGGAAGGTTGAGGAGGGTTCACCGTCCGATGACTGGATGCTTCAAGAAGCTCAAGCTCATATGCAAATGGGTCAGACCTTGATGCAGGTCTTGGAGGCGCAAGGGAAAGCTCCTGAGGTGTAGAAGCCATTTAAATGATCTAATCTTTTCTTCCCTCGGGATAGAGGGTGTTTTGCCTGTGGAGAGAAGAGCATTTTAGGGCCCAGTGCCCGAAGCGGGGATTTAGTCCTGAGACCATGGAAGAGTTGCTGAAGGCCATACAGAAGTTCTTCCTTAACCCTCCTCTTATGTTAGAATTCCGTTACTATCCATGATGTTAGGGTCAGTTTTGACCCGTGTTTTAAATCAGCCATAAAATACCCTCTGAATAATTATTTATCATCAAATTTGTTTCTTACCACTTGGTTACCTTGTTAGGCTTCTTTATCCTTGAAAAGATTGGTTTTAATATTTTTGGTGTGACCCCTAGACCTTTCTTTTGATAGCATACCTCTCATTGTCAAATTTAAAAAATGGTAAAATAAAGTCAGCAACTCTGAAATTAATTTGTCCTATGTTTCTTCACTTTATTTAGAGAAGCAGACAAGCAGGAAAAGAGATAGGCCCCTCCCTTACTACAGCTCACAGGGTTGAGAGGGGATTGGCTGTCACTGTTACTAAGCAGAGAGAGTGTTTATGATTTCAGTTTTGGCACTTATTAGTGTCCTAAAATCCTATATTATAACTGGGTCAGAATTGACCCTAACACCATGAACGTCTTAATTTTCACCACAGTATTTTATAATTTAGTGAAAAGGATTATTTTTCTATTACATTGTTTAAATAGAGGTTCCTGACAAAGTAAAAAAATCTTGATGCAATAATCAAATTTATGTGATACTTATAGACATTCAAAACCTGAAAACGGGTCAGTTTTGACCCTAACACAAGAGAAGGGTTAAAAAGAAGGTGGAAAACTTCAGGGGACCTCAGTGAAGGGGCCAATTGAGAGTCCCGCTAAAAGCCTGAGCTCCAGCAGTTATCAGGGTAGTTACGGTCACAACGAGATGGGATGTCCCTCCCCATCTGTCCCCAATACCTCTATACTTTTGTGGGGATCCCCTGAGTTAGGTGGAGAGACACAGGGGGTTGGTACCTCCACTCCTCTCCAGCAGAGAAGGTTTAGAACCCCAAAGACCAAATCTGTTAAGGTGCAAACCATTGAGTTTCCTGAAAGAACCAAACCCCAGAAGGCAAAAAGCTTCAGTAACAAGGTCTGTCGAAAACTGTTCCAGCCCGGCAGAGAAGTGGTACCCAAGAAACTAGTGGGGCCATCCCCAGTGGCACCACTGCAAGTGGAGGGCATTTACACTTAGGCCTTGTTGGACATGGGTGCTCAAGTGACCTTGCTATACAATGACTTCTACCAGAAGCATCTGAGACACATCCCTCTGTGCAAGCTAGAAGACCTGCAGATCTGGGGTTTAGGGACCCAAAAGTTCCCCTATGACGGGTATATTCCTCTGAAGATATAATTTCAGCCAACAAAATGGGCAAAGGTGGAAGTGTTCGATACTTTGGCTGTAGTGTGCCCTCGACCCCCAGGTGCTAAACAGAATTCTTTGATAATTGGCAAAAACACGGATTTGGTTCGGCGGATGCTCATCCCTTTAGCGGCCCAAGGGTCTACAGAGGAAGAGGTGCATCCTAAGCTAAGGACAGCTTTCCAGCAAGTGCTGCAGGAGCAGAAGACCCCAGTTGAAGAAGTGGGGAAGCTTTGGAGGTTGGACACCAAAGAGCGGGTGTTACAGCCGGGAGAAAGAACCTCAAGCTCTGAGGACGTGACCGGAAGTGACGAAACGCGTCAGCTTGGACCGCACAACGTCATTGCATCACAGGAGGTGGAACGCAAGCTGGAAGTGAGTTGCTGTAGCGTTCGCTCCACGAGGAAGACGAGCAACTCGCACCGCTAGACCACCAGTGATGCTGTAATTTTAATATTTATTCAATTTTGGAGAAATAAAGACTCTTTAAAATAACGTACTTCACTATTTGGAGCCTTTTTCTTCTCTCCTTTACATTGAATGTGGATTTGAGTACCCCGGAGCAGAGAGACACCCCAGGATCTTGGAGGACTGCATAGAGGGGGAACTTCCTTTAAGCCCAGAGGGCTTTACAAGCCTGAAAGCTTCTGGTGCCATACGGCATACAGAACCCACTGCATCTGGTAAGTGATTTAATTCACTCATTTATAAAGAAATTATATGATGGATAAATATTTACGCTTTGGAATTGAGGATACATCTGTCATTAAGGACAGTTTCACTCTTATCATTTTGGAGCACAGGATTCATCCTATCATTTATTTGGAGCAGAGCAGTCACTTTACACTTTGATGGACTTTTTTTATGATCACTTAATAATTTTTGAAACCGAAGCACAATAGTCACTTTAACACTTTTATATGTTCAATTAATTTATTAATTTTTAGCACAGCAGTCGTTTTTTATGTCCCAGAAGCCGACTCTTCAGTGGAAACGCGTCGGGGGGAGCCAGCCGTGCTGCTAAGTGTCCCGGATTACACTGCAGGCGACCGTGACCTTCACCTATGTATGCTGTATACCGTTTTGGACTCTGTAAGTGTTATTCTACTTCTTTTTAATAAAAATTGGAGGTAATGCACTATAGTCTCTTCTTCTCTTTTGGTACGATCTCTATGGTGTTATCCCCTTGCCTGGAAGCCTATAGATCCCCCTGATTTGGAAGTTGACGGTTGATCCATTCCGCTTGGGATTCCGTTTCATCTAGCTGACCATTTGGACTCCTGGATAACACAGTATATGCTTCCATCACTCTTATATGTGGTAAGAGTCCCCTCCTATCACTGGGTGTCATCACACAAGTATTTGGTTTTGAAGTCACGTATTTTGGATTGCTGTTTGGGAAGAGGTTACACCCACTTTTCATCACTCCCTAAACACCTACCTTTCATCTGAGAACACTTTCTTCTGGATACAAAGACTTTGTTTCAGTTGTTGATTTAAGTAGATTTCACATATGGACAGTTTTGTTCTTTTGGTTAATAATAGCGAACTTTTGTAACGTATGATTTATATGGTACAACTTTATGCATTTCTAATTTTTCACAGTGCTGCTTTTATAGTTTATTCAAATAGGTTCGCGCAACTTTTTCTTCACTCACATTGAACACATTAGGAGACATGCACTCAATTGAAGTTCTGGTCTATCTTGATGACATCATTGTCTTTGGGGAGACCTTGGAGGAGCATGAAGCCCATTTGGAGAAGGTGTTTTAGAGGCTTTATGAAGAAGGGTTGAAGTTGTCCCTGGAAAAAATGCCAATTTTATCAGACTTCTGTCACCTATCCAGGACATGTGGTGTCCGCTGTCGAGTATCTACTGATCCGAAGAAGTTGGAGGCTGTTACCACTTGGCCTAGACCTACAAATGTGACAGAGTTACGATCCTTCTTAGGGTTTTGTTCTTACTACCTGTAACGCTCCTGCGTTTTTATATGGTGTGGATTTTCAGCTGCAGAAATAGTTCCACGTCAGCAGTCATGTAAGAGATATGCTGAGACACCATTCCCAACCTCAATGACTCATCATGTGTGGAAGGTCTTATTTCAGCCAGTAAATACACACAATTAGCAAGCTGGTTCTTAGAGTGACTTTATGCATGTGGTAACACAATGATGAAGGTTGAGTGGAGGTGGTAGGTGATAGACACTTGAAGGTGAGACAGTAGCAGATGGATGCAGGAAGGTTTAGCAATGTTGTATGATAGCAGATGATAGAATAGCAGGTGGACATACAAAAGAGATCAACCCAGTGCAGAAAAGTAGCAGTAGTCTCAAGAGCTAGCAATCTAGTTTATGCAGATGTGATAAACAGTCTCTACTATGCAGAGCTAGATAGTGTAAGCTTAGTATAAGTTTATAGAGAATTCCCCTGTGGGGTACTTAGCACTATTAGCGATACAGCCGAAGGGTGGTTCAGGAGAGGTGGATGATCCAGTAGCGGGATACAGGAATCAGCGCAGCGAGGTTCCGTCAGCGAAGTAAGCTTGCAAGCATGGAAGCTTCAAGCAAGGTTAGCATCCAGATAAGGGTGTTTGAACGAACACATGTGAGTGAGAACCGACGCCTTAAATAGCCATCTAGTCCGGCGCTGAGTGATGACAGCTCCAGTCTTAAAGGTGTATGCGCACCTTTCCAAAAGTAAATGGTAGGGCGCATACACTTGTGGAAAGTGTAATTTAGGGTACCAAAGGTACCGGAACATTACAATACCCCCCCCTTAAGGCCTGCTCCTGAAGGCCTCTGGAGCTGGTTTGTCTGGGTATCTCGCATGAAAATTGCGGATTAATCTAGGGGCATGTATGTCAGAGGTGTTTAGCCAGGTGTCGTCTTGGGGCCCATAGTTCTTCCATCTAACCAAGTACTGAAGTCTTCTTCTGTAGATACGAGAATCCAGAATCTCTTTTATCTCGTATTCTTCTCCACCTTCAACTTGTACAGGAGGGGGAGGTGGAATATTAGGCCTTATTCCTTGGTCCGGAACATGGGGTTTTAGTAGCGACACATGGAAAATGGGATGGATTTTTAGGTCCATTGGCAATGTAAGCTGCGCTGCAGCTTTTCCAATAAGTTTCTTGATTGGGAAAGGTCCCAAGAACAGAGGTCCAAGCTTTTTGCTAGGGATCTTCAGTCTCAAGTTTTTTGTTGAGAGCCAAACAAGGTCCCCGATAGTATACTGTGGAGAAGGTCTTCTACGAAGATCATAGTACTTCTTTTGTTGACTGTGAGCGTGTGCAATGGTAGTATTTAGTAAACCCAGAGAATCCTTTATTTGGGAAAGATAGTCTGAGGCTACTGGGTTATTTGAAGGAAGGATGCGTGGAGGGAGAATAGAGGGATGGAACCCATAGTTCAAGTAGAACGTACTCTGCTTGGCTTTTTCCACAGAATTGACCCTAACACCATGAACGTCTTAATTTTCACCACAGTATTTTATAATTTAGTGAAAAGGATTATTTTTTTATTACATTGTTTAAATAGAGGTTCCTGACAAAGTAAAAAAATCTTGATGCAATAATCAAATTTATGTGATACTTATAGACATTCAAAACCTGAAAACGGGTCAGTTTTGACCCTAACACAAGAGAAGGGTTAAAAAGAAGGTGGAAAACTTCAGGGGACCTCAGTGAAGGGGCCAATTGAGAGTCCCGCTAAAAGCCTGAGCTCCAGCAGTTATCAGGGTAGTTACGGTCACAACGAGATGGGATGTCCCTCCCCATCTGTCCCCAATACCTCTATACTTTTGTGGGGATCCCCTGAGTTAGGTGGAGAGACACAGGGGGTTGGTACCTCCACTCCTCTCCAGCAGAGAAGGTTTAGAACCCCAAAGACCAAATCTGTTAAGGTGCAAACCATTGAGTTTCCTGAAAGAACCAAACCCCAGAAGGCAAAAAGCTTCAGTAACAAGGTCTGTCGAAAACTGTTCCAGCCCGGCAGAGAAGTGGTACCCAAGAAACTAGTGGGGCCATCCCCAGTGGCACCACTGCAAGTGGAGGGCATTTACACTTAGGCCTTGTTGGACATGGGTGCTCAAGTGACCTTGCTATACAATGACTTCTACCAGAAGCATCTGAGACACATCCCTCTGTGCAAGCTAGAAGACCTGCAGATCTGGGGTTTAGGGACCCAAAAGTTCCCCTATGACGGGTATATTCCTCTGAAGATATAATTTCAGCCAACAAAATGGGCAAAGGTGGAAGTGTTCGATACTTTGGCTGTAGTGTGCCCTCGACCCCCAGGTGCTAAACAGAATTCTTTGATAATTGGCAAAAACACGGATTTGGTTCGGCGGATGCTCATCCCTTTAGCGGCCCAAGGGTCTACAGAGGAAGAGGTGCATCCTAAGCTAAGGACAGCTTTCCAGCAAGTGCTGCAGGAGCAGAAGACCCCAGTTGAAGAAGTGGGGAAGCTTTGGAGGTTGGACACCAAAGAGCGGGTGTTACAGCCGGGAGAAAGAACCTCAAGCTCTGAGGACGTGACCGGAAGTGACGAAACGCGTCAGCTTGGACCGCACAACGTCATTGCATCACAGGAGGTGGAACGCAAGCTGGAAGTGAGTTGCTGTAGCGTTCGCTCCACGAGGAAGACGAGCAACTCGCACCGCTAGACCACCAGTGATGCTGTAATTTTAATATTTATTCAATTTTGGAGAAATAAAGACTCTTTAAAATAACGTACTTCACTATTTGGAGCCTTTTTCTTCTCTCCTTTACATTGAATGTGGATTTGAGTACCCCGGAGCAGAGAGACACCCCAGGATCTTGGAGGACTGCATAGAGGGGGAACTTCCTTTAAGCCCAGAGGGCTTTACAAGCCTGAAAGCTTCTGTTGCCATACGGCATACAGAACCCACTGCATCTGGTAAGTGATTTAATTCACTCATTTATAAAGAAATTATATAATGGATAAATATTTACGCTTTGGAATTGAGGATACATCTGTCATTAAGGACAGTTTCACTCTTATCATTTTGGAGCACAGGATTCATCCTATCATTTATTTGGAGCAGAGCAGTCACTTTACACTTTGATGGACTTTTTTTATGATCACTTAATAATTTTTGAAACCGAAGCACAATAGTCACTTTAACACTTTTATATGTTCAATTAATTTATTAATTTTTAGCACAGCAGTCGTTTTTTATGTCCCAGAAGCCGACTCTTCAGTGGAAACGCGTCGGGGGGAGCCAGCCGTGCTGCTAAGTGTCCCGGATCACACTGCAGGCGACCGTGACCTTCACCTATGTATGCTGTATACCGTTTTGGACTCTGTAAGTGTTATTCTACTTCTTTTTAATAAAAATTGGAGGTAATGCACTATAGTCTCTTCTTCTCTTTTGGTACGATCTCTATGGTGTTATCCCCTTGCCTGGAAGCCTATAGATCCCCCTGATTTGGAAGTTGACGGTTGATCCATTCCACTTGGGATTCCGTTTCATCTAGCTGACCATTTGGACTCCTGGATAACACAGTATATGCTTCCATCTCTCTTATATGTGGTAAGAGTCCCCTCCTATCACTGGGTGTCATTACACAAGTATTTGGTTTTGAAGTCACGTATTTTGGATTGCTGTTTGGGAAGAGGTTACACCCACTTTTCATCACTCCCTAAACACCTACCTTTCATCTGAGAACACTTTCTTCTGGATACAAAGACTTTGTTTCAGTTGTTGATTTAAGTAGATTTCACATATGGACAGTTTTGTTCTTTTGGTTAATAATAGCGAACTTTTGTAACGTATGATTTATATGGTACAACTTTATGCATTTCTAATTTTTCACAGTGCTGCTTTTATAGTTTATTCAAATAGGTTCGCGCAACTTTTTCTTCACTCACATTGAACACATTAGGAGACATGCACTCAATTGAAGTTCTGGTCTATCTTGATGACATCATTGTCTTTGGGGAGACCTTGGAGGAGCATGAAGCCCATTTGGAGAAGGTGTTTTAGAGGCTTTATGAAGAAGGGTTGAAGTTGTCCCTGGAAAAAATGCCAATTTTATCAGACTTCTGTCACCTATCCAGGACATGTGGTGTCCGCTGTCGAGTATCTACTGATCCGAAGAAGTTGGAGGCTGTTACCACTTGGCCTAGACCTACAAATGTGACAGAGTTACGATCCTTCTTAGGGTTTTGTTCTTACTACCTGTAACGCTCCTGCGTTTTTATATGGTGTGGATTTTCAGCTGCAGAAATAGTTCCACGTCAGCAGTCATGTAAGAGATATGCTGAGACACCATTCCCAACCTCAATGACTCATCATGTGTGGAAGGTCTTATTTCAGCCAGTAAATACACACAATTAGCAAGCTGGTTCTTAGAGTGACTTTATGCATGTGGTAACACAATGATGAAGGTTGAGTGGAGGTGGTAGGTGATAGACACTTGAAGGTGAGACAGTAGCAGATGGATGCAGGAAGGTTTAGCAATGTTGTATGATAGCAGATGATAGAATAGCAGGTGGACATACAAAAGAGATCAACCCAGTGCAGAAAAGTAGCAGTAGTCTCAAGAGCTAGCAATCTAGTTTATGCAGATGTGATAAACAGTCTCTACTATGCAGAGCTAGATAGTGTAAGCTTAGTATAAGTTTATAGAGAATTCCCCTGTGGGGTACTTAGCACTATTAGCGATACAGCCGAAGGGTGGTTCAGGAGAGGTGGATGATCCAGTAGCGGGATACAGGAATCAGCGCAGCGAGGTTCCGTCAGCGAAGTAAGCTTGCAAGCATGGAAGCTTCAAGCAAGGTTAGCATCCAGATAAGGGTGTTTGAACGAACACACGTGAGTGAGAACCGACGCCTTAAATAGCCATCTAGTCCGGCGCTGAGTGATGACAGCTCCAGTCTTAAAGGTGTATGCGCACCTTTCCAAAAGTAAATGGTAGGGCGCATACACTTGTGGAAAGTGTAATTTAGGGTACCAAAGGTACCGGAACATTACAATACCCCCCCCTTAAGGCCTGCTCCTGAAGGCCTCTGGAGCTGGTTTGTCTGGGTATCTCGCATGAAAATTGCGGATTAATCTAGGGGCATGTATGTCAGAGGTGTTTAGCCAGGTGTCGTCTTGGGGCCCATAGTTCTTCCATCTAACCAAGTACTGAAGTCTTCTTCTGTAGATACGAGAATCCAGAATCTCTTTTATCTCGTATTCTTCTCCACCTTCAACTTGTACAGGAGGGGGAGGTGGAATATTAGGCCTTATTCCTTGGTCCGGAACATGGGGTTTTAGTAGCGACACATGGAAAATGGGATGGATTTTTAGGTCCATTGGCAATGTAAGCTGCGCTGCAGCTTTTCCAATAAGTTTCTTGATTGGGAAAGGTCCCAAGAACAGAGGTCCAAGCTTTTTGCTAGGGATCTTCAGTCTCAAGTTTTTTGTTGAGAGCCAAACAAGGTCCCCGATAGTATACTGTGGAGAAGGTCTTCTACGAAGATCATAGTACTTCTTTTGTTGACTGTGAGCGTGTGCAATGGTAGTATTTAGTAAACCCAGAGAATCCTTTATTTGGGAAAGATAGTCTGAGGCTACTGGGTTATTTGAAGGAAGGATGCGTGGAGGGAGAATAGAGGGATGGAACCCATAGTTCAAGTAGAACGTACTCTGCTTGGTTGTACTGTGAGTTGCGTTGTTGTAGGCAAATTCTGCAAGGGGGAGAAGATCCAACCAATCATCCTGTTGGTAAGAAGTGTAACAACGTAAATACTGCTCGATGCATTGGTTGACTCTTTCAGTCTGTCCGTTGGTCTGCGGATGGTAAGGAGAAGTGAGCTTCCGCTCAATCCGTAGTATGTGACATAGTTCTTGCCAGAATTTAGAAATAAATTGGGATCCACGGTCAGACAAAAGAGTTTTTGGGATACCATGTATTCTGAAGACATGTTTCATCAGGAGTTCTGCCATTTGTTTGGACGAAGGTAGTCTGCGAATAGCAATGAAATGTGCCATCTTTGTCAGATGGTCCACTGACACCAAGATGGTATTAAATCCTTTGGAAGGAGGCAATTCTACGATGAAGTCCAATGACAGAACCTCCCATGGAGTTTGGGATATTGGTAGACTGCATAGTAGACCGGATGGTCTCGTAGTGTCAATTTTGGACCTGGCACAGACATTGCATGAAGAGACGAATTTTTGTATAGATGTTTTCATGTCAGGCCACCAGAATTGCCGAGAAATCAAATTGAAAGTCTTTGTCATACCCATATGTCCTGCCATAGGCACATCATGCGATAATTCCAAGATCTTGGTGCGTAGGGTAGGTGGTATGTAAAGTTTGTCGTTGTAGTAGAGGAAGCCTTCTGCATCGGTAGTTAGTTGTGGTGGGGGTGAATCCAACCTTATACCATGCAGAACCTCTTCCTTCAAGGAACGGACAACTCCAATAATGCGTTTGTGAGGTATTATAGGAACGGAAGGAATTTCAAAGTAGTTTTCTTCAGTTAGTCGTGATAATGCATCCGCCTTTTTGTTCTTATCTGCAGGTGTGTAGGTCACTAGGAAGTTAAACCTTAGAAAGAATAGTGACCATCGTACCTGTCGATGCGAGAGAGTTTTGCTAGTCTGAAGATATTGGAGGTTTTTATGGTCCGTGTATATAATTATTGGTAATTGGGTGCCTTCGAGTAAATGTCGCCAATTCTCCAGAGCCAATTTTATAGCAAGCAGTTCCTTCTCACCCACGGGGTAATTTATCTCGGGACTGCTCAGGGATTTAGAAAAAAAGGCGACTGGATGAAGTGGTGAAGTGTGGGTAGGTCGTTGGGAGAGTATTGCTCCTACTGCCAGGTTTGACGCATCTACCTCCAGAATGTATTGGAGGGATGGGTCTGGATGGCGTAATATGGGAGCGGAAGTAAACCTTGTCTTTAACAAGTGGAAAGCCTTATTTGCTTCTTCTGACCATTTAAATGGTATTTTTATGCTAGTGAGCTGTGTGAGGGGTCTCACAATAGCAAAAAAGTTTTTTATGAACTTCCTGTAGAAATTTGAAAATCCCAGGAATCGCTGTAGCGCCTTGCGTGTAGTTGGTGTAGGCCAATCCTGAATGCAGGATATTTTACTCATGTCCATCTCGATTCCTGTTTTGGATATGATGTAGCCTAGAAAGAGTACCTCATCTTTATGGAACAAGCATTTCTTCAGCTTCACATAAAGATTATGTGCAAGCAATCTCGATAATACAAGTCTTACATGTCTTATGTGTTCAGACAGGGTCCGTGAATATATAAGTATATCGTCCAGATATACCACAACACAGACATCTAGTAAGTCTTTAAAAATATTGTTTATAAATAGTTGGAAAAATGCTGGGGCATTGCATAGGCCGAATGGCATCACAAGATATTCGAACAATCCGTATCTAGTTCTGAACGCAGTCTTCCACTCGTGTCCATCACGGATTCGAATGAGATTGTATGCTCCTTTCAGGTCTAATTTTGAAAAATAGGTAGCTCCACGCACCTGCTCAATGAGCTCAGGGATAAGCGGTAGAGGATAGCGATCTTTTATTGTGATAGCATTCAATTTCCTGTAGTCGATGATAGGTCTGAGACTTGAATCTTTATTGCGAACAAAAAAGAGTCCTGCTGCTGTGGAAGAAGTGGAAGGTCTAATAAAACCTTTTTCCAAGTTCTCATCCAAATAGGTTTTGAGATGGGCAAGTTCATCCTGTGAAAGAGGATAAACATGACCGAACTGCAACTTGCTATTTGGGAGTAGATCAATGCTACAATCATAGTCTCGATGAGGAGGTAATGCTTGAGCATTTTTCTCAAGAAAAACCTCAGAAAGATCCTGATAACATAGTGGTGCAATCTCATCTGTCACCACAGACAGAATCTTCCCGGAAAACGGGAGGTTACACGTTTCCTCGCAATAACAAGAAGGGAAGGTCAAGGACCGTTTCTTCCAATCTATGGTTGGTTGGTGTGTGTGCAACCAGGGAAGTCCCAACACAATGGGAAAGTGGGGTGATGGTATTAAATCGAAGGTAGAAGTCTCCCTATGAGACTCGTTAATAGTGACTAGAAGTGCTTGTGTCTGATCGGTGATCGGACCAGAGGATAACGGAACACCGGTAATAAGACTTACTGAGACAGGTTTGAGTTTAGAAATAATAGGAATTTTATTTAAAGCAGCAAAACATATATCCATATAATTTCCACAAGATCCTGTGTCAATCATGGCCTTAGTAGTAATCCTGTTCTGGTCCCACTGTAATGTCAAAAAAACAGAAATGTAGGGGTTAGTGAATGAAGTTGTCAATCCTCCTAGAGAGACATGTGAACACTCACCCTTCTTTTTGTTGACTAGGGGACAGACGTTTATCTTGTGATCCGGGGATGCACAGTACAAGCAGAGATTTTCATTTCGTCTTTTGGCTTTTTCCATAGTTGATAGCGGTGGGCGTATGGTTCCTACCTCCATAGGAACGGCCAGACTCCGAGAGGAAACGGATAATGGCATTCCCATCTTTTCAGCCTTTCTTTCTCGTAGTCTTCTATCTATGGTAATACTGAGTTGTATTAATGCATCCAGGGTTTTTGGCAGATCCGCTCGGGCGAGCTCGTCCTTAACGGCTTCTGATAGGCCAAGCCTAAATTGGGTTTTCAGAGATGCATCATTCCATTCTGAATCAAGGGTCCATCTCTTGAACTCTGCGACAAAGTCTTCCACAGGCCTCCTTCCTTGTTTCAAGGATCTTAACTGAAGATCAGCAGTACTCTGCCTATTGGGGTCATCATATAGGCTAGTGAGCTCTGCCAGGAACAAGGCATAGGAGTTGAGAAGCTGGTCGTTTTTCTCAAAAAGAGAATCTGCCCAGGCTCGAGGATCGCTTGATAGGTAAGAAATAATAGTACAAACCTTAATGTGATCAGTAAGGTAGGTACGAGGTTTTAGCAAAAAAAGTAACTCACATGCGTTTTTAAATTCGCGAATTTTTTTGCGATCGCCTGTAAATACCAAAGGGGGATTTATCTTGGGTTCAGGGGACTGAGCAGAGGTAAGTTGTGTCAGTCTAATTACCTGCTGCGACAGAGCCTGATTGTCTTCTTTTAATTCAGCAAGTGCGTGTATTAACGCAGATACTTGCTGTTTTAATTGTGTCACCTGAGTGGTTATTTCTGGAACTATTTCTGCTGAATCCATTTTTAGGTTCGTTCAATCTGTAACGCTCCTGCGTTTTTATATGGTGTGGATTTTCAGCTGCAGAAATAGTTCCACGTCAGCAGTCATGTAAGAGATATGCTGAGACACCATTCCCAACCTCAATGACTCATCATGTGTGGAAGGTCTTATTTCAGCCAGTAAATACACACAATTAGCAAGCTGGTTCTTAGAGTGACTTTATGCATGTGGTAACACAATGATGAAGGTTGAGTGGAGGTGGTAGGTGATAGACACTTGAAGGTGAGACAGTAGCAGATGGATGCAGGAAGGTTTAGCAATGTTGTATGATAGCAGATGATAGAATAGCAGGTGGACATACAAAAGAGATCAACCCAGTGCAGAAAAGTAGCAGTAGTCTCAAGAGCTAGCAAACTAGTTTATGCAGATGTGATAAACAGTCTCTACTATGCAGAGCTAGATAGTGTAAGCTTAGTATAAGTTTATAGAGAATTCCCCTGTGGGGTACTTAGCACTATTAGCGATACAGCCGAAGGGTGGTTCAGGAGAGGCGGTGATCCAGTAGCGGGATACAGGAATCAGCGCAGCGAGGTTCCGTCAGCGAAGTAAGCTTGCAAGCATGGAAGCTTCAAGCAAGGTTACCATCCAGATAAGGGTGTTTGAACGAACACATGTGAGTGAGAACCGACGCCTTAAATAGCCATCTAGTCCGGCGCTGAGTGATGACAGCTCCAGTCTTAAAGGTGTATGCGCACCTTTCCAAAAGTAAATGGTAGGGCGCATACACTTGTGGAAAGTGTAATTTAGGGTACCAAAGGTACCGGAACATTACACTACCCGAGGTTCGTAAAGAGTTTTTCTCAGATAGCTGGTCCTTTGAATAAGCTGCTGAGGAGGGAGACCAAATGGGAAGGGCTGACTCCTCGGAAGACAGAGATACTCAAGAAAGGGCCCAGAGGATATAAAGAATCTACCCAGGCCCAGTGGGATGTCAAGTGTGAACAGGCCTTCTGGAAATTAAAGAAGAGCCTTACTAAAGCCCCAGTCTTGGCTTATGCAGATCCAGTAAAACCTTATGAGCTGCATGTGGATGCTAGTAGAGATGGTCTAGGAGGGGTGTTATATCAGGAAGCTGAAGGAAGACTGCGCCCCATCGCTTATATTAGCCGCAGTTTGTCCCCCTTAGAGAAGAATTATCCCATTCATAAGTTGGAGTTTCTGGCCCTCAAGTGGACTGTACAGTAGTGGATAAGCTGAGGGACTACCTTTATGGGGCTAACTTCGTGGTCAAAACTGATAACCCCTTGACGTACTTACTGACGACTGCAAAGTTGGATGCCACCGGTCATAGGTGGTTAGCTGCCCTCTCTGAGTTTCAGTTTAGCTTGAAGTATCGGCCTGGCAAAGGGAACTTAGATGCCGATGCCTTGTCTAGAAGGCCACATCTGGCTGAAAACAAAGAACATGAGTGGGTGCATCTCACCTCTGAGGGAGTACAAGCCACCTGCCAAGGAGTCGAGTACAGCATAAAGGGAGCCATGGGAGCTGAAGTAGCTGGAGTCTCCCCTTCGGGGGTGTGCAAGTGTTATTGTGACTTGACTCAAGTAAGAAGCAAAGAACTTCCCCAGTTATCTAAAGGGGATGTGAGGAAAGCTCAGAGAGAAGACCCTTTGGGAGCAGTAGTGCAAAAGGCCTTGAAGGGCAATGATCCCAAACTCTTGGTGGAGAGTCCTATAGTGGGGGTCAAGGTAGTCCATTGAAACTGGGAACGGATGAAGCTAAGAGATGGAGTAATTTATCGGATAAACGTTGTAGAAGAGTCAGGTGGAGTATGTCAGTTATTCCTGCCAGAAAAGTACAGGCTGACTGTCCTTGCAGCTTTACATGACTCACATGGACATTTAGGGCCTGACAGGACCTTTCAATTGGTCAGGGACAGATTTTACTGGCCCTTCATGAGAAAGGAAGTGGAAGCTTATTGCCACTCATGCATCCAGAGGAAGACCTTACCACACTGGGCGGCTGCCATGGCTCATCTACGGAGTCATGGTCCCATGGAGTTGGTGTGTATCGACTTCCTGTGTCTCTAACCTGATTTGGGTGGGCATGGAAATATTTTGGTAGTGACTGACCATTTTACCTGATATGCTCAGGCTTTTCCCACTTGGGATCAGAAGGCTAGTACGGTGGCCAAAGCACTAGTCGAGAAGTTCTTTGTCCATTATGGTTTGCCACAAAAATTACATTCCGATCAGGGAAGAGACTTTGAAAGCAAGCTGATAAAAAAACTGTGTGTGCTGCTGAATATACAAAAATCTAGAACAACTCCCTATCACCCTCAAGGGGATCCTCAACCGGAGAGATTCAATCGAACATTGTTGAATATGTTGGGGACACTACCTCTTGAGAAGAAGCAGAAATAGAGTGAATACGTCCCAGTACTAATCAATGCTTACAATAGTACTGTTAACGATTCCACTGGGTTCTCTCCATATTTCCTCATGTTTGGAAGGTAAAGCTCGACTGCCTACCGACTTAGCCTTTGGTACCTCTGTGGATCATACCTCGCAGGCCTCTTACAAGAGTTATATCGACAGACTCCGACAAAATTTGAAACTGGCTCATGAGAAAGCGATGGAAGCCTCTGCAAGTAGAGAACAACGGAATAAGAGGAACTTTGATTTGAAAGTGAGGGTGCAAGATCTGCAGCCCTGTGACAAAGTGCTTCTGAGGAATCTGGGGGTGCATGGGAAGCACAAGTTGGCTGACCGCTGGCGCTCGCAGCCCTTTGTCAATCACAGGAAGCTCCTTGGGCTTCCCGTCTACCAAATCCATCCAGAGGGTAAGGTGGGACCGCTTAAAACTTGGCACAGGAACCACCTATTGCCTATTTCTGAAGCAGGCAGAACCTCGTCTGAATGGAATGAAGAGGAAGATGCTCCTAGGACCCCTAGACTACGGCCTCGACCTCCACGAAGTTCCAGTCTGAAATCTGCAGGTGCAGTAGATGAAGAAGGGGGGATAGCGATGATGAAAGTGTCATTTTTGACTGGTGGGATTGCCAACCTGTTCGCTTAAAAGAGGCCATACTGACATATAGCTTTACCACTGGACACTGCAGTTATATATATAGTGCGAGGTGTGTGAACTTAAGCCTAGGCTGTTAGTCTGTTGAGACGCATCAGGATCTGTTTGCATACATCTCTGTGGATTACAAACACTGACTACTTTTGGGGATCACAGTTCATCATCATTACCTTTATTGGATTACAATTACTTTCCTTGAATTGTTGGTAATTCCTTGCCGGTGAAGACTAGTGAGGCCTCACTCTCCAGGAGACTCTTGCAATTCAGCATAATTGGGGCCCCCGTTAGTACACAGGGTGCACTCTGATAGTTAATCTAGTGTTGCTATATTGTTTATTCTACATTAGTCCTGAAGTGTAGTCATTCTTATCTGTGGTCACTCTTCAAGTACACTATAAGATTCAATGTGTCTTTACTGTTGCTGAACGCAATTCTCTGGCATACATATGCATTTATTTGCATATGTATGTGTGGCCTGTGTTCTAGATCCTGAGCGCTGAACTAAACCTAAATCCTTGGTTGGGAATTCAGGAATACCTCCTTGGCAACATTTGCATTATCTTTGATTCTGTTTGTATACTCTTGTTTTATTTCCAAAGTCAAAAGCAGTAAACTGATTATTCACTGCAATACTTGTGGTCTCAATCATTCAGAATGACTGAACAAATAGTGTCAGTTGGGTTGGAGCAAGCTCAGGGTGAAAGAAGTGAAGAGGACACCCATATAATAAGCCACTCCCTTGAGAGCAGGGCTACACTACCATATAGCTGTAATTGTGATCTCTAATACCCTCCAACATTCCTCCTCGGCTGGATAATTCTAGTGATGGTGGAAGGAGTTCTGCAGAGTTGGCATGTCATTTCCTTCCACTGTGCTAGTATCTGCATCTCCCACAGGAAACTACAGTTCCCAGGACCCCCGTGCCTTCTATTTTACATAACACATGCCCATCTGTCAATCAATAGCTGGATGTGTCCTTAGTAAACAAGCACAAGGTATGTGTCTTTGCTAGTGCTGCTTAACCAATGATCACAGTGGAAGATGGAATAGTTGATCCTGTTGTTTAAAATGTTGATGATTTATTGGTATTTAACCTAATATTTTTAAAGGTTTAAATATGTTTTATGTATTTTTAAAGAGAGAGAGAAAAGGAGAGAGAAAATAAGAGAGATTGAAAAAGAGAGAGAGATGAGAGAAAGGGAGAAAAAGAGAGATAACGTAGAGGGAGGGAGAAAAAGAGAGAGGGTGTCCCCTGTGAGCCCCTGATCCTCCTGTGACCCCAAAGTTCCCCCATCCTCTGGTGTCCACTGTGACCCTTGAATCCCAATCATCCAATGTCCCATGTGACCCCTGATCAGCCTGTGACCCCAAAGTTCCCCATCATCTGGTGTCCACTGTGACCTTTAAATCCCAATCATCCTGTGTCCCCTGTGACTCATGATCAGCCTGTGTCCCTTGTGTCCCTATTCATCCTGTGACCCCCGAGCCCGAAGTCATGCAGTGTCCCCTGTGACTCCAGAGTTCCCTGATCCTTCTGTGAACCTTGTGCCTCTAATCATCCTGTGTCCCCTGTGACTCCTGATCATCCTGTGTCCCTTGTGCCCCTATTCATCCTGTGACCCCCGAGCCCGAAGTTATGCGGTGTCCCCCGTGACTCCTGAGTTCCCTGATCATTCTGTGACCCTTGTGCCTCTAATCATCATGTTTCCCCTGTGACCCCTGATCTGCCTGTGACCCCAAAGTTCCCCCATCATCTGGGGTCCACTGTGACCCTTGAATCCCAATCATCCTGTGTCCCCTGTGACTCCTGATCAGCCTGTGTCCCTTGTACCCCTATTCATCCTGTGACCCCGAGCCCGAAGTCATGCGGTGTCCCCTGTGAGTTCCCTGATCATTTTGTGACCCTTGTGCCTCTAATCATCCTGTATCCTCTGTGAACTCTAAACCCCTGATTATCCAGTGTCCCCTTTGGTTTCTGAGTTCCCTAATCATCACATGTCCCCCATGACTTTTGAGGTACTAATCATCCTGTATCACTCACCCTTTCACCTCTATGAGTAAAAGGCAGCCTGAGATGACACCGAATGTTCAGTGTGCTCTGGAACCAAAGTGGTTATAAAACCAAGCGTGCAAGCATAAGTTTCTTTTTCACAATATGATTTGGATATGTGATATGAGAGAAATATTAGATGTGCTCAATTATGTGCAGTGGTGGAAATACTACCAGAGTCACAGCAATCACCATTGCAACTGGGTCCTGGAGTTTTGCCACTGTGGGGGGGCCCGACCACCCGTCAGTCCATTCGTTCGTTCATCCATTCATTCAGCCGTGTAGGGTGTGTGGTCGGCCGCTGAGGGGAGGCAGAGCTGAGCACTGGAGTCTCAGGAGTCAGGAGAGAAAAGTCATAAAGGAAGGAGGACACGAAAAAAAAAAGAAAATGCCAGCTGACACCAATACAGTTAAGGGGGGGGAGCTCTCCTCTCTGCAAGGAGACCCCATGGAGGTACATGTAGTGGATGCTGAGGGGGAATCGACTGACTGACAAGGTAAATGACAAATTGCTAGTGCAACTGATCCCAACCCCCACCACCTCTGCCTCTTACTGATCCCCACCACTACAACAGATCTCATCCCTATTCCCCCCATAACCTATACAACAGATAGGAATGAGATCTGTGGTGGGGGGGATCAGGAAGAGGTAGAGGTGGTGGGGGAAGGATGACATCTCTGCTGTCACAAATCCCACCCGAGCTACCCCCCTCACCACCACCACTGTCACTAATCCCACCCCCTCACCACCACCGCTGTAACTAATTCCACCCCCCTCACCGCCACCGCTGTCACTAATTCCACCCCCCTCACCACCACCGCAGTCACTAATCCCACCCCCTCAACACCACCGCTGTCACTAATCCCACCCCCCCTCACCATCACCGCTGTCATTAGTCCTACCCCCTCACCACCACTCCTGTCACTAATCCCACCCCCCCCCACCACCACCGCTGTCAGTAATCCCACCCCTCGCCACCGCCGATGTCACTAATCCCACCCCCTCGCAACCACCGCTGTCACTGATCCCACCCCCCCTCGCCACCACCGCTGTCACTAATCCCACCCCCCTTGCCACCACCGCTGTCACTAATCCCACCCCCCTCGCCACCACCGCTGTCACTAATCCTACCCCCTCACCACCACCGCTGTCACTAATCCTACCCCCTCATCACTACCGCTGTCACTAATCCTACCCCCTCACCACCACCACTGTCACTAATCCCACCCCCTCACTATCTCCGCTGTCACTAATCCTACCCCCCTCATCACCACTGTCACTAATCCAACTCCCCTCACCACCACCGCTGTCACTAATCCCACCCCCCTCATCACCACCGCTGTCACTGATCCCATCCCACCACCACTGCTGCCACTGATACCATCCTGCCACCACCGCTGTCACTAATCCTACCCCCCTCACCACCACCACCGCTGTCCCTAATCCCACTCCCCTCACCACCACCACTGCCACTGATCCCATCCCCCCACCACTGCTGCCACTGATCTCATCCCGCCACCACTGCTGCCACTGATCTTATCCCCACCACCACTGCTGCTACTGATCTTATCCCCACCACCACTGCTGCCACTCATCTCCTCCCCACCACCACTGCTGCCACTCATCTCATCCCCACCACCACTGCTGCCACTCATCTCATCCCCACCACCACCGCTGCCACTCATTTCATCCTCACCACCACCGCTGCCATTGATCTCATCCCTACCACCACTGCTGCCACTGACCCAATCCCCCCCACCACCGCTGCCACTGTTCCTACCCCCCCCACCACCGTTGCCATTCATCCCATCCCCTTCCACTACCACCACTACCCATCTCACCACCGCTGCCACTGATTCCATCCCATCCCCCCTGTGACGGTACTCGCCGTCACTGAGACTGAAAAAACTATGTGACAGATAAATTGATGGTTTGGACTGCTTCAGTTGATCAGACTTGTAACAGATGCATGCCATCAGCTCAAACACCTGTCTTCCATGGATTGTAAATCATGTTGATTTGCTCATCTATTGTTTACTGTGGGTTCTCAGTATTTACACTATAATTTGTGTATTTGTATCTTGTTTTACCTTTGGTGCCAGCAGTCTGGGCTTCCAGGCTGACTTAAGTACGCTGAGCTAATTAGCATGTGAATGATAACCTTGTCTAGATGGGTCTAGATCTGTACCTCGTTATCTCACCATTGTGTGATACTTTATGTAAATATTCAGGTCATTGTTCATGTAGTGACTGTCATGCTTCTCAAGTGTATAAAAGTCTGCTACTTGTTTTAATAAAAGAGTTAGTTGTTTCCAGAGACATACAAGCTAAGTTTTCAGGCTAGTTTTGTATGACGGCGGCTGGCATTTGATATCTATGTTCATGACTGGGAGGAAGCCGTATACTAACGGAAGTGTGGGTCTGAGGTTCCATTACATTGGTGACTGTCTGCTGTCCATGGGCACACTTGGGTTACGTACCAGCGGAGGGCTCTATAGCTCTCATCCAACCGCATCTCCACCTGGACCAGCCTGCTTAACTCAGCTTTCCATTCATTATGCGGTTGTCTCCCCAAAAACACCATTCGCACTTCGTACTGCGACCAGTACCTTTCCTGGAAGGAGGGGAGGATTTTTCCCTGGTGTCGCTGCTCACAAGCTAGCGCTTCCTCCCAGAGTTCCAATCGGATTGAATCGTGCCATCCCAGCAGGACCTTCTCTGACACTGGTCCCCTGTGCTGTATCCGCATCTCTCGCAACCTCCTTCCAAATTCCTCTTCCATGGCGGCTGATATCTGTACCTCTCCTCTTCTGCTCCCCGGTCCTTGGATCCCGGTGGAGGTTTGGATGTTCCAGACTGCAGGAAGCATCCCACCGCTTGCCACCAATGTAACGGAACCTCAGACCCACACTTCCGTCAGTATACGGCTTCATCCCAGTCATGAACATAGTTATCAAATCCCAGCTGCCGTCATACAAAACTAGCCTGAAAACTTAGCTTGTATGTCTCTGGAAACAACTAACTCTTTTATTAAAACAAGTAGCAGACTTTTATACACTTGAGAAGCATGACAGTCACTACATGAACAATGACCTGAATATTTACATAAAGTATCCCACAATGGTGAGATAACGAGGTACAGCTGACTCATGGCTAATCCCATCTAGACAAGGTTATCATTCACATGCTAATTAGCTCAGCATACTTAAGTCAGCCTGGAAGCCCAGACTGCCGGCACCAAAGGTAAAACAAGATACAAATGCACAAATTATAGTGTAAATACTGAGAACCCACAGTAAACAATAGATGAGCAAATCAACATGATTTACAATCCATGAAAGACAGGTGTTTGAGCTGATGGCATGCATCTGTTACAAGTCTGATCAACTGAAGCAGTCCAAACCATCAATTTATCTGTCACATAGTTTTTTCAGTCTCAGTGACGGCGAGTACCGTCACACCCCCACCACTACTGCTGCTACTGATTCCATTCCCCCAACGCTGCCACTCATGCCTTCACTTTATCACTGCCACTTATTCTATCCCCCCCCCATTACTGCTGCCACTTATTCCATTCCATCCTCCCATCACTACCACCACCGCTGAGACTCATTCCAACCCCATGCTCCAGGGGGTCCATGCCTCCTGATAGGAGGGGCAGCGGAGCGGCATATAGAGGAACCAATCCCCCCCTCCGCTGCAGAAAGAAAATGTAGGGGATCAGTTCCTCTGTATGCCGCCCCTTCTATCCAGGTGTACAGGGGTGACGGATGGGGCTGGGTCACACCATGGGTTAAGGGGCCCTTCATGGTGTCTTGCACTGGGGCCCTGAAGGTTCTAGTTACGCCTCTGATATTGGTTACAGATTAAAAAAAAACATTTGTGTTGTACAGTGTTAGTTTTTCATTATTTAATTATCCATAATATAATCATCCATAAGAATCATATACTGAAGCTTATTGATTCTCAGAGAATGATGCAAGGTATGTCTATACAAAGTAAATACAGCCATTAAAAACTAGGACAAGCAAAATAATCCTACACATATAGAAACTTTTTTTTTTTTTAAACTTCAACTTTATTAGGTTTTGTCACACGATAAACATACAGCACAATAACAGAGAACATAGAACACCGTACCTGCGGATATCCTAGCAGGGTATACAAAGCAGTGACAGGAATTCAACGAGTGCTGAACCATATATCCATAAACATCAGAAAACAGCAAAAAGTAAACAAGGAAACAACGCTAGCCAATAAAGGCAGTGGTATGTTGTATTATCTTCTTCCCAAGCAACTTAACTAAAGAAATGAAAAGCATTAGATGGTGGTCAGTACAGCAAATATTCCTCTAAGCGGTGTGCGGAACCAAAGACGGGACCCCCCGTGCCCGCGCGACCCTCCCAGTTAAACCAAAGCTGAGCCACAGGTTTCCACCAGGTCAACCCATCCGCCCCAAATCTTTGTAAATTTCTCCGGGCAGCCCCTGGCTTCATACGTCAATTTGTATAAGGGTAGGACTTGATTGATTACATTTTTCCAGAGATCAAGCGGGACCCTATCCGTATGTATGCCACTGTCTTCCTGGCATAAAACAACTAGTCTAAGAAAATGTTTCTGATGAGACCGAAGATCGATGTCTCCAAGAATCCCTAATATACACCATTTGGGGTTACATACATTAGGCAGGCCCAGAGACGGGGAGATGAAGTGGGTAACCTGAGACCAGAAAGGTCTCACTTTAGCACAGCCCCACAGCATGTGAAGCAAGTCACCAGGCGCTCCGCAGCATTTATGACACTCCGGGCCGGGTCTCTGTTTCATCAAAAACAACCTATAAGGGGTATAGTAGGTTCTATGAAAGAAACGCAACTGTATCAGTCGATCCCGAGCAGATATTGGGGTCCTGAAATACATTTGAAGCAATTCTTCCCAACCATCATCCGAGAGATCAGGGATGTTGAGACGGCACACTGCAAATCAGTATACTATAGTAAGAACTATAGAATGTGAATTAGCTCAGATGGGACATTAATTGTAAAGGGTACCACATCCCAAGAATGTATAGAGAGGGGATAGGATATGGGGCATAGGGCGGGATTTTAAGGGTACCGTCTATGACCAATATTACTATTATTCATAGTTATTAAAAGTAACCATCATATTGTTTATAAAAACATATAATTTTATTAGAAAATCAAAAAAAGAATGAAACAGACAACATACATTTGGGTATATGGAAAGGAGGGGAAGTGATTGGCGCTGCCTGTATAAGGATATATCAAAAGAAATTGTGTGAAATACAGTATAAGAGGTTACTACTCAATTCTTTGTAACCAAGTCTGGTATAAAGACTAAACTCGCACTGGTGTGGGATATAGAAAGGGATAAGTGGCCTGTGCAATACATATCAATAGGTATCAAATCACTTAAAATTAATGTCACATAAAGTAAAAATCAGCAGTGCATATCATATACATAAGAACATAAAATCATGTGCAATAGGTGCAGTAAAGTGCCAAGTGATAAATATATGAATAAATAGTGAAACGCTAGAAAATTTAGTAAATGACCATAAATAATATAAAAGTGCTGAGTGCTGGTGTAAATTGATCTAACAGATCAATTTGACTAAAGAATATATATAGATAAATAACGTGGGATGGGTCAAACCACCTATAGTGCAAAAGGCTTCATACAAACGTGTGTGTAAACCGTGGTGATGGGAAATAGCAGTTGCTTGGATAGGTCACTTGAGAAAATATGAAACCTCAAATAAATTAGATATGATACAAAAAAGGTGCAAGATCAAATAGGTGCAACGTAACCAAAAAGGAATATAGCAAAAATTAAGTTGTGAATGCTATAAAATACAGAAACAATACAAAAAATTATATATATATATATATAAATATGATGTGCAGAGAGTCCCAAGTAATATAAATAAGTGCAAAGTCCACAAAATGCTAAGTGCAAAGTCCACAAAATGGTAAGGTGCTCTTTTTTGAGGTGACACGGAGTGGATGTGTAGGTGAGGAATCGGGTGCTCCCCTTTCAGTAGGTCCCGCGCTTACCAGAGCTAGGTCCCCCAACAGGGGTGAATCGCAGGTCGATACTAGGGATCGCTCCCATGCAGCGGGGGTCCGGACCCTGTTCCTCTTTACTAGTTACTCCTGCCGCAGTCACTCTCCAGAGAAGTTAAAAAGGGGACTTAAACCAGCATCAGTACTCCAGGGGAAATGTATAAGGGCAATCCCAGGACATGTATGAAAAAAATGCCTCATATAGTGAAGAATCGTTTTCTAAAAATTCCTTTATTGTTATAAAAAAGGTACTCACATTGGTAGAGTCAAACAAGTGCGTCCGTCTGACTGTCAGTCTCTTTCACACAATTTCTTTTGATATATCCTTATACAGGCAGCGCCAATCACTTCCCCTCCTTTCCATATATCTACCATATAACCCTTTCAGGGCTATATTTTGAAGTGGGCTGCAGCCAATCTTTCACTCTTTATCCTAAGCGCGGATTCCCCCTTGTTCTTTGAACATACATTTGGGAATTGGGGACATGAAACAGTCCAAATATAAAATACAAAACGCAATGATGCAAGTCAGCAAAGCTTTATGTAGTAAATGATTGTAGCAGACCGTAGGGAGATACCAGAAGGCCAGAAACGGCCTGGTAAATCTGGAAAAACTTCCTCGGAGTGGTTACCCACTACCGACATGTTTCGCAGGATATTCCGCTTCCTCAGGGGTAAAGGGGTGCACAATCACAGTCAATGCAATAGCTGTAGGATGATCAAAATACAACACATATAGAGGTTTACATAATATAATGGACATTATACATCACTATAATGATCAGATGTTTATAAAAAGACAACAGCAAAAGAAAAAGAAAGAATACATATTACAATCTTATGCCAAAAAAGGACATTGGAGTCAAATGACATGGGTGGTCCCACTTGTATGGCTGCCTGCGGAAAGATGGCTAATGGATCCAACCAAGGGCAAACCAAGACCCCCACGGCGGGCATGGATGGCCTATATATACAAGTGTGGAATGGTCAAAAAGGCCCTGATAACATGTACAAAAAGACATTTTGAGAGTAGCTCATTACTCCCAAGAAAAAAATAATAAATATATAAATGTATAGATAAAGGGGCATTGTTGAAAATAACATAAAGAAAATAATAAATAATTAAATCAGGGGACCTACCAAAAGCAATGGTGGTAAAAGCAAATATGTCAGACGGTGGGGTAGACTGGGTAACACACTCCTGAAGTGTTTTTTGGTTTACCGGTGGATGGTGAATATATCTAGCTAATGGAAAATAAACTCAGTGATTTTTTTTATTTGCCCACCTGTCACCCCTGAGTTCCTGTTCTAAGATATATAGCAACTGTCTGTTGCAACCCTTCTAGGAAGATATCTCATCCTCTGTCATTCAGGTGTACTAAGTGCCCCCTGAATAGACGTGGGTCCTGTGCATCTCCCTCAAAGTGATGAACTGCAAATCCCCTAGTTTTCCCTAGTTAGTACATATGGTTGCCAAAGTGGAAGAGAAACTGGAATCCCAAGGAGAAGTTATTCGAAAACTAAAAAAGCAGATAGGAAAACTACAAAGGGATCAAAGGACAATGGTACATAAAATAGAAGGTCAGGAGAATAGGAGCAGAAGGATGAATCTGAGGATAAGAGGCTTACCAGAGGAATAGAAAGAAGACTTAGAAGGGAAGATAAGCAAGGTCTTTAACCCCCTCCTAGGAAAATCGGAGGAGAATCGGATTAAATTAGAGAGGGTACACAGTTATAGGAAACCCCCGAGCATAGCTATAGAGAAGCCAAGGGATGTGATAATGAAATTTGAGGACTTTAAAGACAAAGCTATGATTCTGGAAAAATTGAGAAGAATACCAGAGATTGACTTTAAAGGAGTGAAGCTACAGATAGTTGTGGACCTATCAAAAGAGACACTGGCCAGAAGAAGATTGTGGAAACCTTTATTGGAAGAGATGAGAGCTAAAGGTGTGAAGTACAGATGGGGTTTTCCTACATGCTTAGTTGGGCAGAAAGATGGAAGATCGGCCCAATTAAGATTCCCAGAGGAGTTGCAACAATTTTGCGACAGACTGGACTTGAACACTAGGGAAATATTGGGATGGCTGATAGACCCTCAAGGGGTACAATCTAGAGGGGAGGAAGGAAAATGGCAGAAAAAGAGAAAAAAGGGGTGGGGGTGAGGGAGGACGGTAGCAGGAAATAGAATTAAGGGTAGCATACGAGATGTTATCAGGAGAAGGAGCAAGGGTGGGTGTCAGGTGGTGGCTCTCGGTTTTCTCCCCCTTTTCTCTTCTCCATGTGGGAAGTGTTTGGAGGGAGAGGCTCAGAGGTATATGCGTCTAGAGTCCAATTAATTAGACAGTGTGATCAAGAGCCCTCAATTCTCTCCCCCCTTTTCCCTTCTTTAGCTGTGGTGTTTTTAGGGGTGAGACTTAGAGGCATAATATGTGTTCAGAGTCTAAAACCTTGGACAGTGGGATCAATGGCAAAGGGATGCCCTAGGGCATCACCGCCGATCCCTCAAAAGTTTTGTCATGTGGGTTTGGGAGGGGGGAGCGAGTGGGAAGGGGGAGGGGAGGGAATGGAGGGGGGGGGGTAAGTTTTTGTTGCTTAAGTCATTTTTGCCCTAGTGAGAGACTGCACTCTCTCCCTCGCCTCACCAATTCCCCTCTGTCAACATTAATTATGCAACGGAAAGTTGAAGGCTGGGTAAGGAAGGGTATATAATCGAAGGAGAGGACGAGAGAGGGAGGAGCAGGAGAGGGAGAGAGACAAAATAAATTACACTAAACTTCTTATCTTATAATGTCAGAGGACAAACACCCCCAATGAAGACATCAAAAATACTCAAGGAAATTAAACAATATGTATCAAGTGTAGTATTCCTCCAGGAAACACACATCACACATGATGTAAACATCAGACTGTACTCAAAAGAATACTTTTTTATTTTAATTTATGTGATTTGTTTTGATTGCACATTTATTTACTTATTTAAACATAATGGAGAGAATATTGTAGCACAATACATATTATTTATTTGTGGTATAAGGAAATAGTTTTGCTTGGGTTTGCAGTGATACAGTATGTTAACATCACATCATGGACTCACAAATACCCCTAAGATTAGTAATGTTCCTATGAAGAGGGGTGCGAGAATTGGTGCTTTGAAGGGGTACGAAAGGGCTAAAAAGTTAAAAACCACTGTTGTATACTGTAGATATATGCCATAAGCAGGAGTATCAAAGGTCAAAGCAAACAATCAGAATAAATTTTTGATTGCTTTGACTTCAGGAGGCTTAATTTATACACTGCAATTTTTATCAAGCAGTGTGTGCATAGACTTTTAAAAGAGCCACAACACTCATCAATGTCTATCAATCAAATTGAAATCATTGTATTATTGATTGCACTGTTGATTGGAGAAACTGCACTTTGCATGTGAGCTTTCTCCTCAGTATAGAAAGAAGACATGAACAGATGAACTGGAATTTCAGGCATTTTATCATTTCTATTTTGGCCTAACTATTAACTAGCAATTCAATTTTCCTGCTTAAGCAAAAGCATGCCTACCAATCCAACACTATATTAGTGGACATTATCTGGCAACACTGTGTCCTAGGCCAGGGCCAATGTGGCTGGCTCACAAATCTAAACCTGATTGTATATATGTGCTCTAATGCCTTGTGTATATGTTTTTTTTTTTTTTTTTTTTAGCATCAGAACATTTTTTTTCCATACAAGTTAATGATCATAAAAAAAGCAGCTTCACTGAGTCAAGGAGGTTAAATGCAGGTCAGACCGACCAAAAAAATACAATTAATACCCTTGGCAATAAGTTCCATTATTGCCAGCCAGGTGAGTAAGATACTTGACTAGTGGCAACCCACAAATAATGTAAAAAGCAACTTTGGGAGACAAATGACAAAGAAAGATGCATAATTTAGCTTGACTTCATTTATCATGTCACCAATGAGTATCTAAGTGCTCCAGTCTGTCAGATTGGCTTTGTTTTTTTTTTTAAGTGGTCTGTGTTTTCCTTTTGCATTACATATGATGGTGGTCTGCCTTGTGACCTTTGAAAAATCCAAAGATTATTTGTACATAAATGACTTTCAGGTAATCATTAAACAATAAAGCACAATCTGAAAAACAACCAACACCTGTTCATAATCTTTATATTCTGAAATGCAACTTTTTTTTTTTACTACTGTAGTTATGAGTGCCGGTTCACACTTATGCGATGCGGGAAGGCTGCGAATTCGCAGCCTGTTCCCGCATCGCACACGCACCCCCGGCAGTTCACACTGCCATATGCGATACGCTGGGGGTGTCAATGTAATCTTAACGACACCCCCAGTTTGATCGCATATCGCAGTGCGATCGTGCAGTTCGCACAGGATCGGATCGCACAAGTGTGAACCGCTGTGCGATCCGATCCTGATGCGGCTGCAAAAATGCCTCCTGTGAATGTTTGCTGCGGGTGCGATGCGAATTTAGCCATACAAACTGCATGGCTAAACTCGCACCGCACAGCCGATCGCATGTAATGTCGGAGCAGTGCGCTCCGATATTACATGCAAACCCGGCACTCGCACAAGTGTGAACCGGCACTAAATAAAAAAAAATTTAACTATCTTGTCAAAACATGTAAACTTTACTTCTAAAATGGTAATGATACTCATGTACAGAGTAAAATGTGTGTATTTTACACCTACTGTTTTAATAGTTTGTTTAATTTAAATGTTTACAATAGTGATGCAGTGGCAGCCCTCCTAAATTGCTAATTATAATTAATATAGCATAAGTATATTCAATAGAACTTTACAAAGTCACAATCCCAGTGTTAGACACATCAAACTACAGAATTATAACTTTGACTTGGCTAGTTAAAGGAAGTAAGGGAATATGTTAGCAGCAGATGCATTGGGGATAACAGGGTTCAAAACCAACCTCTTTAAACCTTTTTACCTTATTAGGAACCATTGAAATTGTCAGGTTTTGAAACCCTACTAAAGATTATTATATCTACAGCTTATGGTACATTAGAATAATCAGCAAGGTGTAGAATGTTTTGATCTGCAAAAGAAATGTGAACAGTAAAATTGTTGTGTCTTCTTACACTTGTGGTCTGTGGAGAAATGCCCCCTGACATCGGTTATCAGTGCAGAGGCTCCTTACATTGATTGTCATTGTAATGCTCCCTTACATTAGCATAGCTCCCAACTGTCCCTGATTTAGAGGGACTGAGCCTAATTCACTAAAAGGAAGGAGTAGAAATGCTCACTCCCCATTTAACTACTCCCAGCTAGAGTAATTTACACCTCAACTAGGTGAACCTGCAAAAGTAAAATTAAGGCTAGGTGCAATAGTGAATTCCGTTTAGAGTATACCAATTCGTGGTTGCGTTTTTCATAAACGGAAATTCCTATATTCTGAATGAATATTACAGAGCAATGTCAGCTATTATGGTTACATTTATTTTTTATATATAGTTATGTATTTTAACCTTTTAGATTTTATATTATCAGACTACACAGCTCTCTAATTATCAACATTCATTCTTTATTCATCCTAAATTTTCAGGCATGTCTAATTTTACTCAGCACATTGGTGTAGTGGTCTATGCTAACACCCTGTGTGTTCGCCAGTGTGTGATTATTGTTTTGCCACATAGTAATACCTTGGCTACATCACATAAAATTGCATGTAAATGGCCATGTACATTTGGGAAACAGACATGCATATGTGCCGGTTGCAATAAGGTGTTCGCCAAGTTTCAGTATTCCCAGCTGGCTAAAATGTATGGAGGTGATGGCATACTTGGGATTTGAAGCCATGCTCTCAGTGTTTATAGATAGGAGCTCTAACCACTAAACCATTGAGCTGAGCACCATTCTACATGAAATATTAAGTAGTCTCATGTTTGAATAATTCATGAACATAAATCTTGAAATTATATATATATATATATATATATATATATATATATATATATATAGTGCTCAAATGCATAATCAGTGTAAAATTGACACCAATCTGTAATGTACTGTGAGCAATACAGATAAAAAAAATGTTGTGGGTTCCCCCCTCCCCCCAGTCCATACCTCTGAGGATCTGAAAAAAATGATTGCTTCTCTACATAAAGATGGCCTAGGCTATAAGAAGTTTGCTAAGACCCTGTGGCCAAGACCATACAGTGTTATAACAGGACAGGTTCCATTCAGAATAGGCCTCACCATAGTCAACCAAAGAAGTTGAGTGCATGTGCTCAGCGTCATACCCAGAGGTTGTCTTTGGGAAATAGACGTATGAGTGCTGCTAGCATTGCTGCAGAGCTTGAAGGGGTGGGAGGTCAGCCTGTCAGTGTTCAAACAATACGCCGCATACTGCATCAAATTGGTCTGCATGGCTGTCGTCCCAGAAGGAGGCTTCTTCCAAAGATGATGCACAAGAAAGTCCGCAGTTTGCTGAAGACAAGCAAATTAAGGACATGGATTACTGGAACCATTTCCTGTGGTCTGATGAGACCAATTATTATTATATTATTATTTGATTAAGATGGTGTCAAGCGTGTGTGGCAGAAACAAGGTGAGGAGTACAAAGACAAGTGTGTCTTGCCTACACTCAAGCATGGTGGTGGGAGTGTCATGGTCCGGGGCTGCATGAGTGCTGCCGGCACTGGGGAGTTACAGTTCATTGAGGGAACCATGAATGCCAACATGTACTGTGACATACTGAAGCAGAGCATGATTCCCTCTCTTCGGAGACTGGGCCGCAGGGCAGTATTCCAACATGATAACGACCCCAAAAACACCTCCAAGGAAGCCACTGCCCTGCTAAAGAAGCTGAGGGTAAAGGTGATGGACTGGCCAAGCATGTCTCCAGACCTAAACCCTATTGAGGATATGTGGGGCATCCTCAAATGGAAGGTGGAGGAGCGCAAGGTCTCTAATATCCACCAACTCTGGGATGTCGTCATGGAGGAGTGGAAAAGGACTCCAGTGGCAACCTGTGGAGCGCTGGTGAACTCCATGCCCAAGAAGGTTAAGGCAGTGCTAGAAAATAATGATGGCCACACAAAATATTGACACTTTGGGCCCAATTTGGACCATTTTTCTTAGGGGTGTACTCACTTTTGTTGCCAGCAGTTTAGACATTAATGACTGTGTTGAGTTATTTTTGAGGGAGAGCAAATTTACACTGTTATACAGGCTGTACACTCATTACATTGTAGCAAAGTTTCATTTCTTCAGTGTTGTCACATGAAAATATATAATAAAATATTTACAAGAATGTGAGGGGTGTACTCACCTTTGTGAGATACTGTGTATATATATATATATATATATGTATATATATATATATACACATACACACACACACACACACACACACACGTTTGTTCCTGCACATGCCACAAGTTACATCCTGTGGCAGAACTGTGTATATACAGTATATATATATATATATATATATATATATATGTGTGTGTGTATGTGTATATACTGTATGTATTTCCAGGAACATGTTCACATGCAGGCAGCCGACAGCCTCACTAATAGTAGTGTAGCACTACATGATAGATCCCTGGAGGGGAGATTGGTCAAAATGGCTACAGGTTGGTGCACTTAAGCACCTTTTTAGTGTGAGTGCATGTTATTCCCTTAATAAATTTATCATTTTTTAAAAGGATGTCAGCACTATCTTGAGTTTTCTTTCTTATATTGCATACATCTGATGACCTTTGCAAGAGCTGCTTTATGGGAAAGGATCCCTTCCTTGGAGTACCAAGTGGATCCTACTTAAACGCAATCTGACTATTGCTTAATCGCATAGTCGCATATCTTAGGGGGGGGGGTGCCCACTCACAAGGGGGTGCACAGTTTTACTGTGATACTCTGGCACTTGGTCATCTTGGAAGCACTGGTCACTTTCTGTGACTTTTTCATCAGCACTACCTAGCACTAGTGGCACTGTTTGGAAAAAGTTACTCCTATTCAAGTTTGCACTGGCTTAACAGGACTTCACATGTTTTTTATTAGAGACTTTGCTTTATGCACACTATGAATTTGCACATTTATTTATGTAGCACTTTTGGCACTTATAAAGGGGTACACCACCATACCAACACTCGTTGGGTCGGATTCGCATAAGTGGATTTTTCTACACGAGTGTTTTTCTCACATTGAGCACTTTATAATATTTACTGTATGTATATGGAGATTGTTTTAATGGATATGCTATATTAGGATATTGATTATATATTATTTATTATTTACACCTTCACGTATTTATTGTTTAGGATTAGTTATTCACTTTATATTTTTTTGCGCAACATTTTTAGCATAATATATTTGCACAGTGTGAGCTAGTGAAGTGTTGCAGCAAAAATATCAACACCTGGAAGTTTGTGGGATTTCTAGATCAACTATGAAACAGCATTTTAGAATATGGTTAGAAGGGTCCTACTCCAAAGAGCTTACAATCTATAAGGGTAAGACACATAATTGCACACACCATAACATTTGCATTATAAAACAGGAATAAAAATAAGGCTGATAAGAAATAGCACAATCATTTTATAAAAAGAACATCTAAAGTTGAAGTGCAAGCTTAAGCAACACAGACCAAATGAATACTAAATACAAAAAGGTTAAACATAATGGACTAGGTGGGAGTTTAAGTGAGACCCCAGCAGGTAGTGCCCGGCGAGGTTGAAGGATTACAAGAGGTGCAAATGTGTGTCAACTAAACCCCTGTTCTTTGTATCAAGAGACAGGTCTACTTGGTTGGTGACAGACTGGAGGGTGAGTACATCAGACTGGGGGCTGGCTGACTTTCATGCACCTCTTATAATCCTTCAACCTCATTTTTTTTCTTGTTATAGGGATGGAGACACCGGGCACTACCTGCTGGGGTCTCACTTAAAGTCCCACCTAGTCCATTATGTTTAAGCAACCAGGGATGGAGACACCTTGCCTACAGCTTGGTGCCTCATATAAAGTCCCACCGTGCGATTTCCGTGCGTTTTTGGTGGATGTAGTCTGATTTGACCTTACTTTTCCGTATACAGGGATGGAGACCAATAGCATGACCTGCTTGTCTCACACAAAGTCCCAAATAGGAAATTAGGGATTGAAAGGCATTGTGCTTTACAGGCCATGCCCCATATATAAAATCCCTATCTGTCTTTATACTGCATCCACCAAGGGGATGGAGGTGTAATGCTTCTCAGCTGGTCCTTTCCAGTTTGTACCATCATTACAACTTAGTTATTTGAGTTTTGAGACAACAGACCAGTCATGGATGAGGGTGGGTTGGGGGAGGTTGGGCTGTCTCCCTCTCACCTGTTCCCCCATCCATCCATTAGTAGCCATGTGCTTCCAGTGTGAAGACACTAAATTAGGAGTGTTAGGACTGCAGATTTAACAGGGTGCCGTGAAGTGGCTCTGCAGCTTTCACATGCGTTTGCAAATGTGTGTCAACTAAACCCCTGTTCTTTGTATCAAGAGACAGGTCTACTTGGTTGGTGACAGGCTGGAGGGTGAGTACATCAGACTGGGGGCTGGCTGACTTTCATGCACCTCTTATAATCCTTCAACCTCATTTTTTTTCTTGTTATAGGGATGGAGACGCCGGGCACTACCTGCTGGGGTCTCACTTAAAGTCCCACCTAGTCCATTATGTTTAAGCAACCAGGGATGGAGACGCCTTGCCTACAGCTTGGTGCCTCATATAAAGTCCCACCGTGCGATTTTCGTGCGTTTTTGGTGGATGCAGTCTGATTTGACCTTACTTTTCCGTATACAGGGATGGAGACCAATAGCATGTCCTGCTTGTCTCACACAAAGTCCCAAATAGGAAATTAGGGATTGAAAGACATTGTGCTTTACAGGCCATGCCAGTGTTAGGACTGCAGATTTAACAGGGTGCCGTGAAGTGGCTCTGCAGCTTTCACATGCGTTTGCAAATGTGTGTCAACTAAACCACTGTTCTTTGTATCAAGAGACAGGTCTACTTGGTTGGTGACAGACTGGAGGGTGAGTACATCAGACTGGGGGCTGGCTGACTTTCATGCACCTCTTATAATCCTTCAACCTCAAATCCAAAAAGGTAGCAATGGAAAAAAATAGACATACATTTCTGGTTAGGGTTAGCAGGAAGCTTCCTTTCCATCTAAATGATAACATTAACTACAGTAACATTAGGAATTGTAGGTCTAACATGTAAGGTTTAGAAGTAGAAAAAGAATTTGGCTCCACAGAGGCTTGCAAACAAATACATGTTCAGAGTTGGCAAAGACACACAGCAAACATATCAAACCACAGCCTTATGGTCCTTTCACATGGGCGATCTGATCCAATCCGCCTGTCAGTTTTTCAGGCGGACCTGATCGGATGCTCCATGCATCCCTATGGGGCAGCGGATGTCAGCGGAGACATCTCCGCTGACACCCGCTGTTATCCGCTTCCGATCCTGTCCGTGAAATCCAGACGGATGGAAACCATATTTTCCATCCGTCGCAGGATCGGATCAGATGAGAACGGACAGGCGGTCCATTCTCATCCGATCTCCCCATAGAGGACAGCGGGGATCTGACAGCTCCATCTCCGCACACAGAGACAGAGCTGTCATCCGCCTGCTCAGCAGGGATCAGTGAATCGATCCCCCGCTGAGCAGAACGGACCTCTTCAGACGGTGCGCCGTGTGAAAGGACCCTTAGTGGGGTGTGGATCAGTCATTATGCACTTATGCACGCTATCTCTACCCCCCCCCCTAAATAAAAACACAATTCCTAACAAATTCAAGCAGAAATTATGGCCTCTTTCTTACAGGCAAACCTTCCCACACTAGTGCATGTCTTTTTATGATGAGAAATTTGGCAAAGTAATAACTTCTCTTCAAGATATAGAAATCTTACAGAATGACCTGAACAAAATAACAGAGTGGGCAACTACATAGCATATGAGGTTTAATGTGGAGAAATGTAAGGTATTGCACTTGGGAGCTAAAAACATAAATGCAAAATATGCTCTAGGGGGGGAACCTCTGTGGGAATCAAGGGTGGAGAAAGATCTGGGGGGTTCTAGTGGAAGATACACTAAGCAATAGCATGCAATATCAAGCTGCAGCTGCCAAAGCCGGCAGAATATTAGCATGCATAAGGAAGGGGATATATTCCAGAGATAAAGCTATAATCCTGCCATTTTATAAAACCCTGGTCCGGCCACACCTGGAGTATTCTGTCCACTTCTGGTCACCAATGCTCAGAAACGATGTGCTGGAACTGGAGAGAGTCCAAAGAAGGGCAACTAAATGAATTAGTGGATTGGAGGAGCGATTGCAAACACTTAATTTATTCTCCCTGAAGAGGAGACGTCTGAGAAGGGACATGATAGCGATTTACAAATACCTCAACGGTGATCCCAGCATAGGAAATAAACTATTTAGTCTCAAGGAGTGTAAGAGGACACGTGGCCACCTTAAGCTGCATTTTCACTGTAAGAGCAGTAAAATGTGGAACTCTTTCCCACAATTGTTGGTAACTGCGGGGATTATGACTAATTTTAAAAGACTCTTGGACGTGCATCTCAAAGATCACAACATTCAGGGTTATGGGAAATGAATATGTCACTGACACACACACACACACACCTGCACAGATTGAACTGGATTGACTGTTGTCTTTATTCAACCTCAACTACTATGTAACTATGACTTGTAACTATGAGGTTGTATTGATAGCACCCCATCCAGTAAAGAAAACGCCCACCAGTGTAATTAATTCAGTCTCTTCATGTCTTAAGTCCTCACACCTGTGGATCAGCAACACACACATTCTTGGTAAATGAAAGAATGCATCAGTATATGTATTTGTGCAGTGTAAACAGAAAAAAAGACAAAGGGCTCTTTCAGTCGGCGGACTCCATGCTGCTCAGCGGGGGAACGATCCGCCGATCCCCGCTGAGCAGACAGGTGACAGCTCCCTCTCCGCACACAGAGTTGTCAGAGCCCTGCTGCTCACTATGGGGGAATCAAATGAGAGTGGATCCCCTGTCCGCTCTCATCCAACCCCATCCGATCCGATCCCCTGGACAGATGGAAAATAGAGTTTCCATCCATCCGGATTTCACGGACAGGACCGAATGCGGGTGTCAGCGATCAGATCCACCTAAAAAAACTGACAGGCAGATCTGATCGGATCGTTCGTGTGAAAGGGGCCAAAAAGACACATTTAGTGTCATATTTTTAGAGTAATATCTGTTGCAAAAACACATGTAAACATTACAGCTTACTAACATTGTTAAACATAAAAAACAATAAGAAGCAAAATAAAAAGACAGCAAGTACAATTGGCTTTAATAATTCAACAATTCATACCAAAATTAAAATGTATGCTTTTGTGTGAGTTGTACAATTTGAATCAATGGATGACATTTGCTTTTATATACACTTACGCCTATTTTTATGGCCGCGTACTCGTAATCGCATAAGCAAATTTGTTGATTCACTATAATGGCAGCTTACTATTTCCCAGGCGTAGGTTTGAAACTATTTTTAAGGTCTGAGCATGTGCTGCTCCACAGTCGTAGGCTGTGGGACAATTTTTTACTTCTCACACTCTCATTGAAACTTTTTTTTATACGTCACTTTTTGAAAAAGTTTCAAAGCAGATCATGTCCAAACATTATACCCCATCTTTCACAACCATTTCAGCTATGCTTTAACGCTCAAAAAATTATTTCCATGAAAATAGTGGTACTTTTAGCACAACTACTTTTTTACTTCTTAGCTGCCTTACATTGCCGATAGTGAATTTGCATTCGCGATTACGCTTTTCTGACCGTTATAGAGAATTTGGTTTGGTAGTGTATTTACGGCAAGTTCGCCAGAAAAAAAGGTAAGTACGCTGGTATGCTTGCATAGCGTTATTGTAAATTGGGCCCACTGTCCCTGATTTAGAACAAAGTCCCTCTGTCCCTCTTTCCTTATTTGTCTCTCATTTTGATCTGATCTATATATTTGTATATAAAGTTCACTTTTTATCTTTCAAAAAGTGTTTCCCAGTGCTAAACCTTTCATCCAACTTCTAAATTGCTGTACTTGTAAATTTCAAAAGCCAATATAAGGGAAGCGGGTTTAACTAATCCTTTTTTCTTGTATAATTCTCCTTTAAGAGGGCTTGCCCTATGCCCACATAGTTTTGCTAATAGGTGTCCCTCATTCCCATCTCAAAAAGCTGAGTGATCAGTTTGGTGACTCCTTTCGTTCATGGTTAGTATAGGGGACCCTTAACTTAATGATCACTGGAGAAATGTCTCCTTACAGTGGTGGTTGTGAAGAAGTTCCCCTTATATCGAATGGCAATGAAAACATTTCTCTTTTGCATTGGTTATCAATGTAGGCTGAAGATCAATCCACCAGTGTCTATTGGCTTTCCACCCTTGTGTTCCACTGAACCCTGCTGTTCTAAACAATCAAGTAGTTTGAAGTTGATTAATAAAGCAGCAATTTCCCCTTTGGAGAGCTGAAGCCTGTAGAGCACTACTTTTATAAATCGAAGAGTTTTTAAAAATCCTGTAGGAGAGGCCAGTTATGCAGCCTATCAAAGTCAACCACCAAGTTCTAGCTATTGGGGCAATGTAGGCTCCAGATCGCGGCCCACATATTAATAATGTAATGTAGGATGTAGGCTGTGGTGTGCAGTGGAGTATAACAAAGAGTGGATAGCAGTATCTGTACTCTGTTAAAAAAAAAAGCCCTTTTGTGAATCAAGGTTACAAGCCCTTAAAAGGGCATAAGAAGACTTTGTGAATGTTTGTCGACATGCCAGAGAGGTTTCAACAGAAGAGGGAAAACAGAAAACCTGCATGAAAAAGGGTGACCAGAGAGGAAAAAATAAACATACAAAGCTCTTCTTGGGTGTGTATCTGAAGAGTATTTCAAACTGTTGTCTATTGGAAGAGCCAGGAGCCATAAATGTAAAATTTAAAATTGTAAAATTTTCTATATAGTCATCTCACAAATCCAAGGCTAAATTGTAGGTTTTTTTAAGCTTGGCTTATCTGCTAGTTTTATATAGTTACGTGCTATTTGCAGAGTTGTATAAAGTACTCGAAACCCATACTTGAGTAAAAGTACAAGTGCTCGATCAAAAAGTGACTTGAGTAGAAGTGGAAGTGCTCGATCAAAAAGTGACTTGAGTAGAAGTACTAAAGTATTCAACATTTTTTGTACTTAAGTATTGCAAGTAGTTTTTTTAAAAATGTTGCTACTCAAGTACTGAAAGTAAAAGTACCAGTAGTTTTGAAAAAAAAATTGCTACTCAAGTACTGAAAGTAAAAGTGCAAGTACTGTGTCAAAAGTTTGAAAATCATATTGTTTTTTATTATTTCAAATGCAGCTTTTATTTATACATACAGCTTTTATTTATACATACAGTAGCATTTATTTTCGTATGCACTGATAATAAACATGTTTTGAGCTTCATGAAACCTGCCATCTACGGTGACTTGAGTAGAAGTACTAAAGTATTCAACATTTTTTGTACTTAAGTATTGCAAGTAGTTTTTTTTAAAAATGTTGCTACTCAAGTAGTTTTGAAAAAAAAAATTGCTACTCAAGTACTGAAAGTAAAAGTACAAGTACTGTGTCAAAAGTTTGAACATCATTTTGTTTTTTATTATTTCAAATGCAGCTTTTATTTATACATACAGTAGCATTTATTTTCGTATGCACTGATAATAAACATGTTTTGAGCTTCATGAAACCTGCCATCTACTGTTCTGGCAGTGGTAATTTTTATAATTGTAATGAGTAACTATGCAGCACACAAAAAAATATTGGAGTAGAAGTATTGAAATCATTGAAAAAATGTAGTGAACTAAAAGTGGAAGTAGGAGAAAAAAATTCTACTCCAGGAAAGTACAGATACCGCCTTTCGGTACTTAAGTACAGTAGTGAAGTAGTTCTACTTAGTTACTATACATCTCTGGCTATTTGGTACAAGTATAACTTTTTATTTCAATGATTCTTGCTGAAAATGCTGTTATCTACACTTGATTAAATTTCTCAGAATACATTGTATTCAGCTGGTCAAATGCCAAGGCAACTGGGTCATTTTCACCTTCACACAATTCTTTCAAGGATACACTGCAGGGAGACAGTAAATAGAAACAGGTTACATATATCATTCAACTTTTGGACATAGAAAATGCTAAATAAAAAAAAAAATGTTTATTTTTTTTGAAAGGCGTTTGCCTGATTCAAGTATGAATAAAAACAGAAATGGGGGAAGTTAAGAAGCCACTTATATTATATTATTTAAAAAGAAGATTTACCAGAACAGGTTAAATCATTTTTCTTGTAAACAAAGGCAGAACTCTCAAACTACAAAAAATTGCATCCATTGCTTTACAGCCTGGAGTGCAACCATCAAAATACAAAAATGTTTTTTGAGGATGATGCCACATTTTACCAGAACCATTGCATGCCATTCTCGTAAAATAATGCCTGGAAGTCATTAGTAGCATCACATACATTCTTTAGAATTGTGTCAAACCTCCGCAAGACAAATGTCGGTGGCTGCAACAGAATATTATACCAGTTGGAAACAGCTACATAAATGTATCATGTGGAAGCATGGTGGGGGAGAGCCAGAGTGTTCATGCTGTGGACATTGCATCCTTGGTGCATTGAAGGAGGAAGATAAGGCTAAGGAGAAAGAGATCTCATCAGAGGAGGAAGGAGGAAAGTGGAATCACATATGACCCAATTCTTAAATGGGAAGATACACTTTGACCTACTATAATCTTTAAAATAATGAAGGTAAACCATTGGCATTGAAGGTGGTGGCACAGGTAGCTTATTTTTTTTAACCAGTGAAAGGGATATTAATCACAAAAGACAGCAAAAAGTGGCACAGAAATAACACATGAGAGATTGAATTTTTATTTAATAGTTACATTTTTCAGAAAAATGCAAATGGACATGCAATAGTTATACCACCAGAGTGCGTGGTGTTTTTTACATTTTCTCATTGATTTTGAACTTGTATCATATTGCTAAGAATATTGTCTATCTTGTTGGGCTGGACATGTTCCAGTTTGTGGGTTATTTTATTTTTTATTTTTTTGGTGTATATTAATTTGGTAATAGTTATTGGACAGCGCTTACACAATACATTCAAAACACATATGGTAGAGGTGCATGGAACACTTTTAAGAGTCAGCAGCAGTTTAAAGAATAAGTGACAGGGTGTTATACAGAGTTTGCTTGTGCAGGAGTATATTTGCATAATTTATTGATTTGTTGGACAGCATGTACTCCTTTTTAGCTAACATGCTATGTCAGGAAGAGACACTATTTCTGTAATTACAGATTTCATCTTGATCAAACGAATAACTGCATTTTTTTGTGGTTTTTTTTTAGAATGAAGGCTTAAATCCTTGTTATTTCCATAGGCGTATGCCAAGTGTGTGCCAATGTCAATATGTAATTTAACGGCCCCTTCCTTATAAATGAGCACAGTGAACACACTCACTCACTGTGTTCAATCATGCCTGAAGCATAGTGAACTTTGTTTACTATGCTTCAGTTTGTGAATGAACAGGCAGCAGCTCAGCACAGAGCACTTCCCATTCATTCCCTGTCCTGTGCAGCTAAGGCTGCAGAGAAAGTTATGTGTGTTTGAGCTTTGAGATGCACACCCTAATGCAATAGGCATGCGCAGGGGGTTACCACGTGTGGTGCTGATTCCCCCCTACTCCCTGGGCTTCCCCCGTGTTGGCCTCCCACCCTGCAGTGCTTCTAGCTTCTCTCCTCTCCTTCCGGCTTCTGCGGGGGATATTTAAGGATGGCGAGGAAAAGGGCTAGTAAATAGGTAATTTACTGGTGCCGTCTTTTTCTAAATGAACACAGTGAACACACTCACTGTGTTCATTCATAACTGAAGCAAAGTAAACTTTGTTTACCATGCTTCAGTTTGTGAATGAAAAGGAAGCTGCTCAGCACAGAGCACTTCCCATTTATTCCCTGTCCCATGCAGTTGAGGCTGCAGAAAAAGGCATGTGTATTTGAGCTTTGGGGTGAACATTCTAATGGTATAGGATGCGTACACCTATGCTGGGAGGTATGATACTGTGTTGCAGAAGCAGGATGAAGACTTCTCAACAAAACTGGGTCAGGTTGAGCGCTCAACCATTCACAGGAAACCTTGTATTTTATCAACAGATACAAAGCTTCCTCTAATTGACTTAAGTGGGTGGATAATGTCACAATCTCCATCTCAGCAAATCAGAGAAAGCTTTGCATTTGTTGATAAAATACAAGGTATCTTGTGAATGGCTGAGCGCTCAACCTGACTCAATTTTATTCTGAGAGCATGATGGGAAGTCTCCATCTTGCTGCTGGTAGCGGATTCTACTTACAGTTTACCAAACTCTGACAGCAAGCTCATCTATTAGTTAGGGAAATAGTTCATTTGCACCACTCCCACAATTTGTCACAGCGTGGCAGATATGCTATTTTTTGTGCTCTTACCTAAACCTGAACCCCCCCCCCCAGGAAAATTACATTACTGACACATACAGCAAATTTAAGTAGTTCTCACTCCAACTCCTGACACTTTAAGAATCTATCACTTTGGCCGCGACAAATTCTTAAAGAAATACTGCCAGTTCTCTGTTTAGAAAACTAGTGGCAATTAAGACCAACTCTGATCTGGCTTACAGAGTTATGTCAGTACACAGAGTGGGTGGAGCCTGTGCTTGAAATCTGCCATATATATATATATATAATAGCCTCCCACGTGGCTGCATCCCCTACCTAAAATGTAAGCTGCTAAATGTAAGCAAAAGGGCCGGGATACAGCTGATGTCATTACCCAAATATGGGCAATGCCCATATTTAGAAAATGACTTGTCACTGCGTGGGCGGAGTCTGAAGAGGGACTGAGAGATACGTTTCCCATTAGGAACGCATCCCTTTTGAGTGCATAGCAGTGCAGTGCAGCACAGAAGTGCACAGCAGTGGGCAGATTTGAACGTCACTATTGGGCTTAGTAATAGCTATGGATCCACCCACTCCCATGTGCTGTCAATAAAAAGAAGAGCAGACCTGATGGGGAATTAGGCAGGCCATTAGTGGGTCATCTTTTTTAATTCAACAAATGAAAAAGCTGACCCGATTCATCCACTTTGAATGTGTGGATGGAGGAATCCTTCTAGCTGAGCTATTGTATTCCAGCAGCAGGGATAATTCCCCACCATCAGAATACATGAATCAGCATTGCAGACTGTAGCCTGCAGTGCTGATCAAGCGGGGAAAATCAGAGAGGGTGGTTGTACAGAAGTTGATCGATAGATCGACTTCTGTGAAACAGGAGCCAAACATGGATTGAAATTTGGCTGATTCCCGCTGAACTGGCTGAATTTCGATCCATGTATGGGCGGCTTTAGTATGTCTGTTCCCAAAAGACTCCGCCCACCCTTAGCATAAAACAAGTCAAGCACCTGTCAGTGTGACAGGCGCAGTGAATGGGGACGGGGGTTATTGGGCAGGAGTGAGTGTACTATGGAAGAAGTGTCCAGTGTAGACAGTGCTTTCCCCAGTGCAGACACAAAATTAATGTATCAGTTTTTAACGAGTACGTCCACTCAAGCAGAATTCTAAAGGGTGTTTTTGAGTCTGCTAAACATTTTACACCCCAATGTGTTTGATTTTGTGACTAGGCAGTGGTTGAAATGTGTTACTTTATGTATTATTACAAGATTTGTGGATATACTAATGAATTAATATCCAGTAGTAAGCAATTAACTGAATTAAATTGAACATAAGTGTAATTGAGTGCATTTATTATATTCAGCACTAAATTGAATGTGCTGCCGTGCCGCCTCAAAAGCAGGGAAAAGGTCCCTGCTGCTTCTTAGAATCACATTCCACATGGGAACCGCAAGTTCAGTGCGGTTCCCATTGCGGGAGCGATTTCCAGTCCATGTGGTATGCCATTAGGATTATTGGCACCCGCATACATTGTCTGTGTTTTTCTGTTCAGGGGGTTGTGGCTGTGGGAACAGGTGCAAACCCACAGTGGCAATCACCCACACAGATGTGAATCAGGCCTAAGAAAACGAAATGCAAAATGTTTCATGGATACACCCTGTACTTATGGTTAGTAAAAATAAACATGTTACATAAATATTACGTATAACAGTACAGAATAAAAAATATAACAATAAAATCCAATGTATTTGCTTTCCATCAATAGTGTAGAATTGATATCTCACCTTATGGATGCGATGGTTAATTTGAAGTCTTTCAGGTAGTTATATGCATCACCTGAGTTAAACCTAAAAAATAAACAACAAGCTTTAAATTGTGTCTTGGCTGATGTCAGAAGAGAAGGTGTAGAGGCCGGTACTTTAACATGTTTGGGAGAGAGTAGGATTTGATAAGCATTGATAGAATGAAAAGGAGACTCTGTATAGTGTATAAAGTATAAGAACCAATGTAAACTACTTTCAGGTCTTTTTAATATGTGTTTTAGCTGGTATAAAGGCAAGCTTATGCAAAGTTTTCGACAGTCTTGGAGCATCTTTGTTGAGGCCTTTAAAAAACTCCTTAGTTCCAGTTTGGGATTGTGAAACACAAATCTTGTTGGGAGTGCTGTCACTTTTAACCAGTTCTGGACCAGAAGGATTTGCCCCCTTAATGACCAGGCCATTTTGTTCGATTCGGCACTGCGTCACTTTAACCACTTGCTGACTGCGCACAGTATATTTACTGCGGCAGTCGGCCCCGGCCAGGCAAAGTGACGTAGGTCTATGTCGCTCGCCTGTCACTCCTTCTAGAGCCAATAGCGGGCGAGCGCGCGCCCGCCGAGGCTCGTTCACAGAGGAGTGCGGGAGTGTGACTGGCGGACCCGATGTCCGCCGGTCACACTACGATCGCCGGTACAGCGGGAGAAAGACAGAGCGGCTTATGTAAACAAGCCGCCTGTCATTCTCCCTGTGTAAAAATGAAGATCAGACGGTTCTTCTAGGTAGAACCGTTGATCTTTTTTTTTACACCAATAGGAATGTCCCACTACAGTTAGAAGCACGCCCCTAGGACACACTTAACCCCTCCCTGTCCAATACAGTTAACCCCTTCCCTGCCAGTGTCATTTTTGCAGTAACAGTGCATATATATAGCACTGATTACTGCAGTAATGTCACTGGTACCCCCAAAAGTGTCAAAAATGTCAGTCAAGGGTCCGATCTGTCCGCCGCAATGTCGCAGTACTGCAAAAAAAATCGCAGATCGCCGCCATTACTCGTTAAAAAAAAACACCAAAAATGACAAAAATCTTTCCCTTTGTTAGTAAACGCGATAACTTTTGCGCAAACCAATCACCAAACATAGGTAGCGTAAAACAAATTGGCCGAAAATGTTAAAAAATTTTGATTTTTACATTTTTTTTGGGGGGAATTTCATATAAAAAAAAGTGAAAAATATTGTTATTTTTTGCAAAAATTTACGCTCTTTTTTTGTTTATAGCGCGTGATCAAAAAATCGCACAGGTGATCAAATACCACCAAAAGAAAGCTCTGTTTATGGGAAAAAAAGGACGTGAAATTTGTTTAGGTACAGCGTCGCATGACCGCGCAATTGTCCGTTAAAGTCACGCAGTAAAAAATCGCAAAAAACCCCCTGGTCTTTTAGCAGGAAAATCCTCCGGTGGTAAAGTGGTTAATGGAAAATTGCGCGGTCGTGCGACACTGTACAAAAACAAAATCGATGTCCTTTTTTCCCCACAAATAGAGCTTTCTTGGGTGGTATTTGATCACCTGTGCGATTTTTTATTTTTTTGCGCTATAAACAAAAAAATAGCAACAATTCTGAAAAAAAACCCAATATTTTTCACATTCTGCGATATAAAATTCCCCCCAAAAAAATTAAAATTCAATATTTTTTATCCTTTTAGGCCAATTTGAATTCTGCTACATATTTTTGGTTAAAAGAAAAATCACAATAAGTGTATTTTGATTGGTTTGCGCAAAAGTTATTTTGTCTACAAACTAGGGGAAAGATATTTATGTCATTTTTATTTATTTATTTATTTTTACTAGTAATGGTGGTGATCTGCGATTTTTAGCGGGACTGTGACATTGCAGCGGACAAATCGGACCCCTAACTGACATTTTTGACACTTTTGGGGGGGCCATTGACATTACTACAGTAATCAGTGCTAAAAATATGCACTGTTACTGTAATAATGACATTGGCAGGGAAGGGGTTAACACAGTGGTGATCAAAGGGTTAAGTGTGAGCCTAGGGGAGTGTTTTCTAACTGTATGGGGGATGGGTTTGTGAAATTACCACAGAGACCTGTGATCTTATATAGAAGGATCAAAGGCGCTCTGTGATAATTTCAGAGAGAACACAGCTGACCTTTCTTTTCTCTCAGCAGGGAGCGATCACAGCATCCCCGATGCCTAGTGGGGGCGGGAGCGCGTTGGCGCGCACTCACCCCCCAGCATCACGCGCGCAACCGACGTAGAGCTACATCAGTTTGCGCAGGAGAGCCAGCCTGCCACAGTAAAACCGTGGCGGGCGGTCGGGAACCGGTTAAACAAGCTACCAGTTGGCTTCAATGAGCTTGTTAACAAAATAGAGCTGAAGATTAATGGTACCTACAAGCAGCTTGTTTAAGTGACCGTCAGCACTTCCTTTAGGATTTACATTTACATTTCAAAAAAAAATTAACAGCCAAATCAAATATATAACAAAGGATACTCCTTTGGGAGTAGGAATATTTGTCCTATTCCTTATCCTAACTTATAATATACATTATATTATATATATGATATGATATACAGTATCTCACAAAAGTGAGTACATCCCTCACATTTTTTAAAATATTTTATTATATCTTTTCATCTGACAACACTGAAGAAATGACACTTTGCTACAATGTAAAGTAGTGAGTGTACAGCTTGTATAACAGTGGAAATTTGCTGTCCCCTCAAAATAACTCAACAAGCAACCATTAATGTCTAAACCACTGGCAACAAAAGTGAGTATACCTCTAAGGCAAAATGTCCAAAATTGGGCAGAAAGTGTCAATATTTTGTGTGGCCACCATTAGTTTCTAGCACCGCCTTAACCCTCTTGGGCATGGAGTTCACCAGAGCTTCACAGGTTGCCACTGGAGTCCTCTTCCACTCCTTCAGGACGATATCACAAAGCTGGTGGATGTTAGAGAACTTGCACTCCACCTTACGTTTGAGGTTCCCCTACATATGCTCAATAGGTTTCAGGTCTGGAGACATGTTTGGCTAGTCCATCACCTTTACCTTCAGCTTCTTTACCAAGGCAGTGGTTGTCTTGGAGGTGTATTTGGGGTCGTTATCATGTTTGAATACTGCCCTGCGGCCCAGTCATCGAAGGAAGGGGATCATGCTCTGCTTGTGACAGTACATGTTTTCATTCATGGTTCCCTCAATTAACTGTAGCTCCCCAGTACCGGTAGCACTCATGCAGCCCGAGACAATTACACTCCCACCACCATGCTTGACTGTAGGCTAGACACATTTGTCTTTGTACTCCTCACCTGGTTGCCGCTACACACGCTTGACACATCTGAACCAAATAAGTTTATCTTGGTCTGATCAGACCACAGGAACCAATGTCCTTAGTCTGCTTGCCTTCAGCAAACTGTTTGCAGGCTTTCTTGTGCATCATCTTTAGAAGAGGCTTCCTTCTGGGACGACATCCATGCAGACCAATTTGATGCAGTGTGCGGTGTAAGGTCTGAGCACTGACAGGCTGAACCCCCCCCAATCCCTTTAACTTCAGCAGCAATGCTGGCAACACTCATACGTCAATTTCCCAAAGACAACCCCTGCATATGACCCTGAGCAGGTGCACTCAACTTCTTTGGTCGACCATGGGGAGGCCTGTTCTGGGTGGGACCTGTCATGTTAAACCACTGTATGGTCTTGGCCACCATGCTGCGTCTCAGTTTTAGGGTCTTGCCGATATTCTTATAGTCTAAGCCATCTTTATGTAGAGCAACAATTCTTTTTTCAGATCCTCAGAGAGTTCTTTGCCATGAGGTGCCATGTTGAATTTCCAGTGACCAGTATGAGAGAGTGAGAGCGATAATACCAAATGTAACACACCTGCTCCCCATTCACACCTGAAATCTTGTAACACAAACAAGTCACATGACACCGGAGTGGGAAATTGGCTAATTGGGCCCAATTTGGACATTTTGACTGAGGGGTATACTCACTTTTGTTGCCAGCGGTTTAGATATTAATGGCTGTGTGTTGAGTTATTTTGAGGGGACAGCAAATTTCCACTGTTATACAAGCTGTACACTCACTGCTTTACATTGTAGCAAATGTAATTTCTTCAGTGTTGTCACATGAAAAGATATAATAAAATATTTACAAACATTTGAGGGATGTACTAACTTTTGTGAGATTTTGTATGTTGAGCATTCTCAAACTGGAGGTGAATGGGACTTTAAAGGCTTCAAAGAAACTTGCTAAAAACTGCTTGTGTGAACTTTGCCTTAGGGCTATGATTAACATGACTTGTACAGTAGTGATCGAAAGTTTGGGCACCCCAGGTAAACATTAGTATTAATGTGCATAAAGAAGCCAAGGAAAGATGGAAAAATCTCCAAAAGGCATCAAATTACAGATTAGACATTCTTATAATATGTCAACAAAAGTTAGATTTTATTTCCATCATTTACACTTTCAAAATTACAGAAAACAAAAAAATGACATCTGCAAAAGTTTGGGCAAGAAAACTGAAACTGAAAATAGTTGATGCTCACAAAGCTGGAGAAGGCTATAAGAAGATAGCAAAGCATTTTCAGATGTCAATATCCTCTGTTCGGAATGTAATTAAGAAATGGCAGTCATCAGGAACAGTGGAAGTTAAAGCAAGATCTGGAAGACCAAGAAAAATATCAGACAGAACAGCTCACAGGATTGTGAGAAAAACAATTCAAAACCCAAGTTTGACTGCACGATCCCTCCAGAAAGATCTGGCAGACACTGGAGTTGTGGTACACTATTCCACTATAAAGAGATACTGTACTTATACAAATATGGTCTTCATGGAAGAGTCATCAGAAGAATAAGCAAAGGTACGTTGGGAGAAGAAGGAGCACAGAATCTAATGAAAAGAACCTCTGTCCAACTGTTAAGCATGGGGGTGGATCAATCATGCTTTGGGGTGGTATTGCAGTCAGTGGCACAGGGAACATCTCACGAGTAGAAGGAAAAATGGATTCAATAAAATTTCAGCAAATTTTAGATGGTAACTTGATGCCATCTGTGAAAAAGCTGAAGTTAAAGAGAGGATGGCTTCTTCGAATGGATAATGATCCTAAACACACCTCGAAATCCACAGGGGATTACATCAAGAGGCGTAAACTGAAGGTTTTGCCATGGCCTTCACAATCTCCTGACCTCAACATAATTGAAAATCTATGGATAGACCTTAAAAGAGCAGTGCGTGACAGACAGCCCAGAAATCTCAAAGAACTGGAAGACTTTTGTAAGGAAGAATGGGCAAAGATACCTCAAACAAGAATTGAAAGACTCTTGGCTGGCTACAAAAAGCGTTTACAAGCTGTGATACTTGCCAAAGGGGGCAGTACAAGATATTAACTCTGCAGGGTGCCCAAACTTTTGCAGACGCCATTTTTTTGTTTTCTGTAATTTTGAAAGTGTCAATGATGGAAATAAAATCTAACTTTTGTTGCCATATTATAAGAATGTCTAATCTGAAATTTGATGCCTTTTGGAGATTTTTCCATCTTTCCTTGGCTTCTTTATTCACATTAACCAATTAAACACCCGGAAGATTTTACCCCCTTCCTGACCAGGGCCTATTTTGCGATTCGGCACTGCGTGAATTTAACGGACAATTGTGCGGTCGTGCGACACTGTACCTAAATTAAATTGACGTCCTTTTTTCCCACAAACAGAGCTTTCTTTTGGTGGTATTTGATCACCTGTGCCATTTTTTGATCATGCGCTATAAACAAAAAAAGAGCGACAATTTTGCAAAAATAACAATATTTTTCACATTTTTTTATATGAAATTCCCCCAAAAAAATGTAAAAATCAAAATTTAACATTTTTGGCCAATTTATTTTCTGCTACATATGTTTGGTAAAAAAAATCGCAATAAGCGTATTTTGATTGGTTTGCGCAAAAGTTATTGCGTTTACTAACTAAGGGAAAGATTTCTGTCATTTTTGGGGGTTTTTTTTTAACGAGTAATGGCGGCGATCTGTGATTTTTTTTGCGGGACTGCGACATTGCGGCGGACAGATCGGACCCTTGACTGACATTTTTGACACTTTTGGGGGTACCAGTGACATTACTACAGTAATCAGTGCTATACATATTCACTGTTACTGTAAAAATGACACTGGCAGGGAAGGGGATAACTTTATTAGAGATCCAGGGGTTAAGTGTGTCCCTAGGGGCGTGCTTCTTACTGTAAAGGGGCATGGCTTTTCATGTAATCACAGAGACATACGATCCTATATAGCAGGATCGTATGATCTCTGCAGTTACACAGGGGAGAATGACAGGCGGTTGTGTTTACATCAGCCGCCTGCCTTTCTCCCTCTGCAGCGGACGATCGCGAGTGACCAGCGTACATCCGAGTGACCCCCTATTGGCTTGCGGGCGAGTGACGTATATATACGTCACTTTGCCCAGGAGGGGCTGACCACCGCCGTATATGTCGTGCGGCGGTCGGCAAGAGGTTAATACAAATTTTTAACTGGGGTGCCCAAACTTTCGATCACCACTTCAAAACCTCTAAACCCCAAAAAAACAGGAGTTTCTGTCATATTTCAGGATGCCAGTAGAAGATGCTTAGTCAGTAAATTTTCCATATTCTGTCAGTTGAAAAAAATCATAGTGGGGTTGGCAAGCCTAACAGACACGAAATGTGTTACTGGCTGAATCACCAGATAAAGGTAAAAAAAAGCCTAGAAAATGAAAATGTAATACAGCCACACATCGAAGGATTGGTAAGCTGCAATATATTACATTTTTATTTTTTGGTTTAATATTGCTTAAATATATATGGCAAGTTTAGGCCATGTACAGTTTATTTAAAGTGTTTTTGGAAGAAATACATACCCATTGTCGTTTACAATTGCTAATAGGGAGCCATGTTTGAAAAAATCAAGAGCATAAGAATTAAGAAACATTTTTCTTCCAGCAATGTCTCTTCTTGTCGGATGTAATAAAGGAATATACTTTTCAGGGATTTGAGCTGTTTGCAACATAAGCTGTGGAAGTAATGTAAAGAGGTAAATTTAGCTTTTTGTGAGCATATGTTTGGTCATTGGTAGAGGAGAAAATCTTAAATGCTGACGAATTTCCGATATACCTGGATAATTGTGAAAATACATTTTCACTTCTTTGTTAGCAATGGTGAAGGGATTTTGCAAAGTGTCAGGTTATAGATACATCCTGATCCATGCATTTTAGAAATACATAATTCACTTATTACTTCACTTACTTGAAACACTGTCCTTCATATATTTAAAGGAGAAGTTACTTTTCCTGTGAGGCACAGGAGTGGACTCAGCTCTGCACTCCTGTGACCCATTTTTAGCTAAAGCCCACTGTCAGCTGACATCACAGAGCTGGTCCAGACTTGTCAGGATTTCAGGATACATCCAGAAGCCTGACTGGCAGCATGCTGTGGAGAGCCTACACTAGTTGCTCCCACCCCCTTCACAGCCCAGCGCTCCAGTAAGTGCTGGAGGGACAGAGCAGAGAGCTGGTGACTGACAGTCACCAGCTCTCTGCTCACTGAAGACTGAAAACTGAGCGATCAGCAGTAATTGATCTCTCATTTCTTGGTGTAGAGCCGGCAGAGGACAGCTGCAGCTGGGATCGTTAATGCAGCCATCTACAGTAGGTGAGAATGATTTTTTGTTTTTTTTCAATTCCCAAATTTCTCTTTCACAAATTCACTATGACAGTTCCAAATGTATTCTACTTAACACAGATATCATGGTATCCTGCATGCAATCTAGACTACAGATTTGAGATATTCCCCTTTTATTGAACTGTATAAAGATATACTGTATGTTCCAAGGCTGAAGGCATCAGCTATATGTCAGCAAGCTAAACTATTTCTAAGAATGGCTTCTATGATTTCTTATTTTATCTGGAATGAAAAACAACCCTGTAGAGTAAAGCAGGCCTTGCAGGCTGCTGTATCAGATGGATATTTGGCCCAACCAAACTACCTCTATTACTTTTTGGCTTCCTATCTGTCCTATGCTTATGATTAGCTACACCAAGAGAACCTATATTCCTCTGCAGTCTTAATGATTTACCTCTACGGATCAAAAAGTGACAACCTTGGAGAAACCTACATCAGATATATACTCCAGTCCTACCTATGATCAAAAGACTCCCTTCCCTTCCAGGCAGCTCTATATAAATGGACACACCTAATTCCATCATTAGATGATTATCAATGGGAAGATCTTGAAGTTGCTTGGTTTAAAGACACCATCAGCACTGCAGATAAACCTATCCAAGTTAGGTTTCTTCATTAACTATATTACATCCCAGAGAGGTTACACAAAATATGTGTGTTCGTCACAACCACATGTCAAAGATGCTCTATGCTCTGCATCATCTGCAAACAAATTACATTTATTCTGGTCATGTACCTATGTCTCAACTTTTTGGAACCAAGTGTTTTGATTTTTTGAAGCTGGCCTAGATTTCAAGATTTCAGGGGATTCAAAATTTGGTAAATCTACTTAGCCTGATAAGACACCTTTGAATCGCTGAATAACTAAAAAAAAAAACCTAATTCCTTCCTTACTACTTTATGCAAGGAAAATTATTCTGCTAAATTGGAAGGGCACATCACCTTTGTGGTTCACTTAACTTAGGAGGCTCATTGATGATCTCCTGTCTAAATTTAAAATAATATTTAATAACAGAGCTTGTCCCTAAAGCTCTATAAAATCTGGCAACCATGAATCGATGCACTTGGTGACCTGACTTGGCAGTCTCAGTTCTTACTCTGGGACCTGCTAACCTGTTATATGCAATACAAAATTATTTAAATCTCATTACTAATGTAAAGTTGCAGGACAACTGAGTATGTGTGTGTATAAAGTATGTTTCTTTATCATACATCATGGGACACAGAGAAGGCTATAAATCATGACTATATGGGTTATGCGCCCCCAGTAGGTTACTGGACACTGGCAGAAGAAACAGACAGGAAGTCTTCCCATACAGGAAGTACCTTGACAGGGCTTTCCTGCACTGGTCAGATCAGCTGAGTGGAGTCCAGTCCAGGGTTTAATCTGGACAATGCTATGGTGGATGCATACAATATTTCAACCATCAGGGGGGCACCAGGAGTCATGCTGCCCAGATAGGGGTGAGCCACACTCCGTCTTGAGCAGAGGGCATGTTTCGGCCCAGGTGTAGAGAATTGGCAGGTGGACTTCCTTAGAGTCGCCAGCAATTGATTCCAGGAGAGTGGCCTCTTCATCTGGAGGTATTCAGAGAGCTTGTCAGCGATGGGGCGCACCAGACATGGATAGACTAGCATCGAACTTTGATACAAACAATAAGGACAAGGGATCTGGGTAATTGGGTAGATGCCCTAGTAACGATAGGGAACATTTTCCCCCCAATTTATGCCTTCCCACCAGTCCAGCTTTTCTGTGTCTGTTGTGCAGGTTTAGAGAGGAAAGAACAACATTTTAGTCACACCAGCTTGGCCCAGGAGAACATAGTATGTTGACATATTGAACTTGGTGGTGGGTGGCCCTAGGGTGCTTTAAGCTTGACTAGACCTCCTGTCTCAGGATACAATATAGAATCCTGCTTTACAGCCACTGGGTTTAATGGCTTGGCTATTAAAGGATCAAAGAATTTCTGATGCAGTCATTCCTATTTTGTTAAAGGCCAGAAAGCCTTCTTTTAACCCTCCTCTTATGTTAGAATTCCGTTACTATCCATGATGTTAGGGTCAGTTTTGACCCGTGTTTTAAATCAGCCATAAAATAGCCTCTGAATAATTATTTATCATCAAATTTGTTTCTTACCTCTTGGTTACCTTGTTAGGCTTCTTTATCCTTGAAAAGATTGGTTTTAATATTTTTGGTGTGACCCCTAGACCTTTCTTTTGATAGCATACCTCTCATTGTCAAATTGAAAAAATGGTAAAATAAAGTCAGCAACTCTGAAATGAATTTGTCCTATGTTTCTTCACTTTATTTAGAGAAGCAGACAAGCAGGAAAAGAGATAGGCCCCTCCCTAACTACAGCTCACAGGGTTGAGAGGGGATTGGCTGTCACTGTTACTAAGCAGAGAGAGTGTTTATGATTTCAGTTTTGGAACTTATTAGTGTCCTAAAATCCTATATTATAACTGGGTCAGAATTGACCCTAACACCATGAACGTCTTAATTTTCACCACAGTATTTTATAATTTAGTGAAAAGGATTATTTTTCTATTACATTGTTTAAATAGAGGTTCCTGACAAAGTAAAAAAATCTTGATGCAATAAACAAATTTATGTGATACTTATAGACATTCAAAACCTGAAAACGGATCAGTTTTGACCCTAACACAAGAGGAGGGTTAAGGAGATTTGTCATTTCACTTGGAGGTGTATGTGTCCTGGTATGTGGCTAGGAAGTTTTTTTTTTTTCAGAGACCAATTGCTTCTCATTTGTTTGTATGCTCATCTATTCAGTGGGTAATCCGTATGGTTCCGCCTGTTAGATCACCCTTGTGTACATAGGACTTGCATTTGGTCTGTTTTGCAGAAACCACCTTTGAGTCAATTTTGTCTAATTCAGGAAGTCATTTTGTTATGTGTGATTACTTCGGCATAGATGGTATTGGAATTGGTGGCTCTTTTCTGTATGGAGCCATTTTTTGGTACTTATTCATGTCAAGGTGGTGCTTCGTCCCCACCTGTCTTTTTTGCCAAAGGTTGTTTTGAATTTTTCATCCTGATCAAGAAATTGTTTTGCCTTCATTTTTTCTAGGCATCAGTCATCGGGAAGCAAAGCCCTTCATTAAATGGATGTGGTCAGGCTGTCACAATGTATTTGAAAGTGTTTGCAGCAATCATCGTCATCAGCTGGATTCAATGTTTGTCCTTCCTTAAACACCTAGGATAGCTCAGATGGCTACTAAGTTGGCAATTTCATCAGTTTATTGCCAAGCCTATGGCTTGAAGGGTAAGGTTCACCTTTTCAAGTAAAGGCTCACTCTACCAGAAATGTTGGAGCCTGTTGGGCTGTCATCAGGTGTCAGTGGTTCCAAGGTGGCAACCTGATCTTCGGTACACACCTTTACAAGGTTTTACCAGATGAAAGTGAAGGCCACTGAGGATAATGCTTTTTGGCCACAATATGTTGTGTGCTGCAGAGTAGTTTTCTTGGGCCTTGCGGTGGCTGCTGTATCTCCCTCCCTTCATGGGCATTGTTTTGGGACATCCCATTGATGATTTATAACCTTCTCTGTAGCCCATGATGTACAGTAAAAAAACTGGATTTATTTTGTATTTACCTGTAAAATACATTTCTTGGAGTACAACACAGGGCACAGAGGTACCTCCCCTCTTTCTGGGGATTCATTGTTTGCTACAAAACTGAGGTACTTCCTGTATGGGAGGGGTTATGTAGGGGAAGACGTCCTATCTGTTTCCTCTGCCAGTCTCCAATCACTTATAGGTGATGGATAACCAAGGTAGTCTTGATTTATAACCTGCTCTGTGCGCTGTAATGTACTCCGAGAAATGGATTTTACAAGTAAGTACAAAAAATCCAGTTTTTCTCTTTGCATACCTGAGAGTGCGCAGTTTGGCTACTGCCTCTTATATACAAAACACATAAGCACCTTTAAGTAGAGCTGCACAATTATTAATTAAAAAAATCACAATTCACCCCCCTTCCTTATCTTTATTCGCCACTTCCTCGATTCATATAGTGCACAGCTGTTCTCTGCTCGCTCACAGCTGTCAAAAGAAAAAAAAAAGGAGCCTCCAAAATTTTTATCAAAATTGCCAAGCACTGAGAGATAACTATAAACATGATTTACAATGTATCTTTTGGTTCTTTTAGATCAACTTCGGTCTGTAAATAAAGGCAGTTTAACCACTTAAAGACAAAGCCTTTTCTGAAACTTGTTGCTTACAAGTTAAAATCAGTATTTTTTGCTAGAAAATTATTTAGGCCGAGAATTGCAGGAGTATCATTATCTTTATTCTAAAGCAAAAAAATTGTGATACGCATTTCATCCGGAATCGTGAAGCTCTACATTTTAGGGGGAAAAAATAGCCTTTTTTACATCCAAATATGTCATCCAATTAGATAAAGCATAAAAGACATATTAATTTCTGGCAATTCCAATTTAGAATTCTCCTCAGAAAGTCTCCTTTTGCTGCTTGTTTAAGAAATATTATAAAATATTAAAAAATGTAAATAAGGAAGATTGTGTAACAATATTTACATTTTTCATGAATAGCCAGCAGGGGCAGCTCTTGGCTCCTTTGTAGATGTTTTGCTGTTTTTCCTTACCTCTAGTTGTACCTGTTTGCAGTGCTCCAAAGCTATAGATAAATTAACAAATGTAGGAATCAGAGCAGTGATTCATGGCTTACTGAGGTTCCACTTATAGACAAGGAAGAGAATTTATCAAAACTGGAGCTGTCAGAATCTGAAGCAGTTGTACATGGTAACCAATCAGCTCCTAGCTTTCATTTTCAGATCGTAGCTAAACAAGCTGAAGATAGAAGCTGATTAGTTGCCATGCATATCTTCTCCAGATTCCTACTGCTAGAGTTTTTAAAAATGTCACCCAAAGTGTTTGAAAGGGTAGAACTTGTGCTGTTTTCTCTTTAACTACGTTATAGTGCTTGAAAAACAAAGATTACATATAGCAAAAAAAAGAAGCTATGCATTCATTGTAGGGCACAGCTTCTGAGTGGATCAAATCAGAAGCTGTGTCCTCCAAAAAACAGGAGAGAAATTACATATTTTGGTGATTGTGACCATTTGGAACATTTTTTTTTACACTTACACTGCTTATGTTTTTCATTTTCATCAAGTCATGATCTGTATTTCCAGACAGACATGCAAATGGGGATATGCCACTTCTTTCTTCGGAGTGTGACATGAGATGATCCACCAGTCTTGAATCCATGCACTTCTTACCTGAAAAACCTGATAGGACACACTGGATGAATGCTTCCTTATTTTAATGTTAACTATACTTAAAGAGTTACTGTTTAAGTATACTTAAACATATATAAATATATGAAATAAACAATAAATGAAACAACTGTTACACAGAGGTTTCTCTAAACAACATATGCATTGATATGCCCCCTTTTACTGCCCACGTAAAACCAGTGCCAGCCTAATCCATGAGAGAAATAGCTAGGCTGGCAGAATTCAACCAGACTTTTTTTTTTTAATCCCAGAACTCATCCGCCAATGATGCCTCCTCCATAAAGCAAAGGGGGTGTTAGTGCGCTTCCGTGCATCTTAGCAGGCTATATCTGAGTCAATGCACCTCAGCGGCACTTGAGAGGAGAAGCTGCTCTGGAAATGACAAAAAAAAACAAGAGGACAAGGCGCCTCTAAGTTCAGTAGGCTCAGTGTATTTATTAAAATGAAAGATTAAAAGCACTCACACGAGTAATAGGACAAGAGCATGGTATAAGAGTATGGTATAAGGTCCATCCGGAGTCTTCCAAGCCACTATGCTGAATACTGTGATGCTGTGCTGCGGATGTCCGGAGAGCCGCTTTCGGTGTGTGTATGTGTCCTCTCAGCTGTGTCTCAGCTGTCGGCATGAGCTTCCTGAGAGCAAGGCGGGGACACAGGCGGCCTGCATCCAATGGAGCGGGTGGTGGGCTGTTACATGTTTCGGAGCGCTGCTCCTTCATCAGACCTCACCCGCCGGAGGTAGGGGAACACTTATGTAGGCAGCTCCACTCATTACCACCATACAGGGGACAGGAGCGGTGCGGCAGAAGCTTAATTATAATCGTGTGCAACCCCGGAAGGCTGGCAGATGCACAAGTGGTACAAACATACCCTAACTAGTAAACAATATAAATATAAATATAAATATAAATATAACATGCATACCCTACCTAATGTGCATCCCCAAAGGGCTAATGAATGATGCACAAGTGATGCAAACATCACAGAACTGTAAATAATACACAAATTATGCCAACATGCCCTAAATGTAAAAAAAAAATTAAAAAATAAAATAAATAAAATAAAATAAATAAATCAAAAAATTTATTTTCCAGCACTGCCTTAACCCTCTTGGGCATGGAGTTCACCAGAGCTTCACAGGTTGCTACTGGAGTCCTCTTCCACTCCTCCATGACAACATCACAAACTGGTGGATGTTAGAGATCTTGCACTCCTCCACCTTCCATTTGAGAATAACCCAGAGATTCTCAAATGGGTTTAGGTCTAGAGACATGCTTGGCCAGTCCATCCCCTTTACCCTTTACCCATCCCCTTTCATCTTGGAGGTGTGTTTGGGGTCGTTATCATGTTGGAATATTGCCCTGCGACCCAGTCTGTGAAGGGAGGGGATCATGCTCTGCTTCAGTATGTCAAAGTACATGCTGGCATTCATGGTTCCCTCAATGAACTGTAGCTCCCCAGTGCTAGCATCACTCCCACCACCATGCTTGACTGTAGGGGAGACACACTTGTCTTTGTACTCCTCACCTGGTTGCCGCCACACACGCTTGACACCATCTGAACCAAATAAGTTTATCTTGGTCTCATCAGACCACAGGACATGGTCCCAGGAAATCCTTAGTCTGCTTGTCTTGTTTGCGGGATTTCTTGTGCATCATCTTTAGAAGAGGCTTCCTTCTGGGACGACATGCAAACCAATTTGATGCAGTGTGGGACGTATGGTCTGAGCACTGATAGGCTCAGCCCCCACCCCTTCAACCTCTGCAGCATTGCTGGCAGCACTCATACGTCTATTTCCCAAAGACAACCTCTGGATAGGACGTCAAGCATGTGCACTCAACTTCTTTGGTCGACCATGGCGAGGCCTGTTCTGAGTGGAACCTGTCCTTTTAAACCGCTGTATGGTCTTGGCCACCATGCTGCAGCTCAGTTTCAGGGTCTTGGCAATCTTCTTATAGCCTAGGCCATCTTTATGTAGAGCAACAATTCTTTTTTTTTTCAGATCCTCAGAGAGTTCTTTGCCATGAGGTGCCATGGTGAACTTCCAGTGACCAGTATGAGAGAATAGGAGCGATTAACACCAAATTTAACACACCTAATCCCCATTCACACCTGAGACCATGCAACACCAACAAGTCACATGACACCAGGGAGGGAAAATGGCTAATTGGGCCCAATTTGGACATGTTCACCTAGGGGTATACTCACTTTTGTTGCCAGCAGTTTAGAAATTAATGGATGTGTGTTATTTTGAGGGGACAGCAAAATAACACTGTTATACAAGCTGTACACTCACCACTTTGCATTGTAGCAAAGTGTGAGATACTGTACATTCCACAATAATATTTATGCTACCAAAATTAGTGTGTGCTGTAAATTACCTCCAGCATTGTTCCTGTTTCTTCTTGCTGGAGGCTGCCATTTTGCTAAAGCCCAGAGCCCCTGAACATCAGTAAATCGAGAAGCAGAACTAAACCTATCAATTTAACAGTTTCAAAAATCATTACATTCGTAATGTTACATTCCTGGAATGCCAAGATTGCTAACTGTCACATTTGCTTGTGACCTCAATCAATTTTTCAAACCATCAAATAGTTGGTGTGATAACTGATCACATGTGCAGCACCATGGCATTGCAGATCAAACAGAAGCAGCTTCCCTGGCTGTAAAGGATATGAGGGTTTAAATCCACTTTAAGCCTGTCAGCAGATCGGCCTCTACAAACTCAGATTTTAAACACTATAGATTTATTTTTAAAGTTTTAACTGCAAAATGGGCCAGCCTGAAGTGATCTAGCGGGACTTAATTTTCTGACTAAAGTTCCACCTTAACAAGTTTTTCTAGTGAAATCAAAATAATGTCTGCTGGTATGTCAGTTACATCATTTAGCATGTTGGGTCTAACACGTTTGCCTGTATCTAAAAAGAGAGGAAGGAAGAGATTTTTACCAAGGAGAATATGACAACATACTTGTACCACAGGGAGGGCAAGAAGTTACACGTAGCCCCATTTACATTAGCTCATCTTTTGAGTCATTAGGGAGGGCGGTTATGGAGCTTTTGATAGGGTTTCCACTTTTTTGGGTACTGTTATTAAAGCATCTCACAATGCTGAAAGCATAAGAGCTGTTTTCAGAAAATTGTCAGGCAAAGAGCACCTGCATCCAATTGGATGCAAGCACTGTTCGGGTAATCTGACAGCTGGCAGTATTGGCTGTCAGAATGCAATAGCACACAGTGGGAGATTCATCCATCTGTGCTGTTAGCGTAGATAGATAAATCTATCTACAGGCAGAACAAAGGAAATCTATGGGTTTATGGCCAGCTTTACTGTAAGTGATTATATACATAGACTTTTATTTACATTTTGAACTGCTTTTTCATCCCGTGTAAGTTAATGTGAATGCAAGATCAACTCAAAGGAAATTGATGCAACTCAGATGCAACTTGAAAAAGCTTGATGTACAGCTGAAAGGCAATGTAAAATATCTTGTATGTGATTCAAAGCAACTGAAGGAAACTGGGTTTAAACTAGTCTACACAAGCCCTAAATGACAGATGACAAACTTCTATTTTACAGATACCATCCTGTCTGATAATTCTGCAGTCCGTTTGATGTGTATTATAACCATAGGAACCTGTGATGTGGATATTAGTAAGTATGGCCACTAACATTTTGAAAATGTAATACTATTTAATTTAAAGCGGAGTTCCGGCCTCGGAAATTATTTTTCACTAAAAATAACCCCGGGACAGTCAGGGCTAGTGCATTCCACAATGGATAGCCTCTGAACTGTCCCAGGTCGCACTTACCTTTTAGAAGAAATACTTACCTTGAAAATTTCTTCTCCAGTGCTGCCATCTCAAGTGTGGGCAGCTGAAGCCAGGGCGTCCTCTTCCGTGTCCTCTTCGGTCCCACAATGCACTGCACTGGCCCCGCTAGTCACTTCCAGGCAGGTGCGTTATCCCTGCACAGCTTCTGGGCATACCCAGAAGCTGTTTAGCAGGGAATGACGCGCCTTCCACTGGAACTGACGAGCGGGGCCGGTGCAGGCGCATTGATTCCTGGGAACGATGACATTCAGCTCTCAGGAATCAATGCAGGCAGGAAGTGACGGCGCGGGCCGTGGCCGCAGAGGGAAGAAGTGGAAGAAAGGTAAGTATATTTTCTTCAATAACAAGGTAAGTAACCAAAAAAAAAAAACAATCGGGACTATCCATTTCTTTTACAGGTGACACAGAGCAAGCGGATAGCCCAAAGTCGCTTTTTTTTTTTCCAAAATAATTTTTATTAATTTTGAAATATCAGGTACAATAAATGCATTCAACAGTTCAACATATAACAGAAAAGTAAGGCACATCGCAACCATAAAACATGTCATAAAAAGTCATAAGATGTAGTAAATACATTCAACTTTCAATTGTCATTCCAAGTGATCCATGAATCCCAATGTCTATCGTGTTTAGTAATGGAGTTAGAACGTAGTGCCAGTGATTTCTCATATTCATATGTCAGATTCACTGATGCTACCACTTCAGATAAGTTTGGAGCCTCTGTATTTTTCCACCTCCTGGTGATGGTCGCCCTAGCAGCTAGCAATATATGTGCTGTAACCCACCTGTGTTTGTGGGCTATTGCGTCAATGTCTAGAGTGAGGAGAGCCAAGGCAGGGTTCGGTGTAACAGGAGTTTGTGTCACCGTCGAAAGGAGGCCAAAGATTTGGTTCCAGAAACTAGTTAAATTCTTGCATGTCCAAAGAATATGGTACAGGTTGCCCACTTGGCCACATTCCCGCCAGCAGAGCGGGGAATGAGTCGGGTAAAATCGGGACAACCTGTATGGCGTCAGATACCACCTGGACAGGATTTTTTGGGATAGTTCCCAATGGTTGGTGCATCCCGACACCCCATATGAATGCCGGAATGCACACAACCACTGAGGTCGTGAGAAAGAACGTTTGAGGTCGCCTTCCCATTTGATCATGGGACAGGTCTTGGTGAATGTGGTCTTAGCATTAAACATGTTGTAGAAGAGTGTGATACCTTTTATTGATCCAGAGAGGTTATTTAGGAATCTAATTGTCGGTAGTGGGAAAGTGATCTTGGGAGGGGGATGTTTAGTCAGGAACGTGGTGATTCGGGTATATGTATAAAGTTCTGAGTTCGGGAGTTCATATTCATGTGCGAGCGTCGTGAAGGGTTTCAATCTGTCTGGAGTATAGAGGCTATCGATCCAGAGTATGCCCCTATCTCTCCATCTCAGGGTGGAGAGGCAGGGGATCATTACGTCTAGGAGGGTGATGGGTAATCTCTGTTTATATTCTTCCACGTTAGTATGCTTTTGTAATTCTCTCCAAGCCAGTATGGATGTCTTGGTTGTAATCAGTAGGTCTGTCATGTTTTGGGGCTTCCACATGTCTGCCAGGAGTAGCACGTATAAGTGATCCACCTTGCTGTGTGCAGCTTCAATGTGTGACCAGTGGATGCCAGAGTGTTCTGGGAACCACGTTCGTAGCTGGGTTAGTTGGGACGCTAGAAAGTAGTCATACAGATGTATCATACCAGTTCCCCCCACTTTCTTGTGTCTTATAAGGTGAGCCCAAGAACATCTAGGGTGTTTCCCTTGCCATATATATTGTTTGAGAACACGGTTTAGAGAGCTGATCAGTGCTGGTGGGAGAGGCAACGGGAGAGTTCGAAAAATATACAGTATTTTGGGGAGGGCCATCATTTTGAAGGCAGCTAGTCTGCCCAACCATGATAGTTCTTGATATGATTTTTTTGTAAGATCCGACTGTATGTCTGCAATCAGTGGCTTATAGTTAGCCTCTATCATAGAGGAAACCGTTGGCGTCAGTTTTAGCCCCAAGTATGAGATTTCGCGGTCAGTCCATATATATGGAAATTGTGATTCCAAGTGTTGTCTGGTGTGTTTTTGTATGCCCAAGTTGAGGATAAGCGATTTAGTAAAATTTACTTTATAATATGATATAGCTGAAAATGACTCCAAGAGTCGGTGTAGAAAGGGCATGGACACTATGGGGTTGGTGATGGAGAGAATGACGTCATCAGCGAATAGTGTTATTTTATGGGGGATACCTTTTATACGAAAGCCGGAGATATGGGGGTAAGAGCGAATACGTTCTGCTAGTGGCTCCATCATAAGATTGAATATGCTCGGGGATAGTGGACAGCCTTGGCGGGTGCCATTGGTTATGGAGAAGGGCTTGGATAATATGCCCGATAGGAACACCTGGGCTGAGGGAGTAGAATACAGTGCCAAGATGGCCGATAAAATCAGTCCCTGGAATCCAAACTTCTCCAGAACCAACCGCATATATCTCCAGTATACCCTATCGAAGGCTTTTTCAGCGTCGATAGATAAGAGAAGGGAGGGAGTTTTCGTTATTTCTGCGTAGTGGATTAGGTTAATGACTCTACGTGTGGCATCTGCCGCTTGTCTATTCGTCATGAATCCTAGCTGGTCAGGATTTATTAGCGTGGGCAAGATAGAGGAGAGGCGGGTGGCAATTATTTTGGCATATATTTTCACGTCTGCGTTAAGCAGGGATATTGGGCGAAAATTTGCAGGGGCGTCTGGCGTTTTGCCTGGTTTCGGAAGAGCCACTATATGCGCCTTGAGCATCTCCAGTGGGAAAGCGCCCGATTCGGAGATGGTCCGGTATAGTCTAAGCATGTAAGGAGAAAGTACGTCCTGGAATCGCTTGAAATATTCGTTAGTAAAACCGTCAGGGCCTGGAGATTTGTCATTAGGTAGGTGGTTGATAGCATGGACAATTTCAAGGGAGAATTTAAAGTTAGGAGCTGGGCATTGGACAGGGTGGGGAGGCCAATGTCATCAAGAAATGTCTTAATACACTGGTCAGATGGAGTAGGGCAGGAGGGATCATCTTTCAAGTTATACAGCGCCCCATAGTAATCAGAGAACGCATCTGCGATCTCTTGGGGTTTTAGGAGTTTCTGTTTGGTGAAAGGGTGGAAAATATGGGGAATTTTGCATTTCGTCCTACGGGCTCTCAAGCGGTTGGCGAGGAATTTCCCAGCCTTGTTGTGTTGTGAATAGAATACTAGTTTGAGAGATCGCATAGCCTTATCATGATCTCTAATCAGGAGTAAGCGCAGATCATGTCTGAGCTTGGTCAAAGCAGTCGATTGTGCGTCTGTGGTGGAAGCCTTGTTGGCAATCTCCAATTTATGGATATCCGCCAACAAGGATTCCACAGCCGTCTTGTGTGATTTTCGTTCCCTGGACTTAAGCTGGATCAGTATGCCTCTCATAACAGCTTTGTGTGTGTTCCACAGTGTCTGTGGGGAAACAGATGGGTCGTCATTGAGCTGAAAGAACGATTTAAGGTGGTTTTGAAGAGTAGTAAAATGTTTTTGGAGTTGGATCAGCCTATTGTCACATCTCCAGGTGGAGAAGCCAGGACCAGGCTTCTCCAGGTGGAGTACGATGGAAACAGCTGCGTGATCCGACCACGTGATGTCATGTATCTTAACCTCAGACGTACGATGCAGTAACCAAGAATCAATAATAAAAAGGTCGATTCGTGAATATGACTTATGTCGGGTCGAGAAGAAAGTAAAATCCCTCTCTTCCGCATGAAAACAACGCCAAGCGTCGTAGAGGTCCTCCCGATGCAGCAGGTTCCCCAGTGCAGGAGAGCGCCTACCGCACCTAGAGGAAGTGTCAATCCGAGGGTCGGGGGTTAAGTTAAAGTCGCCGCACATAATGAGGCGACCCTCCCTCAGCACCCGAGCCTTTTTGAGGACCTTTCGCAGGAAGCACATTTGTTTAACATTAGGAGCATATACTGCTACCAACGTTAAAGGAACATTGTCAATTACACATATCAATATGACATATCTACCCTCCGGATCGAGGTGAGACGATTTGAGGGTGAACACCACTGAGTCTCTGATGGCGATCAGAATGCCGTTCTTCTTCACAGGAGCCGAGGCGAAGAAGGTGTGGGGAAAGTTCTTATGTTGACAGTAGGGAGCTGCGTCCACCTGGAAGTGTGTTTCCTGCACTACTAGAATGTCCACCTTTTGCAAGATGGCGTCTTTCCATAGGGTCCTCCGTTTGGCTGGATGGTTAAGGCCATTGGAGTTAATAGACAGTATTTTCAGACCCATAGGGAAGACACTTGAAGAGATGGGCAAGATGATCTGTACTTCTTGAGCTCGGAAATTGGATCGTTTGGTCCATGGCGCACCATCGTGAATCTTGGCGATCTTTCGGGTCGGCAAATAATAAGGAATATGTGAAAAAGTCCAGAGTTAACAGTAGACATTGGATCATGAGAGCTAGGGCTTCGGGTGTTGCTGACGTATTCATCAAAGCAGTAAGTTGAATGCTGCTGGACGGTATCAACTAACTCCAACGGGAGTAACAGAGAAGCCCGTTGCCAGGCGTAAAAAAGGGAATTCCTCGGAAGGGATTCGGGCAGGCAAGCCTGCAACATTTAGCAGGGTGAAGGTACGGTAGTTTGTACCAGGGCACTGGACCAGGGAAGTCCGTAAAGCAGGATAGAGTCTGATGAGTGCCTTTAATATTTAGAGCGGTGTTTGTGAGCAGACTTGGACCATCCAAGGGACGAGTTCGTCTTCTGAGGTGGCGTATAGGTTGGGGGTTGGGGGGGAATGATATTCCAGGTGTGGAGAAGTTCTAATCCAGCTTCCAATGAGTGTATTGTTTTGGTGGAACCTTCTTTGGTAATTATCAGACTCGCCGGGTATTTCCATTTGTAAGGAATATCATGGTTGCGCAGGGCCTTGGTGATAGTTAGCAGATTGTTGCGGCGTTGCATCGTGTATCGGGAGAAGTCGGGAAAAACTTGTAGATTTTTTGCATGCTCAGGCAGTTGATCCTTTTGCTTAAAGGCTAGGAGTATACCTTCTTTAGCCTGGTAGTAGTGCATTTTAAGTAGCACGTCTCTTGGCACTTCCGCAGGGAGATGTGGTGGCTTGGGGATGCGGTGTATACGGTCAATTGTCACATCTGTGGGAGAAAACCCAGGAACCGCAGCCAAAAAAAGATCTCTTGCAAAGTGCGGGAGTTGGTTAGAGGAAACTGTTTCAGGGATGCCGCGTATCTTGAGATTGCTCCTTCTAGATCTGTCCTCCAGATCCGCTAGTTTAGATTTAATCCATGATATGTCATCTGCCTGGGACGCGTGGGCGTCCACCATGGTATTAAATGAGGTTGCAAAGTCTGTCATTTGGGTCTCCATATGATCAACCCTGGATTCCACAACTTGTACACTTCTCTTACAGTCCTTCAGGCCAGAGTATAAATCAGCTTGCAAAGAAGAACGCAGCAGCATCACAATATCTTTAAGGGCTGTATCAGATATGGGCTGCCCTGTAGTTGGAAAAGCTGCAATAGGGTCCGGGATGGAGGTTTCCATGTCTGGTGTTTCCCCCGCCATGTTCCCCCCATACATAGGGCTAGCTAGGTCCGATAAGGAAGAGCGCCTCTGCTTGCTTTTAGCAGGGCTGTGAGTGGAGGGAGTCGACTGACCTGAGGCTGGGTCCGGATCATTATCCGCCGAGAGCTGTGCATCTCGCAGGAGAGTTGCTGCTGCCAGGGCGCTGGCTGCATCCTTGTTTAGTGAGGTCCGGGCGCCATTTTGGCTCGAGCGGCCCGCTGCTGGTGGGAAGTACAGGGTCAGTTTTCGCGGCTGTGGCGGGTCCCGCTGTCTTCTAGACATCTCCGCTACTTGCTCGGGTGCACTACCGTTCAGGGGGTGCGAGTGGAGAGAGGGATTCGGCAACGTAGAGGTAGATTCCCTGGTCCTGTGCCGGAGCTCCTAACTCATGCGGCCATACACGTCCGCGGTCGCTCCGCCCCCCCCGCCCAAAGTCGCTTTTGAGGCTGGAACTCTGCTTTAATAACATTATACAAAATAATACCCACATCAGCTGGCGCTGAATGACACATACATAAAAAAAAAAACGTTAAATACGGGAACACAACTTAACTCACTAATGTCCCTCCAATGTCCTTGGTTTTTATGTACGGGGATTATTCAGCACTGGCTGATTTAAATATTATTTTGTAAAATATTAACAGAATTGATGTGAACTGGCTGACTGCGGGGGATCCAGCACATGGAGACATTGTGTACATAATAGTATTACTGTATATGCCATGATGTTAACATAGTTAGGTCTATTAATACACATACTGATTTGTGTGAGAGGTAGCTGATATTCTTTCTCCATATCTGCCAGTTTGGAAGCTGTAAGAAGGCAGTGGCCAAAGACTGTGGCAACCTTCTTGTTATATTCTGTAACAGCAGCAGCAAAGTCTTTAGGGAGCTTCTCTAGAAAGACCTGTAGAAAGCAAAATACATTTTTTTTGTTTTTTTTTTTCAATTGTATACATCAATGCCATAAATATAGCCATAAACCAGCAGGGCATGCAAGTTCAAATGTGGACAGTGTATCAATGATAATAATGCCTAATTTCTAAAATGCATGTAAAAAATAGACATATAGTGGTCTTATACATTGACATATGCAGACATTATAGGACTGTTTAATATAAACTAGCAAAATTATTAGCAGTAAGTAGGGCATACATAGGTTAGGGGGTCGAAAATTCTTCCCCACAAGGTGTCCATGCTGCAGCAGCTAGCACTGAAAGTCACCAGGCACCCAAAGTGCTTTCTTTGCATCTGTCAGACCTCAAATTTACACAGTACAAGTTCAGAGCAAGGAAGGCTTACCTTAGCTCCTCCTTGACTTAGATCACATGAACAAGATGATAGGACTTCTCCTCACTCTGAAGGGCTTCCTTTTTTTTCTGGTGAGTGAGTTTCAAGCAGGGGGCTGTTATTGGGGAAGATCTGTACTAGTGGGGAAGTTCTACTGAACAGGTTCTAAATTTGTACTAGTGGAAAGAGATTTTGTCTTGGAATTGGAGGTAACTTTTTGTTGTGCTTTGTCTGCTGACCTGTGTGTTACGCTGTATTGGGTGCTCTTTGTGTTATGTATCTCTAACCTCTGCACAATGTGCCTTACTTATGTCTGAGCCCTGCACTCTGTGCATTACACAATGAGTCCTGCATTACATGCCCTGATATCCAATTCATCCTCCTGACCACTTCACTGTGTACGCCAAGCACCTCCCCCTGCACTACATGTAAAATAATTGTGCTGAGGTCTGTTAGACTCTTGTTTATGGCATAGCAATTACAGCATATTTGTTGGATACTATGGCTATGTTACAAACAAAATGAAAAAGGAGTAGGGGCACAATGGCCGCCTCCTTATGGTTATGGATGTACATGTACCACATCCTCTACAAAATATCTATCCATCATCAGGGGGGCGTGGCCAGCCAGAGCCCAAGATGGACACTGTGCTCTAAAGGCTTCTGAGCGTCGGAACTGGCAAATGCGGCTTTAACCACAAATTCATGACTCAGCGACACCGGGAAAGATCCCTAAACGATTTCCCTACTCAGCGGCGGCAGGGCAGCGAAACAAAGAAGAGAGACTGCTTCAAAATCTCACCGCCTTCATGTTCCAACCCATGGACCCGCACAGGCCAGATAGCGCCGGCACCGTGGCCCTGTCAGCCAGCTCAACCCTTCTTCAGTCATCCCTGCCAGAAGCTGCATCCTTTCCGCAAAACAGCTCAATAGAGATGACGAGCATCATTGCAGACTCATGTGAATCCCCTCCTGGCACCCTGATCACTAGCAGCCCAGCCAAAGCACGGATGAGGATGGATTCTCCAGCTCCAGTCATACCTGAGGTGAGCCAGCCATCCCTCTCCCCTGGGCCCCAGTTTGCACAACCAGATGCTATAGTTATGTTCCCGACCACCAACCAGCCTGTTATGGAAACAACACCTAAAGATATGTTAATATCCTTGAGAAGCACACTACAATCAGATATGCTGTCTTTCATGCAGCAATTCAGGCAGGATGTCACATCGATGGGAGACAGAGTATCTCATGTGGAAACTCAGATGCGTGCATATGCGTTTACTGTTAATGAGCTTATCGATGCACAAGCTGATCATAACGATGAAAATAACTGGATCAAAAATAAACTGGCAGACCTCGAAAATAGGTCTCGCCGGAATAACATTAAAGTGGAGTTCCACCCTGAAAATAAATTTTTAGATAAAAATACCCCTGAAACAATCATGGCTAGTACATTTAAGCAATGATAGCCTCTGAACTGTCCCCTGTTTCACTTACCTTTTATAAGAAATACTTAACTTGAAAATGTCTTGTCCAGCGCTGCCATCTGAGGTTGGAGCGTCCTCTTCGGTGTCCTCTTCGGTGAAGTCGGAGTCCCAGAATGCCCTGCACCAGCCCTGCTTGTCACTTCCGGTGCAGGCGCGTCATCCCTGCACAGCTTCTGGGCATGCCCAGAAGCTGTTCAGCAGGGAATGACGCGCCTGCACTGGAAGTGACGAGCAGGGCCGATGTAGGCGCATTGACTCCTGGGATCGATGACGTTCATCTCCCAGGAGTCAATGCAAGCAGGAAGTGACGTCGGCGGCCATGTCCGCAGAGGGAGGAAGAGGAAGGAAGGTAAGTATATTTTCTTTAAAAACAAGGTAAGTGAATGAAAAAAAAAATTGTAATTCTCCAATTTTTTCAGTTAAAAAAAAGCAAGCGGATGGTGAAAAGTACATTTTGAGGGTCAAACTCTGCTTTAAAATAGGGGAATATCTGAAGAATTACAGACCAAAGACCTATCCCCATATGTCCGAAGCCTAAGCAAAGCTATGCTACTAGAGCTCAAGAACAGAGAATTGAACATTGACCGCATCCACAGGCTCCCGAAACTCTCATACTTACCCGACACAATACCAGGGATGTTATCCTACGTATAATCTTCTTTGATGTCAAAAATCAACTCATGCAAAAAGCCCGCATTATGGGAACCTGTCAGGGAAGAACTTGATAAAGAATGGCAAAGATGCCAATTTCCAAAATGGCCGCGCGGGACTGTCAGGGAATGGAAGATATGCCAATTTCCAAAATGGCCGCACAGGACTGTCAGGAAATGACATATATGCTAATTTCCAAAATAGCCATGTGGGACGTCCTAATTAGTGCCAATTATCAACACCCACTTCCTATATAAACTCAGCACTGGCTGCCATTCATTGCTGGATTATCTTCAGCTAGTACCTGATTTCCTTGTGCCTTGAAACTCCTGCTTGATTGATTACCCATTACCGACCTGGCTATCCTTGACCTGCTCTGGCTTTCTCCTGCTCTGAACCCGACTTGCCTTATGGACTTCTCCCTGCCTGCTCCTCATTGACTACCTGTGTTTGACCCTCGGCCTGGCTTCTGAACCTTGATTTGCACTAACCTGCCTGCACTTCCAGTGATCCAAGTGACTGTCTTTCCTACTGCGGATCCGATTCCTGACACAGCTACACCTGCAGGCAACCCGTGCACCTTTGGGCACAGCACCCTCTGTCACCATCTCCAGGGGTGCTCTGCACTCAGCCGCAAGGGGAGCCCTCTCGTCACCTCAGCCTCCAACCAGGTTTGTGACAGCATAATCCAGCCTTATGTCTGAAGCTGAAAGAGGTGCTTCCCCGCTAGAGGCTCTGTGCAGTGAAGAAGCAGTGAAGAATCTGCAAGATGGATACTTTCAATTAGGGGGTCGCCTACAGAACCTTGCAGTATCTGCTGCACCCAACGTCCAGAATCCACCTGCTGCACCCTCTGCTTCAGCTGCTTCAGCCCAAGAACCCATTGCCCATTGGCCTCCTCGGTGGTCATGCCAGTTCCAGAACCCAGAGTTCCAGTCCCCGAACGCTTCTCGGGGGACCGACGGAAGTTTAGGGCATTCCAGAACGCCTGCCAGTTATATTTTGCCCTCCAGCCCAGGACTTTCTCCCTGGAGTCCGTGAAGGTGGGGTTTATCATATCTCTACTCTCAGGAGACCCCCGGTCTTGGGCTCACCATTTATTAGAGCAGAAAAGCCTGATGCTTAATTCAGTCTCCACGTTGCTGGATGCCATGGCACAATTATATGACGACCCTCAACGTGTGACGACTGCAGAAACTGCCCTTCATAACCTCCAACCGGGGGGACGCCCAGTGGAGGACTATACTGTGGACTTCCGCAAGTGGTTGGCAGATACCGGCTGGAATGAGGCAGCCCTCAAATACCAGTACCGGCTTGGTCTATCTGAAGTCCTTAAGGACGAATTAGAGTTGATGCCCCGGCCACCCTGGAGGATCTTATTAAGCTGGCCATTCAGCTTGATCGCCGCCTGCGGGAGCGAAGATCTGAAAAGACTGGTACGTACCATCCTTCCTGGATGCTCCCCAGGGTTCCACCCTCACCTGCACCTGTGCTTAAATCTCTGCCTGCTCCTGTTGCTGAAGGAGAACCGATGCAGATTGGACTAGTACAGAGTACCCTATCCCCTGCTGAGAAATTACAGCGACGACAGGCCAATCTCTGCCTGTACTGCAGAGGTTCTGGACATTTCCTAAGCAACTGTCCCGTGAGACCTAGTAAGTGCCTTCCTCCATGTCGTGTCTACTTCCAGGTCTCTGGATCCCCTCCTGCTCACCTTGTCCTACCCATCTCGTTGCAGGTGGCGGAAGGGGAAATCCTGCTCCAGGCAATCCTTGACTCCGGAGCATGCAGCTGCTTCATGGACATCACCTTGGCAAAGAGATTACAAATACCGCTTAGGAATAAGAAGCAGAGACTTGAAGTCCATCTAGCTGATGGGACTATTCCCAGATCCGGACCCGTGACACAGGAGACTATCCCCATCCTAACCAGGATGAACTCTGGTCATCAGGAATTTCTCTGTTTTGACATTTTGTGTTCCCCTATGTTGCCTATTATTCTTGGAATTCCTTGGCCCCGGGCGCACAATCCTCAAATTGATTGGCCATCGGGGAGAATCTCCTTCAACTCTGAATACTGCCAGCAGCACTGCTTTGTCCCCGAAATCAGCAAGCCTCCTGTTTGTCTGTCTGTTCAACCCATCACCAGTACTAGCCAAGTAGTACCGCCAGCCTATCATTCCTACCTGGATGTATTTGACTAGAAAAAGGCTGATGCCCTACCACCTCATCGGCCTTATGATTGCCCTATTGAGATACTTCCAGGTGCGGAGATTCCTTTTGGGCGAATTCTCCCTCTCTCTGAAGTTGATTTGGAGGCTATACGCCTTTATATCAATGAAAATCTCGAGAAAGGATTCATTCGCCCCTCCTCCTCTCCGGCTGGCGCCGGCATCTTCTTCGTCCAGAAAAAAGACCACTCACTGAGACCTTGTGTGGATTATCGGGAACTTAATAAAATTACAATTAAAAATTGTTACCCACTCCCTCTTGTCCCTGAACTCTTCCAAAGATTCCGTTCTGCCCGAATCTTTACCAAGTTAGATTTACGCAGTGCCTACAACTTGGTCCGCATTCGCGAGGGAGATGAGTGGAAGACAGCTTTCAGGACCCGCTTCGGGCACTTTGAATATCTAGTCATGCCCTTTGGACTATGTAATGCTCCAGCCACCTTCCAACATTTAGTTAATGAAATTTTTCGAGAGTTCCTAGATCACTTTGTAATAGTGTATCCAGATGATATTCTCATCTTCTCTGCCTCCCTGGATCTTCATCGGGTGCATGTAAAAAAGGTCTTGGCCACATTAAGATTACATGGACTGTATGCAAAGGCAGAGAAGTGCGAGTTTGAAAAACTGTCCATTCAGTTTCTGGGACTGATCATCTCCACAGAAGGGATCTCTATGGACCCACAGAAGGTGGCTGCTATTATCAATTGGCCAGCTCCCACTGACAAGAAAGGCATCCAGGTTTGTCGGGTTTGCTAACTTTTACAGACGCTTTATCAAGGACTTTTCTACAATCATTTCTCCCATTACCCAGTTAACCCGCCAGCAGGTCCGGTTCCAATGGTCTCCCGAAGCCCAGTTAGCCTTTGATCAGCTTAAGATCCTTTTTACATCCGCTCCAGTACTGCAACATCCAGATCCAGCTTTGCCCTTTGTTCTTGAGGTAGATACCTCTGAAGTTGCCACAGGAGCCATTCTGTCTCAACGCCAGGGGCCCAAGTCCCTTCTTCACCCCGTCGCTTTCTTCTCCAGGAAGATGACTCCACCAGAGAAGAATTATGAATGATGTGGGTGACCGGGAGCTACTAGCCATCAAGTCGGCACTGGAGGAATGGCGATACCTTCTGGAAGGCGCTACACACCCAATTATGATCTTTACAGATCACAAGAACCCAGAGTACCTCAGGACAACCAAGCGACTCAGACCACGGCAAGCCTAATGGGCCTATTCTTCTCTAGGTTCAACTTCCACCTTACATATCACCCAGGATCCAAAAATGGGAAAGCTGACGCTCTTTTCCGCATGTTCCCAGAGACCCCGGAAACACCTACTCCCAGCACGATCCTGTCACCACACAACTTTTTGCTGCTTCATACCGATCTAAGCACAATTATCAAGCAAGCCTCTGCCCAGTACCCAGAAGCCGAAACATTGGCATTACAAAGAGACGGAAATCTCTTATGGCATGATAACAACATTTTCATCCCTCCTGAAGTAAGACCCCAAGTCCTGAAGGCTTGTCATGATCACCTCCTTACCTGCCACTTTGGCATCAGAAAAACGTGTGATCTTGTTCAAAGATCCTTCTGGTGGCCCAATCTCAGACAGGATTGTAAAGATTATGTGGACTCCTGCGTAACTTGTCTCCGCAGTAAAGGTCACTTGGGCTTGCTGAGACCTCTCCCTGTTCCGGAACAGCCATGGAGGATGATATCAATGGACTTTATTGTCGACTTACCCCCTTCAGACGGATTCACCACCATCTTGGTAGTAGTCGACAGACTGTCCAAGATGGCTCACTTCCTGCCTATGATAGGCACCCCTCAGCTATGGATACAACACATATATTCATTAAAGAAATTGTCCGAGTACATGGACTACCAAGTAGTATTGTGTCCGACAGAGGGGTGCAGTTCACTTCCAGATTCTAGAAATCATTGTGCAGGACTCTACAAATCCAAGTCTGTTTGTCGTCCGCATAGCATCCACAAAGTAACGGACAAACAGAAAGGACCAATCAAACATTGGAGCAATACCTGAGATGTTTCTCTACCTTTACCCAGGGCAACTGGGCATCTCTTCTTCCATGTGCCGAATTTGCATATAATAATTCTGTTTACGCCTCCACGAATCAATCCCCATTTTGGGCAAATTATGGGTACCATCCCTCCTTTTTGCCGGATGTCACCCCGGAGGCTTCAGTACCGGCAGTCCAGGATAGGGTTGAGTCTATACAGTCCAACTACCAGACCCTTAAATAAGCAATACTGAAGGCTCAAGAGGATTATAAGAGGCACTTTGACAAAAAGAAGAAGGGAAATCCTATATTTAAGGTTGGAGACAAAGTTTGGCTTTCCACAGCAAACATCAAACTCACTTGTCCCTCACGGAAATTGGTTCCTAAGTTTATTGGACCTTTTGAAATCAAAAGGGAAGTTAACCCAGTGGCATTTGAATTAAACCTTCCCAACTCCTATAAGTTACACCCAGTCTTCCACGTCTCTTTACTTAAATCAGCAGTGACTAGTTCATTTCCTAACAGGGAGGAGCCACCTCCACCTCCGGTTACGGTAGGGGAGGACACAGAATTTGAAGTGGAGGCCATTATAGATGGTCGAAGAAGAGGAAGACAAGTGCAGTATCTCATTAAGTGGAAGGGGTTCACTTAGGGGTTCACCTGAAGAAAACTCATGGGAACCAGCAAGTAATGTACATGCCCCTAAACTCCTTCAGGAGTTCTTTAACAGATTTCCGGAGAAACAGGCATGTTTGGGCTTCCGGAGGCTGCCCCTCGGGGGGGAGGGGGGGCACTGTCAGGGAAGAACTTGATAAAGAATGGCAAAGATGCCAACTTCCAAAATGGCCGCGCGGGACTGTCAGGGAATGGCAGATATGCCAATTTCCAAAATGGCCACGCAGGACTGTCAGGAAATGACATATATGCTAATTTCCAAAATGGCCATGTGGGACGTCCTAATTAGTGCCAATTATCAACATCCACTTCCTATATAAACTCAGCACTGGCTGCCATTCATTGCTGGATTATCTTCAGCTAGTACCTGATTTCCTTGTGCCTTGAAACTCCTGCTTGATTGATTACCCGTTACCGACCCGGCTATCCTTGACCTGCTCTGGCTTTCTCCTGCTCTGAACCCGGCTTGCCTTACGGACTTCTTCCTGTAAGATTCTGGTACCTTCGTTACCCTTATTGCCCATTTTCCGTTGCATATTGCGTCCCACCTTTTCAGTTAGGTGGAACGCATATACCTTTAAGCCGCATGACATCATCACTGAGCGCCGCTCTGAGCGGCTATTTCAATCGCCGGCTTTCTCTCACAGGTTGTTCGTTCAAACCGCATGCTTAACAGCCTTGTCTTATGCTGCCGGAGCCTCCAGCTATTCTCTTTACCTGGAACAGACCGGAACCTCGCTGTTGATCCCGTATCTCGCTACCGGATCACTCTCTTACTACCGGACCCTTCTGCTTACTAGCCTCACTAGTGATAAGTACCCCACAGGGGATTCCTTCATAACAAACTTACACTATCTACTTCTGCACACTAAGGACTGTTACTATCTATGCATTACTAATTCTGTCATCTGCACTGTTACATAGATTGCTAGCTCTTGAGTCTACTACCATCTATCCTTGCACTGGGTTAGTCTCTCCTGTATATATCATCTGCTGTCCCTACCACCTGTTACCATACATGATTACTAACCTATCTGCATTCTACCTATTACCATCTACTACTCTCCTGAACATTACTATCAAGTGCTTATCATTGCTACCACTGCTCACGCCTGTCCCTTCAGCTCATCACCTCTATACTGTCGTATACATCCTATCACTCCAGGAACATCTTATTGAGTGTATGTATATTTGCATGCTGAAGCAGGCCGGGCAACAATGATGAGTCTGGAGAGTTGGATCTGGTAATTCAACACATCTCTACATGACTAGTGAGTGGAGATTCTGCAGCTGCAAATCCAGCTCACTATAACAAAAACGCAGGAGCGTTACATTTCCTGCCTGCTCCTGATTGACTACCTGTGTTTGACCCTCGGCCTGGCTTCTGACCTTGATTTGCACTAACCTGCCTGCACTTCCAGTGATCCAAGTGACTGTCTTTCCTACTGCAGATCCGATTCCTGACACAGCTACACCTGCAGGCAACCCATGCACCTTTGGGCACAGCACCCTCTGTCACCATCTCCAGGGGTGCTCTGCACTCAACCGCAAGGGGAGCCCTCTCGTCACCTCAGCCTCCAACCAGGTTCGTGACAGAACCCTACCTGATCCCTACACCCATCTGCAACTGAAAAACATTACCAAAGCTTTGCACAACCACAAAATCCTGTATTAGTGGGTCAACCCAGCAAAGCTTTTGATCACCCACCAAGGCTCCCAACAACTTATAGCATCCCTCGAAGAGGGCCTGCAACGCCTGCACAAATGGGGAATCGACCCGGAACCTGCACTACAGTGCAGCTACATTAGAAAGGAGAATCCCACCTGCTAGCCACCCATAGCTGCAACGTACCAACTATAAATCGTGACTGCGCTGATTCCAAATCGCGCATGTCGCAAGGTAAACTGGCCACTCCAATGTCATATAGCCTTCGGCTGTATAAGAACTCTTTACCCCACTGTTCTTCCTGCGCACGTACGGTGCTTGTTAATTCTCAGGAAGTTATCAACATTTTTTTGATTATTTACCGCAAACATTCAACGCTTATCTGTCGCAGTCTGTTTCTTCTTCTTCTTTTTTTTTTTTTTTCTTCCTTTTGTTTTTTCACTGTCTTCACACAGTTTACCATCTACAACCACCAACTAGTCAACCTGACAATTCAGCAAAATCTACCCTCACCGCAGCTCAAGTACCAAAGATCTTCTGTTACTCAAAACTTGCACTATGGTTATCAAACTACTATCTACCAATACCAAGGGGCTTAACCATTCCGCCAAAAGATCCTCCCTCTGGAAACTAGCCATGTCAGCCCAATGCAACAATATATGTCCCACAAACAATTCTTGCATGTGTTCACTGCAAGCATGCCTGCCAAAAAAAGAGGTGTTCTGTTAGCTGTTAAACACACCATTTCTTTCCAGTTCATCTCTAGCATTTCAGATGAAAATGGTCGCTATCTCATACTTGTTTGCAAATTGAATGACTCCCTTGTCACCGTTGTAAATGTTTATGCCCCTAACACCCATCAGATTCACTTCTTAAAGGAACTCTGTAAGAAAATTGTCAGAACCCGTCAAGGATATATCATCTAGTGTGGGGATTTCAACCTTACCTCAGACCCACAATTAGATACCTCAAATCCATCTACACGGGGGAAACCAAGCCTAAGCCCTCTCTAGAGATTTTCAATTATATGATTTTGGCATTGGCAGCACGCCGAAGAATGCTACTTCACTTTTTTTTCCACTTGCCACAATTCCTATTGCCACATCGATCTCTTTCTTACAGACCAATGGCTCCTGCAAAAAATCTCCACCTCAGCCATAACGACAGCTACATGGTCAGATCATGCTCCAATCTGCATCACAATAGAGGATTCCCCAAAATCTAACCCTGCCTTCCTATGGAGAATGAACTCTCATCTGCTTCAATCAACTTCTTATGCCACTACACTTAAAGAGCATCTAGAAGAATTCTTTAATATCAATACCAAATCAGTCTCTGACCCAGCTACTCTGTAGGCTGCGCAAAAAGCATAGATGCATGGGATATTTATCAAACTGGGTGCTAGGGCAAAGAAAAAGAGGGTGCAGCACATTGAAAAATTTACCACTGAAATCCAGAATACTGATACCCTAAACTTAAGATACCCCAGGCCTGATCTTAAAACTACGCCTAGAACTTAGAGCACTACTACTTGATAAATTTGAAAAACAAAAAAAAACACTTAAAAATGACCTTTTATACCTCAGGGAACAAAGCGGGCAAACTCCTATGCCATATGGCCAAGGGTCACCACCTAAAATCTCATATTCCCTACCTATTCCACCGAATCTCCAAATAACGTTTAATCAATGCACAAGTGATTGCAGATGCGTTCAGCGCCTACTACAGTTCCCTCTATAAACTTAAAGAGGATCACGCTCAATTCCAACCTACCCCAGCCGAAATCCAGTCCTTTCTTGATACAATTTGGCTGCCCAGCCTAACAGCAAACCAACTAGAAAATCTTAAACCCTTTAGTTCCTCAGAAATAAGCACAGCCATCGACTCTCCTGAAGAATAAATACCCAGGCCTAGACGGCTTCACTGGTTAATATTTTAAGCATTTCAAACATATATTGCTACTCCATATCTTCAGGTTTTTCAGTGCTGCTGCCTCCTTATCATCTTTTCCCACTGACATATTGAAAGCTCTGATTGTGACCTTGTCAAAGCCAGGGCAAGATCCCACCCCCCCCCCCCCCCAACATTTTCAACCAATTTCCCTTCTGAACCACGATTTGAAAATTATATGCCAAAGTACTAGCTAACCGCTTAGTCGATCTACTACCAAATCCCATACAACCTGACCCATTGGGCTTCACGAAGGGCCATCAAACTTCAGACGCCACCCGCCGCTTAATCAACCTCATCTACAATGCAGGCGAATTTCAAGTACCTTCTCTGGTTCTATCTTTGAATGCAGAGAAGGCATTTGATAGAGTGCACTGGTCCTATTTAAAGTTTGGCTTCCAGGGTCGCATGCTCTCTGCCAATATGGCCCTCTACTCCTGCCAATCAGCGCAAGTTTACTGCTCGGCTATGCTTTCTAAACAGTTCTAAATTACCAATGGCACCAGACAGGGGTGTCCTCTATCACCCCTCATTTTCAACCTAATTATGGAGCCAGTGGCAGAGAGTGTGCAATCTAACCAAGACATATCTGGCTTCCACATTGGCTCTAGCGAGCACAAAATTAACTTATTTGCCGATGACTTTATCCCCATGCTATCGAATCCTGCTTCCTCCCTGGCTTCGCTACAGTACAGTGCATTCGGAAAGTATTCACAGCGCTTCACTTTTTCCACATTTTGTTATGTTACAGCCTTATTCCAAAATGGATTAAAATCATTATTTCCCTTAAAAATCTACACACAAAACCCCATAATGACAACGTATAAAAAAGTGTGTTTGAAATCTTTGCAAATTTATAAAAAATATAAAAACAAAAAAATCACATGTACATAAGTGTTCACAGCCTTTGCCATGACACTCAAAATTGAGCTCAGGTGCATCCTGTTTCCACTGATCATCCCTGAGGTATTTCTACAACTTGATTGGAGTCCACCTGTGGTAAATTCAGTTTATTGGACATGATTTGGAAAGGCACGCACCTGTCTATATAAGGTCCCACTGTTAACAGTGCATGTCAGAGCACAAATCTAGCCATGAAGTCTAAGGAATTGTCTGTAGACCTCAGAGACAGGATTGTATCGAGGCAATGATCTGGAGAAGGGTGCAGAAAAATGTAAACAGCATTGAAGGTCCCAATGAGCACAGTGGCCTCCATCATCCATAAATTTTAGACGTTTGGAACCACCAGGTTTCTTACTAGAGCGGGTTGTCTGGCAAAACTTAGTGATTGGGGTAGAAGGGACTTAGTCGGGGAGGTGACCAAGAACCCTTCTTCGTCATTCTGACAGAGCTCCAGCATTTCTCTGTGGCGAATAGAGAACCTTCTAGAAGAACCACCATCTCTGCAGCACTCTACTAATCAGCCCTGTATGGTAGAGTGGCCAAATGGAAGCCACTCCTCAGCAAAAGGCACATGACAGCCTGCCTGGAGTTTTCCTAAAGGCACCTGAAGGACTCTCAGACCAGGAGAAACAAAATTATCTGGTCTGATGAAACAAAGATTGAACTCTTTGGCCCGAATTGCAAGGGACATGTCTGGAGGAAACCAGGCACCGCTCATCACCTGCCCAATACCATCCCTACAGTGAAGCATGGTGGTGACAGCATCATGCTGTGGGGATGTTTTTCAGTGGCAAGAACTGGGAGACTAGTCAGGATTGAGGGAAAGTTGAATGCAGCAATGTACATCCTTGATAAAAACATGCTTCAGAGCGCTCTGGACCGCAGACTGGGACAGTGGTCATCCTCCAATAGGACAACGACTCTAAGCACACAGCCAAGATAACAAAGGAGTGGCTATTGGACAACTCTGTGAATGTCCTTGAGTGGCCCAGCCAGAGCCCAGACTTGAACCTGAATGAACATCTCTGGAGAGATCTGAAAATGGCTGTGCACCGATGCTCCCCATCCAACCTGATGGAGCTTGAGAGGTTCTGCAAAGAATGGGAGAAACTGCCCAAAAATAGGTGTGCCAAGCTTGTAGCATCATACTCAAAAATACTTCAGGCTGTAATTGGTGCCAAAGGTGTTTTAACAAAGTATTGAGCAAAGGCTGTAAATGCTTATGTACATGTGATTTTTTTTCCTTTTTTATTTTTAATAAATTTGCAAAGATATCAAACAAACTTCTTTCACATTGTCATTATGAGATATTGTTTGTAGAATTTTGAGGAAAATAATGAATTTAATCCATATGGGAATAGAGCTGTAACATAACAAAATGTAGAAAAAGTGAAAGGCTGTGAATACTTTCCAGATGCATTGTATATCGAGCTAACTATGCTCCAATACTGCATTCACATTCAAAAGACCTAGAAACCTTATCCAAACCTTTCCTTTCCTGGTCAGGACGGCTAGCTTTATTTAAAATGTGCAAGCTTCCACAACTGACATATCTCTTCAGATTGCTCCCTATCCCTGTCCCAGGATCATTCATTAAATCAGTTCAATCCATAACAGGATGCTATATTTGGCAAGGAAAAAGATCTAGATGTTCCCATAACATACTAAATAAACACAGAAGAGCAGGCAGGTCAGGCCTTATGGACGTTAAAGACTATTACACAGCAGCTATCTTAGCAAAACTTACAGCTTGGTTCTCTCCTCTGGTCAATAATCCCTGGAAAGAAATTGAATCACAGCAGATAGCGAACCATGACTTATACTCATGGTTAGTCAGCCAACCCACCCCACTCCACGGGAACAGGAATCTCTCCTCTACAATCACAGCATCAGCTCTGTCATATCACTATTTCCTGCAAAAAACCTCACCCAGGATCGCCCCTATACTTTCCCAACTATCCTTATCCTTGCTCATGCATCTTATACCCGATATATCTATCCGCTCTTGGACTTATAGAGGTATACTCCACATACAAGATCTATACGATCATGCTGTCCCTAAACCATTCACATCTCTACAAAGCACATACACTCTACCCATCTCTGAATACTATAATTATGTACGAATAATACATTGCTTAATGCGCAACCCCCACATATTCAGGTCTATCCATAATCTGGCCTGGCATTACTTAATTGACCATAAAATACAAAAAAAAGGTATTTCACTCTTTTATACAGTCTTCTCCAAGATAAAAATACAGTTCGGAAAACCCCTTCACTACTCAAATGGGAAGCTGATATAGGGAAGTCATTTACAGAACGGTTAGATGGAATAAAATCTATATATAAATCTACCCGCTCTGCAAATCTCTGGGAGCTTCATCCTAAAATCCCCCTCAAATGGAATGTCACCCCAGCCCAATTGCACAACATTGACCAACCTACGCCATCTACCTGCTGGAGATGGTGCGTAGAGCCAGGTTCTATTTTAGACGAATATTGGCATGCGGTGTCCCAACTGATCAGTGTTATCACCGGCTCACCCTGCAGCCTCACATCTGAACTGGCCTTACTCAGCATTGGCATTTAACACTTTTCACGTTATTCCCAAAAAGTGATCACCCACATCCTCCTCGCAGCTATTTTGAATATAACTGGCTCTCACAAATCATTCCTGATAGTGACACAATTATCCACATAGTGCACACTCATATTACTTTTGAACAAATCTTCACTTTGAACTTTAGCAACTCCCATCAAGCAGACTCAGATTGGTGCTCCTGGTTTAATTGGTACAATACGGTTTTTAAACCTGTCCTATAACTGTTATTATATCTTTCTAACAACAAACACACAGATGTTATTACCAACTGTAACATATTGTTAAAAATGTAAGCTCACCTTCCATCTTAATCAGGAAGTATATCTACCTTAGAACCTTCTACTGTCTTAAATGCCCCTCTAACCAAATGAGAGAGATTATGAGAAGGCTCAGTATTTGGATTTCATAAAGGTATGATATACATTCCTTCTCTTGAAGCAAAGTACTTACCTTTTTGTGATAATCGATAAGACATTTTGTTTTCTGTAAATGCATCGCTTGGTTATACTTTGTTCTCTTTTTTGCAAAATTCAATAAAAACCATTGAAATTAAAATATCATAAAAACCCCTACAAAGTATCTAAACAGGGCTTTAAAAAGGTACCACAAAAGTATAACAAACATTTTATGACATCATATAAAGATTAAAATCCCATCAAATGGTTGCATATTTTGCTAAACCATACACATATAATGCTGTACATACGGTAGAATGGCATAATAATGCAGACATTTATAGAGTCAACAGCCCCTACAGCCCCTAATTAGGTTTTGCCAGATGGGGTTATCTTGCTTGTTCAACTTGTTTCAGCAGTCAAGCCTGCTTCTTCAGAAATATCAACACTCAATGAGTGAAAAAAAGTCCACATTCGGTCTTCCAAAACACCAATCTGGACTTTTTTTCCACTTATATATGCACATGTGTTTGTCTGTATTTTATATGCTATATTTCATCTTAATTGAGTCACCGTGTACATTATCACATTTTAGCACAGCAACTTACACAATTATCACTGTTACATAGTTTGACTGACTATTTTTTTGCCAGAATAGAGTATCTGTAAGTATACAATCAAATCAATAAATAATTTTCCATTCACAATTCAACAATTTCAACAACGTGTTATTGTTTCCTTCATCATATACTACCTGCATAGGAGAACAAAATATGTGTAACTAAGAACATATAGCAGAAGGAAGACTTCACGTGTGAACATGTCCAGAAGACTCTGCCTCAAAAAGAGGATGAAAAACATGTGGACTCCATAATCACTGAAGATATATCCATGGACTCAAATGGTCCTATAATAGAGTGTTACAGATCTATTATTATAATTATTCAAAAAGACACCCTTCTAAACCTTTATATCCCATACATTTCATAATCCCATATAAAAAGGGCCTTTATCTCATAAGATTTATAAATAGCAATGCCTAGGGACTACATATCACTAATATTAATTACTGAGCCCATGTAAAAATACCAACTGCATCCCTACTCCCCAAACTGGATACATATTAAACAATCATTGGCTCAATGTTTATGGTATTAAATCACCTTGTGGATTAGAAATGCGTGCTTTAATATAAAGTCATCAGAGACACAAATTAGACTACATCGCAAGGACCTAAACAGATATACTACAAAAGACTACATCATTTTAATGGTGAAATTCAAAAATTGTACTGCATAATATACAGTATTCACATATACAAAATGCAAACTAATCATTTTCAAGAGATAAAAAACTCAATAAGTACCTCATACCTTCACTGTTTTGTATTGCTCCAGAGTCTAAAGATTGCCACCATCCTCTCCCATCCAACACCAAATTGAAAATGATTGGCAATCAAAATTGCATATGGGATTAATGGGTTTAAAAGGGGATCTTAATGAATAATAATAATATATCTGTAACACTTAATTATAGGACCATTTGAGTCTATAGATATATTTTCACTGGTTGCAGAAACCATATGTTTTTCATCCTACATTAATTTTTCCTTCTACTATATGTTCTTAATCACTTGCACAATTTTGTTCTCCTATGCAGGTAGTACATGATAAAGGAAACAATAATACATTATTGAAATTGTTGAGTTGTTAAAGCGGAGTTCCGGGCACAAAAACAATATTTTTTTTTGTGCCCCTCCGCTAGGTAGAGCTCACCTGAAAAGGAATTGGATAGTTATTTTTTTTTTTTTGTTTACTTACCTTGTAATTGAAGATCGAAGATACTCACCTCAGAGTACTTCCTCTCTCGGAGCCGCGGCTCACCCCGTCACTTCCTGTCTTGCAATGATTCCTGGGAGCTGAACGTCATAGCTCCCAGGAATCAATGCGACGGCACCGGCCCCGCTCGTCATTTCCGGGCGACGCCGCATTCCCCTGCTAAACAGCTTCTGGGCATGCCCTGTGGAGGAATGCGGCGCCCCGCCGGAAGTGACGAGAGGGGCCGGTGCAGGCGCATTCTGGGACAAGAAGACGCGGAAGAAGACACAGAAGAGGACCGCGCCGGCTTCAGCTGCCCACAAGAGAGATGGAAACGCTGTGGAAGAAATTTTATAAGTAAGTATTTCTTCTAAAAGGTAAGTGTGAACCGGGACAGATCAGAGGCTAGCCATTGTGGAATGTGCTAGCCCTGACTGTCCTGGGGGTATGTTTAGTAAAAAATGACTTCTGTGCCCGGAACTCCGCTTTAATAGCACATTGTTTATTAATTTAATTTTATACTTACAGATACTCATAGAGTGTTGATGTTTCTGAAGAAGCAGGCTTTAACCTGTGAAATGAGTTGAACAAGCAAGATAACCCCATCTGGCTACACCTAATTAGGGGCTGTTGACTCTATATATGTGTATGGTTGAGCAAAATAATATGCAACCATTTTGTGGGATTTTAATCTTTACATGGTGGAATTAAATGTTTGTTATACTATTTTACCAATTTGTGTGGTACCCTTAAAGTCCTTTTTAGATACTCTTATAGGGGTTTCTATGGCATATGTTACTTTTTACTTGTTACTACTTACTCAAACTTTAAGCTCCTCTACTGCAATTATATCACATCCATAGTTTTCCACAGCATACTCCACACACCACCTAGTTATTCTCATCTGGGTGCTTTACTTACATACACCTTCAAATACAGTGGGAGGGCTTCAGCAACAGATATAGTGCTCACAATCCAGAAAGCAGTAGATGCAGAACTGGGTATGGCCAGATACTGATTTACAAGCAATAGGCTTGTGACTTAGCAGTGACAATGCTGATAGCCAGACCCTTTTTTCCATGCTACTGCAATGCAAGCAGGCACTGCATGATAGTGGAAATTCTTCTCTGCATTCAGAAACAATTCATATTTGCGGGGGTTTTCAAGGGGATAAAGAGAAGAAGACAAGGAGAAAAGTGTAAGTGGAGATAGCTAGTAGTAGTTGGTCACACTCATCTGAACTTGTTCTATAATGTTGAAGACATTTTAAGTGCAGATACCCTATAAAGTAGAAGAAAAGGCTAAAATAATGTTTAAAGCATTGCCTCCTCACTGCCGATAAACATGCTACATGCTATTTGCAATAAATCACAGTTTTTTTTTTCTTTTTCCACTTCTTCGGAGCAGTCACATGATTGCATGGCTCCACCTATTCTGTGTCAGTGGGAGGCTTGTTGCGACTGGTGGGATGGACCTCTCTCCCCCCCTCAACCACTCTAAATAGCTAAAATAAAAAAACTAAGGTTTAATTTTTAAGGTTTAGGAGTGGCCTAGTCAAAGTCCAAACTTAAATCTGATTGAGATGCTGTGGCATGACTTTAAACAGGCTGTTCATGGGTCATCTCTGTGTATTATTAAAATGTATTTAATGATCTGAACTAATTTAAGTATGACAACTATGCAAGGAAATACATAAAAAAGGTAGGGGGCAACTACTTTTTCACTGCAAAACATATTCTATATATATATATATATTGTGGGAGATTAGCTCGGTGGCGGGCGTGGATGACCCCTTGGGGGGGTGCGTTTACACAGGGAGATAGCCGAGAAGTGGTTGCAAACAACAGTTTGGTTTATTCTTGCAATTTACTTCACACAAGTGCAAGCCTCAAAAACATCAAAATAAAATAAAACACAAAATAAATCCTTGCCACTGTGGGCGGCTACCTTCTCACACACAGGAACCTATCTAATGAAGTCTGTCTCCAACCTACTGTTGGGCAAACTTTGCTGATCCTACAGCAGACACTCAATAGTCCATGTTTTTTCTTCACACAACAAATGTCCATTGAACATGTCCCTTTTCCTCTTCACATTGAACATGTCCCTTTGCTTGTCTCTTCACATAGCAAACAGTGCATTTATTTCTTTCCACATAGAAATAGTCCAAGACCTCACCTTGAGTAGTCTTCACACTTGTTACCCTCCTCAGCCACATCGCTTCAGGAGGTCTTCCCCATGCTCACACAGCTTTCAGGGGGCACACATCTGACTGTCCTCCTCTCCCCATGCCCACACAGCGGCAGGAGGCAGCAATCCAAAATGGAACTGGTGAAAGACAGGTGGCAGAAGTTTGATCGTGATCTTGAGATACATTCCATGTGGAGTTCAGATAAAGAAAAGGAACCAGGTGACCTTGAGCGGTCAAATAGTTCAGCAGAAAGTGCATTGAAGAAACCTGTAATAGACTGTGTTGTTGCCTTTGACCCATGTGTTGGTGGAAGGAAAGTTGATGATGTCTCTGGAAAAAGGAACAGGGGTCCCTTTGAAGAAATGTGTGACCGCCTGTTGTCACAAATGGAAGGCCCTCTGCACAGCATCTTAGAGCAAGCTAAGCTCAAGAAACAAAGAGTCAATGATTGTGTACAGCTGTATGGAAAGGCAACGCGAGTCACAGAGGGACATCAAGAGTCCCTACTTGGAACAAAGCCAAGTGAAGCAGAGGTTCTCAAAGTTGTTTGGAAAACATTTATTGATTGCAGAGAGAGGCGGCTCAAGAATGTTAAAGACTTTAAGACTAGCAAAATAAAGTTGCCTATGGATCACGGACCTCCATGGCGGATAGGACAGACGGTTATGAGGGACAAGCTGTCTGACATTTATGAGAAATCTGTCAATGAAGATGACAGAAACAGTTTCATCCTGAAGCTTGAAGATACTAGGAGGCTTATCAGTGAGAGTCAAGAGAAGCGCCTGACACATGCGTGTCTGGAAATCTGTGTCCCAACCCTAGGGTTGAAACAAGAGGGGGGGGGGGTATGTGACAGGAAGTCAGGTAAATCTGTGGATGTAGTCACAGACAGGAGATACATTTCCACCTGGTTTAGAAAATTCACCAATTACTATAGGGTGTCGGCTGCAGAGATAGCCAGCAGGAAGTTGAAAACCATTCAGCTGTTCAGAATGAGGAAATGAAGGCCTCTATAATTTGTCCAAAGGAAGTCTAAGGATTTCTGCCTCCTGCCGCTGTGTGGGCATGGGGAGAGGAGGACAGTCAGACGTGTGCCCCCTGAAAGCTGTGTGAGCATGGGGAAGACCTCCTGAAGCGATGTGGCTGAGGAGGGTAACAAGTGTGAAGACTACTCGAAGTGAGGTCTTGGATCGTTTCTAGGTGAAAAGAAACCAATGGACATTTCCTGTGTGAAGGGGAAATTAATTAAGACTGAAGACTACTCAAGGTGAGGTCTTGAACTATTTCTATGTGGAAAGAAAATAAATGGACTATTGAGTGTCTGCTGTAGGATCAGCAAAGTTGGCTCCAACAGTAGGTTGGAGACAGACTCCGTAGTTAGGTTCCTGTATGTGAGAAGGTAGCCGCCCACAGTGGCAAGGATTTATTTTATTTATGTTTATTTTGAATTATGCTGTTTTTGGAGCTTGCACTTGTGTGAAGAGATCTTGCAAGAATAAAACCTTACACTGTTGTTTCAACCACTTCTCGGCTATTTCCCTGTGTAACGAACCCCCCCAAGGGGGTCATCCACGCCTACCACCGAGCTAATCAATCCCACATATGGTGGAGGTATGCATTGGGCAGAAGCAGAGATCCCTGCAAAGAAGTGCATATGTTCTATGAACTTTGTCTGGTGCATGAGATTGCACAATCTATGTGTGCAGGAGAGGAGATCCTGAAAGAAAAAAAAAAAAAATAATAATTTTTGATGAACTTTGTTGTGTCTGGTGCATGAGACTGCACAAACTGTGTGTGCAGGAAAGGAGATCCTGCAAGAGAGAGAAAAACTACGTGTTTTAAAGAGACAGTGGTCTCAAAATTTTTTGCGCTGGACTGTGAAAAATTTATTGTGGAGTAATTGAAGATGGGGCAGTCAAAACGCCTGAAAGATTCAAAGATAGCTGAAATGAGAGACCGGATTCTATGGATGGAGGGGATGTTACCGCCTGAACGAGCCCCATCCATGCCTGAACAAAATCTGCTAAAAAGAGAGGTTGTTGTCCCTAGCAACACTGGGGCAAATGTGGATTTTCAGCGGAGCTTTGCAGCTCAACAAAAGGCTCACCAAGAGAGCATGGCAGGCTGGAAACAGAGACGCCAGCAGCCAATGGAGGCCATCGGTTTGGAGGAAACCGAGTATGTGTGCAGGGCTGAGCGGGATGCCTTGCAACGGAAAATGGAAGAAAAGGAACACGCCCTGGAGTTGCTTAGGATGGAGCATAGAAACTTGCAGGCTCAGGTGTTACAGTGGGAAGAATCCACTGCTCTTCTTTTTTCCGAGTTGCAAAAACGCAGAGAGACTATAATGGAGAAAGATACCATCCTCATGGAAAAGGAAATTGAAGTTAAGACTTTGCAGGAGCAAAGTATGGGTGAAATGTTGGAGTTGCGTAATCAGCTGAAAAAAAGTCTTCAGTCTTTTGAAGCTACAAAAATAGACCTGCAGGGGGTGCAGGAACAAAATGTCGCTCTGAAAACGACATTGTCTCTCAGCGACAAGGAGAAAAGTGAGAGAGAGGCTAAATTACTGAGTACTGTGTATGAGCTCACCACTTTGAGCAATGTGGTAGATGAATTGCGTACGGACTGTGAAAGTTGGAAAGGTGAAGCCCAACGTGTCCAGCAGCAGCTAAAGGAGAAAGAAGCCTGTGTGGCAGAATTACATTCTCATTCCCAGAAGCTAGCCAATGAGGTGAAGGCTCTTATGCAGGGAAAAGGAGATTCTGAACACAAGAGAAAAAAAGTAGAGGCACAGCTGCAGGAATCGCAAGTCAAGGTGTCAGAAGGTGACCGATTGTGTGCTAAGCTGTCAGAGAAGGCAAACCGACTGCAGGTTGAGTTGGACAATGTTACAAATCAGCTTTCTCAAGCAGACAGCAAATCTAGAGAAATTGCCAAAGATTTCTCTATCTTGGAATCGCAGCTGCAAGACACTCAGGAACTCTTACAGGAAGAGAGGTGTCAAAGGCTGAGTTTTAGCACAAAGCTCAAACAAATGGAAGATGAGAACAATGGCTTCCTGGAACAATTAAAAGAGGAGGAGGAAGCAAAGAAAAACCTATCAGAGCAAGTCGCAACATTGCAAGCTCAGATACCGGATATGAAAAAACGCATTGAAGAAAGCGTTGGTGCATTAGAAAATGTTGAAAATGTGAAAAAGAAGTTTGATCAGATGCTTGGTGAGGAGAAGACTGTGTCTGAAAAATATGCAGAAGAACGCGACCGTGCAGAAGCGGAGGCGCATGATAAAGAGAGCAAAGCCCTGTTCTTGGCTCGCTCCTTGGAGGAAGCTCTAGAGTGCAAGGCTGAACTAGAAAGTGTTAACAAACAGCTGCGTACAGAGATGGAAGATTTAGTCAGCTCCAAGAATGATGTTGGGAAAAGTGTTCAGGAGCTAAAAAAGTCTAAGCAAGCCTTAGAACAGCAAGTAGAAGAGATGAAGATTCCGTTGCTTGAAGAGGAATTACAGGCAACAGAGGATCTGTCCCAAAGAGGGGATAGTGTGCCTGATGCAGTTTTTAAAAGGATCAGTGTTTTGGGGTCTGTCCTGAGTGAGCCTCAGAAATTTGATGACATGTGGCTTGAATCACCCCTTTGGAATAAACCGTTCCTTCAAAAACTTCAAGCATTGGAAAATGTATCATTAGAACTTCAGCAAACAAAGGATTTTTCTAAGAAATGTGATGATTTCTCAGTTCAGGCTGAAAACCTAGTGGAGAAAACTAAAGCGGAGAAAACTAAAGCAAGTGATATAAATCTGGGAGAAAAAAGCAAACACCACCTAGTGGAGAAAACTAAGGCTGTTGGTGAAAACGTGAAGCAAATGAATAAGTGCCTTTCAGGGATATTTCCAAAATGGAACTAGTGAAAGACAGGTGGCAGAAGTTTGATCGTGATCTTGAGATACATTCCATGTGGAGTTCAGATAAAGAAAATGAACCAGGTGACCTTGAGCGGTCAAATAGTTCTGCAGAAAGTGCATTGAAGAAACCTGTAATAGACTGTGTTGTTGCCTTTGACCCATGTGTTGGTGGAAGGAAAGTTGATGATGTCTCTGGAAAAAGGAACAGGGGTCACTTTGAAGAAATGTGTGACCGCCTGTTGTCGCAAATGGAAGGCCCTCTGCACAGCATCTTAGAGCAAGCTAAGCTCAAGAAAGAAGATCATTCCCTTTTACAACAAAGAGTCAATGATTGTGTACAGCTGTATGGAGAGGCAACTCAAGTCACAGAGGGACGTCAAGAGTCCCTACTTGGAACAAAGCTAAGTGAAGCAGAGGTTTTCAAAGTTTTGTGGAAAACATTTATTGATTGCAGAGAGAGGCGGCTCAAGAATGTTGAAGACATTAAGACTAGCAAAATTGAGTTGCCTATGGATCACGGTCCTCCATGGCGGATAGGACAAACTTGTATGCAAGACAAACTTGAGAAGGAGCGAAATGATGCCAAAAATGCAGTTGAGGAATGTGTATATGAGATGAGAGACAAACTGTGTGACATTTATGAGAAATCTGTCAATGAAGATGACAGAAACAGTTTCATCCGGAAGCTGGAGGATACTAGGAGGCTTATCAGTGAGAGTCAAGAGAAGCGCCTGACACATGCGTGTCTGGAAATCTGTGTCCCAACCCTAGGGTTGAAACAAGAGGGGGGGGGGGTATGTGACAGGAAGTCAGGTAAATCTGTGGATGAAGTCACAGACAGGAGATACATTTCCACCTGGTTTAGAAAATTCACCAATTACTATAGGGTGTCGGCTGCAGAGATAGCCAGCAGGAAGTTGAAAACCATTCAGCTGTTCAGAATGAGGAAATGAAGGCCTCTATAATTTGTCCAAAGGAAGTCTAAGGATTGCTGCCTCCTGCCGCTGTGTGGGCATGGGGAGAGGAGGACAGTCAGATGTGTGCCCCCTGAAAGCTGTGTGAGCATGGGGAAGACCTCCTGAAGCGATGTGGCTGAGGAGGGTAACAAGTGTGAAGACTACTCGAAGTGAGGTCTTGGATCGTTTCTAGGTGAAAAGAAACCAATGGACATTTCCTGTGTGAAGGGGAAATTAATTAAGACTGAAGACTACTCAAGGTGAGGTCTTGAACTATTTCTATGTGGAAAGAAAATAAATGGACTATTGAGTGTCTGCTGTAGGATCAGCAAAGTTTGCTCCAACAGTAGGTTGGAGACAGACTCCGTAGTTAGGTTCCTGTATGTGAGAAGGTAGCCGCCCACAGTGGCAAGGATTTATTTTATTTATGTTTATTTTGAATTATGCTGTTTTTGGAGCTTGCACTTGTGTGAAGAGATCTTGCAAGAATAAAACCTTACACTGTTGTTTCAACCACTTCTCGGCTATTTCCCTGTGTAACAAACCCCCCCAAAGGGGTCATCCACGCCTACCACCGAGCTAATCAATCCCACAATATATAGTAGTGGGGCGAGACCAGTCACTGTGTGTATTAGGAATTTACGCCTGTTTTTTGCAAAGACAGGCATGCTGATTGCACACCTGTAGGCTGGGTTCATATTCTTCACAGGGTTAGCACTCAGGACTCCCAGTTGGAGACGGCAGACCCGGCAGACAGGAGGTCTGGCCCAGGAGTCAGGAGAGCTCCCACCTTCTCTGAGAGAGAAAGGCTGCATGTAGCAGTTTAACCGTACATATCTGCAGGAGGCAGAGGTAGTCTGTGACAGGACAGTGTGAAGCTGATCCCAAGTTAGCTACAAGGGAGCTTGACCAAAGGGTACTTGTATTGGTCTGAGGAGCAGACCTAAGGCCTAGGAATGAGGCCTGAAGCAGCTGTGTAACAAGTGAGTAAGCCAGGAGGCTAAATTGACAGGTTACAGTAATTGTAAACCCCCTGCGAGGGAAATTGCTGTTGTTTTTTTAAACTTTCTGTTCATTTAAATAAAAATGGGCTATCAAGCCCTTAAAAACGCAGTCTGGACAGGCACAATTTCTTGGAAACACATGCACCACTAGGGTTTAATCACCCTGGATCTTTACTATATCTATATTTAGAGCTTGGAGAAGGTTCTAGAAATAGTGGGTGGAAGGTAGGAGGGACTGTCATGCTTATTTATGAGGGCTTTAGCGAATCCACAGCAAATGGGCTGGCAGGGGTCAGACTCACCTTGTAAATAGACAAGAGCCATGCCAGCAGGGAGTCGGTGGAAGATGGAGTGCTGAGGAGGCTGTCGGAGGCCCTTACAGGGTGCCCCCTAGTCTGGGGGGGTGACCTCCGGTCTGGGGCTCAGGTAGTGGAAGTATCCCCCAAAACACACAGAGGAAGCCGTTCCTGGATGCACAGGAGCAAGGAGAGAGGACAGTGGGAGCAGGTCATCACCTCAGGAAGATCTCCTGAGAGTCAGCTAGGTGGGCTGGCGAGGGTCAGTCTGGAGGACAGTGGAGAGATGTCAGTCTGGAGGGCTGTGGGAGAAGTTAGCCTGGAGGGCTAGTGAAAGGGGCAGCTGCAGCCAGGCGGGTTGGCAGTGTCTGAAGAGATGGTGCTGGAATCAGAAGCCACAGAAGGAATGTGAGATGGACACTGAACTTTTACTACACAACTGAGGGGCCTCTGGTTCCTGCCTGTAACAGGCTTTTGCACTGATCTGTCTGAGTGCCTTGTCAGATCTTTACGGTGTGCCAGCTGGGTTTCTGCAAGCGAGTGCTGAAGGAAGAAGTAGAGTGTATATACTGTAGAGACTGTATATAGAACTGTATATAGGAAGAGTTGTCCCTGAAATTGTTTTGAAGTCAAGTGGGTATCCCATAACCTCCCATCCCTATCCAAGTTATCATCCCTCGATAAAACAACAACAAAAAAAAAAAGTCACATACTGTTCTTTGTCTCTGGGGTGCCTGTAGAAATTTGGTGTGCCTGGCTGTGCAGGGTGGGGAATTCCATTGTACTTGCGGCTCCTTAGTGGTGTGCTACATACATATATATATATATATATATATATATATATATAGTGACAGGAAGTCAGGTAAATCTGTGGGTGTTGTCACAGGCGGGAGATACATTTCCACCTTGTTTAGAAAATTCACCAATTACTATAGGGTGTTTTCAACCACTCCTCAGCTATCTCTGTGTAACGAACCCCCCCCCCCCCCCCCAGGCAAATTTGATGACATGTTGTTTGAATCATCCCTCTGGATTAAACAGTTCCTTCAAAAAACTTCAAGCACTGGAAAATGTATCATTAGAACTTCAGCAAGCAAAGGAGCTGTGTAAGAAAAGTGATGATCTCTCAGTTCAGGCTGAAATTCTGGTGAAGAAGTCAAGTGATATAAAGCTTGGAGAAAAAAGCAAACACCACCTAATGGAGAAAACAAAGTCAGTTGATGAAAACGTGAAGCAGATTAATAAGTGCCTTTCCGAGAATATTACCAAAATGGAACTGGTGAAAGACAGGTGGCAGAAGTTTGATCGTGATTTTGAGATGCATTCCATGTGGAGTTCAGATAAAGAAAAGGAACTAGGTGACCTTGAACGGTCAAATATTTCAGCAGATATGGAATTCAACCAAATCAAGGAAATACTAAAGGAGCTACAAGGGAAAAGTAATGCAATAGCAGAAAGTGCATTGAAGAAGCCTGTATTAGACCATGTTGGTGCAGTTCCATGCTTCTTCACTGATGCAGAGAGGAGGTCTGTAATGGATACCACACAGATCGCTGGGCTCAACTGTCGATGGCTAATTAATGAAACTACTGCAGTGGCACTTGCATATGGAATCTATAAACAAGATCTACCAGCACCAGAAGAAAAGCCAAGGATTGTGGTTTTTATGGACCTGGGACATTCTGCATATCAAGTCTCTGTGTGTGCATTTAACAAAGGAACACTTAAAGTACTAGCTCCTGCCTTTGACCCATATGTTGGTGGAAGGAAATTTGATGATGTTCTGGTTGGCTACTTCTGTGAAGAATTTGGCAAGAAATATAAACTGGATATCAAATCAAATATTAGGCCTTTACTGCGACTCGCTCAGGAGTGCGAAAAGCTTAAGAAGTTGATGAGTGCAAATGCTTCAGATCTGCCTCTAAATATTGAATGTTTTATGAATGATATTGATGTCTCTGGAAAAATGAACAGGGCTCATTTTAAAGAAATGTGTGACAGCCTGTTGTCGCGAATTGAAGGCCCTCTGCGCAGCATCTTAGAGCAAGCCAAGCTCAAGAAAGAAGATCATTCCCTTTTACAAAGAGTCAATGATTGTGTACAGCTGTATGAAGAAGCAACTCAAGTCACAGAAAGACATCAAGGATCCCTGTCCAAATTAGGAGACTTCTTAAAAATACATGCAGACTCTCTAGGAGTCCTTCAAACCTTAAAAGAAACAGTAGTGGGAGCAGTCAGCGTGGATCAAGACAAAACAGATCCACTAGAAAAAGTACAGACATTACTTGGAACAAAGCTAAGTGAAGCAGAGGTTCTTGAAACTTTGTGGAAATCATTTATTGATTGCAGAAAGAGGCGGCTCAAGACTGTTGAAGACATTAAAGTTAAGACTAGCACAATTGAGTTGCCTATTGATCACTATCCTCCATGGCGGATAGGACGGGATACGTTGAACTTGTTTTTGGAAAATGAGGGAAACTTGAGAAGGAGCAAAATGATGCCAAAAATGCAGTTGAAGAATGTGTATATGAGATAAGGGACACGCTGTGTGGCATTTATGAGAAAATTGTCAATGAAGATGACAGAAACAGTTTCATCCTGAAGCTTGAAGATACAGAGAATTGGCTATATGAAGATGGAGAGGATCAGCCAAAACAAGTGTACAGTATATAGACAAGCTAACAGACTTAAAGAAAGAGCCAACCCTACAAACATTTCAACAAAGGTTAACATTTGTTAATGAACTAGAGGAGGAAATTAAATCATATCAGCATGAAAGACAGTGGCTGATGGACAAAGCAAAGCAGATTGCTCAGAAGGATTTATCTCTGGCAGCTGAAGCAGACAAAGAATTGAATGGACTGAACATTACTTGGGAAGATACTAGGAGGCTTATCAGTGAGAGTCAAGAGCAGTGCCTGGCACATGCATGCCTGGCAACCTGTGTCCTAACCCTAGGGTTGAAACAAGGGGGGGGGGGATATGTGACAGGAAGTCAGGTAAATCTGTGGGTGTTGTCACAGACGGGAGATACATTTCCACCTTGTTTAGAAAATTCACCAATTACTATAGGGTGTCAGCTGCAGAGGTAGCCAGAAAGGTGTAAGGACGTTGAAAAAGCTTCAGCTATTCAGGATGAGGCAATTAAAGCCTCTATAAGTTATCCAGAGGATGACTACTGATTGCTGCCTCCTGAAGCTGTGTGCGTTGAGGAGAGCAGTCAGCTGAAAGACTTCTGAAGGTGAGGCGATGGACTTTTTCTCTTTGAAAAGAAAACAAAATGGACTAATGGTTGTCTGCTGTATGACCAGCAGTGTCTGCCCAGCAGTAGGTTGGGACAGACTCCATAGGTAGGTTCCTGTGTGTGAAGGTAGACGCTCACATTGGCAAGGGTTTATTTTATTTTTGTTTTGATTTATGCTGTTTTGATGCTTGCACTTGTTTGAAGAAAATTGCAAGAATAAACCATAGACCTTTGTTTTCAACCACTCCTCGGCTATCTCTCTGTGTAACGAACCCCCCCCCCCCAAGGGGGTCACTCTCACCCGCTACCGAGCTAACCCCTCACAATATATATTATTATTATATATATTAGAGCTCAATCGATTATCGGAAACACCAATATATCGGGGGCCGATATGCACTTTTCCCGATATATCGGAATCGGCCTGTTGATTTGCCAATATTTTCGTGACGTCTTCACGTATGTTGCGCCACGCGCCTCTGCGCACTGGACAGCTCTTAAGCCGCCTCCCTCTGCCTCCTAAGTCCTTACAGTGTCTTTTACCTGCCGCTGCCACACTGGAGTCTGCATGTGGCACAGGCGGTCAGTCGGGAGAGTCGGGAGTTCTTCTACATTTAGTGAGTGCAGTGACCAACAGTCTGACACACGTTCTGTATCTGTTCTGTTCTCTTGTGTAACACAGCCACCTCAGGCACCCACCACCCACCCACAGCTGCCCGATGCCAACCAGCAACCTAGTCCCACACAGTTCACAGTGTAGTGTACCAGCCAGACAGCCACAGGCCCTGCCTGAGTCCTCCTCCTGACTGTACCAACTCTCCAGCCACAGGCCCTTGGCCTGTACGTGTCAGGCCAGCCACCACACAGGGTGCCAGCCAGCCAGCCACAGAAGGGTGCCTGGCAGCCAGCCAGCCACAAAAGGGTGCAAGCCAGCCACCAAAGCGTGATGACAGCCAGCCACCCACCCGGTGCCAGCCAACCACGAAAGGGTGCCAGCCAGCCACCCAACCACCACATGGTGCAAGCCAGCCAGCCACCCACCACAGGGTGCAAGCCAACGACCCACCCACCACACAGGGTGCCAGGCAGACAGCAACCCACCACAGGGTGCAAGCCAGAAACAGGGTGCCAGCCAGCCACCCACCACAGGGTGCCAGCCAGACAGCCACTACAGGGAGCCAGCCAGACAGCCACCCACCACAGGGTGCCAGCCAGCCACCCACCCTACGGTGCCTTCCAGCCACCCACCACACGGTGCCTTCCAGCCACCCACCACAAGGTGCCTGCCAGCCAGACAGCCACCCACAACAGGGTGCCAGCCACCACAGGGGGCCAGGCAGCCATCCAGCCACCACAGGGTGCAGGCAGCCACCCACCACACGGTGCCTGCCAGCCAGACAGCCACCTACAAGAGGGTGCTAGCCACCACAGGGTGCCAGCCAGCCAGCCACCACAGGGTGCTAGCTAGCCAGCCACCCACCCACCACATGCTGCCTGCCAGCCAGCCACACTGCCACCCACAACAGGGTGCCAGCCAGCCATTTTGTGTGAGCCTAAATTAGTGTCTGACTCTTTCTTGTTTCACTGGAGATGGATGGAAATAGAAAAATTAAACGTGTGGTCTGGGAGTATTTCTCTTCTCCATCACCAGGAAAATCAGCAGTTGAACAGACAAGGACTCACTGCTCAAGGTGGTGTAATTGCCTGATGACTCACACAGGTGCATGCCCCGGCTCGCCTCCGTAAAAACTTGATAAAGGAAAAGGAATTGGCAGCACTCCGGGTTGAATCAAAATCCAGATTTATTGACTGGACATCCAAATAATGACAATCGTGACAAGGTAGGCGTGTTTCCCACACTGACTGTGTGCTTAATCATTACAAAGAAAAATGGATATAACATCTCAATAAATACACACACAAAAATCCAATCATCAATTAAAAAACAGGTGATACAAATAAGGGGTAAACCATTTTCCTAATTACCGAGGACACTGATAGACCCATAAAACATCTATGTGAAACCAGTGAAAAATCAAATGTGAATGCTGTGACACAATTGTGTATGAAAAAATATATAAATGCAAAAAATCTGATAAAATCTAAATATGTATAAACTATGTGTGAAAATTAAATGTATTGTGATTAAAGATATGGATAAAATTACCATTGTTTAATAATATGTGTCAATTATAAAAAGAGAATAAAAGCGCAAACAAATGCACAAAAAATATACAAAAATACAAGGAATAGTGAATATATATATATTGATATCTGTACAATCCGATTATGTGAATATAAAACTATGAAATAGTTTGTTATTAAATTTTTTTTTTTTTTGAAATATATAAATCTATTCGTGCATATTAGTTGTATGGGTCAGAAGAAAAATCGATCGTATAACATACACAGACCAAACGATATATGTACAATAAAAACAATTTCGAACAATATGATTTTTAGAACAAAATAAACACATATGATCCTGTGTATATATGCATCAACCGGTCACCCATAAAAACAATTACAATCATATCGGGGTGACCGGAGAGAGATATATAGTTCGAGGAGATCAAGGCTACATACATCAGATTATAACGCTAGATACTGAACAAGATAGGGGATCCATACATGGTAAGATCTAATTGTAGAGAATCCATAATTGGAAGGATATATGGAGGGATAAGGGATCCACACATGGTAAGATCTAATTGTAGAGAATCCATAATTGGAAGAATATATGGAGGGATAAGGGATCCATACATGGTAAGATCTAATTGTAAAGAATCCATAATTGGAAGGATATATGGAGGGATAAGGGATCCACACATGGTAAGATCTAATTGTAGAGAATCCATAATTGAAAGGATATATGGAGGGATATAGGCCTGGGAGATGAATAACTACGCAAAGTATATTTAATATTATGATGATGGCCAAACATTTAAGCTCATTATATAAATAGAATATAAAGTATATGTAATATAATATAAACTCTGCAGTGTTGGCCATATCATGCTATAAACTCTTGGGGACGGACATCGGGATCTAGTCAGAGTTCAAAGGATCCGAGGGACCAAGCTAAATACACCAGACTACAATACTAGATGTCGTGTAAGACAGGGGTCCATACATGGTAAGATCCAACTGTGCAGAATCCGTACATAAAAGGACATAAATATGGGAGATAATTAACTATGCAAAGTATCGTTAATATTATGTAGGATGATGGCCCAACCTCTAAGCTCATTATATAAATAAAATGTAAAGTTAAAGTAATATAATATGAACTCTTTAGTGTTGGCCACGTCACACTATGAACTCCCAGGAATAGACACAGAGATCCAGCCAGAATTCAAAGGATCCGAGGAACAAAGGATCAACCAATCAAAAGATCCAGAGATCCTGGCCCCCAACTGTGAAAAAACATGCGGCCATGCACATGGGCAATTCCTGCTGTAATTAATTTTCTCCATATCTTTAATCACAATACATTTAATTTTCACACATAGTTTATACATATTTAGATTTTATCAGATTTTTTGCATTTATATATTTTTTCATACACAATTGTGTCACAGCATTCACATTTGATTTTTCACTGGTTTCACATAGATGTTTTATGGGTCTATCAGTGTCTCGGTAATTAGGAAAATGGTTTACCCCTTATTTGTATCACCTGTTTTTTAATTGATGATTGGATTTTTGTGTGTGTGTATATATTGAGATGTTATATCCATTTTTCTTTGTAATGATTAAGCACACAGTCAGTGTGTGAAACGCGTCTACCTTGTCACGATTATCATTATTTGGATGTCCAGTCAATAAATCTGGATTTTGACTCAACCCGGAGTGCTGCCAATTCCTTTTCCTTTATCAGGAAAATCAGTAGCACTGTGCAACACATGCAAAAACAATGTGAGCATGGGATCAATAACTGCAAAAAACAGAAATATGTCTAATCTTTGGGCCCATCTAAGAGTTCATCATCTTGAATTGTATAATGCAGCACAGGAAAAACAAAATGAATCACAAGGTGAATCATCCCTATCCCAGGCAACAATAACAGATATGTTTCAGAAAAAAAACAGGTGGCAAAAATCAGATGGAAGATCCCAACTGCTGGACAGAGTAATCACAGAGATGATGGTAACTGATAACGAGCCCTTTACAATAGTGTCTGACTCTGGATTTAAGTGGTTGATGTCCATAGTTGAGCCAAGGTACACACTGAAGAGTGACAAGTTTTATCGAACTGAAATGCTGCAAAAGATTCACCAAAAGGTTGTTGACAAATTTTTAGACTATGCTGCAACCAGAGAATGCTGGCAACTCACTCTCATTCACGACGGACTGCTGGTCAGGACAAACAGAATCACTAATGAGTCTTACATGCCACTACATTGACAGCGGATGGACAAGAAGGCATTTGGTGTTGAATACAAAAGTGATGCAAGGATCCCACACTGGGGAGTACATTAAAGAAACGTTTCTAGGCATGCTAGAAGAATGGAGAATCACCAAAGAGCGAGTGATGCTTGTGCTGTGAGACAGTGGAGCGAACACGGTTAAAGGTATGAGACTTGCTGAAGTGTCAGACCTCAGTTGCATGTCACACACCCTCCAACTGGTGGTAAATAATGGTCTGTCACACCAGAAAGCTTTCTGGACATTATTACCATGCTGAAGAAGTGCGCAGGCCATTTCCACCATTCTGTTCTTGCCAAGCAGCGACTGAGGTGCATTCAGGAAGACCTTAGCCTACCCAAAAACAACCTGATACAGGCTGTCCCAACACGATGGAACCCAACGCTACACATGTTACAGAGGATGCTGGAGCAGAAGCGAGCTCTCACCATTTATTATGGTGAATATGGACTTGGAGGACATTCTTGCCCTACTGTAGATCAGTGGGACATAGTAGCCAACATTATAGAGACGCTCGTACCCATTGAGGAAGTGACACTGGAGGTGAGTCATTACGACTCATCTGTTTCCTCTGTGATCCCATGTGTGAGAGTCCTGAAGATGCTTCTTCAACAGAATGAAGGACCCAACACATGTGGCATCAAAGCATGTAGGAAGGCCATGAGGGACAGTCTTGCCAAAAGGTTTGAGAAGCATGAGGAGAATAAAACTGTTGTGCTTGCATGTTGTTGTGCTTGGATTCTCGATACAAGAACCCTCCTTTCTCTTCTGATGATGTATTGGCCAAGGCAAAGCAATGGCTGACAGAAGATATTCAACAGCAGGTGCAGGAGGTTCCGCCTGACGAAAAGAAAAGTCAAGGACAAGAAGAGAAGGTTTCTGATGTGGAGGAGCAGGATGCAGGAGAAAAATGTCCCAAAAGACAACGGACAGAAGAGAAAATTCATTGTGGTCAAATAGATGCAATGTTCAGAGTTTTATTGGGGCCTCATGCAGAGGATTCATCAGAATCGGCAATAATGAGCCTGGATGATGAACTTCATCTCTATTTGAAGGAACCAGTAGTTGACAGAAGAAGTGATCCTCTTCAGTGGTGGAAAGAAAATGAAGCAAGCTACAAAAGATTTGCTTCTCATGCTAGAAGATACCTTTCAGCTCCTCCTTCCTCAGTACCAAGTGAGCGTGTTTTTAGTGAAGTGGCAGAAATTTATGAAAAGAAAAGAAGCCGTTTAACTGGTGAACATGCTGAAATGTTATGCTTTCTGCACTATAATATTGTTCTACTTAACTGGGAATATTGATTTGAAAGTGTAGCTAGTCTATAGTAGTGTCTGTCCACCAGTCCACTGAGTCTGTCCAATCCACTGTCTAGCTTGTGTCTATCTTTTTTTTCTAACAGTCAGTGCAAAAGTGATAGAAAAAAAAAATAGACATAGACAGTGGATTGGAGTCAGTGCCAGTGGACTACTGCTGCAGTAGAATGCCACTCACTGCTGCAATAATTTTAAATCACTACTGCAGTAGTGCAGTAGTGATTTAAAATTATCCCAGTGAGTGAGTGCCCTTCTGCAGCGGTAGTACACAGTCCAATCCCTGTAGTTGTTGCCTTGCTTTACTTCTAGCAGTATAGCACTGACTGCAGTAGTTGCAGTGAGTGCCATACTGCAGTGAGTCCTCCACTGACTCCAATTCAATGCATTGTGACATGTGTAGCTGTTGCCTTGCTTTTCTTCTAGCAGTATTGCAATGACTGCAGTAGTTGCGTGCCATACTGCAGTGCAAATAGTACTCCACTGACTCCAGTCCAATCCACTGTGACATGTGTAGCTGTTGTCTACTTGCCTTGCTTTTCTTCTAGCATTATTGCACTGACTACACTGCAGTAGTTGCAGTGAGTGACCTACTGCACACAGAGGTAGTCCTCCACTGACTCAGAGTCCAGTCCAGTCCAATCCACTGTGACATGTGTAGCTGTTGCCTTGCTCTTTTTATAGCAGTTGTGCAGTGTGTATGTGTATTTTATGGTGTAGCTGTTGTTGTTGCCTAGTTTTTTTTCTAGCAGTTTTGCGCTGACTGCACTGCAGTAGTGAATTACATTTTTTTTATATTGCAGTGAGTCCACTACTGCAGCACTTTATCAGATGATGTGAAATGCAAAGCAAATGTCCCTGCAATTGAAGTTTTCATATCAGTTTTTATGCAGTTAAGGTGTGAAGGAGCACTTAATGTTAATAAATAAAGATTAACATGTTTGTTAAGAGATTTGTGTCGAAATTTGTGTTTTTTTTGGGAAAATTATACATGACTGAAAATATCGGCCAATATTGGCCAATACCGATATGCGATCGGCAAAATATCGGTAACTAAAAAACAATATTGGTCGATCACTAATATATATATATATATATATATATATATGTGTGTGTTTTGTTAGGTGGTTTCTGGGTACGGCTGATTGCTTTTATTTTTTTTATTGAATTATAAGTAGAATAAACCCCACAATGAAGAAAATAATGCATTTTTGTCTGACACAATGGAACAATTCTAAAAGATGTGTCACCTCTGGATTTCTGCCTGCATAGTCAATATTTACAACACTCCAACAGCCATGTAGCTGCTTGGCCTGCTATTGCAGCAGTCTTAGCCTTCCTGGTGATGACCAGTGTCTCATCTCTGTTCCCCAGTCCTGAATTATAATTATTGAAACAAAATACTAATGTACGGTAATGACTTTTAATTATTTTTTGGAAGGTAAGTGCTTTACTAAAATGTTTTACTTCAAAATCTTTTGATAAAATGTAATGATGATATATGTTGGCTGGCACTCATTCAAAACAGAAAATGTTTTCTTCATGGTCAGTAATAATTTGGTCATAATGTGTTTACCATTACATCATAATTAATACTGGGATTAATGTGTTATCACACATAATATTCTTTTAGTGTAAACTGATAAAATAGAAATCTATGGGTGAGAGCAGATTTTAATAGACACCACTGGCCAATGGAAGGTAACACTGGAAATAGAAGTGTCTAATGAGTACATGAACATTGCACCCTGCACAGTACATTGTTTTGCAGTCGAATTGTTTCCTGATGATATCCTACTTTATGATGTCTATGTTGCTGGTAATGCCCTTCCTTGCCACATGCTCTACATAGCAGCTGTGCGAACAGTCACAAATATTTTGTTTCTCTTACCTTTGACTGACAAAACGTTCCTTTAAGTGAACGACTGCACGGTGGTAAATATGATCTTCCAAACAGGTTTGCCAGTATCAGAACCAATGTTTGCATTACAGAATATGGAAATTTTGTTGGGTCTAAATAATAAAAGATAGACAAATAAATGTCATCATTAAGCACTAACAAGCTATTACTATGTATTTTCCTAATAAAGCATATTTAATTACATTTCATAAAATTTTAGTCAGTGACTAACTGAAGGTATACTACTTGTAAAACTGAATTTTGGGTTGAAGACAAAGTTACCCAGCAGTAGTTCTCCTCCACACTACAAAAGTAAGCTGCTAGTTTTGTCAGGGGAATGATGAATAACATTAACATTAATTACTTACCTTTTTCCTTGTTCCCTGGCAGCAGGGGTTCTGCTCCGTCTGATGGTCCTGAAATATGGCAAACCCTTGGGGTATTTGCGTACAATGTAGGACCTCTGGAATCGAAGAGCTATAAAATGTAGCTTTAGGGGATTAATTGAGGATGCCCCCAGGAGCATTGATAAAGATATGTATTTCACTTAATAAAAATAAACCTAGACAAAAAAAGCAGTTAACCTTGGCAGTGATTAGGGGACCCAACTACTAGGCTAACTTTTTCTCCAGTGTGGCCTTCGGCTTTATTTAGTATTTGTCTGTATAACAGTTAGAAGCAGTTTGAAGCATTGGAACCTGTAGTAATCTCTTCTAAAAAAAATAAGGAATTGTGTCAATGAGAGATTGGGGCTCTGTCAGATCTGGTTATTACTATAAATATAGAAGTATTCAGCTCTGAACCCTAACCTATTGCAAAAAAGATCAGCAGCTAAGCACTCAAAGGTAATCCTAAAAACCTTCAAAGCAATATAAAACAACAAAGTGCAGCACAATCTTAATAATCTAGAAAAAATTGTAGTGCATAAACACTTCACATAAGTCCAAATGCAATATAGTTCATATATCCACATAAAGTGGTTTCAATAGCAGGGTACAGGACAGTGTGGACAGTCTTTCTTATAATAATAAGAAACCCGGGTACTGGTAGTTGTAGCATGCAAAACAATTCCAAGTGCTTGTCTCCCACCACCACAGCTCTCTCTGCCTCTCACCTCCAAAGTAAGACCCCACAGGGTCACCCAGCATATATACGTACAGACACTAGCACTGGATCCTCCTCCTCTCCAAAGGGTTCCACACGAACTTCCTCCGCAGCAAGATATATAAAAGGAAGGACAAGATCTAAGTGCTCTCTGTTTACATCTGGCTTTTATTTGAACAATAAATAGTTGCACTTACATGTTATGAAGTAAACCAAAGCATATAGACATCATATCTGTAAAAGCAGTGAGGCCGGCATCTCCCTGCCGCCTCTCTCTGCCTTCCGGGATGGCCTCGGGTCACGTGACTTCCCCCGTACGACCTATAATATATAGGTCGAACTTCACGGGCGCTCCATGTGCGAGTCAGTGAACATGTCAACAACATCAAAAAAGGCTTTATCACCCATAGTGTATCCCGACACTTTAAACATTTTCACCAAAAGAATCCAAATGGATTAAAATTTTGGGGGATAGAAAAGGTGAACCGACACTGGATAGGAGGAAATTATATTCGCCAATTGAGCCGCAGAGAGTCCTTCTGGATATATGAGGCTAAGGTGTTAACGTCATTAGGATTCAACGTGGATTTCGATTTAAACTGCTTTATCTCTGATAGATAATATGTTATGTTAGAATATGTTTAATTTTTTGTACTTGCGTTTTTTTTTATCTTAATTTTTAGTAAATTGTGTGTTTATAAGATTTTTATTGTATTTTATGTTTTTATTTTTATTAAATTAGGGCTTTTTTAGAGTATTTTTAGTATATGTGTAAATTAATGTGAGTAATGTTGAGGTTGGAATATCTCTGCCACCTAGTGGCTGCTTCTAAGATGGCTGGGGTCATTGTTGGCTAATTATTTATCCATACTATCATAGGTATAGGATAATCTAATATAATTTTTTGTTGACGGTTCTTTTTTTGGTCATTTACTGATCTATTTTATAAATACCTATATTAGGCTTTTTTATAGACTGTCATTTAAATTTATGTGAACCATCCCAGGTAGTGAGGAGATTTGTCCATATATTTACTGATAAAACCGCCTTCCTATCCGTGCTGACTCCCCTGTGGGGAGGAGGAAAGTCGTTTCCAGGTAACTGGGGATGCTGTCCTAGCATGGGGGCGGAGTTGAGGCATACAAAGCCGGGTCCGTGTTATGCTTCCCTATCCCTGCTGACAAAGTCCCGCCTACTGCAAGGACGTAACGCATATGGGGGAAGTCACGTGACCCACGGCCATCTCGGAAGGCAGAGAGAGGCGGCAGGGAGGGGGATCCAGTGCTAGTGTCTGTATATATGCTAAGTGACCCTGTGGGGTCTTATCTTGGAGGTAAGAGGCAGAGAGAGCTGTGGTGGTGGGAGACGAGCATTTGGAATTGTTTTGCATGCTACAACTACCAGCACCCGGGTTTCTTATTATTATAAGAAAGACTGTCCACACTGTCCTGTACCCTGCTATTGAAACCACTTTATGTGGATATATGAAGTATATTGCACTTATGTGAAGTGTTTATGTACTACAATTTTGTTGTTTTTAGATCTGGTTATTAGGCACAAAAAACAGAGAGCATACCAAAGGGTATTTTCCAAGATCTCTTTGGAAAGGAGGCACAGCATTAGCTCGCTATTAAAAATGAAAGTTAATAATAGTAATGGATAAATAAATAGTTATTAAGTGTGCGTTTTCTTCTAAACATGGACATTCTGCAAATATCTGATCTATCCCCCCACAAACTCTAAAGCTGGCCACACCTGCAAGGATCTGATAATTTTCCTGGTCAAGTGGCATTGACTTTTTAGCATGTCTGATAATCTCTTCATTTCAGTCAGAACTGTTGGTCCTTGCTTTATCAACGTGACTGAATAAAAAATTATATATTATGAAAAAAACTGGGCATAGATGCAGATACAGTGCCTTGAGAAAGTATTCGGCCCCCTTGAACTTTGCAACCTTTTGCCACATTTCAGGCTTCAAACATAAAGATATAAAACTAATTTTTTGTGAAGAATTAACAAGTGGGACACAATCATGAAGTGGAACGAAATTTATTGGATATTTCAAACTTTTTTAACAAATAAAAAACTGAAAAATTGGGCGTGCAAAATTATTTAGCCCCCTTAAGTTAATACTATGTTGCGCCACCTTTTGCTGCGATTACAGCTATAAGTCGCTTGGGGTATGTCTCTATCAGTTTTGCACATCGAGAGACTGACATTTTTGCCCATTCCTCCTTGCAAAACAGCTCAAGCTCAGTGAGGTTGGATGGAGAGTGTTTGTAAACAGCAGTTTTCAGTTCTTTCCACAGATTCTCGATTGGATTCAGGTCTGGACTTTGACTTGGCCATTCTAATGCCCCATACACACGTGCAGATTATCTGCAGACTTTTGTCTGCAGACTTCCTAAAACCATATAATATGAGGTCAAACCTAAACACTTTCAATTTGTATGCAATCCGGCAGGCCCTTGCACTACATAGAAAAGGTAAGTCTGCAGACAAAAGTCTGCAGATAATCTGCACGTGTGTATGGGGCATTACACCTGGATATGTTTATTTGTGAACCATTCCATTGTAGATTTTGCTTTATGTTTTGGATCATTGTCTTGTTGGAAGACAAATCTCCGTCCCAGTCTCAGGTCTTTTGCAGACTCCATCAGGTTTTCTTCCAGAATGGTCTTGTATTTTTCATCCATCTTCCCATCAATTTTAACCATCTTCCCTGTCCCTGCTGAAGAAAATCAGGCCCAAACCATGATGCTGCCAACACCATGTTTGACAGTGGGGATGGTGTGTTCAGGGTGATGAGCTGTGTTGCTTTTACGCCAAACATAACGTTTTGCATTGTTGCCAAAAAGTTTGATTTTGGTTTCATCTGACCAGAGCACCTTATTCCACATGTTTGGTGTGTCTCCCAGGTGGCTTCTGGCAAACTTTAAACAACACTTTTTATGGATATCTTTAAGAAATGGCTTTCTTCTTGCCACTCTTCCATAAAGGCCAGTATTGTGCAGTATACGACTGATTGTTGTCCTATGGACAGAGTCTCCCACCTCAGCTGTAGATCTCTGCAGTTCATCCAGAATGATCATGGGCCTCTTGGCTGCATCTCTGATCAGTCTTCTCCTTGTATGGGCTGAAAGTTTAGAGGGACGGCCAGGTCTTTGTAGATTTGCAGTGGTCTGATACTCCTTCCATTTCAATATTATCGCTTGCACAGTGCTCCTTGGGATGTTCAAAGCTTGGGAGATCTTTTTGTATCCAAATCTGGCTTTAAACTTCTCCACAACAGTATCTCGGACCTGCCTGGTGTGTTCCTTGTTTTTCATGATGCTCTCTGCGCTTTAAACGGACCTCTGAGACTATCACAGTGCAGGTGCATTTATACGGAGACTTGATTACACACAGGTGGATTCTATTTATCATCATTAGTCATTTAGGTCAACATTGGATCATTCAGAGATCCTCACTGAACTCCTGGAGAGAGTTTGCTGCACTGAAAGTAAAGGGGCTGAATAATTTTGCACGCCCAATTTTTCAGTTTTTTATTTGTTAACAAAGTTTGAAATATCAAATAAATTTCGTTCCACTTCATGATTGTGTCCCACTTGTTGTTGATTCTTCACAAAAAATTACAGTTTTATATCTTAAGACCCGGTCCACACTAGCGCGACTTGTCAGGCGACTTGTCAGCCTGACAAGTCACGCTCCCTCGCAGTCCATTGACCACTACAGGACCCGTTCTAATAGGAGTGACACAAGTCGCTCCGACTTAGAAAAAGGGTCCTGTACTACTTCGGGGCGACCTCGGAGTGACTTGCATAGACTTCCATTATGTGACATCCATGCAAGTCGCTCCGAAGTCGTGGTGCATGGCAATGCACAAGTCGCCCCCGAAGTGGTACAGAGTCTTGTCGCCTTAGTGTGAACTGACTCTTATGTTTGAAGCCTGAAATTTGGCAAAAGGTCCCAAAGTTCAAGGGGGCCAAATACTTTCGCAAGGCACTGTAGACAGTTCCACAACAAATGATGATTCTGTGCTACTATCTCATGGTTTGTGGGAGATCAGAAAAATGGCAAGCAGTGACAAACTTATAGTTATCGTAGTTATCGTAGTCTAAACAGCTGCTATGGGACCTGGAGGTGGGAGGGGACCCCTTAGTTGGGAGGCTGTTAAAACAAATTCATGTTCAACTCCCCGCAGAAATAAATGACACAAATGAATGCGGTCCTGCAATTATTAATAAGTCGACCACTATGCAGTGTTGTTTTAATGCAAGCAGAATTTGACTTGGTATGAGCCTCTTGCAGTCTACTGTACAGACTGTACAGCAGAACTCAGAGAGGTAGGAGAAACAGAACAATAAGCCAGTCAGGGGTGCTGCAGGGTAAAGGGCATGCTGAGTGTACAATGACAGAGAGACGAAGATGTAGATTTCCAGACAAACAAAGGCTAAAAAAGGAAACAAGTAAGTGCTGAGCTCTGCAGCACCATATCTGTTTTTCAATTTAGGGTTTAATAACACTTTAAATGTTGTACACTTAGATGATAGTGCTTTAAGGCCAAGTTAAGGTTCAAGTCAACTTAAAAATTTAAATGGTTACTTACATTTATAAAAAACTAAAATTAAACTGAAGTTTTGTTGCAAATTATAAAATAATAAAATCAGGGTGCAGAAAGTCGGCAAGGGGTCTATGTATAAAAAAAAATTGTTGGATGAATGTAGCAAGCCTTTGTCTAGCCCTATAAGCTTCATCTGGTGGCCATAATAAAATCTTTTTCTGAAATGTCTCAATCAGGCAAATACTGAATTGTGGCCATGAGTTAGCAATTATAGCAAATTATGGCACTAATTTGTGAGGGCTACGCAAATGCTTGTGACACATTTTTTATACATAGACCTCTTTGTTTTCAATGTCTTAGGCAGGCCATACATTATACATTTTATATTGAGTGTATACAGCGTTGATGTGGGATTGCCCCCCGCAGAGGGCTTTTTTTTCTGGCTGTATGTCGGAGACAGTGTGGGAGGAAATAATTATCTGCGTGTACTGTACTGTGTCTGTACAAAGCAGCCAGAAGGGCGGCCGCAGAGTGATCATAGGGCGATACAGCTCAGAACACCAGCTGCAGCTTGAAAGAGTGGAAGGCAGAGTGCAATTCGCTCCGCCTCTCCATGCAGTGCAGACTGGAAGGTCATTTTGGCAGCAGTCAGCTCAGCTGTGTGGAAGCGCTGCGAATCGATTATGTGGGTAGCCTGTCCTCTTGACTGACTGCCGACCGTGCTTACTGCGATTGTTCACTGTGGTCAGGGTTTTAGACATTTTCAGGTGAATTAATTGACAATGCTGCTGATTGGAGCTGTGCTGTGCCTGTCTCTTTGCTGGCTAGGGATGTTTCTTTGATGGATTGGACTGTCTCTTTGCTAGACAGACATGGCTCTGTTGGGCTGTCTCTTTGCTGGATTGGGGTTGTCGATTTGCTGTATGGTACTGTCTCTTTGCTGGATGGGGCTGTCTCTTTGCTAGATGGGTCTGTCTCTTTGCTGCATGGGGATGTCTCTTTGCTGGATTGGACGTGTCTCTTTGCTGGACGGGGCTGTCTCTTTGCTGAATGGGGCTGTCTCTTTGCTGGACGGGGCTGTTTCTTTGTTGGACAGGGCGGTCTCTTTTCTGAATGGGGCTGTCTCTTTTCTGGATGGGGCTGTCATTTTGCTGGATGGGGATGTCTCTTTGCTGGATTGGACTGTCTCTTTGCTGAATATATGATGCTGTCTCTTTACTTGATTGGGTTGTCTCTTTGCTGAATATATGGGGCTCTCTCTTTGCTGGAGTGAGCTGTTTCTTTGCTGAATATATGAGGCTGTCTCTTTGCTGGATTGGGCTATCTCTTTGCTAAATATATAAGGCTGTCTCTTTGCTGAATTGGGCCATCTCTTCCCTGGATGGACATGTCTCTTTGCTGGATTTGACTGTCTCTTTGCTGGATGGGGATGTCTCTTTGCTGGATGGGGCCCTCTCTTCATTTTACTGCATTGCTTTTTAATAACAAATTGCTTATTAATTGCAAATTACTTATATAGCCCCCCAATTTATACTTGGTTCCCTGTTCTATAAGGGGGGGAGTTCTAGGGGTGGGTAGGGTGCGGAGACAAGCGTGGCCTAGAGGAGGAGGGTGAGTTTTTGCACCTTTTCTCTAAGAAATAAAGCCCTGCGAAAAGCTTTTGTATTCTGACATTGGGGAGCCTTCCCCGCCATCAGAATACACAGATCAGTGTTGCCAGCTATAGATGATAGCACTGATCGAGTGAAAAAAAAACGACAGGCTGGTTGTATACAATTCAAATGAGAGATTGCCTTGTGTGGAACCGGCCTACCCATAAATGGAAAAAAATTTGTCCAGTCCCTACTGAATCCTGCTTTAGTCAAGCAAACCTAAGAAAAAAGTATGGACACAGTATTAGTCTGTTGGTAAAGCCTGCTGCACTACAGTGAGCAGAGAAAACAAGCATAAGGGCTCTTTCACACGGTCCGCCTCCGTAGGCGGATCCGTGTTGCTCAGCGGGGATCGATCCGCGATCCCCGCTGAGCCGGGCGGATGACAGCTCCGTCTCCGCTTGCAGAGCGGAGAGGGAGGTGTCTCAGCCCCCGCTGCCCTCTATGGGGGATCGGATGAGAGCGGACCGCTTGTCCGCTCTCATCAGATCCGATCCAATCCGATTACTGAACGGATGGAAAAATAGGGTTTCCATCCGTCCAGATTTCAAGCACAGGATCGGATGCGGATGGCAGCGGGTGTCAGCGGAGATGTCTCCGCTGACAACCACTGCCCCATAGAGCTGCATGGAGGATCCGATCAGATCCGCCTAAAAAACTGACAGGCGGATCTGATCGGATCGCCCGTGTGAAAGAGCCCTTACTGATTACAGAGCTGTTATTGTGACAATGTACAGCAGGTGGTGTGTCAAACTGTTGCAGAGATTACTTCTCTTAAACAGCATGGCACTTTCATTCATTTTAAATGGAACATTTATCCAATGAATTATCTGATTGCCTTTAGGGACCAGGAAGTATATTTTTCTCCTTTTAATCACTTATGGGCCCCCTTAATGATCAGGCCATATTTTGTGATTTGGCACTGCATTATTTTAACGGACAATTGCGAGGTCGTGTGACGCTGTACCTAATTAAAATTGATGTCCTTTTTTTTCCCACAAATAGAGCTTTCTTTTGGTGGTATCTGATCACCTGTGAGATTTTTATTTTTTGCGCTATAAACAAAAAAAAAGAGCAACAATTTTGAAAAAAAAAAAAAAAACAATATTTTTCACTTTCTGCTATATAACATTGCCAAAAAAAATGTAAAAATCTAAATTTTTTAACATTTTAGGCCAATTTGTTTTCTGCTTCATATTTTTGGTAAAAAAAAAATCACCATAAGCGTATTTTGATTGGTTTGCGCAAAAGTTATTGTGTCTAAAAGTTACGGGAAAGATTTATGTAATTTTTATTGTTTTTTTTTGTTTTTTGTTTTACTAGTAATGGCTGCAATCTGCGATTTTTAGTGGGACTGCGACATTGCCGCGGACAGATCGGACCCCTAACTGTCATTTTTGACACTTTTGGGGGGACCAGTGACATTACTACAGTAATCAGTGCTACAAATATGCACTGTTACTGTAATAATGACACTGGCAGGGAAGGGGTTAGCACTGTAGGTGATCAAGGGGTTAAATGTGAGCCTAGGGGAGTGATTCTAACTGTGGGGGGGGGGGACGTGGCTTGGAAAATGATCACAGAGACCTGTGCTCCTATATAGAAGAATCACAGGGGCTCTATGATCATTCCAGGTAGAAGAACAGTCAGCTGTGTTTACAACAGTGGGGGAGCGGGGAACGATCGCGGGTGTCAGGCGGCGATCCCCATGCATTGGAGTCCCCGCTGCCGAGTGGCGCGCGCTCGCCCCCTAGCTGCAGGCGCCCGTTGGTTTGCACAGGAGGGCCGCACTGCCGCAGTAAATAGGCGGCAGGCGGTCGAGAAGAGGTTAAGTAAACCATATTTAAAAAGTTTTTCCTTCCTCTGGCAATTGTATACACCATATTTTTTTATTTGCTATATTTTATTTCTACAAAAGTGGAGATACTTTTTAAGTTACGCATATGTAAATTCTAACAATTACTTTCCTTTATTTCCTCCCTTCTCATCTGTTAAATATACTAGAAATATTATGAGCTGATATCTGTGCTCTCTTCCTCTGTGGACAGTTAACATTGTTCCTAGCTATCTCTGACTACAAAACACTTTCCCCTATGTTTTAATATGTGGGGGAGGTGTTATACAGCCCTAACACACTCCCTTTCTAGGGTGACAAACCTTCTCTTTATGGATACAATACCGTTGTCACCCTAGGACAGGAAGTTTGTTCCTGGCAGGATCCCCAGGTAAAAATAAAGGAGAAAAAAAATGTGAAAAAATGCAGCCACCACTTTTATGGAAAGGTGAACTGAAATACCTTCACTTTTCGTTGTTAAAGCGGAGTTCCGGGCACAGAAACCATTTTTCAATAAACATACCCCCGGGACAGTCAGGGCTAGCACATTCCACAATGGCTAGCCTCTGATCTGTCCGGGTTTGCACTTACCTGCAAGAAGAAATACTCACTTATAAAATTTCTTCTACAGCGTTGCCATCTCTGTTGTGGGCAGCTGAAGCCAGCGCGATCCTCTTCTGTGTCCTCTTCTGTGTCTTCTTCTTCCAGAATGCGCCTGCACCGGCCCCTCTCGTCACTTCCGGTGTGACGCCGCATTCTCATTGATTCCTGGGAGCGATGACGTTCAGCTCCCAGGAATCATTGCAAACCGGAAGTGACGGCGCGGGCCGCGGCCACAGAGGGAGGAAGTGGAGAATAGGTGAGTATTTCTTTCTACAAATACAAGGTGAGTAAAAAAAAAAAAATAACTCTAACTATCCAATTCCTTTTCAGGTGAAGACGAGCAAGCGGATGGGCACAAAATCGATTAGGTCGATTTTGTGCCCGGAACTCCGCTTTAAGTTTAGATACTCTTTAAGTTGCAACCATATGGCTATTTCATTTGTGAGCAGTTATACCTGATGAGGTGCCCATTGAGTATGTATCTATTCAGTTGTATCTTTTCAGAATTTTCATAAAGTAATGTGATTTAAAGAAACTGAAAATGTACCTTCGGGAAGTGGCTTACACAGCTGATGAAAAAGACCTTTTTCAAGAAAAGCGACAAATACAAAATTGGATGGCTCATGATAATGTAGATGGGTAACAAGTCCTGTAAATTCTGTGGGATAACAGTCTTGATTCAAATACCCCTATCAAAAAACGAATAACAGATATATGAATAAGTATTTATAAAACAAGACTTTGCCAAATACAGATGCAATATTGTAGCAACCTTGGATTTATAGAAAGTATACAATTGCAGTTCATGTGCTGATTATAAGCTTTGAGGAATACAGTACAGATAATGTGAACTGAGTTCCATAAAAATCCTACATGGAATTATCTGAATAACAGAAATGTGACTATTTAACAAAATTTATCAATAAAGTTACAGTCATTGCATCTGTTAATGTACTTCAGTTTGCATAAAAATGCAACAGAATTATCACAATGTTGAGTTTCACGTAATAAATATGCAAACTGCAGTCAATTTGTCACATTATGCAAAAGTTTTGCAGATTTGCTAATTTGTTGCAATTTGCCCCAAAAATACAGCTAAAATACAGCATTTTTACCAAACTCGCTGGAAAAGGAACCCATTCCACCAAAGTCACGAACTGTATTGGATAATTTGAGCACAAAAGCCCCTGCACTTTGATTTAGATCCAGAAGATTTCTTGGACTAATTTATTGTCACTTTTTATGGACTTTCAATTATTGCACATTCATTTGCATCATTGTTTATTTATTGATTTGTCACCATCACAAGATATACATTTGAATCATATTTATATATACAACCTTATACTGTCATAATAATGTATTAATCTACTTATTCTTCATTGATTGCACAATATTTTTTACTACTATATTAATTTTATATTAATTTATTTATATCTATTCTTCTATGTATTGCACTAGTAATATTAGCAAGCGGTGTAGATAGTCTCTACATTTGACTATTTCTGACAGACTGCCCCTGTGCCCTCAGTGATCTCCTGCCTGACAGAGGGCTCTCTTTACTGGCCCATATGTAGAGTGTTGGGCGGAAACTACCCAGGCAGTTTCCATACCTCACCGCAGCTGGGATCAACCCTCTCTGATTCCTCAACTACAATTGGTTTAAGGTACTAAAACTGTTGGGTGGATAATTCCATTTATGTTTTTCTCATTAAAAAGTTGTTGTCCACCAAAACAATTTTATCAGTAAGTTGGGCTTTATCTCCCCCTCAAGTAGTTCCTCTGGAAATATTGGGACAACTGTAGAATGTTTTTATATGTTTTAGTTTTTTGTTTTGTTTTTGCTTTTTGTTTTGTTTTAATTTTCTACAGATCTTTAAAATCATTTTGAGCTACCTAAAATGGCATTCTGTGGATACTTGCAAATCTGACACATTTTAGTACACAAAAATCCTCCAGACTAACTACATTTGAGGCTTTGTGCCTGGTAGGTCCTTCTTGCAAGGGACTACTGCTGGATATCTATAAAATACTGCTAGTCATCTCCATATTCAAACACTCGAAGCTGAAATTTGGAAAACATTTTGAGTGAATTTACTCTTAAAAATCTGGTAAATCATTTAGTCACAAGTTTTCAAAAGCTTCAGTTGCACCCTCTATTAAAAAAATAAAATAAAACAGTATAAAATGATGTTCATATTGTATGGCATATTGCATAGCTAGAGTGGTTACATCACTATACATGTATTTTTCAGAATACTAGGGAGAGCGAGAGAGCAACACTGAGACTGCAACTGCTGACTCACTTTTAAATGCTAGTTGCCTGGCTCTATCTTTAGTGTCACAATGAGTCATGAATATGTAAACAGGACTTCTAACTTAACTTGCTGTATGTTAGTCTTGAGTATGTGCCAGGCAAATAACATTTTCAGAATAAGAAGGCCAGCAATGGCAGCAACATACTGCATTCATACTAGGCTTTCTTTATCACCCTAAGCCAGGGGTTATTTATTAACCACTTGCCTAATGGGTACTTAACTACTTGCCAACCGCCGCAAGTAGATATACTGCGGCGGTCAGCCCCGGCCAGGCAAAGTGATGTATATATTAGTCACTAGCCTGTGACCGGTTTGTGAGCCAATAGCGTGCGAGCGCGCGCCCGCCGTGGCTCGTTCACGGAGGAGTCCGCGCGTGTGACCGGCGGACCCGATGTCCGCCGGTCACACTACTATCGTCGGTAGAGCGGGAGAAAGGCGGGTGGCTTATGTAAACAAGCCGCCTGTCATTCTCCCCTGTGTAAAAATGGAGATCAGACAGTTCTACTATGTAGAACCGTTGATCTCTGTTTTTACAATAGGAGACCTGTCCCACTACAGTTAGAAACACGCCCCTAGGACACACTTAACCCCTCCCTCTCCAATACAGTTAACCCCTTCCCTGCCAGTGTCATTTTTACAGTAACAGTGCATATGTATAGCACTGATTACTGTAGTAATGTCACTGGTACCCCCAAAAGTGTCAAAAATGTCAGTCAAGGGTCCGATCTGTCCGCTGCAATGTCGCAGTCCCGCAAAAAAAATCGCAGATCACCGCCATTACTCGTTAAAAAAAAACACCAAAAATGACAAAAATCTTTCCCTTTGTTAGTAAACACGATAACTTTTGCGCAAACCAATCAAAATATGCTTTTTGCGATTTTTTTTTACCAAACATATGTAGCATAAAACAAATTGGCCAAAAATTTTAAAAAATTTTGATTTTTACATTTTTTTTCGGGGAATTTCATATAAAAAAAATGTGAAAAATATTGTTATTTTTGCAAAATTTACGCTCTTCTTTTTTTGTTTATAGCGCATGATCAAAAAATCGCACAGGTGATCAAATACCACCAAAAGAAAGCTCTGTTTGTGGGAAAAAAAGGATGTGAAATTCGTTTAGGTACAGCTTCGCACAACCGCGCAATTGGCCGTTAAAGTCAAGCAGTAAAAAATCGCAAAAAACCCCCTGGTCGGAATGGGGGTAAAATCTTCCGGGGCTTAAGTGGTTAAACCCCCTTCCTGCCCAGGCCAATTCTCAGCTTTCAGTGCTGTCGCACTTTGAATGACAATTGAGCGGTCATGCAACACTGTACCCAAACAAAATTTTTATCATTTTTTTTTCAAAGAAATAGAGCTTTCTTTTGGTGGTATTTAATCACTGCTGGGGTTTTTATTTTTCAATGAACAAACAAAAAAAGGCCGAACATTTTGAAAAAAAAAAAAAAAAAACAGTTTCTATAGTTTGTTATAAAATTTTGCAAACTGGTCATTTTTCTCCTTCCTTTATGTGCGCTGATGAGGCGGCACTAATGGGCCCTGATAGGCACTGATAGGCTGCACTGATGGGCACTGATAGGCTGCACTGATGGGCACTGATAAGGCAGCACTGATAGGTGGCACTGATGGGTGGCGCCGATGGGCACTGATGGGTGGCACTGAAGGGCACTGGTAGGTGGCACTGAAGGGCACTAAAAGGGGCACTCATGGGCACTGGTAGGTGGCACTGATGGGTGGCTCTAATGGGCAATGATAGGCACTGGTAGGTGACACTGATGATGGGGCACTGATTGGCACTGATAGCTGGCACTGGTGGTAACTGGTGGGTGGCACTGGTAGGTGGCACTGGTGGATACAGATGCCCCTCTCCTCTTCGGGACCGATGTCCCTCTGACAGCAGCGGCGATCAGCTTTTTTTTTCTCCTCACACTGACAGCGTGAAAAGAAAAAAAACAGCTGAACGCCGGCTGCTGTTTACATCACATGATTAGCTCTCATTTGCTGATAACGTGGTAAGGGACCGGGACCGGCCCCTTACTCCGATCTGTGATCAGCCAAGTCTCATGGACTCACTGATCACAGAGCGCGCTCCGCAGGGAGCGCGTAGGCAGTTCATACACAGGAGGACGTACATGGATGCCCTCCCGGCAATAAGGTCCACGCTGTAGCCGTCTTTTGGCTATAGCGCAGATGGGAAGAGGTTAAAATACAATAATAGTCATTCGCTAGGAAATAACGGCTTTGAACTTTCTGTCTCTACTCGCTGCCGTACGAAGTCAACATGCCAAAACGAAAAGGCTGAAGGAGACTCAAAGGTTGAGAAGTCCAAAGCAAAGGATGAGCCACAAAGGAGATCTGCCATGCTATCTGCTAAACAAGCCCCACCTAAACCAGAGCCAAAAGCTAAGAAGGCAGCTGTTCCAAAGAAAGCTGACTAAGCTCCCAAAGGCAAGAAAGGAAAGGGAGACTCTGGAAAAGATGCCACCAATGCTGCAGAGAACGGAGAAGCAAAGTGCGACCGGGCACAGAAAGCAGAGGCATCCGCTGATGCCAAGTGAACTGTGTGAATTTTGATAATTGTGTACTTCTGGTGACTGTACAGTTTGAAATACTATTTTTTTAAGTTTTATAACAATGCAGAACTTTATTTTACTTTTTATTTTAAGCTGTGTTTGGCAAATGCTTTGTGGGTTTTAATGGGCAGGGTGTGACGTGACGGTGTGATCTTCACTCATTTTAACAGCTACATTGAGCCCCTGTGTTTTTACTCCCTCCATGAAATTGGCATAATTTACTTTACAGTTTCCTCTATTCTGTGGGGAAAATAGGCAGCTATTTAAAATGTGAAAAAAATGAAGGTGCGCTGATAAACGTGCGTGAAGCTGCTACCAAGATGTGTAGGTAATAATATGTAAAAAAGAATTGGTGCGCTAAACTTACAATTCCACAAAAAACAATATATACAAACGTAAATTGATTGTGAAAATTTCAAAAGAAAAAGTCCATTCTCTTGTGACAACGTGCAAATGAATAAACTTTAAAGTGACTTAAAACAAATTGTGAATCCTGTAACTTGATTGGATATATGTGACCACCACGTGAGACGATCCCCACCACCGACAGGCTATTCTTCTTACCAGAAAGACAGATTTATATGTGAGTTGAACATATTAAACGACCACTCACTCCCCATGCAGCTTCACCCGAAGTGTGTGTATAAGCCGCTTACCAGATACCAATATGGTTTGAACATGGGAATATAATCTCCTCTCCTCAGAATAGGCTGTCTGTTGGTATAACGATCCCAATACAGAGTATAGTGTCTCCTTGTGCTGTCAGATTTGGGTGAAGCTCTTTGTCTCGAGGCAGAACCCGTGCAATGCTAATAACATTGAAGCTTTCTCATTTAGCAAAGTTTAGGGAGTAAAATTAAAAAAAAAAAAAAAAATACAATAAGAAACTTTTGCTGTTGCACTTGGAAATGGGTTGTTGTTTGCGTTACATTTTTTTTGTGTACATCTTTAACCTGTACAAGCTATTAATTTAGGTAATAGACATTTTCTTTGCATTATGTTTTATACATTTTTAAAAGTCTGGCTTACAAAATGATCAGACGCAGAGACACAGTTAGGGAATATGAAATAAAAAAATAAAAAGCAATAGATCCAATACGAACCTCAGACAGCAGGAACTGCAGAGAGAACACACAGTAAAGCTTTAACACTTGTGTTTCATTTTGGTGTTTAAATGTCATAAGGGAATGCTTCAAAATGGATAAAACCTAACAAAAAATAATATGCATAGTATTAGTAGTTTGTCAATATATTTAGGGTTGTTTGTTTATCAGGAAACAGCTGGTAAAATATGATAAATGCATTTTGAAACACCTTAACAGAGCAACTTAAAGAAAAAGAAAGCACCAACAGGTATCTATGGTCAAAATGTAAAATCATATATTCATATCCGCATTGTTTTTCAAATATTTCTAGCCTACTCCTAATATTATGAGCAATCTTAAAAGGTTGTGTGTTATGAAGAGTAGGAGAAAATCCAGACAGCTGGACACCCTGAGAATTGCCTTTATTTTTAAATATGGTAAAACAGCAACACGGGTATCAATCAGAGGGTGCTGGGGCTATCCTGCTTTGTGCAAAAAAATGTGGGGAAAAAAACCACTCATACACACATGGGCGTCCGCAGAGCTTATTTTTTTGTTGGGGGGGGGGGGGGCATAATTTTAAGGTCACCCATGCTCCGCCCCTTTTCAACAATGTCATCAAGGGGAGGGGCTTGGTCATTATACTTATTTTGAGTATTTATTCTTAAAGAGCAAACAGCAGTATTTATTTTTAAAGCATTTGTTAACCTAAAAAAAAAAAAAAAAAAATGATCCTGTTCCCATAACGCATGTTATACAGCACAGTGCTTTGCTGTGTAATTTGGCCCCTTCTATCACCAAAAATACCTGGCTGATCCTGCCTGGCTATTTCCTCCCCTCTGTAAACTGACCACGGTATACCATGGCTGCTGAGCCCTGAAACTGTGGTCAGTCTATGTGCCTCCTGTCCTCCTCTGTCCTCTCTCCCCCCTCTCTCCCTGCCTGTCTGCTCCTGTGTCAGTGCCCCCCCCTCTCCTCCTGCTGCTGTAGTTTAATTTAAAGTTTAATTTCCTGTCTACAGTCTGTTTAATAATTCTGTGTGCCCCTGTGTCTGTGTTTTATAAAAATAAGCCATTCTTTACAAGTTTTCAGAGCGCCACTCATCGCTCACGTGATCCGCCACCTCTCTCCTCCTCTCCCCCTCCCCTCCTCCTCCCCTCCCGACTGACATCAGTAAGGAATCCTCGGCCCTGCCCGCTGCAGGTAGCTGTCAGACGGGGAGAGGAGAGAACCCTCTGAAAACTGGTAAAGAACGGCTTATTTTTTTAAAACACGGACACACAGGCACACAGGATTATTAAACAGACCAGACAGGATGGTAAAAAGTGGCTTAACAACCACTTAAAAGGGAAAGTTGAGATTCCAGGGGGGGGACATTTGCCCCTCCTTGCCCCTACCTGCAGACGCCCATGCATACACACACAGCCATAAAAAAGATAATGTAAACTAAAAACAATATGATTCCAAATATGAAACCGCAACAAACCCACAAGTAGGAAAAAACAAATAAATCTGCAAATTAAACATGCATCCTAAAGGGAACTTGTGTGAAACACGCCCAACCATGCACATGCATGTATGTATTCATTATTTATGTTTCTCAAAAAAAAAAAAAAAAGATATCAACAGCAACACCAGATGAAAATAGGGGAGAGGATGATAAAAATGGATAATATCCCATTTACACACCGTGGGAGAAACAACACACACATACATTAGGAGAAACAACCTCTTCTAGAGCTTGAATTATTATAGCAGAGCAATTGCCACCATGAGTCAAATTGTTTAGTGACATTTGTAGAATGATTGCTCAGTGTTTTATATATGGTCATGGAGGCGATCTCCTAATCGTCTAGTGGTTAGGCTGACATATTGTATCAAGCAGATATCGATATTGCAATTAATCAGATGTATCACATACTTGGTGTTGCAATTATTAAATGACAGAATCTTGAAAGACCTGCCAGTAATAGTGGGTTGAAGTGTGTCCCCCTTATTTGGATGGAGGACACATTTCACTGTGCCACATTTCACATGCCACTTTTATCAATTGCAAAACCAGGCATTTGATATATCTGATTACCGGATTGCAGTGACAAGGGCATTTATTGTCACTGCATCTATAATTTCCCCTAAAATGTAGCCAATTAGCCGGCCCTTTTTTCATAGCTGTAAACAGGCTGAGTGATAAAAAGCTGCCCAAATTAGGTGCTCTATGGGACACAGTTGTTATACCTTTATCCAAAATCTGTGCATATATACAATCATTTAGGAGTATTGGTAAAAACATTGGTAAATGTTCCACAATAGATTTAAGCTTATTATGTGCTGCACTATATGTAGATGGAAAAACTAACTTCCCTAACACCAGAACTCCTGTCCAAATCTTGCAATAAGGCATCCCTAGTCTTAGATTTAGCAATACCTACAACTCTGTGTAACCTCGACTCCAGGAAACCCTGCTGTCTTAAAGCCTGTCCACAAACACTTAAGTTCTCTATCAAAACTAATCTCATACAAATAAATGCAACATAGCCTTAAAAGATGTCCAACCGATATAGCCGCGACGGTATGTTATGTTTGGGGTGTCCAGAGTCGGTCCTTAACTCAGAGTTGCCTAACAATGGTTTTCTTTATAAATCCAATACAACTTGATGTCTTGATCCTAAACGGGTCATGTCCAAGAAGGAGATAGAAGAAATGTCCTGAAACCCTAAGATTATTGTCATTATCATTAACAAAAGGTTGTAGATCGATGCTCTTTTTGGCCTATAGACCTATAGAGGTGGGCATTGGTTTACTTAAAGAGCCAATGGGTGGACCACCAGCCACAACCTCTTGTTTTGAGATTGCCTGGTTATTTGAGGGACGCTAAGCACCTCCTTAACAAATAAGCATTTTAAGTTAAATGAATATTGCGTTTGGGTCACCTGTGACATGAGTAGTCTATACTGCTCTATTCCATGTCATACTCTATTCTACTTTGTGCTGTATCATATTTATTTTTATTTTTTTCTTTGAATGATATAGTGGCTTTTCTCTTCCCCCACATGGAATTTATTCTGCTTAGTTTGGAGTATTTGCTCACACAAACCTTTTCTTGTTTTGATGATGTAACGTTTCATCATAGCCCTTTGCTGTGTGGGCCTACTCTTGGTCTCCAGATAGGATGCCTCCCAGCACCCCGGGTTCTCACACATCTCCTGGCAGGGATTTCCACACAAATGGCTGAAACTGCAATGCAGTAGCTCTGATCAGCCTTATAACAAATCTGCACACCTGTTTATTCACATAGCCTGTGGGCCCCTAGTATGAATTGGACACAGGATTTAATGTTCCTGCCCAAGACACTTTAGAACCTTAAAGCTCCAGGCCGTGATTTGGGATTAAAAAAACAGGAGAAAGCTTAAAGCACAGCTTTCTCCATTCAGAAACAACATGCTGAAGCTTCACACTAATGCGAGCTCGGTGTCAGTTTTACCTCCATTCTAATAGTGCCAGGACCTCCCACTGTCACAATGGTGAGTATTACCTGCAGAGTAGTGTTGGGCGAATGGTTCAGCCTGAGCAGAAATTCGGGCTGAACATTGACTGTTCACCCGTTCGACTAACACCCGAATTGTCGGGGTGTTTGACAGTTTGTTCGGCCCTCTGAGCACAGCTCTGTGTAACGCCGACTCCAGGAACCCCTGCTGTCTTAAAGCCTGTCCACAAACACTTAAGTTCTCTATCAAAACTAATCTCATACAAATAAATGCAACATAGCCTTAAAAGATGTCCAACCGACATAGCCGCGACGGTATGTTATGATTGGGGTGTCCAGAGTCGGTCCTTAACTCAGAGTTTCCTAACAATGGTTTTCTATATAAATCCGATACAACTTGATGTCTTGATCAAGGCTGATCGTGTTTGACAGTTTGTTCGGCCCTCTGAGCACACCAAAATGCACTGCGTGCCACACAGTGCATTGGAAGCCCTTATTGACTGAAGCAATAAAGGATTTGCCCAATCAGGGCACATAACACTGTCAGAGCCATGATTGGAGAAAGTAATGATGTTTGCCCAATCATGGCTCATTGCTCATAGACCCACCCCCTCTATCCTTCTTAGATCTTAGGTCTTCTTAGGATCCTTCTTAGAGCAGCCATTTGCAGTGTGAAATTGGAGTGGAGATAGATAGAACAGGGCTCTGTTCATTTCTATTAGCAAGTACGTGTGCTATTGTGCTTGTATTGTGAGTGTAGAGTGTCAGTTTACTGTGAATATAGTGATAGTGCAGTGTAAGTGTAGTGTGACCTTTAATTTTTACTGTAGTGTCACTATAGTGATAGCGCAGTAAAAGTATAATGTGACCATTTATTTTTACTTTAGTGTCAGTTCAGTGTTTCAGGGCAGATTTACTGCAGTATATAGAGGTGCGTTAGTGCACGTTTAGTGTAGTATTTTGACATGCATTAGTGCACTTTTACTGCAGCATATTGATGTGCGTTAGTGCATGTTTACTGCAGCATATCAACGTGCGTTAGTGCACGTTTACTGCAGTATAATAAACTGCATTAGTGCACGTATAATGCAGTATTTTGAGGTGCATTATTGCGCTTTTACTGCAGCATATTGAAGTGCCCTAGTCCACTTTTACGGCAGTATATTGAAAGGCCTTAGTGCACATTTACGGCAGTATATTGATGTGCCTTGGTGCACATTTACGTCAGTATATTGAAGTACATTGTGCAGTTTTACTGCAGTATATTGAATTGCGACAGTGCACTTTTATTGCATTATATTAAAATGCCTTAGTGCACGTTTACAGCAGTATATTGAAGTGTGTTAGTGCAGTTTCACTACAGTATATTGAATTAGGTTAATGCACTTTTACTGCATTATATTGAAATGCCTTAGTGCACATTTACAGCAGTATATTGAAGTGTGTTAGTGCAGTTTCACTACAGTATATTGAATTGTGTTACTGCACTTTTACTGCAGTATATTGAAGTGCCTTAGTGCACTTTTACAGCAGTATATTCAAGTGCCTTAGTGCAGTTTCATTACAGTATATTGAATTGCGTTAGTGTACTTTTACTGCAGTATATTGAAGTGCCTTAGTGCAATTTTACAGCAGTATATTCAAGTGCCTTAGTGCAGCTTCACTGCAGTATATTGAATTGCATTAGTGCACTTTTACTGCAGTATATTTAATTGCATCATTGCAATTTTACTGCAGTATATTCAAGTGCGTCAGTGCTGTTTTACTGCAGTATATTGTAGTGTGTCAGTGGAGTGTGTCTGTGTAGTGAGTACTCAAGTTAATGTGGACTTTCAGTAATTTTTTTCATCTTTCCACCTATTAAATCCTCTGCCCTTGTTGTTTTAACTTTGGATAGTAGAACATTTTTTTTTCTGCCAGTAAATACCTTATACAGCCCACTTTCTCTTTCTTGTCTGGTCATTAGCCTAGGCTTATGACATCATGTACAGCTCTCTCTCTAACACTCGTGAGAGTTTGCCAGCACGGCAGGACGGATGAGTCATAGGACAGCCAATGAGCGTTGCAAAGCTGGAGGAGGCTGGATGAGGGCAAAGATAACAGGAGACTGCAGAGACCCATTATTCATCAAGAGAGGAGAAATGTGCAGGCAAGCAGTGGTGTGAGTGTGTCTGTATATATGTGTATGTGTGTCTGTAATTATGTGTGTGTGTATATACAGTATACACTGCTCAAAAAAAAATTAAAGGAACACTTTTTAATCAGAGAATAGCATCAAGTCAAGTAAACTCCTGAGATATTGACCTGGTCATTTAGGTAGCAGAGGGGGTTGTTAATCTGTTTCAGCTGCTTTGGTGTTAATGAAATAAAACAGGTGCACTAGATGGACAACAACGAACAACCTCCAAAATAGGAATGGTTTTACAGGTAGAGGCCACTGACATTTTGTTTGTTTTCTACTCATCTTTTCCTGACTGTTTTTCACTAGTTTTGCATTTGGCTAGGGTCAGTGTCACTACTGGTAGCGTGAGGCAATATCTGGACCCCATAGAGGTTGCACAGGTAGTACAACTCCTCCAGGATGACACATCAATACGTGCCATTGCCAAAAGGATTGCAGTGTCTCCCAGCACAGTTTTAAAAGCATGGAGGAAATTCCAGGAGACAGGTAGTTACTCTAAGAGAGCTGGACAGGGAGTAGAAGGTCCTTAACCCATCAGCAGGACCGGTATCTGCTTCAGGATGAGCACTGCCAGAGCCCTACAAAGTTACCTCCAGCAGACCAATGGTTTAAAAGTCTGTGACCAAACAATCAAAAACAGACTTCATTAAGGGTGACCTGAGGGCCCGATGTCCTCTAGTGGGCCCTGTGCTCACTGCCCAGTACCATGGCTTGGAATTTGCCATTGAACACCAGAATTGGCAGGTCTGCCACTGGTGCCCTGTGCTTTTCACTCTGAGCACATGTGACAGACGTGAAAGGGTCTGAAGAAAGCCGTGGAGAACGTTATTCTGCCTGTAACGTCCTTCAGCATGACTGGTTTGGTGGTGGGTCAGTGATGGTTTGGGGAGGCATATTCATAGAGGGATGCACAATGGCACCCTGACTGTCATTAGGTATCGGGATGAAATCCTTGGACCCATTATCAGACCCTACGCTGGTGCAGTGGGTCCTGGGTTCCTCCTGGTGTGTGACAATGCTTGGCCTCATGTGGCGAGAGAATGCAACCAGTTCCTGAAGGATGAAGGAATTTATACCATTGAATGGCCCCCACACCTCTGGGACATTATGTTTTGGTCCATCCAATGCCACCAGGTTGCACCCATACCCAAGGACACCATCCGTTGTCTCATTAGGAGCATGCCCCTACATTTTCAGGCATGCATACAAGCACGTGGAGACCATACCAACTACTGAGTACCATTTTGAGCTGTTGCAATAAAAACAGATTAGCTTGCTGCATCATTTCGTCACTTTGATTTTCGGGGTGTCTTTGAATTCAGCCCTCTGCAGGTTGATGATTTTCTTTTTTTGCAGATTTAAATTTTATTGTGATAAGCAGATTACAAGTATACATACAGAAATGTAACAGGAAAGATGTAAAGAGTTCCAATAATCGTGAGTCAATAGTCAAAATTAATCCACAGAAGTTAAGGACTCAGTAATTATCGACTACAACATGAGCTGAGAACATAATTGAAACCAAGTGAAGTTACCCCCTAGCGTTAACTTGCTAGTATGTGTTGATAAATTTCGGGGGAAATAATCCCAAAGCATAGGGGGTAGGGCTGCTGAATATAATCGAAAGATCGATGCATCGCGATTCGACCCTTTGCGATTCTGCATCGATGCGGGTTGCCGGCATAATCGATTAGGAAATGACGTCATCAGCCGCGGCCATGCCCTATCGCGCAAGGGAGAAAAAGTCACAAGATTGGCAGCGGATTGGTGGGTTAGTGGCAGGAGCTTAATAAAAAGGCTCCGCCCCTCCCCTTCCGTCTCTTTGACCCGGGCCGAGGCGCAGCAAGACATCCCCGCGTGTATCGGCGTCCCACCTGCGGCCTTGCAGCCAAGAAGCCAGCCAGCCAGCCAAGCCACAAGCCAGAAGCCAGTCCACACTCCACAGCACAGGAGCGAGGAGCCCCAAGTGCGTCCCCATCGCAGCCAGCCAGCGCCGCCAGCCTCACCGTAGCCGACCGTCCCAGGCCCAGCCGCCACTGCCAGTGACGCCAGCCGCCCGCCACAGAGCAGCACAGCACCTGTCCTCCTCTGCAATGCAGTGTACAACAACCCACACAGTCACACAGCAGCAGGTATGTACTAGTCCGAACAAATAATTGTATAATCATGACATTCATGGGGGTCTCGTCTGTATCTCTGGGGGATGTCTGATGGTGGGGGGCTGGGACAGGGGACGGTCGGTCGGGTCCCGGGGGTACTGTTCTGCTGTGGCAGTCTGGCAGCCAGGGGGGCTTTCTCTGAGTGTCAGTGGGGGCCTGGGGGTCTCTGTCAGTGTCAGCTGTGGGGGTCTGGGCAAGGGGGGGACTCACTCAGTGTTTGTCAGTGCTGTGGGGGATTGGGGAAGGTGTGGGACAGTGGGACATCCAGGTCTCTGTCAGTGTCACTGTCAGCTGTGGGGGTCTGGGCAAGGGGGGACTCACTCTCAGTGTTTGTCAGTGCTGTGGGGGATTGGGGAAGGTGTGGGACAGTGGGACATCCAGGTCTCTGTCAGTGTGTCCGGCTGTCAGCTCAGCTGTGGGGGGAGGGGGGTCTCTGTCAGTGTCACTGTCACTGTCACAGGCAGCTGTGGGGTAAGGGGGGGCCCCGGGGGGTTTTGGCTCAGTGCATGCATAAGAGGGAGTCTGACAGACAGACAGACAGTCATATTTTATGAAAGATGTTGCTTGGTTGACTTGTTGCGGCTTAGTTTACAAGTGGTATTTTTTTATTTTTTTTTTTAAACACTGACAGAGTTTGGCAACTTACGTCATCCGTCTCCGTCACATACGTGGTAGTATGGTGGTAATGGCAGAAGGAGAAAAAGATCGAGAGATAAAAAATGCACCTATCGTTTTTAAGAGCAAACATCTGGGCACATTTCGGATTTTACGAACACACAGGGAAGCGTGAGTTGGACAAGACACACGCCGTATGTAAAGCCTGTCACACAAAAATTAAATACCTAGGGAATACTACGAACTTGAGAAACCATGTTAGCCGTTTTCACTCTGAGTTAGTAACACCTGTTGCCACCAGCAGTGCCACCACTGCCAAGGAAAGACTGCTAGACCCAGATCAGCCAAGAATTGATGCCATACTGTCAACTTATCCGCCCAACTCAGAAAAAGGGAAGAAACTAACCAAAGCTGTGGCAGCTTTCATCGCCAAGGACCTACGGCCTTACTCAGTTGTGGACAACGCCGGGTTTCGCTACCTTGTGTAGACGCTAGAGCCACGTTATAAGATCCCATCACGCAGTCACTTTACAGAAAACGTTATACCTGCACTCTACCACGACACCAAAGCTCAGGTACTTGCGTCAATGAACCAAGCCAGTCGAGTCACAATAACGTGTGATTCATGGACTTCAGTCACAACGGAGTCCTATGTTACAATAACAGCACATTACGTTACTAAGGACTGGCAGGTCTTGTCACATGTGTTGCAAACAAGAGCCATTTATGAGTCTCACACAGGTGCTCATCTGGCAGAGCTACTGTCTCATGTCGTGGAAGAATGGCAGCTGTCTGATAAATCTGTAGTGCTTGTGACCGACAACGCGGCGAACATGATAGTTGCAGCTCAAGTTGGTAAATTTCCTCATGTTAAATGTTTTGCCCATACACTCAATCTTGCATGTCAGCGGGCACTGAAAGGGGCCACGCTCTCCAGGCTTCTCGCCAGAGTGCGACGAATATCCACATTCTTCCATTGCAGCACTAGAGCAAGCCACTGTCTAAAAGAGAAACAGAAATGTCTGGGCCTGAAGAATCATAAGCTAATAACTGATGTGCCAACAAGATGGAACAGCGCATATGACATGGTCGAGAGGTTCTTAGAACAACAACCTGCAGTTTGTGCCACCTTGCTGTCTCCAGAAGTCAGAAAAGGAGAGTCTGATCTCTGCACTCTCAATGAAACAGATGTGTCAAATGCAGAGGACGCTGTGAGTGCATTAAAGCCAATGAAGGATGCAACCTTGCTGATGTCAGAAGAGCGCAACCCAACAGTGTCTCTCATTGCCCCTCTAAATGCACAACTGCTCCAGAGCATGACAGACACCATGGGAGACACACCCATGACCCATGAGATCAAGAATGCCATCAAAACAGATCTCCTGAAGAGGTACAGCAGTGAGGCAGAGAAGAAGATCCTTTATACAGCCTCTGCACTGGATCCTCGCTTTAAAGGACTGCCTTTTATTCTCACAGAGGAGGAGAGATCGGAGATATACAGAGGAGTGACTGAGGAGGCTGCATCTTTGGAGGTAATTAGAATTTCATCATGTTTCCTCCCAGACAGCTAGAAGCTCAGCTACATTGTGTTGTGTAATAACATGCCCTGATTCACTGATGCGGTGTGGGAAGTGGAACTGTATGGTATGGATTACCGTGCAGTTTCCCACACCTCATCAATGAATCACACTCTTAGTCAGTTCAGCTCTTCTTATACTATTATCTTTTGTTCAAACACACAGATTACATCTAATAGAAGGACAAATGTGGATGAAGTGCCTAGGGAAAAAGCAACTGTGGAAGAAGAAACAACACCCATTGAGGACAGCCATTCTCCTCCCAAAAAAAAGGCCACAACATCGCTGCTCATGACTTTGCTGGGGCAGTCTTTCACTGATGATACAATAGAACCTAAGACCCCCTATGCCAAGGCAGAAGACGAAATGGAAAAATATTGTAAAGCCCCACCTCTGCCTCTCACTGAGGACCCTTTGAAATGGTGGCGTGAGCATGAGGTCATATTCCCCCTCCTCTCTCAGCTGTCAAAGCAATACTTGTGTATCCCAGGTACAAGTGTATCTGCAGAGCGGGTTTTCTCTACTGCAGGAGATGTTATAACAGCGAAAAGAAGCAGTCTGAAACCTGAGCATGTGGATCATCTAGTGTTCTTACAGAAAAACCTACATGTTCCCAAATGCTAAGCACTGAAATAATTACTAATTCATGTTTTTAATGAATTTGTAATTACTAATTCAATCTGCCGCCAGTCACCAGTCAGTCACATCACCAGTCTTGTTTTATAGCTTTATAGCACTGATGGTTTGTTTTTGAAGATTGTCCTGTCCAATGTGTCCATTTCCAATCCATAATCCGTTCCGTTGCTTCACACTAAAAGTGTCTAGGCAAGTAGGCAGGGGTTCATTTAACCCTCAACCAAATAAATAATATTAAAGTGTATTTTCTTCTAGACAACTGACTGACACCAAGCCAGCCACGGTGCAGCATTATAGGAAGGAAAATCATTGAGAGAAATAACTTGTACATTTGAAGCTTATAAATGAAATGTGCTGCGCTATAATATAGTGATAAGTGAAATCACTTTTAAAATAATAATAAATAACACAGTGTTAATCAGTATATCAATATACTGATTAATTTCAGGTTTCCTCACACAAACACTGTGTTATTTATTATTATTTTAAAAGTGATTTCACTTATCACTATATTATAGCGCAGCACATTTCATTTATATTCTATTTGGGTTTTTGTCTATGATTCCTTTGTGCAGCAGCTTTTGTTCTTAATATTTTATCACATTAATTAATTATTTTTAATTAGCGCAGAAAAACCCACCACTTTACACATTTGAAGCTTAACCTCGAGTAAATCTTATCTTATTGGATCACAAATAAATACACCAATTGTGGATTCTTGTGTAATATACTATATTTGTGAGTTTGTGAATGTGACCCCCATAGGATTTCCTCAAGGTTAAGCTTCAGTTTACAATTTATTCTCTCAAGGATTTTCCTTCCTCTAATGGTGGCTTGTTGGCTAGCTTGGCTTCAGTTACAGATGTAATCGACATGGTAGAGTGCTGCTCAGTGCAGTGCAGGTAAAGTTTTCTTTCTGTAACGTGACTGACTGACTGTCGTGACAACTCAAGAGCTTATAACGCAGCTCTAGCATTAACTCTACACACACACACACACTGTGTGTTGAGTTGATGCTGAGGCTGCGTATAAGCTTTTGAGTTGTCACGAGTCACGACACACATACACTGTGTTTAGTTGACTGGCAATGGCAGGGGCAAACACAATCGCAGTGAACCTGGAACATTTTATATTTTTTACAGCTTTTCTGGCACTGGAGAGATGGAGAATGGCTTGTTTTCAAAAATGGTCCATTCACATAAGTGAATTGATAATTATTTAAGCTTAAGCTTATATTTGTATAACTCCCCTCTAGCAGCCATCAACTCACTTCACTTGAGTTCACTGGCAGTTGCAGGGGGAAACAAACATCACGGTGAACATGGAAGTTATGCAGCAGTGCACTATTGCCAGGTTCACCTTTGATATTTGCTACTAGTCAGGAAGTGCTCTGTTTTGTAGAGGACAGGTTATGGCACACACCTGGAATTTATTGCAACGTATGTCTGTCTGCTGGTCTGTTGTACTCTGTAGCAATAGCAAGTGTAGGGGGTTCCCTCAACCAAACAAATACTAAAGGTAAAAGTGTATCTAGACAACTGAAGGCAAGCCAGGCAGCCACGGTGCAGGAAAGGACATCCTTGAAAGATTAAATCAATCATACATTGAAGCGTAAAACCTTGATTAAATCTTTACTGGATCACAAATACACACAAACCTGACCTAACCTGTATGCCTTGAGTTGTACCAGTGTGCCAATGCCAAACCTTTCTTCAGTTCTCATGATTCTGATACAGACAATCGTGTTGTGTGTTTTTTTGTGATCCCATGAAGATTTACTCAAGGTTTAAGCTTCAGTTGATGATTTACTCTGTCAAGGGTTTTCCTTCCTCTAATGGTGGCTTTGGCTTGGCTTCAGTTGGGTTTAATCGTGGTAGAGACAGAGACTGTCTGCAGGAAAGGTAACGTTTTCTGTAAAGTAAGTGACATAAAAGTGACATAAGTGAATTGATAAGCTTAAAGCTTATATTTGTAACTCCCCTCTAGCAGCCAATCCAACTCTCACTTGAGTTGACTGGCAGTTGCAGAGGGAAACAAACATCATGGTGAACATGGAAGTTATGCAGCAGTGCACTATTGCCAGGTTCACCCTTGATGTTTGCTACTAGTCAGGAAGTGCTCTGTTTTGTAGAGGACAGGTTATGATACACCTGGAATTTATTGCAATGCATATTCACATAAAAGGATTTATATATAATGTTTTGTGGGAATTTATGATGACCATTTTCACAAGAATATTAGCTTGGCTGGGTGGCTTCTTCTATCTTGGCTTGCCTTTAAAGTACAACTATAGGCAAAACTTTATCCAAAATCAAAAAAGTTTTGCCTTTAGTTGTACTTTAAATGGTGGTAGACCTGGCTTACATTAATATTTTCTTTTATGAAGCAGTAAACTGCACTACTACAGTTTTTTACTAATTTTACTGTTACTTCTAGTAAAATACTAGTGTTGTTGTCTGTCTCTGCTATGCTGTTTGCATTTTCAGACCTTCCTATATGTTTGCAGTGCAAGTGCACTAAAGTATGCAGGGCTTGCAGGCCATGACAGGGTCAAGGAAAGTGTCCTTTGAAGCAAATGAAAATAAAAAGGATTCTTTTATTTGTGACTGCTTGATTGTTTGTTTGTTTTTTATAAAGTTTTGAAAACCATTGGGCAGTGGGCTGGGCATGGGCATTGGGCAGTAATCGTGATGCATCGTGATGCATCGCGGAATCGAATCGTATCGAATCGCGACCCTAATAATCGTAATCGCATGGAATCGTGAGGTAAGTGAAGATGCGCAGCCCTAATAGGGGGTCTCTAGATGGGTAGTTAAAGATAATAAAATGCAGTGTTGCAAAATAGAACATGTACCTGAATCCACTTAGAAGAAGAATAAGACCAGAAAAAGAGACATGAGGGAAGAAGAAAGAAAAGAGAGAGAAAAAAAGGGTGGGGGGTGGGTAGGGAGGGTATTGAAGCAGGAGGATCAGAGCTTAAAGGTAGGTACCAAGGCAGCCAACTCATACCAAGTTGTAGGGAATCCATCAATACCCAGGAGTTACCAACGAGAGCCCTCCCCTCCTCTGAAAGAACAAACATGTACCACAATGTCCAGGTATGCACATAGGCTTCTCGGGTTCTGCCGAGCGGTCATAATCAGGTCTTCCATCTTGTTAAGTTCCTCCACCTTCCCCATCCACATGCCAATTGTTGAGGGCTTGGATTGTTTCCAGGTGGTAGGAATGCAAGACTTGGCCGCATTCAGGAGGTGTCGGAGTATAGATTTCTTGTATACAATGGCGGGTATCGTGGAGGCGTGCAGTAGGAAGCACGCTGGGTCTCATGGGATTTTGTAATCAGTAAATTTTTGAATAATCGAACGGACCTCTTACCAGATATTTCCCAACCTGGGACAGGACCAAAAGACATGTAGTAGCATCTCATGTTCCTCTCGGCACCGCCAGCACAAAGCGGCGGTAGACTGGAAGTATTTGTGCAGGAGAGCAGGTGTGCGATATCACCTGGTAAGAATCTTTAAGTTGGTCTTTTGTACCCTCGTACATAGTGAGGACTTCAAGGCGAAGTAAATAATATTGGAACATTGTGTCTTTGAAATGTTCTACCTAGATCTGATTCACATTTTGCCAGAAATGGAGGCAAAAAGTCATCATGGGGGGTGACGAGGAGGTTATAAATTGCCAAAAGAGAATGTGGTAACATGCCACCCTGAGTGCAGTACTCTTTGAGTGTGGTCAAACTGCGGCAGAACTTGTCAGGCGCTGAAAGGGTCTGTAGGAAGTGATTTAATTGGTGAGGTTCTCCAGAAATCCAGGTCCGAAAGGGCCATTCCAGTCCATCAGGATCTGTAAGGACGGCGAGGACCCAGCTGTCATGAAATGAGAGGCTTGCTAGCACCCAGATTAAATCATTGAGTTAAAAGACTCTGTACGGAGACTTGGAGCAAATCTGGGATTACCCAAAATTGGCGACAATGGAGACTTCGTGGAAGACCATCTACCTGTTGAGATAAGTTGGAAGCAGATGCAGGCCGTTGTCCCTATTAGAGGTTGTTTTTTAAGAGGTTGAGTAAGGTCCTCAAAACACCAGGGAGCCCCTCGTAGCAAGACTCGACTCCGGTCCTGTTCTAAGCCAGGCCAGAGTTTAACCCCCCACATGTCGGCACCAGTCGATGAGACATCCTAGATGTGTAGCCTGGTAATATTTGTAAAGATCAGGAAATGCAAGGCCTCCATATTGTTTTGGGAGAGATAGCAGAGATCTACTTATTCTGGGGCATTTACGAGCCCAAATAAAGTGGATGAAAAGGGCCCGAGTCTGCACAAAATATCTCCTAGGACTAACTATAGGTAGAGCCTGGAAGAGATACAGGAACTTGGGAAGGATGCTCATCTTGATAATGTTACATCTTCCAAACCAGGAAAATAGTCCTGGATTTCACTTATCTAGAAGAGCCTGCACCTGATGTAATGGGGGGGGGGGGGGAGTTAAGCTCAAAAGTTTGGGAGAGGTCAGCAGGGATATAGGTCCCGAGGTACTTCAGTGCTCGGTTTGTCCATTTAATTTCAAAGTGAAGCTGTAATGACTTAAGCAAGGGAGAAGGAATATTCAAACCCATAGCTTCAGATTTAGAGAGGTTAATTTTAAGGATCTGTATATTTTGAGTTCTTTGAGCAGATTTGGAAGAGAGATCAATGGGTTGGTCAGAGAGAAGAGTATATCGTCAACGTACGCTGAAATCTTGTGGTGTAACTTGCCAACACAAAGCCCCTGAATTTCTGGGTTTAGTCGTACAGTGCATAGGAAGCGCTCTAAAGAACGAGCAAAGAGGAGAGGCAACTAGTCCCATTGGTAACCGCGAAGGGGAATGGTAGAACACTATTCACCATAACCTGTGCTGTTGGCGAAGAGTAAATGCTCGAAATTCAACTAAGCATATTATCTCCCAAGCCGATATGTTTTAGGACTGAAAAAAAGAATCACCAATTAACCCTGTCAAACGCTTTCTCTGTGTCTGTTCCCAAGAACACACACGTAGTGCGGGACTTGCAGACTACGTGTATTAAGTTAAGGACTTTAATGGTATTATCTCTTGCTTCTCATGTCAGGATGAATCCCACTTGGTTCAAATGTACCAGAGGGTAGATGTCGTTGAAGACGGGAAGCAAGAATCTTAGTAAAAAAACCTCAAATCAGCATTTAGTAGGGAAATCGGCCTATAACTACCGTATTGCATGAGGTTCTTCCCCTCTTTGGGGATAACCGAAATGGCAGCTTTTAAAGACTCCGAGTGAAAGGATGCAGAGTCTCCTAGGTCATTTAGCATATTAACCAAGAATGGTCCCAGTGCGAGAGATTTAGAAGCTTGTGTTATTGTATGGCATCACAGTCAGATGTATCATTTGTCTGGAAATACCAAGTTATCTCCCGCAAAACATCTGCAAGAATGTCAGGGTCCTGAAGGAGACTCTCATTCAACTTCCAGGTCGTGGTGTTGGAATGTTGAGAATCTGAAATGTTATATCTTAGGACAATCGGTGCATGGTCTGACCAGGTAATCGAGCCAATAGATGAATCAACCACCGAGTGCAACTGATTATGTGGGAGAAAAAAGTAATCTATGCAGGACTATATTTTATGTGGGGCAGAATAGAAGGTGTAGTCTCTCTCCCCTGAGTGGAAAAGCCTCCATACATCTACCAGCTGCACTCTATGAAGGGAATTAGAGATGCATTTTTGTGGTCCCAGGAGGATCAAAGAAGAACCCAAAGAGGTGTCTATGCTAGGTATTAGAGGAACATTAAGGTCGTCCCCTAAGATCAACTGGCCCTAAAATCCAGGAGCTTGTCAAGAGTGTTTCTAAGGAAGAGGTCCTGCTGTACATTAGGGGCATAAATAGTGGCCAAAGTAACCTTGATGCTGCCAACCATTCCTTTAAGAAATAGAAAAACATCCCCCAGCATCTACGAGAGTACCTGAAACCTTCCAGGGAACCTAAGCGGAAATCAAGATAGAGACCCCCTTTGATTTAACCAAGGTATTAGCGGCATGGTAGGTCAAAGGGTAATACCGGTTTCTAAGGAGGGGAAGGCTGTCATCTCTAAAATGTGTCTCCTGGATAAAGGCTACATCAGCTCCCAGTCATTTAAGATCATGTAGTAGCATACATCTTTTCTCAGGTGTATTGAGTCAGCTGGCATTAAGTGATACCAAACATAGTGAATCTATCCTGCTCCTAACACTGGGAAAGGAAGGGAAGAGTGAGAGGAAAAGAAAAAAAAAGGAGGGGGGGAGAGGAAATAGAAGGGAATAAAAGGGAAAGATTAGAGAGAGACGGGAGAAAGAGAGGTCTAGAGGTTGAGGTAAAGGAGAGGAAAAGAGAAACAATTGGGAGCAGTGAGGGAAGGAGGGGAGAATAAGAAAAGCAGGGGGGGTCGAAAATTATTTCAGGTGGGATACAACTAAAACAGCTGCCCAGGGGAGGGTAGCTAGTGGAAAGCCACTATGGCACTCTGGTAAGGAAGGAAGGGAAAAGAAGAAAAAAACAAAACAAGTGCAGGCCTATAGAGGAGAGGTGATTACACACAGCCAAGGGGTGGGGCCACTATAAGCGGACAGTGGATCGCCAACAGGTACTAAGTAACCTGTGTGAGACAAAGTACTTCAAAAACACAGTCAAACATAACAGTGAACAGTGCGTAAAGGAAAGGATCCATCAGTTCTAGCTCAGTGTACCGGGAGTCCGAGTTAAGGGACACCCAGAATACCTTAATATATTTCTTCACCATATCTAACATTCTATTCTGTCCAGCTAGTTGAAAATCCATCTTCATCACACCAACACCATCACGTTGTAAAGCTCCCCTTCATGTGTCATCTATTTATTATTTAAACAAAAACAGCTAGGGAGAAAGATTCTGGATTATGCACTCCCCCGAGAGCCCAACAGTGCAGGAGCAGGAACACAGATGTCAGCACAGAAGGTACAGAATACTGTGGATCCGCTGGGTTCGTTGATGCATGTCACCCCACTCCCCAAAAAAGGCAATTTGCCCCACGCAGGGCCACATCGAGGGCAGCTACGTCATGCTCCAACTCTGTCAACTGAGCCCCCTGGGGGAAACCACAACCCAGAGTCGGGCATCCAAAATGGGTGCAATAGTTCACACCCTCTATACCAACCAAGCAAATTCCCTCCCATCATGTAACAAAAAAAATAATAATTTTAATTTCCATCAAAAGATGTGGCATCATTTAGTTCCTAACACATTACCCAGTCCATATCAGTATAGATATCCAGCATGATATTTTTCCCCATTGAGATCTGATGTGTTTTCAAAGTGTTCCTTTAATTTTTTGAGCAGAGTATGTATATGTGTGTGTGTCTGTGTGCCTCTGTGTGTCTGTGTGCCTCTGTGTGCCTGTGTAAATCCAGGAAGTGAAGAGGCAGCGGCTTCAGCTGCCCACAGTTAAAATGGCTGCAGCCAGAGTGCAGGGAGATTTCTGCAGCATATTTGGCAAGTTTAGAAACACAGTATACAGTATATAAAATAATATGCAAAAGTGGTTGGAGGGAAGCTTCAGAACGCCAAATATGTTTTTATTACAAATTATGTAAGCAGACTGCAGTTCCTTTTTAAAGTGCACCAAACACACCTTTCCATTGATTAACGTGCATCCAAGTACACAATTCCCCTTCTCTATTACATTTCGGTAATAAGCACCCCCATCAGGTCTGGGAGGCCAACAAGGAGAGACAGACGTTCCCATGGCACTGTGAGGGAGCCAGCAGTGTCTGTGTCCACAGGCAAAGGTGGACGTGAACTGGCACCATTTCCTCTGTTTAGTGATGTTGCCCATGCTATCCAGTCACAGCATGCAGAGGAGGTGGTGGACTGGCTTACTAAACCATCCTCATCCTCTGTCACCCAAGCAGAGACTAGACTCGCAGTCTACAGCAGCTGCTAGAGTGGCTTATTCTGCCTCCTTGTCCACAGCTATTCATGCCATAGCCCCCAGCATCATGCATGGAGTCAGCTAAGTTAATTGAACACAGCATCAGCCACTTGCTCCTTTACAGGCATTACTTGATACTGATGGTGGCTCTGAGGTTGAGGAAGGTGGGAACATAAGCCTACAGAGAGGGGAGAACACTGGTAAACAAATTGGCAGTCATGTTCCCCCAGCCGCAGCGTATTGCCAAGTTGGGTCCAGTGATGAGGATGGAGGGGGTGATGATAATGATGAGATCACTGACACGACTTGGGTGCCAGATAGAGCAGAGGAGGAAAGTGAGGGTGAGGCACAACCCTAATGAGGCAGCCATCATAGAAGAGTAGAGAGCAGCTACCCTATTCCATCACCTTGTGGAGCTGTTATGTCCTAGCCCACATCCCACAGCTCAGCTGTCTGGGCCCTTTTCAGCACATGTACAGCCGATCGCACTGTTGCAATTTGCAAACTTTGCCTCAAGCAGATCAAGCGTGGCAAAAACACCAGCCATTTGGGTACCACATGCTTGACAAGGCATGTAACCTCCCACCACTCAGCCCGTTGGTAAGAGCACCTGAAAGCCACACGAAAGGGACACAATTCTGCTCCTTCTCACTCCTCACCTTTCAGGTCTACCTATATCTCATGACCTCTCAGCAACCTACACTGACAGGGATGATGGTATTGTGAAGGGTGTCAAAGGTCCTTGCAGCACACCACCAGCTGTAGACTATAGCAGGCAAATGTCTCTTCCCCAGTTGTTGCAGCGAAAAAAATAAATATATAGTCACTGCCAACCACATGTCCACTATCTAAATTCCAGCTTGTCAAAGCTGCTGGCTTTGCAGCTCCTGCCTTTCCGTCTGGTGGATTCTGCCTCCTTCCGTGATTTTGCAGACTGTACTGTACTATTCCAGCTTGTCAAAGCTGCTGGCTTTGCAGCTCCTGCCTTTCCGTCTGGTGGATTCTGCCTCCTTCCGTGATTTTGCAGACTGTACTGTACTACAATGGCAGGTTCTCGTCGCTATTTCTTTGCACGTAAGATTATTCCAGCTCTGTACCATCACATGGAAGGCAATGTTGTGGCCAACGTTACTGTGGACACGTGGTCCAGCAAGCATGGTCAAGGACGCTATAATTCATTCACAGCACACTGGACAACTTTGCTTGCAACACGGAAGGATGCAGGACAGGGCTCAGTGCTGCAGCTTGTTTTGCCTCCACTCCTTCATACAGCTGGTGGTGATGATGCAAGATTTGCCAGCTCCACCTCCTCATCCTCCTCCTCCTCCATGCTCTCCTCTGCTGAGTTGTCCTATGAACCACCAGTACCCTCTACCCTCTAAGCATTCAAGGGGCTGCTCAATGAGTCAGGCTAAAAGATGTCATACAGTGCTTCAGCTGATCTGTCTAGGGGACAGAAACCACACTGGAGCAGAGATTCTTTTAGGTCTGCAGGGGCAGGCCCAGAGGTGGTTCACACCACGCTAGCTGGAGCCAGGAATGGTGGTGTGGGATAATGGCACTAACCTCCTGTCCACCCTTAGACAGGGAAAGTTGACACCCACTGTCCCACTACATAATGCTCACTGACCACTGACTGCCCGCCACTGTGTGCCGCTTACTGATTGCCCCGCCACTGTGTACTGCTCACTGACTGCCCAGCCACTACGTACTGCTCACTGACTGCCCCACCACTATGTACTGCTCACCGACTGCCCTGCCACTATGTACTGCTCACTGACTGCCCCACCATTACGTACTGCCCTGCTATTAACCACTTGCCGACTGCCGCACGACTATTTACGTCGGCAGTCAGCCCCTCACAGGCAGAGTGACGTAGATCTACGTCGCTAGCCTGTGAGGGTCTAGGGAGCGAGCGCGCACCCCCCGCGGGCGCGCTCCCGCTCCCGCATGGTCACGGACCCCCCCTGCGCGTATGACCGGCGGACCCGATGTCCGCCGGTCACTCGGCGATCGTCGCTGCAGAGGGAGAAAGGCAGGCGGCTAGTGTAAACAAGCCGCCTGTCATTCTCCCCTGTGTAGAAACAGTGATCATACGGTTCTACTATGTAGGACCGTTGATCACTGTTCCTACAGCTCAAGCCACAGCCAATCACAGTTAGAATCACGCCCCTAGGGTAATTTTACAGTAACAGTGCATATGTATAGCACTAATTACTGTAGAAATGTCACTGGTAACCCCAAAAGTGTCAAAAATGTCAGTCAAGGGTCCGATCTGTCCGCCGCAATGTCGCAGTACTGCAAAAAAAATCGCAGATCGCCGCCATTACGCGTTAAAAAAAAACAACAAAAATTACAAAAATCTTTCCCTTTGTTGTAAACACGATAACTTTTGCGCAAACCAATCAAAATACGCTTTTTGCGATTTTTTTTACCAAACATATGTAGCATAAAACAAATTGGCCGAAAATGTTAAAACTTTTTGATTTTTACATTTTTTTGGGGGGGAATTTCATAAAAAAAAATGTGAAAAATATTGCTATTTTTGCAAAATTTATGCTCTTTTTTTGTTTATAGCGCATGATCAAAAACTCGCACAGGTGATCAAATACCACCAAAAGAAAGCTCTGTTTGTGGGAAAAAAAGGACGTCAAATTTGTTTAGGTACAGCGTCGCACGACTGCGCAATTGTCCTTTAAAGTCACGCAGTGCCGAATCGCAAAATAGGCCCTGGTCAGGAAGGGGGTAAAATCTACCGGGGCTTAAGTGGTTAAACACTTTTCACTAACTGCCTCACCACTATGTACTGCTCACTGACTGCCCCACCAATACGTACTGCTCACTGACTGCCCCACTTCTACATACTGCTCACTGACTGTCCTGACATTATTTACTGCTCAATGACTGCCTGACCACTATGTACCACTCACTGACTGTCCCGCCACTATCTACTATTCACTGACTGTCCTGTCCATATATACTGCTTACTGACTGCCCTGCCACTACATACTGCACATTATTCTGCTACTGCATACTGTTCACTTACTGTCCTGCCACTGCAAGTACATAGAGCTCCTGGCCTGCTCTGCACTGCCACTATGTTCTGTGCATGGCCCTACTTGTTTAGTACTACATACTGCTCATTGCATGCTGGTCACTGCCCTGCACTTTGCTCCTGTTGCAACCCACAGATTCCACACCTCTGCAATGACACTACATACTGCTGCCGCACAATGCACACACTGGTACAGACAGTTATATTGAGTGGGAGAGGAAGGCTCTGTCCTGTAGACTGTATAGAGCCCCATGATTCCATGATTTATAATGGTGGCTCTATGCACACTGACCACCAGTATACAATGGGCACCCTGAACACCATTGTACAGGGGCACCCTGACTGCTAGTATACGAGGCACACTGTCCATTATTGTACAGGGGACACACTAACCTCTACTGTACAGCAGACACACTGATCACAATTTTGCAAGGGGCACACTGTACGCTATTGTACAAGGGGAACACTGACAACCATTGTACAGGGGCCATATTGACCACCATTGTACAGGGGACACACTGACAAATTAAACCTGTATACAGTCCTGACCCCCACACACTATATGCTACAGAGTGCTGACCTCTTTATCCTATACACTCAATTGCATGTATCACAATGAAAAGGGCATGCTGACTGCTATGGGGTTTCTGGGAGTTAATAATGCACATTCCTGTTTTTTTTTTGTTTTGTTTTTGATTATTGTGCTATGTCGGCGGTTTATTATTGTGCCATAATGGGAGTTGCTTGTTATGATATGCTAAGGGGTTAAGTATGGTGCAATGTTGGAGGGTAATTATTGTGCAGTGCTGGGGCTTATTCTTGTGCCATGATGCTGCTTAATCATTGTGCTGTGCTGGAGGTAAATTATTGTGCAATGCTTGGGGCTAATCATTTTTCCAGACTGGGTGTTTATTTTTGTTCCATGCCAGGAGGTAATTATTATGCTGTGCTTGGGGCTATGGCTGGCTCTGACATACAATATACTAGGGGTTATCATGCGCTTGCTGGGGGTTACTGCTGAACCTGATGCATTGCTGTTCACATTTGAGCTTATTTTACTCCAACAATCTCTTTAGTGTGCTCCAAAGCCCTATTTTTTATATACAAAGGGGATAGACTGTGAAGAAACAGCCATATTTTGGCCATGCCCACCTTTGGCCACATCCACAAAAGCACAGTTTTTATCTCCCCCAGTTATGCTCCAGCACCAATACAATACCCCCCAACAAAAAAAAAAAACAAAATTGTCTGGAACTTACTCAGTTGGGCAGGTATTTGTCACCTGCATTGACAATAAATACCCTTGCTGTCCCCATCTTATTAAGGGGGGGGGGGATTTAAATCCACTGTTACTTGCAGGCCCTTCCAGATTCCGTAATTTATTCATTGCAACACTAGGTATATGATGTGACGGGAGTCACTTTGGTCGGGGGCCCATGGAACCCAGCTTACCTTAGAGAGGTTGAGAAATCCATGTCTCAGCCCCCTAAGCCCCTCTTATATGTAAGTCACCCTGTGTCTTTTGGGGGCACAGGGTGGTCAAGGAAATTATGGACTTCATGGACACTGAGAACATGGTTTGGATATCTTCAAATGGGAGAGTAATATTTATCAACAATATCTCTCATGAAATATGAAGATTTAATCCCACTTTACACTGTGAGACATATAGCCTGTTGCCATGAAGTCTGTGACTCCTACATAATCAAAGCAATGCTTAGATGTGTATTCCATGTACTTCAATGTAGGAGATGGACAGACTGCTAGAGGGGTCTCTTGCTATTGTCTGTATAATAAGGTGTTGTGTTTATACTTAGGATAATGTATGTGTAATTTGGCAGTCTGGTCTTCCATGCTGGTTTAAGTGCGCTGAGTTATTTAGCATGTTAATGATAACCTTGTCTAGATGGGATTAGCCATGAGTCAGCTGTATCTCGTTATCTAACCATTGCGTGATGTTTTGGGTAAATATTTGGGTCATTGCTCATGTAATGACTGACATACTTCTCAAGTAAATAAAAAGTCTGTTTCTTGTTCAATAAAGGAGTTAGTTGTTTTCAAAAACATACAAGCTAAGTTGTCGGCTAGCTTTGTATGGGGGCGGCTGGAATATAGTTACATAGTTACATAGTTAGTGAGGTTGAAAAAAGACATCAGTCCATCCAGTTCAACCTATGATGTGTGTGTGTGTGTTTGCTTTTAACCGTACATTGTATACCCCTGTATGTTGTGGTCTTTAAGGTGTCCATCTAATAGTTTTTTGAAACTATCAATGCTCCCTGCTGATACGACTGCTTGTGGAAGAGAATTCCACATCCTTACCGCTCTTACAGTGAAGAACCCCTTACGCACTTTAAGGTTAAACCGCCTTTCCTCAAGTTTTAGTGAGTGGCCACGTGTCTTATTGTAAAGAAGAGAAGAGGAATCCGCGCTTAGGATAAGATATACAGAATAAAAAATGTATAAAAATAAATATGGATAAAACAATAATGGCTGCTGCCCACTTCAAAAGATGCTCCCCCGAGGGGGAGCATCAAGTATATATGTCAGAAGAGAAGTGATTGGTGCTGCCTGAGAAAGTAGGCTAATGGGAGATCTGAGTTGAGCTACTATAATCTAAAAGTGAAGCTCAACATATGTGAATGCACATAGAGTGTGTGTGGGAAAAAACTGGTATAACTAAAACAATGTGAAAAACACAGTGTATGTGTAGTATGTGTCTAAAATTAACACTGTGTGCTAGTATCCTATAGCAAACTCAATCAATAAATAAATAAATATGTTCACTGCCTAAGATGCATTGGAGAATAAGCATAAATGTAAATATAAAAAAATAATATAAATACAGTTCTAAAAGCAAAAAAATATAAATAGTGGTGATTTAAAAAGTGTTAGTGTGCAAAAGTGCTAGAAAAATATATAAATATGATACACTAATCAAACTGTATAAAGTGTGTATCGAATTATCATAACCATCTATTCGACTTAAAAAATAATAAAGTGCAAATGCATACTCATAAGCAGTGGAAATAAATAAGTGAATAAACTGTGTGCATCCCACACTGGTGGCAGTATTGAATACCAATCAATAAGTACAGCCGTGCAAAAAATATTATAAATTATAAAGGTGAAAACCATATAAACTCCAATAAATAAGTGCAGCCGTGCAAAAAATAGTATAAATTATAAATTACCTTCATAATTTATACTATTTTTTGCACGGCTGCACTTATTTATTGGAGTTTATATGGTTTTCACCTTTATAATTTATAATATTTTTGCACGGCTGTACTTATTGATTGGTATTCAATACTGCCACCAGTGTGGGATGCACACAGTTTATTCACTTATTTATTTCCACTGCTTATGAGTATGCATTTGCACTTTATTATTTTTTAAGTCGAATAGATGGTTATGATAATTCGATACACACTTTATACAGTTTGATTAGTGTATCATATTTATATATTTTTCTAGCACTTTTGCACACTAACACTTTTTAAATCACCACTATTTATATTTTTTTGCTTTTAGAACTGTATTTATATTATTTTTTTATATTTACATTTATGTGGAATAAGGGAATAATAACCGCGCTAAAGGAACAGATAAATTAGAACAGCAGCAACTTCAAGTGTGACCACACCCTAATAAATATTATACATATAAGTCGCGCTAAATATATTAGATGGAGATGTGAAGTCCATAAAAGTCCAAAACAATATTATTGATAAATTCCAGGACCAAACTCCCTTAAGGGTATGTGCTTACCAGATGAAGGTAAGGAAAAGGCAGTCTCGCTGCGTGGAAACTTGTCACCTTGACAGTAGATCCAAGCTTCTATGATCGATCAACTCAGTGGACATGGGATCATGAAAAGCAAAAAAAAGTACCGCAATAGCGTAAAACCCAACAAACAAATTGTGACTTTCACCATAGGTGTGGGTAAATGAAAATTGTGATGTGATATGACCTCCACCACAATAAATGAAATAAATAAATCATGCAAAAATATAGGGAACTTAGGGTGAATAACCCCTACCAGAGAGGTTAAGGGTTGATGCCTTGAGTGATTAATGTGTATCGGTTGGAGTAGCCTCTTACCAAACAGAAAAAATAATGACACAGTGAAGAAAACGTTGAAAAAAAGGTAATCGTGCTGAACCACCACCAGCTGAATTCGCCTCTTACCCTGGATAGATATAGATTAGCCAAAGTGCACTAAACAAATCCAGTGTACCACTCAGGAGCCAGCAATTTCACACCTGTGAGAGTTGCCTCTTACCACATATGAAGTTGTATCAAGCCTGTAGGGTAAATCAAGTGGCCAAAGACCGACCCCAAATTGAATCCAAGCCTGTGTGTATACGAATAACCAGGGGATCCGACCAGAGGTGTAGGTAACTGGGTCTCAGAAGTTTCAGCAATATAGGATATCACCACCATAAGAAGAAAGAAAGGGCTCCCATAGCGTAAAACCATAAAAGCATTTTATTCCATAAAAGCAAAAAAACTTACAAAGACCAGGAATGGGTGAGCAAATGAAGGTTGCCGCCGGCCGGACGGCTCCGCTCGTCCGCACTCGTGGGTCGCAGTCAGATGACGTCAGTACGCCGTTGCCCTGACGACGTTTCGTCACAGATGACGTTATCATCTGTGACGAAACGTCGTCAGGGCAACGGCGTACTGACGTCATCTGACTGCGACCCACGAGTGCGGACGAGCGGAGCCGTCCGGCCGGCGGCAACCTTCATTTGCTCACCCATTCCTGGTCTTTGTAAGTTTTTTTGCTTTTATGGAATAAAATGCTTTTATGGTTTTACGCTATGGGAGCCCTTTCTTTCTTCTTATGGTGGTGATATCCTATATTGCTGAAACTTCTGAGACCCAGTTACCTACACCTCTGGTCGGATCCCCTGGTTATTCGTATACACACAGGCTTGGATTCAATTTGGGGTCGGTCTTTGGCCACTTGATTTACCCTACAGGCTTGATACAACTTCATATGTGGTAAGAGGCAACTCTCACAGGTGTGAAATTGCTGGCTCCTGAGTGGTACACTGGATTTGTTTAGTGCACTTTGGCTAATCTATATCTATCCAGGGTAAGAGGCGAATTCAGCTGGTGGTGGTTCAGCACGATTACCTTATATTTACATTTATGCTTATTCTCCAGTGCATCTTAGGCAGTGAACATATTTATTTATTTATTGATTGAGTTTGCTATAGGATACTAGCACACAGTGTTAATTTTAGACACATACTACACATACACTGTGTTTTTCACATTGTTTTAGTTATACCAGTTTTTTCCCACACACACTCTATGTGCATTCACATATGTTGAACTTCACTTTTAGATTATAGTAGCCCAACTCAGATCTCCCATTAGCCTACTTTCTCGGCAGCGCCAATCACTTCTCTTCTGACATATACGTGTCTTATTGTATCTCCTTTCTCTGAATAGTTTGTTCCTTATGCTCGGGTCGCCAGTACAGTATTTGTACATTGATATCATATCCCCCCTCAATCGTCTCTTCTCCAGAGAGAATAGGTTCAGTGCTTGTAGTCTTTCCTCATAGCTGATGTCCTCCATTCCCCTAATTATTTTTGTTGCCCTTCTCTGGACTTTCTCCAGTTCCAGCACATCCTTCCTGAGGACCGGTGCCCAGAACTGGACAGCATACTCCAGATGTGGCCAGACCAGAGTCTTGTAGAGCGGGAGAATAATCTCTTTATTTCTGGAGTGAATCCCCTTTTTTATACATCCCAGTATTCTGTTGGCTTTGCTTGCGGCGGCTTGGCATTGCATGCCACTGCCAAGCCTGTTGTCTACCAGTACCCCCAAGTCCTTTTCCATCCTAGACTCACCCAGAGGTTCCCCCCCTAGTGAGTAGCTTGCTTTCTGGTTTCTGGCCCCCAAGTGCATTACTTTACATTTTTCAACATTAAATCTCATCTGCCATGTAGTTGCCCACCCCGTTATTTTGTTCAGGTCCGCTTGCAAGGTTTCCACATCCTGCATAGAAGATATTGGCATGCCTAATTTAGTATCATCCGCAAATACTGAGATTGTACTCGATATCCCCTCCTCCAGATCATTTATGAATAAATTAAACAGGATTGGTCCCAGGACAGAACCCTGGGGGACCCCACTTTCCACACCCGCCCAATCCGAGTACTCCCCATTAATCACCACCCTCTGTACTCTCCCCTGGAGCCAGTTCTCTATCCAGGTACTCACCTTATGGTCCATACCTACCTTCCTTAGTTTGTACAGTAAGCGTTTGTGGGGAACGGTGTCAAAGGCCTTTGCAAAGTCCAGATACACCACATCCACAGGCTTTCCTTTATCTAGGTGGCAGCTCACTTCATCGTAGAAGGTTAATAGATTGGTTTGGCACGAACGATTTTTCATGAATCCGTGCTGATTACTACTTATAATACCGTTTTCATTACTAAAGTCTTGTATGTGGTCCCTTAACATCCCCTCCAAAATTTTGCAGACTACTGATGTTAGGCTGACCGGCCTATAGTTACCCGGGATATATCTCGGCCCCTTTTTAAATATTGGTACCACGTTGGCTTTTTTCCAATCAGCTGGCACCATACCAGTCTGTAAACTATCCTTAAAGATCAAGAATAATGGTCTGGCAATCACCTGGCTGAGCTCATTAAGAACCCTCGGGTGCAAGCCATCCGGTCCCGGGGATTTATTTATGTTAAGTTTCTCTAGATTAGCTCTGAGTCTATCCTCTGTTAGCCATGGTGGCACTTCCTGAGGTGTATTATTTAGTTCGGCCTTACAAGCAAGGTTCATGTAGCCCCCCGATTCCTTTGTGAAGACTGAAGAGAAGAAATGATTTAACACTTCCGCCTTTTCTCTGTCCTCAGTGGCCATTTTTCCTTTATCATCTTTTATGGGGCCAATGTGCTCTGGCCTCGCTTTCCTACTGTTTATATACTTAAAGAACTTCTTGGGGTTCTTTTTACTCTCCTCCGCTATATGTTCTATTTTAGCCGCCCTGATTTCATCTTTACATTTCTTATTACACTCTTTGTAGTGCTTAAATGCTGCCAATGACCCCTCAGTCTTGTATTTTTTGAAGGCCTTTTCTTTAGCTCTAATATACATTTTTATATTGGAGTTTAGCCACCCAGGGTTTAGTTTTGCTCTTTTAAATTTATTTCCCTGTGGAATGCACTGGCCCACCCCCTTGTTAAGTATGCTCTTGAAGCACTCCCATTTTTCCTCCGTGTTCTTTGTTCCCAGGGTTCTATCCCATTTGATATTTTCTAGCAGCGAGCGCAGTTTAGGGAAATTGGCTCTTTTGAAATTCAGTGTCCTTATATTACCCTTGTGTTTCCTATTACTGTAATTAATACTGAAACCAATTGACCTATGGTCACTGTTCCCTAAGTTGTCCCGTATTTCTATATCCGTGAGCAGGTCTGTATTGTTGGTAATCAGTAGGTCAAGTACCGCATTGTTTCTTGTCGGTGCATTCACCATCTGACCCATGAAATTGTCCTGCAAAACATTTAGGAACTGCCTAGCCTTGGCTGAGTGCGCGGTTCCTTCTGCCCAGTCTATATCCGGATAATTAAAGTCCCCCATTATAATTACATTTCCCATCCTTGCTGCCAATCCTATCTGTAACATGAGGTCCGCCTCACCCTCCTCCCTCTGGTTGGGGGGCCTATAGCATACGCCCAATATTACCTTCCCCACCGTGCCTTCCCTTTGAAGCTCTACCCATAGGGATTCTGCCTCATCCATAGCTCCATTATTAATATCATCCCTCATATTTACCTGTATACTGTTCTTAATATACAGACATACCCCTCCCCCTTTTTTACCCTCTCTATCCCTGCGATAAAGGGAATACCCCTGAATGGTCGCCATCCAGTCATGAGAGCTGTCAAACCAAGTCTCAGTTATCCCCACAAAATCTATGTCCTCCTCAAACATCAGCAGCTCCAGCTCTCCCATCTTGTTGGCCAAGCTTCTGGCATTGGCATACAAACCTCTTAATTTTGACCGGTTACATATATCCTCGTTTGATGTTTTTAGGCTGCTCTCTTGATTTTTCCCCGTACCCACCCTGGGTTTAGGAGCTCCGAACACCCTACCGCTAATGCCCCCATTTCTGCCCTCTGAAACTTGCTTTCAACTGGCTAATTCTACATCTGTACCCTCCCCCTGTCACCTAGTTTAAAAGCCCCTCTAACTTTGTGGCCATCCTCTCACCCAGTACGGCTGCACCCTCCCCATTTAGGTGCAATCCGTCCCTACCAAAGAGCCGGTGGCCGACTGAGAAGTCGGCCCAGTTCTCCAGGAACCCGAAACCCTCCTTACTACACCAGCTCCTCAGCCACTCGCTAACTTCCCTAATCTCCCACTGCCTCTCTGGTGTGGCTCGAGGTACAGGTAGTATTTCGGAAAATACTACCTTGGAGGTCCTAGTCCTCAACTTAGCGCCTAAGTCCCTGAAATCGTTTAGGACTCTCCATCTTCCTCTGCCTATGTCATTTGTACCCACGTGTACCATGACAGCTGGGTCTTCCCCAGCCCCACCCAATAATATGTTCACCCGATCCGCATATCTATCTATGTTCAAGACTGGAGGTAGCCGTATACTGACGGAAGCCCACAAACACAGTGTGGGTCGGTGGTTCCGTTACTTATGATATATCTGATTACGTGGTATCTGCCTGTTACAATATGTCAGCAGAACAACTACAGAAAAGTCTACACACCCCTGTTAAAATGTCAGGTTTCTGGGATGTAAAAAAAATGAGACAATGATAAATCATTTCAGAACTTTTATACCTTTATTATGACCTATAAGCTGTACAACTCAATTGAACAACAAACTGAAATCTTTTGGGGGGGGTGGGGAGTAAAAATAAAAAACTAAAATAATGCGGTTGCACAACTGGGGGTGTGGCTGTGTTCAGAATTAAGCAATCACATTCAAACTCATGTTAAATAGGAGTCAGTACACACCTGCCATCATTTAAAATGCTTTTGATTAACCCCAAATAAAAGTTCAGCTGTTCTAGTAGGTCTTTCCTGACATTTTCTTAGTCACATCATACAGCAAAAGCCATCATCTGCAGAGAGCTTCCATAGCATCAGAGGGATCTCATTGTTAAAAGGTATCAGTCAGGAGAAGGGTATAAAAGAATTTCCAAGGCATTAGATATATACCATGGAACACAGTGAAGATGGTCATCATCAAGTGGAGAAAATATGGCACAACAGTGACATTACCATGTACTGGACATCCCTCCAAAATTGATGAATAGACTAGACAAAAACTGGTCAGGGGGGCTGCCACGAGGCCTATAGGAACATTTAAGAAGCTGCAGGAATATCTGGCAAGTACTAGCTGTGTGGTACATGTGACAACAATCTCCTGTATTCTGTGGAGTGGCAAGACGAAAGCCTTTTCTTACGTAAAAATACAACCAAGCCCTTGCAAAAACACATCTGAAGTCTCCCAAAAGCATGTGGGAAAATGTGTTATGGTCTGAAGAAACCAAAGGTTGAACATTTTGCCATAATTCCAAAAGATATGTTTTGCATAAAAACAACACTGCACGTCACCAAAAGAACACCATACCCATAGTGAAGCATGGTGGTGGCAGCATCATGCTTTGAGGCTGTTTTTCTTCAGCTGGAACAGGGGCCTTAATCAAGGTAGAGGGAATTATGAACAGCTCCAAATATCAGTCAATATTGGCACAAAACCTTCAGGCTTCTGCGAGAAAGCTGAACATGAAGAGGAACTTCATCTTTCAGCATGACAACGACCCAAAGCATATATCCAAATTAACAAAGGAATGGCTTCATCAGAAGAAGAATAAGGTTTTGGAATTGCCCAACCAGAACCCAGACCTTAATCTGATTGAAAATCTGAGGGGTGATCTGAAGAGGGCTGTTCACAGGAGATGACCTGGCAATCTGACAGATTTGGAGTTTTTTGCAAAGAAGAGTGAGAAAATATTGCAAAGTCAAGATGTGCCATGCTGATAGACTCATACCCAAAAAGACTAAGTGATGTAATGAAATCAAAAGGTGCTCCAACACAGTATTCGTTTAAATGTGTGCACACTTATGCAACCATATTATTTTAGTTTTTTATTTTTACTTCCCTCCACCTAAAAGATTTCAGTTTGTTGTTCAACTGAGTTGTATAGTTTATAGGTCACATTAAAGGTGGAAAAAGTTCTAAAATAATTTATCTTTGTCTCATTTTTTTACATTGTAGAAACCTGACATTTTAACAGGGGTGGGTAGACATTATATCCACTGTAGATTATTACTAGATCACCTCCATGTCCATATACTGTATATAACATTGAGCAAAATCATTCTACAAATGTCACAACACATTTTAATGACTGTTATGGTGGTAATCTTTCTGCTATAAAAAATTCAAGCTATATAAAAGGTTTTTTCTCCTAAGGGAGGTGTTTTAAATCTCCTCTGTAAACAGGAAGTTTATTGGATCCTTCATCTCTAAACAGGACTGAATTTTGACTAGAATATTAGCCATTTTTATAAATAGCATCCTCCTATTTTCATCTGGTCTTGCTGATATAATTTATTATTTGAGACATCACACACACAGTCTCTTTAAAATGCATATTTCAATTGCAGACTTTTTTTTTTTTCTTCTTGTGTATTTATTACGGTTTCATGTGTGGAGTTATATTGTTTTTAGTTCATCTTTTTTATGATGACCATTTACTGATTTTTTTTGGAGTAGTTTCTTTCTTTGTAACAGTTTTCTGCTTACACCAATATGTAAGACTGGAGCCATATTTATATTGTTCTTACCTGTTTGCACCTGTGTGTGTGGTCTTTCTTTCCACAAATACATATGAAGCGGATATGCACTCTTGCAGACTAAGGCAAAGTGCCAATAAAGTATGAAACATGTTAGCCCCCTGGCCCAGCTCCCTCTCAATTCCACAGTTTTATCAATGCAGATATTCTGAGATAGCTTTATCCCACAATGTAATACTTTCATCTACTTCCTAGAAGACAGAGAATGCAGGCCAAGTCATTTTTTTATTGCAGACCACCTGCTTAGGGTGGGCTTGGAAAGTTACCCAATTTGAACTTTTATTTTTAGTCTAATAAAGGTTTTTCCCCTTTCTTCATAAAAGCCTAAACAGTGTTAAAAACCTACTTTAGCTTTAGCATCCTCTTTGTCATCCGCATTGGCTGCTAGCAGCATTAGTCTTAGTACAAGGGAAATACTCAGAGGAAACTGGCCCCTTAGCTCTGGAACATTGGACTTCATAAGCTTTTTCACTTTTGGCACTGGAATGTTGAAGAAGTATACACTTCCCTCTAGATCCAGTCCTCTTCTTCCAGCACGACCTGCCATCTAAAAAAAAAAAAATGGTATCATGTTTGTACCGTATCTACTGTATCTCTGCTTTTGTAAAAAATATGTATATAATCACAATTTCACTTTAAATTTTAACAATTTCTCTGATAAAGACACTGATGCAACACAACCTTACACCACAGGAAACAAGGTGTCACAATCTAGCCTGCAGATTTCTGTTTGTGAAATTCTTACCTCCTTGTAGCAGTATATTGCTAGATGTGTGACTCCATTTCACATGTGCTGCTGGCTTCTCGGGCAGCCTATGGGCATCACCTTGATCTACTATGGTTTTATATCCTTTTCCCTTCTATCACTTTCTGGATCGCCTTCTAGTCTGCCTCTCTATATATACTGTACATGTGCTTAATGCAGGCTGCACTGCCTGAGCAACTTCGCAGTTCTCTAAGCTTCTATTCCCTTTCTATTACACGTATTCTGCATCTGACTTTCTGTGTACCGACCCCGACTTTGTCTACTGTCTGTTCTTGCCTGCTGCCTGACCTGACCTTGGCTTGTTTCCTGGAATCCATCAATGAACTCCACACACATTAGTGTGTGGGGGCCACGCACTGATCCTGGCTTGATGCAAGGCCACCTTTACCATCAGGGGCTCTGGTAAAGAAGCAGGCTGGAGCTTAGACTCCATGCCCTGAGTTGGTAAGGCAATCTACAAGGATTCACTACCTCTTGTGCTGGGACTGCACTAGGCAAGACTTCCTAGAGCAGTCTCCGCCCATCTAGTGTCTATGAGCTGGTAACTTTCACAAAGCTGGCATTGAAATCTTAGCTCTTTCCCTATTACATTCTTCTGCATAAGAATCTTGGCAAACCTCCAGCCCTCTAATATAAACAACCAGCAGGTGCTGAGATTCGTTCACACCATGTCACACCATATTCATTTGATCAGCATTGATCAGGTTCAGATTTTAGCATATTTTTGGGTAGGAGAGAATTAAATAATAGAACATTTGGATACTGTTGTCCATATCGTTTCCCACTCTTCAAGGATTTTGGTAGCTGCTAAGTCAGACTCCCATTTTTAGTGTATATGTGTGGAGTTAAAAAAATAAATAAAAAATAATTATTATGAGTTATGAGTGTTTAGTATTTTGTAGACACGGTGCCCTGATGTGTGAGAGCTAGAATGCAACACTGTAGGAAGAAAGCGGTTTAACTGAAGGTTCTAATTTAGAGTTTCGACATCCAATGGTGGTGGGAGTGTGCAAGTTATCGTTCACTAGGGCTGCGGAATATAATCGAAAGATCGATGCATCGCGATTCGACCCTTCGCGATTCTGTATCGATGCGGGAACCCTGAATAATCGATTCCTGGCTCCTCCCCCCTCCCTCCCTCCACAGAAGTGTCATTGCTGGATTAATATGCAGCGGTGGCCTGGCTGCATCCGGCGCTGTTGCCCTCTCATTGGATGGTGTGTAGCCTCAGCACACCAACGGGCTGCCCCCACCACGCTCTCCCCCTTCCTCGGAATTTGTAGCTCTCACCTCCCCCATGGGCGGGTGTAGTCCTGCTCAAAGCCGACACAGACATGGCTGCAGCTATCATCACATCCCTCGGAAGAAACAGTCTGCTTCAGGAAATGAGCTGCGAGGGGAGGAGGAGGGGTGCACTGCTAGGAGTCCTCGGAAGATGAGAGACCAGCCTGTCATGCTAAAAGTAAGTGAGGAGTGAGTGAGTGCAGCATAGAAGTGGCCCATCCCCCACCTCTGCTGAACCTCTAGTCCGTGTACTGCTGTGCCTATCACATTGGGGCTTTTTTCTGTCTAGTTCTTCCTAAGATTTCCCTATAAACTTTCCCACCTGGAAACATCCACTTATCTACAAGTAGTATACTTGTAGATAGAATGCCTTCCTTTTTTTTTTTTTGATGTTGTTGACCTGCATTCTATCTAAGTTGCTACCAAAAGACTCAGCAATGATTTGTTAAAGTGATACTAAAGGGTATTATTATTTTTTTTTCTATAAAATAAAAAAGCTATCATACTTACCTGCTGGCCGTCTCTTGTACCATGTCTGCAGTCTCTGCCCCTCTCCTGTAGTGTATCTGTAGTCTGTGACCCTCTCCTGTAGTGCGTCTGCAGTCTCTGACCCTCTCCTGTAGTGTATCTGTAGTCACTGACCCTCTCTTGTAGTGCGTCTGCAGTCTCTGACCCTCTCCTGTAGTGTATCTGCAGTCTCTGACCCTCTCCTGTAGTGTATCTGCAGTCTCTGATCCTCTCCTGTAGTGTGTCTGCAGTCTGTGACCCTCTCCTGTAGTGTGTCTGCAGTCTCTGACCCTCTCCTGTAGTGTATCTGTAGTCTCTGACCCTCTCCTGTAGTACGTCTGAAGTCTCTGACCCTCTCCTGTAGTGTATCTGCAGTCTCTGACCCTCTCCTGTAGTGTGTCTGCAGTCTCTGACCCTCTCCTGTAGTATGTCTGCAGTCTGTGACCCTCTCCTGTAGTGTGTCTGCAGTCTCTGACCCTCTCCTGTAGTGTGTCTGCAGTCTCTGACCCTCTCCTGTAGTGTATCTGCAGTCTCTGACCCTCTCCTGTAGTGTATCTGCAGTCTCTGACCCTCTCCTGTAGTGTGTCTGTCTGCAGTCTCTGACCCTCTCCTGTAGTATGTCTGCAGTCTGTGACCCTCTCCTGCAGTGTGTCTGCAGTCTGTGACCCTCTCCTTTAGTGTGTCTGCAGTCTGTGACCCTCTCCTGTAGTGTGTCTGCAGTCTCTGACCCTCTCCTGTAGTGTATCTGCAGTCTCTGACCCTCTCCTGTAGTGTGTCTGCAGTCTCTGACCCTCTCCTGTAGTATGTCTTCAGTCTGTGACCCTCTCCTGTAGTGTGTTTGCAGTCTGTGACCCTCTCCTGTAGTGTGTTTGCAGTCTGTGACCCTCTCCTGTAGTGTGTTTGCAGTCTGTGACCCTCTCCTGTAGTGTGTCTGCAGTCTGTGACCCTCTCCTGTAGTGTGTCTGCAGTCTGTGACCCTCTCCTGTAGTGTGACATCTCTGACCCTCTCCTGTAGTGTGACAAGAGTGTCCTTTAAAAGCAAATGAAAATAAAAATGATTATTTCATGCTTGATGGTTTTTTTTTTTTTTTATAAAGTTTTGAAAACCATTGGGCAGTGGGCTGGGCATGGGCAGTAATCGTGATGCATCGCGGAATCGAATCGTATCGAATCGCGACCCTAATAATCGTAATCGCATCGAATCGTGAGGTAAGTAAAGATGCGCAGCCCTATCGTTCACCTAGGTAGACAAAAATCCTTGTACCAGCCCTGTCACTGAGTCTAGGGTAAGGGACTGATGGGAATTAGGTGGGAGATTGGTGTTTTCAATAAACCTATAATAAGGAAAGTAGTGCTATTTAAGAAGAAGAATAGTAGGCTTTAAAGTCTGGGACTCCCAGTCCATCTTGTTTTTTTAGGGATGAGCTGCAATAGAGTAGCCCTTTCAGTCCACTAGATACTGCAATTGTCTACCCCTATGTTGGGAATCCAGGATTTTGCTAACTTCCTGATGGTCATCCACCGAGACCAGAGAAGGACATCTCAAGGGTAGAGAGAACCTATTCTTAACAAAGGGTTTAAGCAAGGATACATGAAATGTATTAGAGAAACAGAGGTGAGGGGGTAAGTGAAGTTTATAAGCCACAGGATTAACTTGCAGAAGAATGCGAAAAGGTCCTATAAATCTAGGACCTAATTTGGAAGAGGGCTGTCACAGCTTAATGTTCTTGGTGGACAACCATACCAGCTAATTAGGACGAAAGCGGGGAGCAGGTTTTCTGCGATGGTCCGCAAACCCTTTGTATCGTGTACAGACTGCAGCAGAACCTTTGTTACGTTCCTCCAGTGCTTCGTTAATCTAGACATCATGTTGGCTGCTGCAGCTACCTCTACCAGAGAAGACTGGAAGGGAAAAACCCTAGGTTGATACCCAAAGGCAGCTTGGAATGGGGAACATCTTAGGGAAGAGTGCCATTGCAAACTGTGCACCAATTCAGCTAGAGGTAACATCTCACACCAGTTGTCATGTTCAGCATTGAAATAAGCTCTCTAAATCTTTCCGTTTAGCCATTAGATTGGGGGTGTTATCCCAAAGACAAGGAATTCTGGATCCCCAGAAGTTTGCAAACGGCCCTACAAAACGAGGATATGAATTGAGGGCCTCTGTCGCTAACAATATCGACCGGGATGCCGTATAAACGGATGACATTTTCAAGGAAGGAAAAAGCCAAGCTGGGGGCAGAAGGTAATGCGGGCATGGGAATGAAGTGGGCCAACTTAGAAAATCAAATAAACTACAACCCACATGACAGTATTCCCACTGAAGGAGGGCAAGTCCACGATAAAGTCCATGCTAATATGAGTCCAGGGAGCCCTAGGTACCGGTAATGGTTGTAGTAGACCATGGTTGTAGTAGACCTTGTGGAACAGATCGATGCATCTTGAAGGGCTGCACAAACCAAACAAGCTTTAACAAAGGCTATAACATCCCTCTTTAAAGTAGGCCACCAGACCAGGGGTTTCAGGCGTAGGGAGGTTTGATTGATACCAGGGTGTCCTGATTAGTGATTGACCAATATCGGTTTTTCGTTGCCAATACCGATATTTTGGCCAATGCATATCGGTATCGGCCGATATGCGCCAATATTTTGAACATTTAAAGTTTTGCAAAATAAACACAAATTTCGACACAATTCTGTTACTGAACATGTTAAACTTTCTTTATTAACAGTTAAACAGTGCAGTAAGTACAAATTAAACTGGTAGAAAAACACTAGACAGCAGAACAAACAGCTAGTAGACAGTGGATTGGAGGAGTCTGTGGACTAGTACTGCTGCAGTTGTGCACTCACTCACAATGATTTTAAATCACTACTGCAGTGCAGTCAGTGCAAATTAAATGCTAGAAAAAAAGCTAGACAACAAAAAAAACAGCTAGACAGTGGATTGGAGGAGTCAGTGGACTACTGCTGCAGTAGTGCACTCACTGCAATGATTTTAAATCCCTAACTGCAGTCAGTACAAAACTGCTAGAAAAAAAAGCTAGACAGTGGGGAGTCAGTGGACTACTGCTGCAGTAGTACACTCATTCACTGAAATCATTTTAAATCACTACTGCACTACTGCACTACTGCAGTGACTGCAGTAGTGATTTAAAATTATTTACAGTGAGTGGCACACTACTGCAGCAGTAGTCCACTGACTCCAATCCACTGTCTAGCTTTTTTTCTAGCAGTTTTGCACTGACTGCAGCACAGCACAGTCAGTGCAAAACTGCTAGAAAAAAAGCTAGACAAAAGCTAGACAGTGGAATGGATTGGAGTGGAGTCACTGGACTGGACAGACACTACTACTACACTTTCAATACTCCCAGTTAAGTAGAACAATATTATAGTGCAGAAAGCATAACATTTCAGCATGTTCACCAGTTAAACGTCTTCTTTTCTTTTCAAAAATTGCTGCCACTTTACTGAAAATATGCTCACTTGGTACCGAGGAAGGAGGAGCAGAAAGGTATCTCCTAGCATGAGAAGCAAGTCTTTTGTAGCGTGCCTTATTTTCTATTTTCTTTCCACCACTGAAGAGGATCACTTTTTCTGTCAATTACTGGTTCCTTCAAATAGAGATGAAGTTCATCATCCAGGCTCATTGTTGCAGATTCTGAAGAATCGTCCGCATGAGGCGCCAATAAAACACTGAACATGGCATCTATTTGACCACAATGAATTTTCTCTTCTAAAAGAGAAATAGGGGTGATGGCGCTGCCTGTATAAATTTAGATATAATAAAGATATAATAAACTGTGAATTAAAGTGCCTCATGCGAAAACAATAATGTGTATACTCATACAATAGTATGTTCCATAAAACATCAATTGGGTGCAAGTGCAAAGTATAAAGGTGCCTTCAAGAAAATTAGAAAGTGACTGGTGCAATAAATATATAAACAATAAATAATAGCTAATATTGATAATATTTAACATGCAATATTAATGTGCTAAAAAATAAGGTGCTATATGATGTGAACTGTTCCACTCATACCACGTGTTGATATGGGGAGTTTATATAAAGTGCCAACAGAGCCAAATAGAAAAAAGTTTTTAAAATACAGATTGCAAGTCCAGTAAGGAGAGATCCAGTAAAAAAGTCTATGTCATATACGGTGACTTCAAGAACAATAAAGGTGACAACACTCGGAAAATCAACACTCAGGTGAAAGGTGACCCCGTGGTGGGTGGTAAGGTGCTGGGATTCCTTTGGTAAAAATGCACACTTACCAAAGACACCCACCCCACACAGGGGTATAGAGCGGGTGCTTTAATGGGTCTGGCAACCTAGCGATATCCTCCTATCCCTGGATGGAGGGTGTGTGCCGAGGATCAGGCTGGTCCTGGTATGGATATACCCTGGGATAGTCCCCTGTGTGCCTTCCTGACCTAGGTGTGTTCCGAGGGATCCACTCAGCTCCACTCCCGATATTTATACCAGAAAATGAATAGTGGACATAGCGTAATTCCGTAATGTACTTTATTGAGCAAAACAATGCAAAGGTACTCACATTAAACAGGTAAAAATCGAGCGTGACTGTATTAACCGAGCGCTTGCGATCCAAGCCTCGTTCCCATGCGGGTTTACCGGAAATGACTCGACACGCCCTGTCGAGACAGGGCGTGTCGAGTCATTTCCGGTAAACCCGCATGGGAACGAGGCTTGGATCGCAAGCGCTCGGTTAATACAGTCACGCTCGATTTTTACCTGTTTAATGTGAGTACCTTTGCATTGTTTTGCTCAATAAAGTACATTACGGAATTACGCTATGTCCACTATTCATTTTCTGGTATAAATATCGGGAGTGGAGCTGAGTGGATCCCTCGGAACACACCTAGGTCAGGAAGGCACACAGGGGACTATCCCAGGGTATATCCATACCAGGACCAGCCTGATCCTCGGCACACGCCCTCCATACAGGGATAGGAGGATATCGCTATGTTGCCAGACCCATTAAAGCACCCGCTCTATACCCCTGTGTGGGGTGGGTGTCTTTGGTAAGTGTGCATTTTTACCAAAGGAATCCCAGCACCTTACCACCCACCACGGGGTCACCTTTCACCTGAGTGTTGATTTTCCGAGTGTTGTCACCTTTATTGTTCTTGAAGTCACCGTATATGACATAGACTTTTTTACTGGATCTCTCCTTACTGGACTTGCAATCTGTATTTTAAAAACTTTTTTCTATTTGGCTCTGTTGGCACTTTATATAAACTCCCCATATCAACACGTGGTATGAGTGGAACAGTTCACATCATATAGCACCTTATTTTTTAGCACATTAATATTGCATGTTAAATATTATAAATATTAGCTATTATTTATTGTTTATATATTTATTGCACCAGTCACTTTCTAATTTTCTTGAAGGCACCTTTATACTTTGCACTTGCACCCAATTGATGTTTTATGGAACATACTATTGTATGAGTATACACATTATTGTTTTAGCATAAGGCACTTTAATTCACAGTTTATTATATCTTTATTATATCTAAATTTATACAGGCAGCGCCATCACCCCTATTTCTCTTTTATCCAGTGTATAGTCTCCGGACTATCATCCAGGGAGGCTGCAGCCTATTTTTAGATATATTTATACATATTTTTTATGTATATAAAATTTATATATATCTTTTTTACCCATTCATTTATTCACCTATCTATCCATTTAGTCCATAGCGCGGAAGTTTCATTTTTTTTTTTTCTAATTTTCTTTTCTGTCCGTTGTCTTTTTGGACATATTTCTCCTGCATCCTGCTTTTCCATATCAGAAATCTTCTCTTCTTGACTTTTCTTTTCGTCAGGAACCCCCTGCACCTTCTGTTGAATATCTTCTGTCAGGCGTTGTTTTGCCTTGGCCAATATATCATCAGAAGAGAAAGGATGGTTCTTGTATCAAGGATCCAAAAGACATGCAAGCACAACATTTTTATTCTCCTCATGCTTCTCAAAACGTTTTGCGAGGCTGTCCCTCATGGCCCGCCTACATGCTTTAATGCCATGTGTGTTGTGTCCTTCATTCTGTTGAAGAAGCATCTTCAGCACTCTCACACATGGGATGACAGAAGACACAGATGAGTCGTATTGACTCACCTCTAGTGTCACTGCCTCAATGGGTAGGAGGGTCTCAATGATGTTGGCTACTATGTCCCATTGATCAGCAGTAGGACAAGAATGTCCTCCAAGTCCATATTCACCAGAATACATGGCGAGAGCTTGCTTTTGCTCCAGCATCCATTGCAGCATGTGTAGTGTTGAATTCCATCGTGTTGGAACAGCCTGTATCAAGTTGTTTTTGGGTAGGCCAAGGTCTTCCTGAATGCACCTCAGTCGCTGCTTGGCAAGGATAGAATGGTGGAAATGGCCTGCGCACTTCTTCAGCATGCTAATTATGTCAAGCAAAGCTTTCTGGTGTGACAGACCATCATTTACCACAAGTTGGAGGGTGTGTGCCATGCAACTGAGGTCTGACACTTCAGCAAGTTTCATTCCTTTCACCATGTTCGCTCCGCTGTCTTGAAGCACAAGCATCACTCGGTCTTTGGTGATTCCCCATTCTTCTAGCATGCCTAGAAACATTTCTCTAATGTACTCCCCAGTGTGGGATCCTTGCATCACTTTTGTATTCAACACCAAATGCCTTCTTGTCCATTGGCTGTCAATGAAGTGGCATGTAAGACTCATTAGTGATTCTGTTTGTCCTGATCAGCAGTCAGTCGTGAATGAGAGTGAGTTGCCAGCATTCTCTGGTTGCAACATAGCCTTTACTTTCTCAACGACCTTTTGGTGAATCTTTTCCAGCATTTCAGTTCGATAAAATTTGTCACTCTTAAGTGTGTACCTTGGCTCAACTATGGACATCAACCGCTTAAATCCAGAGTCAGACACTATTGTAAATGGCTAATTATCAGTGACCATCATCTCTGTGATTATTCTGTCCAGCAGTTGGGATCTTCCATCCGATTTTAGCCACCTGTTTTTATTCTGAAACATATCTGTTATTGTTGCCTGGGATAGTGAAGTTTCACCTTGCGATTCATTTTGTTTTTTCTGTGCTGCATGATACAATTCAACATGATGAACTCTTAGATGGGCCCAAAGATTAGACATATTTTTGTTTTTTGCAGTGATTGATCCCATGCTTACATTGTTTTTGCAAGTGTTGCACAGTGCTGCTGCTTTTCCTGGAGATGGAGATGAGAAATAGTCCCAGACCACACTTTTAATTTTTCGATCTGCATCCATCTCCATTGAAATTAGAAAGACACAAATTATATTTAATATAGGCTAAAAAAAAATGGCTGTCTGGGACCCTGTGGTGATGAGTGGCTGGCACCCTTTGGTGGGTGGCTTGCTGGCACCCTTTGGTGGGTGGCTGGCTGGCACCTTTTGGTGGGTGGCTTGCTGGCACCCTTTGGTGGGTGGCTGGCTGGCACCCTTTGGTGACTGGCTGGCTGGCACACTGTGGTGGGTGGCTGGCTAGCTGGCACCCTTTGGTGGCTGGCTGGCACCCTGTGTGGTGGGTGGCTGGCACCCTTTGGCGGGTGGCTGGCTGGCTAGCACCCTTTGGTGGCTGGTTGGCACCCTGTGGTGGGTGGCTGGCTGGCTGGCACCCTGTGGTGGATGGCTGGCTGGCACCCTTTGGTGGCTGGCTGACTGGCACTCTGTGTGGTGGGTGGATGGCTGTTACAGGCCCAGGGCCTGTGACTGGCTAGCTGGGACAGGCAGGGCCTGTGGCTGGCTGGTACAGGCAGGGCCTATGTCTGGCTGGTACAGGCCTGTGGGTGAGTGCGGGTGGCTGGCTGGCTGGCACCGGACAGCTGTGGGTGGGTGGCTGCGGCGGCTGTGTTACACAATGTGCACTGTGACTGGTCATTGTACTGTATGATAATTTGAGAATAACTCACTGACTGTCGCAGAATGTATGTGGCCGCAGCGGCTGTAGTAAAACACACTGTGCGACTCCAAAAAGAAGGCCGCAGAAGCTGTCCCAGACTCCCAGTGCGCGTAGGCTCGTGGCGCAACATACGCGATGATGTCACAGCAAATATCGGCAATATCGGTAACTTCAGAGGCCAATTCCGATATATCGGGGAAAGTGCATATCGGCCCCCGATATATTGGTGTTGCCGATAATCGGTCGATCCCTAGTCCTGATACCTTCTGCCCATGGGCCCATTGCAAAACTTCTTTCCGTAGTTCAAGGGGAACAAACAAGGTATTGGGCGGAACTGAGAGATTAGAAGGTGCTCGAGATTGGGCAGCCAACAAGTTCCTTTGTAGAGTTGTATCCAGTTGAGCAATAATTTGTTCAGGAGGAACAATATCATCCGGAGATGTTTGCAGACTCTCACAAGTGCCGAGACAGGGCATCAGCCTTGACGTTCTTGGTGCCCAGAATGTATGTTACCACAAAGTTAAACTGGGAGAAAAAAAGTGCCCAGCGGGCTTGTCTGGAATTTAGTCTTTGAACTTTCTCCAAGTAGGTCAGATTCTTATGGTTAGTTTGAACCACAGCCAGAATTTCCATACCTTCTAATAAGTGTCTCCATTCGGAGAATGCTAGCTTTATAGCCAAAAGCTCTCTATTCCCTATGTCGTAGTTTTGTTCTGTGACAGACACATTTTTTAGAAGGTAACTGGATGAAGCCTTTTGGAAGTAGGTTCTCGTTGAGACAATACTGCTCCGGCGTCTACTTCAGAGGCATCAACCTCCAAGATAAATTAGGCAAATGGCTGAGTACAGGAGCGGAGCAAAAGGCAGACTTTAAAAGAGCGAACGCCTGATAAACTTTCGATAATAATTACAGAACCCAATGAATCGCTGAATCTCTTTTAAAGTGGTCGGTCTGGACCATAGTAAGATGGCATCGAGCTTTTTGGAATTCATCTGGAATCCTTCTGACAAAATTCTATAACCCAGGAAGGGTATTTCTGGTAGTTCAAAGGAGCACTTAGAAAGTTTGGCGTACAACCTATGATCCCTTAAACATTGGGGAACCGTGCGTACATGGCAGTGATAATGCTGTAAATCCTTAGGGTGAACAAGTATATCGTCAAAGTATACAACAACGAAAGTGTCGAGTAGATCCCTGAAAATGTCCTTCACGAATTCCTGGAATACAGCGGGGACATTGCAAAGTCCAAATGGCATCACTCAACACTCATAATGCCCTCTATGAGTGTTGAATGCGGTCTTCCATTTGTCTCCTGCTTTGATTCTAATGAGATTGCAGGCAGAACGAGGGTCCACTTTGGTAAAGATCTTAGATCCTTGCACACGGTCAAACAGTTCAGTATTTAAGGGGAGAGGATACCGATTCTTTACCGTGATACGAATGAGAGCCCTGTAGTCAATGCAATGCCTAAGTCCTCCATCTTCTTTTTCCACAAAAAAGAATCCCGCCCCCACGGGAGAGGTGGAAGGGCGAATGAAACCCTTTGTTAGACTGTCTTCGATGTACTCTTCCATCACCTTAGTCTCCACGAGGCTGAGGGGATAGGTTCTACCTTTAGGTAGGGGAGCTCCAGGTAGCAAATCAAAAGCGCAGTCATAAGGGTGGTGGGGAGGGAGGGGGAACCCCTGCTTCCTTTTCAGAAAACACGTCAGCAAAATCGACATAGGCTTCAGGTAATCCAGGGGCAGTATTAACCAAATGAATGGACACATCATGTACTACCTTCTGGAGACAGTTGACATGACAGGAAGTGCTCCAGGCAGAAATTTGACCAGAGGACAAGTCAATAGACGGGTTGTGCTTACACAACCAGGGATAACCAAGAATTACTGGGTACTTAGGAGACGGAATGACATCAAATGATAAGACCTCAAAATGTAGGGCACCCAACATGACGGAAAGAGGCTTGGTTTCACGAGTGATAAGACCGTCACCAAGAGGGTCTCCACCCAGAGTAGTTACACAGAGCGGTGGGTCTTTAGGAACAGCCAGAATTAGAAGAACCTGTTCTGCATCGAGAAATACCCCACCAGCACCGGAATAAATAAAAGCAACTGTGGAACAGCACTTATCATTCCAGGACAAGGATATAGGGACTACTAGTTTCTCTTGAGGAGGATTCAAAACAGCATGGCCTAATGGGGCTCCTCGAACATTCATTAAGTCCGGAAGTTTTCCGGCCGAACTGAACAAGTACGCAGAAGGAGACCCGGCTTTCCACAATATAGACTGATGCCTAGGGTCCTGCATTTGGTACATTCATTGTCAGACAAATGCATGGCCCCTACATCCAGGGGTTCTTCCTCAGACCCGACAGAAGAAGGGACAGAAAGGGCTAGTGATTGCAGAGGGGGAGATTTAGCACCAAACCTTTGAGGAATAAATTGTCTCTGGTGCCCGCTCTCTAACTGGCATTCAGAGAAGTGAGTATCCACCAGGATACACAAATTGATGAAATCGTCCAGAGCCACTGGGACCTCATGGTAGGTTAGTTCCTCCTTTATGCGCTCTGCAAGACCTCTGCGGAAGGCAGCCTTAAGAGCCCAAACATCCAAAGTAGTCTCTACCACAAGCGTACGGAATTCAATGGCAAAATATGCTACCGTGCGTTTACCCTGATGTAGATTGAGAATACAGGACTCGGCTGCAGATACTCTGCCAGGAATGTCAAATACTTTTGCAAAGGTTTTCATAAACATGAGATAATCAGAAAGAAAAGGCAAATCTTTCTCAAGAAGAGGAGACACCCAGGACAAAGCACTGCCCTTTAGCAAGGAAATAATAAAAGTTACCTTGGCTTGAGCAAAGGCAAACACAAAAGGTTGGTTCCTAAAATGCAAGCGGTAGTGGTTGAGAAACCCCCTGCACTCCAAAGGGTTCCCATCATACTTCTCAGGGAGATGGATCTTAGGTACGGAAGTACCCTGGGGGCTAGACACAACAACAGGTTCCCTAGCCCCAGACTCTTGGTTACCAGAAGTAGCTGGCCTAGAACCCCGTGCAGTAGACAAAGAGGATAACATAGCCGTGATAGCATCCAATTTCCCCTCGAATGCCTGCACCCAATTGACCTGCTCTCCCAACAGTTGTCCCTGAAGAGAAACTGCCTGCACCAACTCGCTGAGGTCCATCTGGCCCTCGTATAATATCAGGTCTGTCAGGAGACTCTAACTGTCTCTTAAGTTTCCTGACCAGTAGTCTTCTTATCCCAGTATCAGGTGGAAGGGCGGTTGAGATCCTACAGCCAGAAATATGGGACCTCAATAGAAAGTGCACACAGGCTATATCAAGGAACACCAAACAAGCACTCACGGTTAGTAGAGAGAGAAGTCAGTGAACCAAGATCAGTGTAAATTAAAAGGAGTAGTCCACGAGGCAAGGTCAGGAACAGGCAGAATCGGCAACAGCAAGCAACAAAATCCAAAAGAATAGTCCAAGGCGCAAGGTTGGGAACAGGCAGAGTCGGCAACGGCAATCAACGAAATCCAAAGGAGTAGTCCAAGAGGCAAGTTTGGGAACAGGCAGAGTCGGCCACAGCAATCAACAAAATCCAAGTTTACCACAAACACTCAGGGAACAAGACCTATACTAGGGCGAAGACAGGAAGGGGAAGTGAAGATTTATAGGATCACTAGATTAGATGAAAGCCAACAGCTGGACACAGGGTGGGGCCAGCATCCAAACACAAGGAGTAGAAAAACAAGGGTATCCAAGCAACACCAGGTCTCAGGATGGAATCCCAGACCGGTGTGACAATACCTCTGGGAGTGGCTAAGGTTTCTCCTGCAGCGTCATCCTAACCATGGAGTCTAGATCCACCCCCTTCTTCCTCTTCTGTATGACTGACATTGGCTCTTGGCTATCAGCTTGCTCCGGAGACAACAGTGCTTCAAGCGGAGTTCCGGCCTCGGGGGTCAAATTTAAATAAAAATACCACCGGGACAGTCAGGGCTAGTACATTCCACAATGGATAGCCTCTGAACTGTCCCAGGTCGCACTTACCTGTAAGAAGAAATACTTACCTTGAAAAGTTCTTCTCCAGTGCTGCCATCTCAGGTGTGGGCAGCTGAAGCCAGCGCGTCCTCTTCTGTGGCCTCTTCGGTGATGTCGGAGTCCCACAATGCACTGAACCATTCAGCTCCCAGGAGTCATCGCAAACCAGAAGTGACGGCGCGGGCCGCGGCCGCAGAGGGAGGAAGTGGAAGGAAGGTGAGCATATTTTCTTCAATATCAAGGTTAAGTAACCAAAAAAAAAAAATTGGGAGAATCCATTTCTTTTTCAGGTGGCCCTCAGCAAGCGGATGGCCCAAAATCGATTTTTTCGATTTTGAGGCCGGAATTCCACTTTCAGCTCTTCTCACACTCCTCCCCCTCCTGTCCAGGCTATTCTCCAAGTTTCTGCACACACAGCCAGCTCCTCTCACCCTCCTCCCTCCCTCCTCTCCAGGCTGTTCTCATTCTGAGATTCACACACATGCAGCGGCTTTCTCCATCCTCCCATCCAGGCTGAGCTCTCAGTGTGTCAGTGACATAAAGAAGCAGAAAAACTTCTGCCCTGCCAAACTTTCTCAGGAGTTTCACTGCAGAGCAGAGTGAAGAAGCAGCGGAAGAACATTTAATCACTCTTTATGTATACTAAAGTCTCTAGGAGTTGCAAATCCCACAGCTCAGCATACTGTTATGTGCCTCAGTTTCTTGTTATCAGTGTGATGTCATGGAAACAGAGGCACATGACAAGGATGCAGCTTGTGGCTCTGTGAGGAAAGCGTGGACACAGATGAGAGCGGAAGGAGGAGAGAAGGAGGGGGCGAATCACTGCAGATGTAACCACCCGCTCAAAACTTTAAAACCTGAGGAGGCCCGTTACTCAGCCCTAACCAGAACCAGGACTGGGGATACAGCAAAAACGGAGCAACAGAGGACAGAAAGAAAAGATGTTTTGTCGTGAGGGTAGTTAATGCTATTTATTTGTGCTATCCCATACTTCTAACGGAGATTGGAAGACACCAAAGTGATAAAGAAGTTTGGAAAAAAAAGAGAAAAAATTTATGGTGTTTAAATGACCTAGCCAGGATATGCTTTCAGGGATGATGGTCTGGAATGCAGGACTTATGTTTAAGTGCATTTAGCTGAATTTAGATGCTTGATACACAGAATCCTATTTTCTCTAAATGCAGATATACTGACCACATCTACAGTATATGCAAGTAAACACAGAGTGTGAATGGCACAATTGAACATCGTGACATGCAGTTATATGCATTTTGAAATGCCCTCTACACACATAAAAAACCCAGATTTGACATTTGCACAAGCGGCCTAAGCTTGTGGACCTGATAGTTATACACTGTAAAAAGGTCAGCCCTCAACTCGTTTAAAATAAATACACTGTTTTAAAGCAGTGTGCCATAAATGATAATGTGTGAAGTGGCCCTAAGGGCTCTTTCACACAGGCGGACCGTTCTGTCCGTTTTTCTGGCGGATCTGAACGGTCCCCTCATGCATCTCTATGGGGCATCGGATGTCAGCGGAGACATGTCTGCTGACACCCGATCCGATCTGATCCGTCAAATCTGGATGGATGGAAACCCTATTTTCCATCCGTCCAGCGGATCGGATGGGATCGGATGAGAACGGACCGACGGTCCATTACCATCCGATTCCCCCATAGAGATCTATGGGGCTGTGACAGCTGTGTCTCCGCACACAGCGCGGAGAACTGCTGTCATTCTCCTGCTCAGCGCGGGATCGGCGGCTCGATCCCCCGCTGAGAAAAGCGGAGTACGTTTGACGGACACACTGTGTGAAAGGAGCCTAAAATGTCCTGAATAAAACTTATTAGTCAGTGTAAATTACCTGTCTATAGTTCAAAGCATCCAGGTAAATTGAATCATGCAAGAATATCACAGATTTGCATGGCATGTTGATCCCCAGTGCAAGTGTGCTTGTAGCAGTTACAACCTGAGAAAAAAAAACATATACAGAAGTGAGCTTTTAATGTATATATGATCCCTTGCCTTGTTAAACAACCCATTAATTTTAAAAAAGAAAAGAAAGGAAAAACTTTTGTGTATATTGTGGCAAACAGCCCCTGTCAGTTGTGGATGTGGATGGCACATAGGATTGTGCAGTTCATAAGGTAAGTGGGTGGCAGTAAGAGGTTTGGAGCAGCATGCAGAGGGTTAAGGACTGGCCACACTTTGCTCCCCACCTGCAGTATAATTTGCCTTCTCTGGGTTATGCCCTGTACACACGTGCAGATCGTCGGCCGAACGATCGGCCGTCTTTTGTCCCCGGGCTGTTGTGTCTGTTGAAAAGTGCAAAAGACTGCACACGAATTTTGTCCGCCGACTACAGCCGACTGCAGAAGTGATGTCATGTGATGGTTAACTTTCCCTGTGTTTTTTCTTTTCTGAGCATGCCCAGTCTTGCAAATCTGCTGTCTGTCGGCCGAATTCTGTATTGACTGGCGAACAATCGACCGCTCTGGTGTTGGCATACAAAAATTTTAATGCTTGCATGACAGATTCTGTTCGGCCGAAAGTGCGCTTTCGGCTGTCGGAAGCATCATACTAACAAGCCTACAATCGGCTGATCGGTCGTCGGCCGAAGCTTTTCGGCCGACAATCTGCACGTGTATACGGACCTTAAATCTGTGGCTGATGCCGAGAAAGGAGACAAGCAGGCTGTAAGGTAACATGTCTGCAGGACTAAAGCTCCTTTCACACTTTGCCGTGATTTTTACTGGACTTTAAGCAATATCTGTGTCATTTTGAGGTCTATGGACCTCAAAACGCATCAAAGTCAGACCAAAGTAGTGCAGGGACTACTTTGAAGTAGTTGCGACTTGAAGTCGCACAGAGAAGAATGGTATTCATTGGAAATAATGGAGTACGACTTTGCAGTCCCAAGCTGCAGCACAAGTCGCACAAGTGTGAAAGGGGCCTAAAGCAGACCCACTGAGGTCTATTCACTAGCCAGAGGGCATAAAAACTTTGCTGGACTTTTGTTTTGGGATTGTGTTTCTTACCCCCTACGCAGGAATCCTTTAGTTGTTGCTGTACATGCTGACCAATAAACATGGGCAGGAATCCCTTTGAGTACATAGTTGAAGCTTTAAGTCAGAGGGATCTCCCTGCCCCCAAATATATAACCTAATCAACCTGGTCAAATGGTGGCTGCAGCCTGATGTACTCCCAGGGTCCCAAATAGTGGAGAGAGTTGCAATGGATCGGTTTCTGAGAGCTCTACCTCCTGAGTTGCAGAGGTGGGTGAGGCAAGCTGATCCAAATTCAAAGAATGATCTGGTTGAGCTGGTAGAATGCTACTTTGCTGCACAGGTCCTTGTTGCAGGGTCTACAGACAGGTTCAAGGTCCCTAACTGGCAAAATACCCCCTCCAGTAACCACTAGGTTAAAACTGGTAGCAAAGCTGGTAAAGCCCAAAAAGGGGAAGTCCTGAGAGGCTGGTGAGAATGGCTGGAGGGTCAGCCCCTGTTTAAAAGCCTCATCTGGTAAGCCCCAGTGGAACCCATGGGCATCTCCAATGTTGGTGGTGCAGTGAGTGGGGTCACATTCCTGCCAAGTGTTCCTTGAACTCTGAGCCCATGCAGTGTGACATAATTGACGCATGTTCTTGTTTGCTCGCCCATGCCTAGTTGCAGATCCAAACATGCCGAACTCTATTGTAAAAATAAGGGGAAAAGTGTGCATGCCCTCCTCTTGGACCCTACTCTTGAACAAGCCAGGAAAAATGTGAAGGTAAACAATAGAACCCTGGTAGCTCCGGGGCTGGAGAATGTGTTCCCTCATATGACAGTTAACCAGGTTAAAAAAGTTTGGGGTGAGATTGTGGAACAACTCGTGGTGCCTGGTCCTTATTGGAGGACAGTGTTGAATATGGGCCATACACATCCACACACACTTGGCATATGAAAAGACCAGTGTGCACATTTTGCATAAATAATGCGTCATTAGGTGTGAAACGCGTTGAGGCACAGCGGGGTGACACGCACATCATATCCGGTCCCTAGCAAGGAGTAGAGGTTGGCTTGGGCGTGTTCGGGTTCCCACATGCCCGATCCAGCCAGGAAGCCGACTCTGCGACTGACCATGCTCTGCAACTGACCGTGCTCTGCGAGCTCTGCGACTGACTGTGCTCTGCGACTGACTGTGCTCTGCGACTATGAGTGTCTGTGAAACCAGTGTTGCAGCGCTGCTAAAAAATCATTAAATATGTGCAAATATATAAATTAGTGCAAATGTGTAAACATGTGCAGACCAAGGATGTGCAAATTTCTCAAAATGCTCAATCACTAATCATAAATATTATTCATAAGAACGACCATCAAAGTGCTAATAAATTATGCATGATAAAAAATATATAGAAAAATATACAGAGTATATTACCTGTGCCAATGGGGGACCTGTACAAGTGTATAAACCTAGTGATATGTAGTATCAAATAAATAATAATATATATTGAATAAATAAATAAATATACAAATAGCAGCTGCTATAGTGCTAGTGCCAATGTGAATATAGTAATCAAAATAGATTGATTACCTATAGCGCTTGCTAAACCACAGCCAATGTGATATAAATCAAAGAAAATATATATTGTGTAATATGTGATAATTAATAAATATTGATAATCAATCTAAAAAACATGTGCACATAGTAAGCTAAATCATAAAGGACAGTCCATATTGTGATATCTTCCAAAAAATGTGATTTCCGAGTAAACAAACAGTCCAAAAAATGATGTAAAAAATATAAAGTGCCCGTGCTCCTTTTGCCTTTTCTCAAGTAGGCCTTCACCGTGGAGAATAACTAAAATTCAAACTCACCAGAAAACGTGGGTCCTATATGCCTTACGGCATTAAGACCAGCCGTGCTTTGGAGACAATCTCCAGACTTAGGTACGTCCCTCCTGGCGAATAAAGATGTCCCTCTGCAGTACCACTTCCACTGCCGACCTTCTCCAAAGAGGTTTCAGTCCCAAAGGCTCGATGGATCTATGATCCTCCTAATTTATGTCACCTCCAGTCATGGGGTGTACAAGGGAATAAAGACTCGGATAGTGTAGCACTGTATGTAAGTGGTTAATTTATTGCACACACCCCGGTCACTCCAAAAACATGCAATCCCAAAATGGTGAATATAAAAGCTGGTGTAAAAACAGGGATCATCAATAAACAGCACAAAGTCCAAACAGTGCGATAAAAAGTGAAATATAGTCCATAAAACATGCAAAAACGCCATCATACACGAGGGCTACGAGTGGAGAGCGGTACTTCCGGCTTGCGTTCCACTAAGCCCGTATGACGTCATGTTCCACCTGTAGGTATCCATCTCTGAATACCTACAGGTTACAGTCAGCTAACAACAGCATATTATGGACGAGCATGAAATTAGCTTTGAAATAGATATAAATATGATAGGTCTAGGATGCCCAGTTTGCCTAGGAGAGGGTTTGGGTCAATTTAACCGGTACTTCGAGGGTAACAACTTTTAGGCTATGCCTCTTGACAAAATGGCTGGGATGAACTGAGCAAAATTCATACAGCTTTTTCATGGGCCCAATGCGCACAACCATTACACATGGCTGATCAGAAGGTGAGATCCCCTGTTGAGTCTGTGTATGGCAGTGGTGTGATGCAAAGTGCAGGAGGGGGCAGATGCAGAGAGCTGGATCACTGTATGTGCAAGGCAGCAGTGAATACAGATGACAGGGGAGCAGAGAGAGGGAGCACATGGCTGAAGCAGGAGGGGACATCCAGTGTATGGCAGAGGGGATGCAGACTGCAGAGAGAAGGCGCACGTGACTGGATCAGACTGAATGTAGCAGGAGGTGAGATCATAATAACTTTATGTTATGCCATAATTGTACATGAAGCTATTATGATCTCCGCTACATTCAGTCTCATCCAGCCACTGGTGTCCTGCTCTCTGCTCCCCCTCTCTGCAGTCTGCATTCAGTGCTGCCATACACTGGATGTCACCTCCTTCTACATTCATCTAAATGTCCCACTCTCTGCTTCCCCCTCCCCAGTCTGCATTCACCACTTCCATACACAGAATATCACCTCCTGATCCAGCCACATGTTCCCAGGATGGGCATGCCAGTAGACAAGATGGCTCCTCTGGGCAGACTTCTGTGCATCTTCACAGGCTAATCCACATTCCTTCTCATGGACGTAGGATCTGGGGACATGCTAATGCTCATGCGCGTACAAATATTTGTGCTTACATTTGTGCACATACAGTACACGTGCGTGTCGGCATGCTCACGTGAACCCTTGACAGATAGTGGCACCAAATGGGCTAATATGAGGCAGTGCTCATATTCAGTGCTGCTTTCCCTTCAGCCTTTTGTGTCCTGAGAACCTGTGATCCTGTATCCAGACTCCAGCAGATTACTCGGCTCGTGTAGTGTGGGCTTTTAATAGTTATTTTAATTATTGATTTACAAGATACTTAGTAATAGTTTTATGTCATCACTTATGTAGTGTATACGCTCTATCTATATACAACATGTTTAATGTATGAGATCTGCTTCATCATGCTGTGGAAAGTTAGGAACCTCTGACCTTTCTTTTCAATAGTGTGTCTCAAACCAGTTTTAACTATTGTTTGCCCTGATATACAGTATTGGGGTCAGTGCAGGCAAGAGCCAGTTAGCCTGCAAAAATGTCTTTAGAGTGTGGGAGGAGATCAGAGTACATTGAGGAAACACACATAACGTTGTTTGAAGTTGGGCCTATAGTTTGATACAGATAAGTGTAGAGTTTAGGTGGGAGATGAATAATGTATCTGTAATAACATTTCACCTTTAATGTAGAAAGCTGAGTTTTTCTCAGTGTAAGGCCAAGCGATTAGTGATCATTGATTTGCCTGTTCAGAAATCTATAATGGGGTATATGGGCATTGTTGTTAATTACAGAATGTTTGACTGACAGTATTGGTAACCCTTGCCGTGATGTCATCAGAAACATGTTGGGGAAAGAGACAAATGCTTTTGACAGCAGCAACTGTCTATAAAGATGTTGGCACTTATCAGCACTGTTTGTGAAGGTTCCAAGTTCCACCTGCTATGATTTTCAAGTACCTGAACTGCTCTATGTGCTCTGATTGTCAAATACCTTCACTGTCTGTACAAATAAGCTAAAGTTCCATCATCAAGTACTTACACATCTATGACTGGTGAACTGCAACAGTCCGGAAGATAAAATTAACTTTGTATTCTACAGTTTTGAGTTCTATAGTATTGCAATTGCTGTGCTGCAGTTGCGATCTGATCATTAGATGTCTTATCTGCTGTCCATCACTAGATTGGAGGACTTTGACAAGTTTCTATGTTTCCAAACTATTTAAAAGGAAAGTTTAATCTATATATCTGCTCCTGTGTTTTTCCATGAAAGGGAAAGTTTGATGTTCTTTTGTTAGTCCAACACGTAGTTTTTTTTTTTTTAATGTTTTTGGAAGTTTGTATATTTTTATATTTCTCTTTCGTTCATTGACGGATACAGCAACATATCTTCATTAGTTGAATAGGTTATGCTGCGCTTCCTAGGAGTAGGACACTAAGCGGAAAAGGGTTAACAAAGTTAACAGAACTTTAACTACACCCATGGGGCAGTCCCAGGTGGTATACTCCCACTTCCTGTTCTAGGATTCCGTTTTTTTTTTTTTTTTGCCTAGTAATTTTTTCTCTTTTGTTATTTTCTAGTTTGTTTGTTCCTGTGAGAACTACAATCAACTGTCGGACTCGGTGACGCACTGGATATTCTAGATCCTGATGGTCACCCCAGTCCGTTCAGTGAGTGCCTGCAGGCCTCAGCTCCGCACTAGATCAGCTGCGACATGATCCCACTGGAGGGACTGGCTTGCGAGTGGGACACCTTGCACGGACGCACACAACCTGGTCGTGGCCGGAGTCGCAGCGCTCCTCGGGCCTGCAGCACCCCTTGTTCCAAGATGAGGAGGTGATCTGCATGGAGTGAATCCTGCTGAGTCTCCACTGATGTGGTGAGTAACTCCCCTTTCTCTCTTGGGAGCCTTCCCCTACTTTTTCACTATCTTCACAGGGGGTCTTCCCTTCCCCCCCTCCACTCCCTCTCTCTTGCATCTCCCCATCTCCCCTTAGGCGTCCAAGGGTGTTTTTTTATGTGGATGGAGTGCGGTGTGTGGCCTACGGCTAGTCGCTGAGTTCTGTGGGGCTGAGTGTATGGTACAGTACTTAGGGGGGTCCCACAAAGACTGTTGGCAATGGGCGGGCTCGGTGAGGGGTCAGGCAATGTGCTTCACGCCCGCAGGCGCTGCCATTATCCACCATGTGCGGCCACTCGGTGGCCCATTTTCTTGTGGACCGGCGGTGGCCTGGGCTACTGCGCGGTGGCCATTTTCTCTAGGCGATATCCTTTTGAAAATTCCCGGGTAAAGAAACTCATGGTACCACCGGTACCACCGGTGGTGGACTCCCAGGTTTCTAGATTGAATAAAGACACATTATTGCTTGTGGAGGATGGCAGATAGGAAGGCTGAAGCATTGGTACGCCATCTGAAGAAGGCTGAAGCATTGGTATGCCATCTTTTTACCATGGTCGGTTCAATTCTGAGAACTGTGTTTGCCATTACCTTGGTCTCCCAGACCTTGACGGAGTGGGCAAAGTTGTTACAAGATTTGAAGGAGGGTCAGCACCCTCAGGAAATGGCAGAGCTGTCAGGGCAATTAATTCAGGGTTGCAAAATATCTGCGATGCCTCCCTGGATGCAGCTACGTTAGCCTGCAGGGCATCAGTGACGGCGGTGACGTTTTCCATGCAATAGATTTTTATTGAGTTTTACATAAGAAAATATAAACATAACAAATAAATAAAACAGAAAATTCAAGTTTTCAACATGTTCCAATGCATGTACACAAGCATTGGTGCATGCATGAATGGTGCAGTATCAGACAATCAGAATTTTCAGGAATATCAGGAAGTATTCAGAGCATTACAAGTTTTAAAATGGTGTGACAAATGGTAGGAAGGTGGCACAACGTAGTATAATAATGATAATATATATATCCATGCTTGGATGTAATACGGGAGTGGGAGTCCTAACTACCCCGGACCTAGAACCTTAAGGAACAATGTCACCAGGTCCAGTTTGAGGGAGCCCCCCCCCCCCCCACCACTCGGGTCAGTAGGAAGGTACAATTATTTCAGGTGACGGCGGTGACCTTACGCCGCATGATCTGGTTGAATTGCTGGTCTGCGGACCAGGCTTCCAAAAAGGTTCGGACGGATCTTCCCTTTGTGGGTGACCGTCTGTTTGGAGCCTCCATGGAGGAGATCATTAAGGGTCTCACGGAAAGGCAAGAATACATTGCTTCCTCGGGTTGATAAGAATAAAGAGTTTCGCCGCAAACGTGGTCCAGTCTTTTCGGCTCACACCCATGGGGTCACAGGACAAAGGGTCAAAACCCTCTCGACCTTTCTTGGGGGGTTCCAAGTGACCCTGGGGTGGTAAGTCCAAGGTGGGTTCCTTCGGGTCTCATAGAAAAGCCCTCCTTCGCCAGAAGGGACGTCCTCACCCATTCTAGGGGTGGTGGGACGTCTTTGTTTCTTTCCAGATCCATGGATCTCATTCATCCAAGACAAATGAGCTATTGAGTTGGTTCGGTCCGGTTACAAGATCGAGTTTTGATCCTTGCCTCTGCCAAGGTTCTTCCCCTTCAACTTGCGTCTGTCCAAGGATCGTCTTCATGGCCTTTTTGGAGTGGTTCAGGACTTGTTGTCACAAAAGGTTATAGTTCCTGTTCAGGAGTCGGAATGCTTTTAGGGGTTTTATTCCAACCTCTTCACGGTCCCCAGGAAGGAAGGGAAGGTTCAGCCTATCCTGGATCTTAAGGTCCTGAACTATTTTGTGCAGATGCAAAAATTCAGAATGGAATCAATTCAATCAGTCGTGGCTTCTCTCCATCAGGGGGACTTTTTAGCTTCCATCGATATCAAGGACGCTTACCTTTAATATTCCCATCTACATCGGACATCAACGCTTTCTATGTTTTGCCATATCACTTAGTGGCGTTACCCTTTGGTCTTGCCTCTGCTCCTCCGGTGTTCACGAAGGTGTTGGCCCCGGTGTTAGCTTTACTCAGGCAACGGGGGATTTAGGTTCTGGGATACCTGGACGATCTTCTTCTGAGAACGGAATCATTGTCAGTCCTGCAGGAGGACCTGGACATAATGGTGAGAACCCTGCAGGAGTTTGGCTGGATTCAGAATTTTCAAACAATTTGGATTTTCTGGGGCTGACTCTGGATTTAGCGTCAGCCCGGGTGTTTCTCCCCGAAACAAAAACTTTTGAAGTTGCAGTGCCTCTTGTTTCCAATCGTCAGTTATCTCTGAGGACCTGAATGCTGGGGCTGGGTTTGATGGTCTCCACCTTGGAGGCCATTCCCTTCGCTCAGTTCCATACCAGACTTCTGCAAAAGGAGATTCTAACAAAATGGGACAAGCACCCACAGTCTCTGGACAATTTAATCCAGTTGAGTCAGGTGGCGAGAGGGTCTCTGCTTTAGTGGCTCCGCTCCCTGACACTTTGTCAAGGAAAATCATTCCTCCCACTGTTCTGGACAGTGGTGTGGGTCCTGGGCACAGATTCAGGTCCTCAGGGGAGACCAGTCTGCTGATCAACATCCTGGAAATTCGGGCCATCAGACTTCGTTTACTCAGGTGGACAGATCGTCTGTGGGGGTGTCCGGTGCAGATCCAATCGGACAACGCCACAGCTGTGGCATATATAATCACCAAGGGGGCACCAGAAGTGCCCTAGTGGCAAAAGAAGTGGACGGTATTCTGCTATGGGCAGAACATCTTGTTCTGGCACTATCAGCCGTGCACATTCCAGGGGTGGAAAATTGGCAGGCGGACTACCTCAGTCGTCAGGCTCTGTGTCCAGGAGAATGGTCTCTTCACCCGGAAGTGTTTTTCATCAACTGTGTCATCGGTGGGGGAACACCAGATGAAGACCTGTTGGCCTCTGGTTGCAGCCGGAAGGTTTTGAGATTCGTTGCAATGTCTCGGGACCCTCTGGTGGATGCCGCGGACACTCTGGTGGCCCCTTGGGGCCAGTATTGTCTAATTTATGCATTTCCTCTAATACAACTTCTGCCGAGACTTCTGCGCAGAATCAAGGTAGAAGGAATTCCAGTGATTCTGGTGGCACCAGACTGGCCTCATCGGTCCTGGTACACGGGACTGGAGAGATTGGTAGCCAACGCTCTTTGGCGGCTTCCTCTCAGGGAAGATCTTGGGTCTCAAGGACCGATCTTCCATCCTGCTTTACGATCGGTTGCTTTAACGGCCTGGCTATTGAAAGCTAGGTACTGAAGGATAGGGGTTTGTCGGAATCTGTGATTCCTACTCTCTTAAGAGATAGAAAGTCTACCACTCAAAAAATTTACCATCGAGTTTGGAAAGCATATATTTCTTGGTGTGAGTCTCTGGGATTTTCCCCCCGCTCCTTCACGGTTTCGCGTCTTCTGGAGTTTTTACAAAAATGTGTTGATCAACGTTTAAGCACCATTAAGGGTCAGATTTTAGCTTTGGCAGTTTTCATTAAAAAGCGTTTTTGGGGGAAATTACTACTGCACGCAGGGTCACAGAGTTGGCTGTGTTGTCCTGTCGGTCGCCTTATCTGGTGGTTCATCAGGACAAGGTGGTGCTTCGTCGTGTCAGGGTTTCACTTGAATGAGGACATTGTGTTGCCTTCATTATATCCTAAGCACCCCAAGGAATTTGTGTTGCACTCGTTGGACATGGTTCGGGCCATTAGGGTGTACTTGGTGGTGGCTGACTCTATTCGGCAGTTGGACTCCTTGTTTATTCTTACGGAGGGCACTCGTAAGAGACAGGCTACGTTTGCTGAAACCATTTCCAGATGGATCATGCAGACAGTGGTGCAGGCCTATTCCATTAAGGGTAAGGTTCCTCCTTTCCCTGTTAAGGCGCATTCTACGAGGGCACTCAGTGCCTCCTGGGACTTCCGTCATCAGGCGTCAGTGGTTCAGGTTTGCAAAGCGGCCACTTGGTCGTCTGTGCACACGTTCACTAAGTTTTACAAAGTGGATATTTTTGCATCTATGGATGCTGCTCTTGGCCACAAGGTTTTGCAGGCCACGGTGGCAGAGACGTGATGCATACTAGCTCATTATGCCTTTGTCTTGCAGGGTTTTTTTTTTTTTTCTTTTGAGTATACTATCGCTTTAAGTTCTATCTATATACATGTTTAATGTATGAGACCATTCTTTCCAATGGTGTGGCTCACACCAGTTTTAACCATTGTTTGCCCTGCTACCGTATCTCACAAATGTGAGTACACCCCTCACATTTTTGTAAATATTTTATTATATCTTTTCATGTGACAACGCTGAAGAAATGACACTTTGCTACAATGTAAATTAGTGAGTATACAGCTTGTATAACGGTGTAAATTCGCTGTCCTCGCCAAATAACTCAACACAGCCATTAATGTCTAAACCGCTGGCAGCAAAAGTGAGTACACCCCACAGTGTCAATACTTTGTGTGGCCACCATTATTTTCCAGCACTGCCTTAACTCTCTTGGGCATGGAGTTCACCAGAGCTTCATAGGTTGCCACTGGAGTCCTCTTCCACTTCTCCATGATGGCATCACGGAGCTGGTGGATGTTAGAGACCTTGTGCTCCTCCACCTCCCGTTTGAAGATGCTCCACAGATGCTCAATAGGGTTTAGGTTTGGAGACATGCTTGGCCAGTCCATCACCTTTACCATCAGCTTCTTTAGCAAGGCAGGGGTCCTCTTGGAGGTGTGTTTGGGGTTGTTATCATATAGGAATACTGCCCTGTGGCCCAGTCTCCGAAGCGAGGGGATCATGCTCCGCTTCAGTATGTCACAGTACATGTTGGCATTCATGGTTTCCTCAATAAACTGTAGCTCCCCAGTGTCGGCAGCACTCATGCAGCCCCAGACCATGACAATCTCACCACCATGCTTGACTGTAGGCAAGACACACTTGTCTTTATACTCCTCACCTGGTTGCTGCCACACGCTTGACACTATCTGAACCAAATAAGTTTATCTTGGTCTCATCAGACCACAGGACATGGTTCCAGTAATCCATGTTCTTAGTCTGCTTGTCTTCAGCAAAATGTTTGGGGGCTTTCTTGTGCATCATCTTTAGAAGATGCTTCCTTCTGGGACGACAGCTATGCAGACCAATTTGATGCAGTGTGCGGTGTATGGTCTAAGCACTGACAGGCTGACCATCCTCCACTTCAACCTCTGCAGCAATGCTGGCTGCACTCATATGTCTATTTCCAAAAGACAACCTCTAAATATGATGCTGAGCATGTGCACTTAACTTCTTTGTAAAATAAAAAATCAATGCAGCGCCAAAAGCCTATATGCCACCGTGCTGCAGCTCAGTTTTGGGGTCTTGGCAATCTTCTTATAGCCTAGGCCATCTTTACGTAGAACAACTATTCTTTCGTTCAGATCCTCAGAGAGTTCTTTGCCATGAGATGCCATGTTGAACTTCCAGTGACCAGTATGAGAGATTGAGAGCGATAACACCAAATTTAACATACCTGCTCCCCATTCACACCTGAGACCTTGCAACACTAACGAGTCACATGACACTGGGGAGGGAAAATGGCTAATTGGATCCAATTTGGGGTGTACTCACTTTTGTTGCCAGCTGTTTAGACAATAATGGCTGTGTGTTGAGTTATTTTGAGGGGACAACAAATTTACACTGTTATACAAGCTGTACACTCACTACTTTACATTGTAGCAAAGTGTAATTTCTTCAGTGATGTCACATGAAAAGATATAAAAAAATATTTACAAACATGTGAGGGGTGTATTCACTTTTGTGAGATACTGTATCTACATATGACTGGAAGATTAGGGGCCAGTTGAGTTGGATTCAGGAGGAAAGTATGAATCACGGGTTATCGCCTCCAGGAAATTCATTTGAAGAAGTTGTGAACTCCCCTGGATTGAACATGCTGTATTTATCTATTTTTATCATGTGTAATACATCTTTAACCACCTCCCACCCGGCCACTGTACATATACGGCCGGGTGGGAGTCTCGTCCTTCTGATCGGACGTTTCGGAACGTCCTTCAGAAGGAGCGAGATCGATGTGCCTGTGTCCCTCGGACACAGAGCAACAAGATGCGGCAGGAGGGCCCTGTGATTGGCCCTCCTGATCACATGACGGCCGTGTCCAATCACAGCTGTCATGTAACGTAAACACAGCCGTGGTAACGGCTTCGATCTCTTCCCCTCCTGACAGATCCTGTCAGTGAGGAGAAGAAGAGAGGATCGATACTGCAGCCGGGGGGGATCAGTGAGTATTTCTAATTACTCACTGATCACGGGGGGGGGGGGGGTCTGTGCTGGTAATCAGAACATTGATCACCAGTGCAGCACTTGGAGGGGGGGTGCCACTAGAGCCACCAGGGATGCCCACTCATGACCACCAGGAATGCCCACCATGGCCACCAGGGATGGCAAACAGGGCTCAGAGAGCCTGCCAGTGGTGCCCTCCCTATCAGTGCTGCCCACCAATGCCATCTATCAGTGCTGCCCATCAGTGCCCATTATTGCCATCTATCAGTGCCGCCCACCAGTGCCCATTATTGCACACCAGTGCTGCCTATCAGTGTACATCAGTGCCGCCTATCAGTGCCGATCAGTGCCGCCCATCAGTCCTGCCTATCAGTGCCCATCAGCGCTGCCTATCAGTGCCCAGCAATGCTGCATATCAGTGCTATCTATCAGTGCCACATATCAGTGCCCATCAGTGCTGCATATCAGTGCTACCTATCAGTGCCCATCAGTGCTGCATATTAGTGCCACCCCATCAGTGCCACCCCATCAGTGCCACCCCATCAGTGCCACCCCCATCAGTGTCTCCTCATCAGTGCGTCATCAGTGCAGGAAAAAACGTATCTATTTACAAAATTTTATAACCTAAACAAAAAACTTTTTTTTTTTTTTCAAACTTTTACGTATTTTTTTTATTTTTGCACCAAAAAAAGAAAAAACCTGGCGGTGATCAAATACCACCAAAAGAAAGCTCTATTTGTGGGGAAAAAATGACACAAATTTGGTTTAGGTGCAGTGTTGCATAACCGCGCAATTGTCATTCAAAATGCAACAGCGCTAAAAGCTGAAAATTGGTCTGGGAAGGAAGGGGGTTTAAGTGCCCAGTATTGAGGTAGTTAAACCAAGCTAGTTAAATTCCTTTTAGTATTATAATCTTGAGTTGACTGAAATTATTGTACAATACCCACATATATGAGGGGTTAAACATAGGAACTTTTAGGTAATAAAGCCTAGCCCTTTATTACAGCTCGTCTTGACTACTCCCTAAACTCTGTCTGTACTAACTTCGCCTTGTCTTCTGACCACCGCTCCTGCCTGCTCAATTTGCTACTGCTCCACTGATCGGCTCCTGACCCGGCTTGTACCTTGACCCCGCTTTTGCCTGTGCCCCTCTATCTGATCTGTCTTGTCAGTGTATGACCCGGCCCACCTGACTCTGCCACACCTCTTGCTATCACCAGTATCTACCTGCCAACTGGCTGTGCCTACTTACCCACTGTCCGTTACAAGTATACATCTCGCCTGCCAGCTATTGCCAGTATCAGCCTGCTTCAGTCTGCTGCTTACCAGCTGCCATCCACTGAAGACCTCTAGTGACTAACCCTGCCTGACATGGACACCCGCTCTGCTAGCAAGACTTACAGGCACTTGTGCCACTCTGCACTCCTGTTCCTTGTGTTCACACTATCATATCAGGCTCTGCTACCAGGTACATGATACTCAGTCTCTGCCCTCCTTCTGGTGCCACCCTCTGAGTTCATGGGAGCCATCAGTTATGAATGCACGCTGTCAGTGTCAATATGTATTGGAAACAACATTACTCAAAAAATTAAAGGAACACTTTTTAATCAGAGTATAGCATTAAGTCAATTAAACTCCTGGGATATTGATCTGGTCAGTTAAGTGGCAGAGGAGGTTGTTAATTTCAGCTGCTTTTGTGTTAATTAAATTAACAACAGGTGTACTTAACAATATGTGCCATTGACAGAAGTTTTGTTGTGTCTCAAGAGCATGGAGGAAATTCCAGGAGACAGGCAGTTACTCTAGGAGAGCTGTACAGGGCCGTATAAGGTCCTTAACCCATAAGCAGGACCGGTATCTGCTACTTTGTGCAAGGAGGAACAGAATGAGCACTGCAAGAGCCCTACAAAATAAACTCCAGCAGGTCACTGGTGTCAATGTCTCTGACCAAACAATCAGAAACGGACTTCATGAGCGTGGCTTGAGGGCCGACGTCCTTTAGTGGGCCCTGTGCTCTCTGCCCGGCACCATGGAGCTCGATTAACCACTTTACCCCCAGCCCTATTTCGGACACTTTTTGTTCACAAGTTAAAACCAGTATTTTTTCCTAGAAAACTACTTAGAACCCCAAACATTACATATATTTTTTTAGCAAAGACTCTGGAGAATAAAATGTCGGTCATTGCAAAATTTTTTGTCACGCGGTATTTGCGCAGCGGTCTTTAAAACGCCATTTTTTTGGAAAAAATTTGAAAAATCACATTTCACTAATTTAAAAAAATACTAAACAGTAAAGTTAGCCCATTTTTTTTGTATATTGTGAAAGAACATGTCACGCCGAGTAAATAGATACCAAACATGTTACGGTTTAAAATTGCGCCCCCCCGTGGGATGGCGACAAACTACGGTCAATAGAGATCTCAATCTGCGACGCTTTAAATTTATTTAACGGTTACCAGTTTTGTGTTAGAGTGTAGCTCTTTTTTTAAAATTATTGCCCACGCTCTGGCGATCGCGGCGATACCTCACATGTGTGGTTTGAACAGCGATTTCATTTGCGGCTCGACTTGCGTATACGTTTTTTTTTGTGCGCGAGCTAACGGTGACGGGGGCGGCTAAATTTTTTTTTTTTTTTTTTTCCTATTTATTTTTTCTTTTTTTTTAACTTTATTACAGGTTTTTTTAAAAAAAAAAAATCTGATCACTTTTATTGCTGTCACAAGCAATGTAAACATCCCTTGTGACAGCAATATGTGTGACAGGTACACTTTATGGAGGGATCGAGGGTCTAAAAGACCCTAGACCCCTCCACTACACTTCCCTGTATGCAAAACGCCAAAAACGGCATTTTTGCATACAGCCGTTTTTTAAATCTGCCGCCTTTTGCGGCACGGTAACCCGGATGTGACGTCATGGACGCCGCCTCCGGGTTACGTCATCGGAGACCCGATCAATGCCGTTTCCGGCATTCATCGGGACTCCATCCAGCCGGCGGACGTGCCGGCTGGGTGCTCGGGGCTCCCGGTGGGACGGGAGCCCCGAGCAAAGCCGCGGAAGGCGGCGGGAGGGGGGGGGGAACGTCCCCTCCCGCCCCCCCGGGTAACGATCGAACGGCTCCCGAGCCGCATCGATCGTTACCGACGGAAAGCCGACCGCCGGCTTCAAACAACGGTACCGGGATGATGCCTCTAGCTAGAGGCATCATCCCAGTATAACCACTCAAAGTCAGCCGACGTAGATCTACGTGGCTGGTCGTTAAGTGGTTAAGCATTTGCCATTGAACACCAGAATTGGCAGGTCTGCCACTGGCACCCTGTGCTTTTCACAGATGAGAACAGGATTACCCTGAGCACAGGTGACAGTTGTAAAAGGGTCTGGAGAAGCTGTGGGGAACTTTATGCTGCCTTTAAATCGTTCAGCATGACCGGTCTGGTGATGGGTCAGCGATGGTCTGGGAAGTCATATCAATGGAGAGACGCACAGACTTCTACAGGGTAGACAATGGCACCCTGACTGCCATTAGGTATCGGGATGAAATCCTTGGCCCCTTGTCAGACTCTACACTGGTGCACAACAATGCCCAGCCTCATGTGGCGAGAGTATGCAGCCAGTTCCTGATGAAGGAGTTAATACCATTGAATGTCCCCCATGATCGCCTGACTAGATCCAATAGAACACCTCTGGGGCATTATGTTTTGGCCCTTCCGCTGCCACCAGGAGGCACCTCAGTCTGTTCAGGATCTCAGTAATGCCCTGGTCAAGATCTGGGAGGAAATACCACAGGACACCATCCATCTTCTCATTAGGAGCATGCTTCGATGTTGTCAGGCGCACGTGGAGGCCATACAAACTACTGAGTACCATTTTGAGTTGCTGCAATGAAATTTCAGCAAAATGGACTAGCCTGCTGCATAATTTTCTTCACTTTGATTTTTGGGGTGTCTTTGAATTCAGCCCTCTGTAATTTGATAATTTTCATTTCCATCAAACAATGTGGCATCTTTTCGTTCCTAACACATTACCCAGTCTATATCAGTATAGATCAGGGTTTCTCAACTGCGGTCCTCAGAGCACACTAACAGGCCAGGTTTGCAAGAAAACTGAAATATATCACAGATGATATCATTTGCTGCTCAGTGATTGCAGTATTCTAGTCTGTATCTCCCAAAGGTGATACTTAAAATCTGGCCTGTTAGTGTGCCCTGAGGACCGGAGTTGAGAAACACTGGTATAGATAGCCAGGATGATCTTTTTCCCCATTGAGATCTGATGTGGTTTCAAAGTGTTCCTTTAATTTTTTTGAGCAGTGTACATCTCCACTTGATTTGCAGTGGAAATTTGAGATTGTGAATTTGGGAAATTGAGATTTGAGAAACCTTGTGTTATGAATTTGAAGAGAGGTGCAGGGAAGCATACTGGTAATTACTGCACTATTCCCCACCAGCCCTCCTCTTCTGTCTGTCCCAGGCTCTTGTATGTGATATCACCTGCAATGGAGGAGAGGAGGGCTAGTGGGAATCAAGGGGCAATCAAAGGCATATTACAAAAACAGCTTCCCTGCCCTGCACATGGAGGAAATCGACTCCCTGTGTGCTTATCTCAAGTTGGACAAATTGCGTATCTGTGCAGAAAAAAAGCAAGACCAAGTTTCACATTAGGGCGATAAAAAAAAAAAGAAACTTAACAGCTTCCCGCAAGGCCTATAATAGAATGACAACCAAGCTGGAGCACTGCCATCCTGTGTGGATGTCTTTTGACATCCTTCAGTGTCATCTGTCACCCACTGTGTCCGCTGACGTTACCATGTGATCGCTGTGACCAATAAACAGCAGATCACATGACAATTGTACACAATGAATGGTTTCCATTCATAGCCATTTATTGTGTACCATTATGTTCATATCTGTGATTTGTCACAGTGATCACATGTACAGACAGAGCCAATCACAGTGCATTTGTACTATGTGATAGCTATGACCAATTAGAGCTACACAATAGTACACACTGGATGAATGGATGCCTTTTATAAAAAAAGAAACAAAATGGTTGCTTATAACAATGATTATCACCTTTTTAAGCAATCATAGTGTATTAAAAAAATCCTGATCATCTCCCTAGAATAGTATAGTGTCATATGGTAACACTGTACTTCTCTGGTCACAGTATGTAAAAAACAGAAAAATTGTAATAAAAAAAAAAAATGTAAAAGTGTATTTCTTTTTTTTTTTTTTTTTTTACACATAAGTCATGTAGGGGTATGTAGTAGGGATGTAACAATATCAAAAACTCACGGTACGATACAATTTCGATATTGACCTCACGGTACGTTATTTATTGCGATATTGTGGAAAAGCTCATTGTATTGTTAAATAGCTCATGATAGTGTTTGTGGTGATAATAGCGAAAAAATACCGACATTTATTCTGCTTTTGCCAGTCAAGAGGCAATTTATTGTTGTATTTATGGATCCATGACAACATAAAACACTGATCACATAGTGCTTTTAAAGTGCAAGTTGTAGTCAGGAACATCAATATTCTGTATAGTAATATTTGGTTGCATAACTGATTCTTCTGTGCAATGTTCAAGTTAAGAAGCAGCTAGAACAATTGTAAACAAACAATAGGCAATTCCCTTTAAGTGCAAACAAAGATCAAGTTAAGTCAGGTTTAAATGTGCAAGGCAAATAAAGGCAGCCTTTTAAAACTGGTATTTAGGAACATAACTTAAACTTAAATAAAATAGTCAGTCAAAAAGCTTTAAAAAAAAAACACTGACCTATCATTTAGCTTATGTTCACGTTTTTCATCAGAAAGATCAAAATATCTACATTGCAAGAAAAAAAAAAAACAGTAAAAAAAATCCTTAAACTCTGGTCTATGTAGTTAACAATGATTTGTTCCGCGGGACTGTGTTTATTCCTCTTGCTTTTTGACGGACACCTGTCCTTTTAATATTGTAACCCAACCAAGACGATATTGAGACACGACCACGACGATATCGAGATGACCACGACGATACGATATCGCGATATCTTCGATATCGTTACATCCCTAGTATGTAGGGGTCATTTGGGGGTATTTGTACCATCCTGGCATTTATGGGCCTCAAAAAATGAGGTTGTCAGTACATCAGGACTGTTCAATTTTCAAATATGTATACCATAGTTTAAGGACTCTAACTTTCCTACAGACTAAATAATTTACACTGATTTGGGTTATTTTAACCAAAGATCTGTAGCGGTATACAGTATCTCACAAAAGTGAGTACACCCCTCACATTTTTGTAAATACTTTATTATATCTTTTCATGTGACAACACTAAAGAAATTATACTTTGCTACAATGTAGTGAGTGTACAGCTTGTAGAACAGTGTACATTTGCTGCCTCCTCAAAATAACTCAACACACAGCCATCATTGTCTAAACCGCTGGCAACAAAAGTGAGTACACCCATAAGTCAAAATGTCCTAATTGGGCCCAATTAGCCATTTTCCCTCTCCGGTGTCATGTGGCTGGTTAGTGTTACAAGGTCTCAGGTGTGACTGGGGAGCAGGTGTGTTAGGTGTTATCTCCCCACCTCAATCTGAACAAAAAGAATTGTTGCTCTACATAAAGATGGCCTAGGCTATAAGAAGATTGCCAAGACCCTGAAACTGAGCTGCAGCACAGTGGCCAAGACCATACAGTGGTTTACACGGACAGGTTTCACTCAGAACAGGCCTCTTTATGGTCAACCAAAGACGTTGAGTGCACGTGCTCAGCCTTATATCCAGAGGTTGTCTTTGAAAAATAGACATATGAGTGCTGCCAGCATTGCTGCAGAGGTTGAAGGGGTGGGGGGGGGGGGGTCAGCCTGTCAGTGCTCAGACCATACACCGCACACGGCATCAAATTGGCCTGCATGGCTGTCGTCCAAGAAGGGAGCCTCTTCTAAAGATGATGCACAAGAAAGCCCGCAAACGGTTTGCTTAAGACAAGCAGACTAAGGACATGGATTAGCGTCATCTGTAGCGTCATCAGATGACACTGTGTTTACAGCGAAACACGTCTAGCCATTGGCCGAGAGGCAGCCACGTGACTTCCGGTCGGTGAAGCGCACGCTGCGGGAGCAGCATACCACCGTACCGTGTATAGGATTTGTGACACAGGCTTTTATTTTAACTACGTTTGTGAGTATCCCATTTGTTTTTACTGCAATAAATGAATTTTAAAACGGTCCTCACTATGATGAGCCTTTTTATCTTTATGAGGATACCTGGGATTACTCTACCTTGAGACAGGATCGCTTCCAACAACAGCACAACAGCCCTTCAGGAGCCTAAGGAATTCAGTGTCAGCACATTCTGCTTCAATCAAACCACATTGTGGTAAGTAGATACCCAAAGGGGGATACCCCAAAGCAGCACGGAACAAGCACCAAGCTTCTGTTTTCCACTGAAGGACTGTTACATGGACTTTATGAATATGCACTAAGATTGCACTTTATTATATGATTTTCATATTGCATTATTTGCACATTCTTATGGTTTTTGCACAGCTATTGCACATTATTGGCACTTTATTGATTAGTTACTAAGAACCTATTAGCACAGGTGAGCCTGTAAGGACACAGTGAATCTAGTTATTTTATAGCAGCGCTGCAAACACTGACCTCAAGGTTCAATGTTGAGGCCAGTGTTTGCTATCACCTTGGTATCCCAGACCTTAATGGAATGGGCAAAAAGTTTACGCCAGGATCTGTAAGGGAGTCAACATCCTCCTGAACTGGTGGATTAGTTGATCCAGGGGCTACAGTACATTTGTGATACATCTTTGGATGCGGCCCCTTTGGCTGGCAGAGTATCTGTAACGGCGGTGATCCTTCCTCGCATGATTTGGTTGACGTACTGGTCGGCTGACCAGGCCTCTAAAAAGGTGCTGACTGATCTACCTTTTGTAGGTGACCGTTTGTTCGGTGCCTCTATGGAGGAGATCGTTAAGGGCCCTACAGGAGGTAAGAGTTCCCTACTTCCGCAGGTTGCTAGGGGCAAGGAACCTCTTAAACGCGGTCCCTCTTTCTTGGCTCACAAGCGGCCCTTTCATCCATCTGGATCACAGAAAAAGGGTTCAAGATCCACCCGTAACTTCGCGGAACGGCTTCAAGAGACCCTGGAATGGTAAATCAAAAGCGGGCACTACTGGTTCCCGTAGACAAGCCTTCCCCATCCTGCTTTACAGTCACTGGCATTGATGGCCTGGCTATTGAAAGCCAGGTGTTGAAGGACAGAGGGCTGTCAGAGTCAGTGATTCCTATGCTGTTGAAAGCTAGGAAATCTACTTCCAGGAAGGTTTACCATGGAGTTTGGAAGGCGTACATTACTTGGTGTGAGTCTCGGGTGGTTTCTCCCTGTTCCTTTTCTGTGTCTTGCCTGTTGGAGTTTCTACAACTAGGTGTAGATCAATGTTTGGCTCTGGGCACCATCAAGGGCCAGATTCCTGCTTTGGCTATATTTTTCCAAAGGCAGTGAAGTCCTTGATTCACACTTTTGCGCAGGAAGTTTGCCATCTGGCTCCTCTGGTGCGATCCCTGGTACCTTCGTGGGATCTCAATTTGGTACTGTCGGTACTTCAAAAGCCTCCCTTTGAAAACATTTGTGAACTTCCTTTGCTCACTCTGTCGCAGAAGGTGCCCTTTTTGGTCGCCATTACTTCTGCGCGTAGGGTGTCGGAGTTGTCTGCATTGTCCTGTCGGTCACCTTACCTAGTGGTTCACAGGGACAAAGTGGTGTTGCGATCCTGTCAGGCGTTCCTTCCTAAGGTTGTCTCAGGGTTTCATTTGAATGAAGATTTTGTATTGCCGTCTTTATATCCTAAGCCAAAACACCCTAAAAAAATTGCTCTACCCTCCCTGGATGTAATTCAGGCAACAGGCAATTTGGGTGTACCTGGCGGTGACTGAGTCGATTCAAGAAATCTGACTCTTTGTTTGTTCCTACAAATGGACCTCGTAAGGGGCAGGTCGCATCTACAACGACCATTTCCAGATGGATCAGGCAGATGGTGGTGCCGGCCTATTCTATTAAGGGTCAGGCTTCTCCTTTCCATGTTAAGGCACAATCTACGAGGGCGCTTAGTGCCTCCTGAGCCTTCCTTCATCAGGCATCAGTGGTTCAGGTGTGCAAGGCAGCTAGCTACGTGGTCGTCTGTACACACATTCACAACGTTTTATAAGGTGGATGTACTTGCATCTTCGGATTCTGCGATTGGCCGCAAAGTTTTGCAGGCTGCGGTTGCAGAGGCTTCTGCCTTTTAAGGGTGTATTTTTTCCTAGTGATGAGCTCCAGTTGTTCCTGGTTGAGCTCCTGTTTTACCTGGTTGGCTATGTTTAACCCGTGTTGGGAATTATATGTATTGCTGTGTTTTTCCCACCCCTCATATTGACACTGCTTTGGGACATCCCAAGAGTCTAAGAAGACATGGAGCTGTGTCTGTCAGTGAACGAAAGAGAAAACTGGACTTTTGTCTTACCGTAGAATCCTTTTAACTGATCCTTTTAACTGAGGTTCACTGACGGACACAGCACCTGCCCCTCTGTTTGGGTTGAGTTATGTATTCTTCTGACACTGCTTGTTACAAACTGAAGTCCTACAGCAGGAAGTGATGTATACCCCTGGGACTGCCTCAGGGGCATAGCCAAAATTGTTTCTGCCTAGTCCTACTCCTGAAGAGGGAGCAGCATATGCCCAAGGGTCTAAGAAGACATGGAGCTGTGTCCATCAGTGAACCTAAGAGAAAAGGATTTTGCGGTAAGACAAAAATCCAGTTTTTCCAGCCACACGGGGAAACAGTCAACTCTGCAGCCAGTGAGACACAGAACAGACCTATCTAATCACATGTCGCTGCACTGATTAAAGTGAGCCAATAACTAAATGTACCTAAACTAACCACATGCAGCTGCACTGAGTACAGTGAGCCAAGAACTAAATTTACCTACTCTAGCACCTATTTAGGAGGGTGCTACATGTATATCAAAAGGGTAGCTGGCAAAAAATGTACAAATAATTTTGCAGGCAAAACAATAAATACATATGTATAAGAACAGTTTATTTAGCTTTAAACATAGATGAGGTAACTAATTTGCAAATTACAGTAGATGGGGAAAATCTTTTACTGATTACAGTGCATCTAAGGATTAAAATATCCTTTCTACTCACTTATTTACTTATGACAATTCAAATTCATTTTGGTCATTATATATTTTGGCCTGTACATACTGTATATACTGCAGATGCCAATGTCATTTTAATTCTAGAACAACTTGACTATAACATGAAGTAACATGCAATAACTGCTGGAGAGAGCAACAAGACTTAACCCTTCCATACAAGTGGCAGTACGGTTAAAGCAGTGTGGCTGCTTCCACAAGTAACCTGGTGAGGCCAAGTGAGAGTTGTCCTTATCAACTGTAAATGGTTAAAGTTGGAGTTTCCCACTAGTCCCTTCTCCCATCCAAGTTCCACAACAAATACCAAAAAAAACAAAACCCCTGGACTGTTGATTGAGTAGATTGAGTAACAAGCCATAGGGAGGAAGGATGGATGTGTGAACTGTCCCTAAGTGACTGTCTGCGGGTAATCAGAGGAGGCCCAAGAAGTCATCATACAGCAAGCCCTACGGGGACAGTGCTACATAGGAAAAAACAAATGTAAAATTCTAATAGGTCTCCACTGGGCCACCATTCCAAACTTATTTAATTTTATTTCCTCCAGTTTGAATGAATCAGCCCCTGTTGCTACACATCATGGCAGCAGTCAAAGCTAAGAAGTTACTCCATATATAGTTTAATTTAGCTAGGTTACAGCCTGTAGATCTATAAATATCTATTGCTAGGGATTACTATACAAATTCTTAAATCATAAATCATACCATGTACAACTAACTTATTGATAACATGTCAATGTACAGTCCAATAAAATCTCTTTTTATGTCTTGGGTAGTGCATTTAGTGGGATAAATATTAGATCTTTGTGTGCTGGATGTGGTCCACCGCCCCTTGTGTTTTCTTTGGGGGGCATTGGTCAAAATTTCATTCTATATTTTTGACAAGAGTAAAATACTTACTTTAATGTATCCCATTCTGAACAGCATTTCTACAAATGTTCTCCCTTTAGCATCAACTGATCCATGATGGTAACCAATGCCTCTCTCAGAGAGTGGTATAAGAGTAGACGCGTCCCGTGAGTTTGCAACGCTTCTGTACAAGTTTCCCAATGTCTGCAAAATGTGACATTTACATATAAACTTAAAACAACACTAACAAAGATATTTGAGTTGTAATTTAATGAAAGCCTTACCTTCTCATCCACAGCCATTTTATCAACATAGGTACAGTCTGGGGGTGTTTCTTTGAGCTTCTCAATTTTCTGCTTTAATATTTTGTAATTCTCTTGCCTAGTGATCTGAGACTCCTGATTCCTTGTGACCCTGTAAAAAAGGACCAGAGACCAGGCAACTTTAAATTGTAGTTATTGTATTTACACTAGTAAAGAAACCCTTTACACTGTATTTTGTGTAAATGCTTGTATTTCCTTGAAGATTGCTGTACAGCTTGTTACAAATGAGGAATTGGCAAGGCTTTCATCTTCCTAAATAGGATCTTGGATGATAAAGTCTCAGATCATTTAGCAAATTTTAGCCTCATGCACTTCGGTTTTAAGCGGTAATAAAAGCCGCTATGGGGAATTTTTTTTGTTTGTTTTTTTAGGTGCCCCCAGGTGGGTATGTCATTGTGTGCTTTTATGAACTGCATATTAGTACATAATGGCAGACTTACCTGCTAAAGAAGCCCTCCAGCGCTGCAGTGTGATCATTCCAGTGGGCCCTTGGAGCTTCCATCTTTTTAGACTTCCTTCTGAGTTTCGTGTCTTCTGATGCTTGAATTGCTGGGCTGCAATGATGTCATTGCCCTGCATGCACACTAGAGTCACATTGGCGTGGCACAGACCTGAAGCTGTGTATTGGCAGCTCAGCGTACATGACAGCTGACAGGTAGGAGGAAGCTTTTATAACAGAATAGACTGATATGATCTCTCCTGTCAAATACCCTGCCTGTCAATAATAAAAAAATAAAATAAAAAATAGCTGTACTACCACTTTAACCCCTTCACGCCGACCGTACGCAAATATGTGGCCCCACTGGATGAGGCTTTTTTTCCGTGGGGCTGCATTTCTCCCTTTGTGCTGGTAGTGCGCCAAGAGATATCCATTACCATTTACCACCAAATGAAAACCCAATCTGTCCTGAGAAAAACAAGGTATAATCCACCTGGATGCACAAAATAGTTGTTATTATTTATACTGTTTTACTAACACGTGTCAAAGTTGCAAAATTGGGCTTAGGCATTAAGACTTGTTTTACCCTTAACCGCCAAGGGGTTAAGTAAAGAAGAGAAGAAGGTTGTATCCTTAATTGAGTGGAACTTCTTTCATGCTCTCTATAGTGAAATGCAAAGAAGGGAGAAGGCATAGGCAGAAATTAAGACCAAGTAATAGTTGCTTTAGAATGTGTACGATCAACTACAAATTGGGCTGGTGATTTGCAAGAGGGGTGGTAGCAAAAGGCTTAATTATATTTCCTAAAATAATTTAAAAATGGTATACTTACCTGCTCTGTGCAATGGTATTTCACAAGGTGGCCCAACCAGAGCTCTTGGCTCCTTTTATACTGTGTGTGCCCTCATAACAAGCTGTGTGCTACGGGGGCACACATGTGGGTATGCTCCTGAGCCCTGCTGTGTGCGTCTATAAGGATACAGTGTGGCTCAGCCACAGGATTTGTGTGGCAGTGCGCACTGCCTCTTCACAGAATTTGATTGACAACAGCAGGATCCAATGGCTCCTACTGTGGCCTCTGAGGAGAAGAACAGAATATAAGTAAGCATATAGAAAGGTGAGGGGCCAGAAGAAATAAAATCCTGCACTGTAGCTCACGTTTTGAGTCTCTGTTAGAAGATGAGAAAGGGTCAGTGTAGTTCACTGACAGTTCTGCCACAGTCACCTCATCTGGGCATCTGTGTACAGCAGCATCTTATAACCCAAGTACTGACACAGTCCCACAGGAGAATTGCATTGGATGATATAGTCAGTATGCAGAGTTGAAAGCTATAGTAATTTTTTTTTTTTGTTGGCAGATTCTTTGGATTGCCATTGGCAACTTTGAGGTTCAATGACTGCATAATTCATTAAAACGTGATATGGGGATGCAAGTAAGTCTGGGGCTACATTTTGAAAGAAGCCTACTCAAGCAACATAAGTGTTTGGCATGATGATATAGCCAAGGCAACTGCAATTGTGCCAATTGCCCCTACCTCAGCTTTTTCAGGCCCTCCCCCTATGCCAATGCAAAGTAGATTGGAGCTGTCAGTCAAGGTTTTGAGCCACATGAGGGCATTGGTGAGCAGATCAAATCCTTATATTCAAAAGTAGTGCCACACTCCCAAATTCAAATGTGCTAGTATCACTTTAAATCTGTTTGCATAGCAATTTATCATATCAAACCATATAAAACATTAAGTAAACGAAACCAACAATGCATCAGTCCGTAAAGTGTCCTTTGGTATGAATTTGCTTGCATATGCTCAATCTTTCAAAAAACAGGCTTGTGTTCACATATCTAAACAACTGCTTCCTTAATTAGTGTTCACCACTAAGTGCTCCAATCATTCACATACATTAGTGACCATCCACTCCTCCAATGTGCCCTCACCTGGGGGATAAGACCAACCAATGGTCTATATGCCCTCTTGTCCCTCTCTGGGGATTTGTTTTATGCGGTTTCACACCTTTGGTGGAAATCTTGAGTTTAGAATCCTCCTTCTCTTACATTTATCTCCATATACCCAAATCATAAGGAGAGAAAGCTGGACATAGTGTTTTATCTTTTAAAACAACTGATTTATTAAACACTATATATAAAAACACTCACATTTTCCTGGTGCTTAGAGTGCACCAAACTGAAAAAAGCATTCAGTCCTCAGATCCTAACATGGGAAGGGGATCAAGAGAGCTTGCATAATTTTATTAAAAATATGAACCAGAATGATAGAAACATTAAGTTAACATGGGAAAGCAGTAGTGAGCACATTCAACTCCTATATTTAGACATAACAAAGGAAGGAAATAGGCTTTGCAGTAAACCCCCGCTCCATCGCCGTTCAGTTTTTGCGGTCCCGGTATATTGCGTTTTTTTTCTGTAATGTTATTTTACTAATTAAATCATTGAAAATTAAATATTTTTGTGTTTTTCATAGCTCTTGCTCTGTCTCTCAGTATCTTTTATGTGTTTAAATGAGTTTCTATTTTTTTAGAAAGTGTGTTTAAAGACCTTAAAATGCTTTTAAAAGTACAGTGACAGTTAAAAAAACATGCCTACAGTGTATTTTAATAGGGTTTTCCTATTTCGCGGATTTTCACTTTTCGTGGGTGGGTCCGGAACGTAACCCCCCGCTATGGAGGTGGGTTAACTGTATATGAAAACATTCTTTTAAAGTACAAATCTGTAATTCATACATATCCAGAAATAGTTGTCACTTCAAGCCCTGGCTAATAAATGTGCCCAGGCGACAGTTTATGCGCATTAGGAGGAACTATAAAAGAACACGCTGCCAGTCACTAAAACTAGAAGAGAAGCGGTTTAACCTTAAACTGCGTAAAGGGTTCTTTACCGTCAGAGTGGTGAGGATGTGGAATTCTCTTCCACAAGTAGTGGAATCAGCAGGGAGCATTGATAGTTTCAAATAACTATTAGATGGGCAGCTTAATGACCACAACATACAGGGGTATACAATGTACTATTGACAGCAAACACACACTCATCATAGGTTGAACTGGATTGACTGGTGTCTTTTTTCAATCTCACTATGTAACTATGTAACTGCTCCCAAATAGAGGACTATAACCCCCAAACAAAAAAAATTAAAAGCTATGTGTAGCACCCTACAAGGTAGATGCTAGGCAAAGTATAGTAGGCCTTGGCTGCCTAACAGCAGGGCCATGAATTTTAGCTGGGCTGTCATGTCTCCCAGGTGTGGCTGCTGAAAGGGGAGTCTCCCCACTGGCTCCATGAGAGGATTCTCATTGAGCAGTGGAGGAAACCCAATCCCTGGCACATTCAGGCCTGTATCTACCCCAGAAGGCAGATTCTGCCGCAGAGGATTCTGGGAGTGGGTATAAGTTTGAGGGGAGCGCATGACGCAGCATCTTTGGCAGGAAGCAGAGTCCCAGGAGGGAGAGTACGGCTGTCTCTCCTCCTGTCAGAAGGATCGGGTGTCTTGGGTGGCTTGCCTGACAGTACAGAGAGAGCTGAGCTGCAGAGAAGATCTGGTGTGCCGAGGACCAGTGGAGAAAGAAGGGTCCAGTTCCAGGAAAGCATTCCAAGTTCGTGAGTACTGTGAACCACCCCTGGGGTCTGCCTAGCGGAGAGGGGACCGCTCCAGTGAAGGTCCAAGGGATCCAGGAGCTAGCTAGCTGAAAAGGGGTGCCAGTGTGACCCTGAAAGTGTAAAGGGGGCGCCAGCGGTTGGGCCCTGAAGAGTTAAGTGTACAGCGTGAAGCGTGCAGTGTACAGTGTTGAGAGTTGCAGCAGCACTAGAAGTTACAAGGAGCTACCTCAGTCAGTGAAGGGCTGGAGGGAGCTGTTCACCCGAGTTTTGAGCTAAACAGAGTGTCAAGCGTCAAGTGTTATTACAGTCCTGGATCTTCTGAGTTAACCAGAGTGTTAAAACTGAAGTTCTAGCACAGTTCAGCAAAACAGTATCTTCAAAAGCCAGGAAGCATTGGTCGGCATTCAGCTGGCGTCAAGACAGCGCTTAAAGGCATTTTTCTGTAAAGAGTCCCAGTTAAACCTAGTTGAGCCAGAGGAGTATCCCACTCATTCTCTTCTCCCATCCCCATTACAAAATAAACAAAACAAACCAAAGATGCCGGAATGGTCATTGTCTCCAATCTCACACTTGAGTATTCAACTTAAATGTGTTGGAAGTGTTACCAGTAACAATGGCAGACCCATATCAGGTGGTAAAGTAAACAATATTGATAGAATGAAGCTGCTGGAAAAAAAAAAATTGAAAGAAACCAGTACCAGAGAGGGACAGTACCAGTGGTGTTAAACTACAACATGCAATATAAACAAGTAGAGCAAATTATCCGTAAACACTTGCAGATATTGACTTTGGATAAACATCTAAAGAATCATATGCCCAATGAGCCATGTTCATTTATAAGAAAGCCCTGACACTAAGAGATAAACTAGTGAAAAATGTCATAAGCCACCAAGAAAGAAAATGGTTTACATTTTTTAATGGTAAAGGCTTTTATGTGTGCAGAAGAGGCTATAGTTGCAGCAGAATAGTTGGAAATATGAGATGTAGGGGTTCATTCACAAATGACCATACAGGAAAGGAATATACTGTACCATTAGGGATGTTATCTAATGTGACACCCAAGGGGTGGTGTATGCAATTAAATCTCCATGTGAGTTATTATATATATATATATATATATATATATATATATATATATATATATATATATATATATATATATATATATATATTATAGGAAGATTGAAAAGGGCACTGAAAGATAGAATGAAAAACACGTATACAACATACATAAGGGATGTGTAAAACAGAATCCTTTTAATAATTTCCGTAAGGTTCATAACAAAAGTCCAAAGGGCATGCATTTTTGGGGCATATAAACACATAAAAGTCATTGGAGGGGTAACAATAAAATTAGGGAGCTGAGCAAAAAAGAATCAAAGTGGATTCATGAGCTCAGCGCCCTGGTGCCAAAAGGCCTCAACAAAGAATTTGATCTGACATGCTTTCTGAGTGATGTATAGTTGCTATCTACCTTAATATTACCAGAGAATATTCCCTAAAATGTAATCTCACCTACAGGGATTTATGTATTTATTTTATATTAGTTGCCTTGAGGACACATCGGATGAGGGGATTATCACTAATGTATGTGGATGATTGAAGCACATAGTGGTGAACACTAATTAAGGAAGCAGTCGTTTGGATATGTGAACACAAGCCGTTTTTTTATGAAAGATTGAACATACGGAAGCAAATTCATACCAAAGAACATTTTATGGACTGATGCATTGTTTGTTTTGTTTTTGGTATTAATGGTTTGATATGATATGCTGATTCTGAAAATTGCTATGCAACCAGATTTAAAGAGATACTAGCACATTTGGGAGCGTGGCACCACTTTTGAATACCATTTTTCACATTGGTACATGTTTAGAGAGTGTGTATAGGTGTAAGCAATCCGCTTAGAAAGTTTTGTAGTCTTATACCACTCAATAGCACAACATAGCAGCACACAAGTATACACATTTTAACAGATCAGATCCTTGACTGACAGTTCCACTCTGCATTGCACAGCTTGGGGGAAGGGCCTGAAAAAGCTGAGGTGATGTTTTAGGCCATGCACCAAGCCCAGGCTTCAGCTTAGCCCCACCCCAAGCCTGGGCTGTGCTGAAAGCAAAAGAAAAAAGTTGATTCTGGTTAGGAAATCTTGCCCCCTACATGTTAAGGACTCCTTCCTTGACCCCCACGGGAGGTTTATTGCCTTTGTTTGTGACTATATGTCTACCTCATTTATGGTGGTCAATATTTATGCCCCAAACTCTGGCCAATTAGATTTTTAGATGAGGTATTAAATTCTACTGCTCATTACTCCCAGTCATTTATGATTGTGGGAGGCGATTTCAACTTGGTCATGTCCCCCCACAGGGATAGACACACTTTGTGCCAGGGAATCCCCTCCCAAAGAGTGCTAACCCAGGCTAAATAGTTTCGTAAATGTGTCTGATCACATAGGCTGTTTGACTCTTGGAGAATTAAAGTGGAGTTCCACCCTAAAATTATACTTACCTCCATCTTCTCGCTCCGGGTCACCTGAAAAACAAATGGATAATCGCATTTTTTTTTCTTACTTACCTCGTAGAGAAGAAAATATACTTACCTTACTTCCTTCTTCCTACCCTCGGCGGCCATGGCCCGTCGTCACTTCCTGGCTTTGCAATGATTCCTGGGAGCTGAACGTCATCGCTCCCAGGAATCATTGCGCCTGCACCGGCCCCAACGTCAGTTCCGGGGCGCGCGCGTCATTCCCTTCTAAACAGCTTCTGGGCATGCCCAGAAGCTGTGGAGGGATGACGCGCGTGCACCGGAAGTGACGTCGGGGCCGGTGCAGTGCATCGTGGGACCGAAGAAGACGGAAGAGGACGCAGAAGAGGATCGCGCTGGCTTCAAGCTGCCCACACCTGAGATGGCAGCGCTGGACAATACTTTTTCAAGGTAAGTATTTGTCCTAAAAGGTAAGTGCAACCCGGGACAGATCAGAGGCTAGCCATTGTGGAATGTACTAGCCCTGACTGTCCCGGGGGTATTTTTATTAAAAAAAAGTATTCCAGGGTGGAACTCCGCTTTAAGCACCCTACCCACAGACAGTTTTTCTTTTACTTGGCTACTCATAAAATGCATTCCAGATTAGACCACTTCTTCATATCTGCTTCTCTCATCCCATGTACGGTAAACTAAGACATATCCCACATTACGTGGTCTGACCACGCTTCTATTGTCTTAGATGTATCTTTGACCTCCTCCTCCCCTAAGACTTGCCATTGGAGTCTTAATGATCGCCTCCTTCAGTCCCAGGTTGTCCGTGATCGGTTGACAGAGGGTCTGGCGGAATTTTTTACATTGAACAAGGGCTTGGTGGAGGATGTCTCCATGCTGTGGAGGCACACAAAGCCTTCTTTTGGGGCACTTGCATTGCCGAGGGCTCCCAACTGAGGAGGGAGGCTGGTAGTCTTAAGAGTTCTTTGTTGGCCTCGTGGGTGCTCCTTCAGTGTTGGGTCTCCGTAGAGTCATATCTCTCCGAGAGCTTATTAAGATGCTGTGATGTCGGCTAAACAAAAATGTTACAAGTTTTCTAATAAACCACATAGAATGCTGGTGAATAAGCTTCGCACGGGCCCTTTCCACTCGATCCCGGACCTTCTTGTGCAACCTGATGGCACCCCAACTCACTGTCCCTACACTATGGCGAAGGCCTTTGGTTCGTTCTATGGTAAGCTCTATAATTGTCTAACTCCAGAGAATCATTTCACTTTTACTCTGGATAACTTTGACAAATTTTTTAGTGACCTGTCATTGCCCAGACTGTCTGTGTCTGACTTAGCAAAATTAAATGCTGACATTTCCATTGAGGAGCTCATGGCCACGATTAAGGATTTTCCCTCATGTAAGTCACCATGCCCAGATGGCCTCTTTTATCTTTACTACAAGGCCTTTTTGCCAGTTTTAGCACCCCATATGCTGGAGCTTTATGGTTCCCTGCTGCAGGGGAAGGTTCCCCATCCTCAATTCGCACATTCTTATATTTCTGTCATCCCTAAACCCGGTAAAGATGCTTCACTACCCGATAACTACAGACCTATTGCCCTATTAAATTCAGACTATAAGATATTCACTAAGATCCTGGCCAATAGATTGTCAACGCTCTTACCCAAACCGATTTATGAGGACCAGGTGGGTTTCATTATGTCTAGACACGCTGGGGATAACACTAGATGCACAATTGATTTGATTGATCTTCTTAATAGGTTTCCCCGCCCAGCCCTAATTTTGAGCCTAGGTGCCCAGAAAGCCTTTGATAGGCTGAATTGGTCTTATATGTTTTCCACTCTGACGCGGTTTGGCTTTCAGGGTCCCTTTTTTTAAAGCTCTGGAGGCACTTTACTCACCCACCACTGCCCAGGTCTGGATGTCGCCTACTTTTATGTCGCCTCCATTCCCCATGTTCAATGGCACTCGGCAGGGGTGTCCCCTGTCCCCTTTGCTTTTTATATTGGGCTTGGAGCCCCTGGCTGAGGCCATTCGTTCTCACCCAGATATTAGTGGGGTCCTGATGTGACATAGGGAATACAAATTGTCTTTATTTGCTGACGACATCTTGTTGACCCTGACCAACCCCCTGTTGTCCCTCCCTTCCCTCCACTCCGTGCTGACTTCCTTTAGTGCCATTTCGGGTTACAAGATAAATGCTTCCAAGACTGAGGCTATGCCACCTCACATGTCACAAGCTCTACTGACCCAATTGCAGCAGACATACCCATACAGATGGTGTCCATTAGCGCTCACCTACTTGGGTGTAAAGCTGAACCCTTCCTACTCTACTCTCTATTCAACTAATTATACCCCCTTGTTCCGAGAGGTCTCTTGCTCCTTACAATAGTGGACGAGGTATCTCCTTTCTCTTTTGGGAAGGATCAATGTTTTGAAGATGTCAATTCTGCCCAGGCTACTCTACTTGTTTGAGACCCTGCTGGTTGCTATTCCTATGTCTCAGCTTAAAGCCCTTCAGCGGAGCTTCCTTAAATTTATTTGGAATAACAGGGCTCATCGTGTTGCTAGCTCAGTGGTGTTCTCTCCAAGGAGGCGGGGGGGGGGGGCTTGGGGGCTCCTGATATTGTTAAGTATTATTATGCGTCCCACCTCTGTGCGGTGGCCTCCTGGTTTTCCTTGGTGGTCCCCAACCAGTGGTTGGAGATAGAGAGGGGTTCGATTCATCTGGTCCACCCTTACTCCTTTGTATGGTTCCCAACGCTGCACATTGACCGGATCTTGAAATGTATGTGCCTTGCTCCTATGCTTTTTACCTTGGATTTCTGGCGTTAGTGTTTTCGGAAGTTTTCTCTCTCTTCGCCATGCCCCCCACTTACTAATGTCCTGTTTAACCCCCTACTACCTGATAGCCTGCAGTTCAGCCGTACGTGGTCCTGGTCGCGGGCGCCCCTGTTTCAGCTCCGCAACCTGGTCCACCCGGCGTCCCGAAACCTATACTCTTTCGAGACGCTGCGGGAGAAATTTGCCATCCCCAAGCACATTTTATTTGCAAATTGAACATTTTTTCCATTCCATGTCATTGTCCTTGACCCTGGAGAAGCCCATGTCTTTTATGCGCACATGGTCCTCACTGAGTCTCACTCCTATATGCGCAGATGGTCACATTTACTGCAAAGGCCCATATCTCTACAGATGTGGGATAAAATATGGACCTCAGCTTTTAAATCCTCCAGATGGTAATCTGGCAGGGTTTGAAGTTATATTTAGGTTGGCAGATGAGCTTCAGGACTGTAGTAAGGATTCTGACTGGGTAATTCACAATTCTCAGGCAGAATGTAAAGGTAGGCTCTAGAACATCAAACCTTCCAAGGCAAATATACTAACCAGCGTCTTAAATAAAGTGGTAGTAAACCGCAGCTTTTTAAAAAAAGAAAAAAAACAAAGCTGCAAGACAATGGCATAGTGTGCTAGTGTGCTTTGCATAATAGCACATTATGAAATTCTTACCTTAGAAGAAAGCCCTCCAGCAGCACCGCTGACAGGGCTTCCATCTTTACCTAGTCTTCCTTCTGGGTTTGCATGCTCCGGCCGCCTGATTGGCCAAGCCAGGATGATGTTATTGTATTCGGGAGTCACAGCCGCAGAGGGGGCAGCATGGGTACGCGCATGACGTCACCAGCTGCATGCAGTGTGAATATTTCCTAAACAGTGCAAGTTTAGTATTCACTGTACCTACAGGTAAGTCTTATAAGCTTGTACCTGTAGGTACAAGCTTGAAAAAATTATTTACTACCACTTTAAATAAATTAAGTATACAGTATACCCCCTTGAACTTTGCGACCTTTTGCCACATTTCAGGCTTCAAACATAAAGATATAAAACTGTAATTTTTTGTGAAGAATCAACAACAAGTGGGACACAATCATGAAGTGGAACGAAATTTATTGGATATTTCAAACATTGTTAACAAATAAAAAAACTGAAAAATTGGGCGTGCAAAATTATTCAGCCCCTTTACTTTCAGTGCAGCAAACTCTCTCCAGAAGTTCAGTGAGGATCTCTAAATGATCCAATGTTGACCTAAATTACTAATGATGATAAATAGAATCCACCTGTGTGTAATCAAGTCTCGGTATAAATGCACCTGCACTGTGACAGTCTCAGAGGTCCGTTTAAAGTGCAATTCATCGCGATTCTGCCCGCGATCCGGAAATCATTGCAAATCGCGGGATGCCTTATTAAGAGATATTTGAACATATTGCATGATGATAAGGATCTCTTCAGAGTCCCTCCCAAAAATCCCATGATTACATATAGGTGGGGGAGGAATCAAAAAGATCTACTCGTGCATAGTCATCTCGATAAGGTCTCGTTACAACGCACAACCCCCACCGGGCTACCAGAACAGCCTATGGGGTGTTTCAGATGTGGCCATTGTAAGACTTGTACTTGCATACCCACAACAGATGAATTTCTGAACTCCAAAAATGGTGAAATGATCAAATTGAAATCATTCTTTAATTGTAGCTCAGAGGGGGTGATTTATGCTGCGAAGTGTCCATGGCCACTGTTAGGCTACGTTCACATGTTAGCGTAGCGACCACGGGCAGAATCACCGCTATTCTGCCCATGATCCGGAAATCATTCAAAATCGCGGGGAGCCTGTGTGTTGCCGTTGATTTGCAATGGCACCCCAAACGCTGTGCGATGTTGCAGCGATTTCCGCCTGTCGAATCGCGGTAGTATCGCGCAAACAAAATCGCGGGTCACCTGACGCCCCAAAGAAGCTCTTGTACCTTTTCTGGGCATCATGCGACCCGCGATTTTGTTTTGCGCGATGTTACCAACATCGCACAGCATATGGGGTGCCATTGCAAATCAACGGCAACGCACAGGCGTCCCGCAATTTGCAATGATTTCCGGATCGTGGGCAGAATCGCGGTGATTCTGCCCGCGGTCGCTACGCTAACATGTGAACGTAGCCTAACAGTGGGCATGGACACTTTGCAGCATAAATCACCCCCTCTGAGCTACAATTAAAGAATGATTTCAATTTGATCATTTCACCATTTTTGGAGTTCAGAAATTCATCTGTTGTGGGTATGCAAGTACAAGTCTTACAATGGCCACATCTGAAACACCCCATAGGTTGTTCTGGTAGCCCGGTGGGGGTTATGCGTTGTTTTAACGCGACCTTATCGAGATGACTATGCATGAGTAGATCTTTCTGATTCCTCCCCCACCTATATGTAATCATGGAATTTTTGGGAGGGACTCTGAAGAGATCCTTATCATCATGCAATATGTTCAAATATCTCTTAATAATGTTGAAAATCTGGCCAGATTAATTGGAGTATGTCCCAATAATTTGTGTACCCTCTTTAGTGTCTATTTTCTTCTGTTTCTGACCCAAGAGGGATTGTCTGGGGACATCCTTCATCTTGTCATAGGATCTTTTACGTTTATGCATTTTGTAGCCCCACCTAAGCCTTGAAAGCTGCTTCTGTGGAACAGTCTTTTTTCGTCTGCATGAATTGCCCCGTGGGGATGGCTCTCTTCAAAGATGTAGGATGATGGGCTTGCGATAAACTGTGGTACTAATTGTTCCACTCGCATATCTGGTAATTTTCAGATCCAGAAAATAATGCAATTATATTGGATCTCACTAGTAAAATACATGCTGATTTTGTTCACATTCAAGCAGGCTATAAATTCTGCAAAACTTTCTTTTGGACCCTTTCACAAGATGAATTATATTGGATCTCGCTAGTATAATACATGCGGATATTGTTCACATTCATGTAGGCTACAAATTCTGCAAAACTCTCCTTTGGACCCTTCCACAAGATGAAAACATCATCTGTAAAGTGGACACATAACAGTATCCCTGAGGTAAACTTTTCCATATAAATAAAAGAATAATCAAACACACATAGGTAAAATATTCCTGTAGCGCAAGGGGAGATCGATGGTCCAGCCCCTACCACTTTGTCAGCAAGCACTGACAGAAATAAATAAATAACACCAATGAGGTACAGTTCATAAATGCTATGAAATACAGATCCACAAGCATCGGTTAGGAGGAGCAGATTGTAGTGCAGATGTATGGGGTCACCAAAACGTCACCAATGTGCTCTGAAGGGGGATAAGCAATACCCACTCACCAGCTCCATAGGCTCAATCACTCTCATGAAAGAGCAAACAAGCAGATAGTAAATATCTTCCCTTAGACTTCCACACCGGGACAGCAACTCGGGACCAATCACATATGAGGCATGCAAAGGAAGAGAAATGCTCCACTAGCGTGATAACGTTTCAGCACTTCACTTTATTAATACATAAAACATTGCACTCACATGTCTCAAGTGATTTCACAGCATGTCACGCAATCGGAGATGTTTACCCTTCAGGATCGGGACCCAGGCTCCACGCCGTGGGCTGCGCGCCTTCCGGGTTTGCAGTCTCCTCGTAATAGGAATGAGGTTACGCCGCCTGGCCACGCCCCGACGCGTTTCGTACTTCCGACTTCCTCACGGGGGCGTGGCCACGGCGGTCACGGCAGCAACATAAGTACCTCGGTTTCCACGCCCATTAGGCGATATACCAGATCCGATTGGGCATGCGCCACCTTCAGGGGTGTCCTATATTGGACAATTTGACTCCCACATGCATACAGATGGGTACTAAAGCTCAGGTTATAGGCGCATGCACAACTACTTTATGCAACTCTTTTCCGTTGTGCATGCGCCTATAACCTGAGCTTTAGTACCCATCTGTATGCATGTGGGAGTCAAATTGTCCAATATAGGACACCCCTGAAGCAATTTCTTTCACTTATGGCATATTGCACCCTTATCCTGCGGGGGAGCGGGCGCAAGAGCAGAAAGGGCTTCAGTGGATGGGAGTTGGGAGAGCTGTCACCACTAAGTGTTAACTGAGAGTTCGGCATTATCAGGTGGCGCATGCCCAATCGGATCTGGTATATCGCCTAATGGGCGTGGAAACCGAGGTACTTATGTTGCTGCCGTGACCGCCGTGGCCACGCCCCCGTGAGGAAGTCGGAAGTACGAAACGCGTCGGGGCGTGGCCAGGCGGCGTAACCTCATTCCTATTACGAGGAGACTGCAAACCCGGAAGGCGCGCAGCCCACGGCGTGGAGCCTGGGTCCCTATCCTGAAGGGTAAACATCTCCGATTGCGTGACATGCTGTGAAATCACTTGAGACATGTGAGTGCAATGTTTTATGTATTAATAAAGTGAAGTGCTGAAACGTTATCACGCTAGTGGAGCATTTCTCTTCCTTTGCATGCCTCATATGTGATTGGTCCCGAGTTGCTGTCCCGGTGTGGAAGTCTAAGGGAAGATATTTACTATCTGCTTGTTTGCTCTTTCATGAGAGTGATTGAGCCTATGGAGCTGGTGAGTGGGTATTGCTTATCCCCCTTCAGAGCACATTGGTGACGTTTTGGTGACCCCATACATCTGCACTACAATCTGCTCCTCCTAACCGATGCTTGTGGATCTGTATTTCATAGCATTTATGAACTGTACCTCATTGGTGTTATTTATTTATTTCTGTCAGTGCTTGCTGACAAAGTGGTAGGGGCTGGACCATCGATCTCCCCTTGCGCTACAGGAATATTTTACCTATGTGTGTTTGATTATTCTTTTATTTATGTACATTTTATCAAGTAGCAGCATAAACCACAGCATTGTTGAGAGATATTTCCTCATTTAGCGCTTGGTTGCTTGCAATTAGTGTGGTATTCGTGTGCTTGTAAGCAGTTTATTTCTAAACTTTTCCATATGCTCAATGAATACTTGGGTACGTTGCCACCAGGTATTCTTTGAGAATATGGAAGAGTTCACCTCACAGGTACTGAATCTTTATTATTTGTTGGCAATAGCATAGTGTGAGTGGATTTCTGCCAGTCACAGGTTGTGTCACACCCCTCCAGCCTGTGTCTTAGAATAACAGGGTAATGCCACCATCAATCTACATGTAATATCCCTCCCCCATAGCCTTTGGCTGGTTAGTGGGCAGGGAGGAGGAGGGAGGGAATGGGCTGTCATTTACCACCGTGTATAAGCCCACATGTGTGACTCTACAGTCACATGGGCTGCTCATATGTGATAGGGGCGAAATGCCCAGGGTAGAAAATACACTTAAAACTGTGCATGTGCACAGAGAAGAATGTGGCCTTTTAAGTGTTCTACAATTGGAGGGCAGGTAGATGAATGAAAGGTTTACTTCCTCCAATTATGGAAAGCTTTGCACTATGGGAACCTATAGGTGGTAAGAATGGAGCATGGGTGTGGAAATGAGGATCATAGTCGGCACTTCTGACGAGTGCCTGCACAGGCACAGCCACTGATATTAACCCCTGCAGCACCAAAAGATCAGAGATTTAGGGATTACTGGAGGCAGAAGACTGAGAAGCTTTGAGAGGGTTTGCACTTGCAACCAGCAAATAGTAATGCACAATATAATCAACAATATGTTCAGTGTAGCGCAGCAGAAAAAAATAAAAAACAGTCCACAAGGGGGCGTGGCCTGGCTGCAGAGGAGAATGGCTGCATGAATCCAGAGCTCCGCTTCTTCACAGCGTGCTACAGCAAATTCAGCAGCCCATCCAAGCTCCTTCCCCTTCAAAACAGGGGAAACTGACACCTCATGACCCCTGGATTATGACCTGCAAGCGATCCTAATCGAGGGGATCATGTAGGCTCCTAGATTACTACATGTGGCCTTCTCAGCTGCTGGCCCAAGATGGTGCCGACCAGGACAGAGACACCCCGTTGCTGATCCCACTGCCTGCACCTGCTGTGAATAGAGACCTGGTCTCGGACATGGAAGAGACAGAGGAGTGGCAACCCCTCCTAGCCTGCTCTCCCACTGACAGAGGTAAGCGGTCTGCCATCTCCCCAGCTCACTCCCACACAAAGCTTCCTCCTGTGAAGAGATAACATGGAGCTGAGCCTTGTGGTTCTATGGCTGATACTGCTTCCATACAGCCTCTGGCAGTGTTCACAACCACAGACAACCTTGCATCAGAGAACTCTATAAAAGCAATGCTACTCTTTCTGCAGGCTAATATGCAGAGGGAATTTACAGCCTCTATAAATCATTTACACAAAAGAGTTGATTGTCTTGAAGAATGCACTGACCACATTGAGCAGCATTTATCAGCAGCCACAACAGCCCATAATACTATTGTGAACATCCAGGATGAGCATTCTGAGGCCATTCACCAACTGCGCCTAAAAGTAACCGACCTTGAGGACCGCTCCAGGCAGAATAAAATCAAAATTAGGGGGGTTTCTGAGGCAATAACATCTACGGAGATTAACCCCTACTTACACGTGCTGTTCCGCAAAGCCCTTCCGACAATTGCGGCGCAAGACCTGATCACAGACCGAGCCCAAAGGATTCAAAAACCACAACACCTGCCTGAATCCTTGCCTGAATATCCAGAGATATTCTGACCCAAATCCATTTTTTCCACACCAAAGAGCATATCATGAGAGCTGCAAGGCCTATGCACTCTCTGCCCGAACCATTCTCCAAAATTACACTCTAATATGATATTTCAGCAGCCACCGCACAGGCACGCAAATCATTTGCGCCAGTCACTAGGGATGGCCTTGCCGTTCGCCCGGCGGTCGGTTCGCGGCGAATTTTGCTTGTTCGCTACCCGCCAATTTTGCGAACACATGGCGTTGTTCGCGGCGGCCATATTAGTTTACATTGGGGAGAACTTTGACCCATGACACAGCCGTCAAGTGGAACGGGACAGCCAATTGAAACATTTCAGCACATGGACATGCCCCCTACCTTATAAATAGACCAGAGCAGGCGGCCATTTCACATTCTGCTTTTTGTCAGAGTAGGGAAAGGTCTGCTGTGTTCATCAGGGAGAGATTGCCAGACACAAATAGCTCTGTTAAGATCCACAAAAGTACTTTTCAGGGCTGGTATTTCGGTATAGGTCTACTACAGTCTCTTTTCAGTTTAGGGACAGTTAGAGATCGGCAGTGACACAAATCGCTCTGTTAATGTCCACAAAAGTCATTTAAAGGGCTGGTATTTATTTGGTATAGGTGTACAGTTTCTGTTCAGTTTAGGGACAGGTATCCCGTGTGCTCTAGGGACAGATAGAGATTGGCAGTGACAAAAATCGCTCTGTTAATGTCCACAAAAGTCTGTTAAAGGGCTGCAATTTTTTGGTATTGGTGCGCAGTTTCTGTTCAGTTTAGGGACAGGTATCCAGTGTGCTCTAGGGACAGATCTGCAGTGACACAAATCGCTCTGTTAATGTCCACAAAATTCATTTAAAGGGCTGGAATTTTTTTGGTATTGGTGTGCAGTGCACTATATAGAGGGGGGGGGGGGGTTAATCCACGTTATAATATACTTTGTAATATATAAAGCATATTATAGTGGATTTGTATTGTGCACTGTGCAGCATTGTGACTGGTGTGGTGACTTGAGCGTTGCTGCAGCAATAAAACAAACAGTGACAAAAGCACTTTTAATGTATTAGAACTAGTGTGATAGACGAGTGGCCCCCCCAATACCACATATTGAAGTGGGATGTTATCTGAGTATACTTTTACAAGTGTATTTGTGTCCTGTAACAATATTGCCCCTTTTGCTGTGGTAACTCTGTTACAAACAGTGCCAAACTCACTGGCCAATTTTTTGAACAACTGGTGTGATAGACCAGTGGCCCCCCAATACCACATATTGAAGTGGGGTGTTATTTAACAGTATACTTTTCTAAAAGTGTATTTTAGTCCTGCAAAAATTTGGCCTCTTTTGCTGTGTTAACTGTGCTACACACAGTGACAACAGTTACTGGCCAATTATTTGCAGAACTGGTGTAATAAACCTGTGGCCCCCCCAATACCACAGATTGAAGCGGGGTGTTATCTGAGTATACTTTCCTAAGTGTATTTGTGTCCTGCAACAATATTGCCTCTTTAGCTGCGTTAACTCTGATACACACAGTGCCAAACTCCCTGGCCAATTTTTTGAACAACTGGTGTGATAGACCAGTGGCCCCCCAATACCACATATTCAAGTGGGGTGTTATCTGAGTATACTTTTACAAGTGTATTTGTGTCCTGCAACAAGATTGCCTCTTTTGCTGTGTTAACTCTGCTACACACACAGTGCCAAACTCACTGGCCAATTTTTTGAACAACTGGTGTGATAGACCAGTGGCCCCCCAATACCATATATTGAAGTGGGGTATTGTCTGAGTATACTTTCCTAAGTGTATTTGTGTCCTGCAACAATATTGCCTCTTTTGCTGTGTTAACTCTGATACACACAGTGCCAAACTCCCTGGCCAATTTTTGAACAACTGGTGTGATAAACCAGTGGCTCCCCAATACTACATATTGAAGTGGGGTGTTATTTAACATTATACTTTTCTAAGAGTATATTTTAGTCCTGCAAAAATGTGGCCTCTTTTGCTGTGTTAACTGTGCTACACACAGTGACAACAGTTACTGGGCAAGAATTTGTAGAACTGGTGTGATAAAACTGTGGCCCCCCCAATATCACGTATTGAAGTGGGGTGTTATTTAACAGTATACTTTTCTAAGATTGTATTTAGTATTTTAGTCCTGCAAAAATTTGACCTCTTTTGCTGTGTTAACTGTGTTACACACAGGGACAACAGTTACTGGCCAATTATTTGTAGAACTGGTGTGATAAACCTGTGTCCCCCCAATACCACAGATTGAATATACCTTTTTCCAGATATACTGCGATTCTCTAGAGACTTTTGTCACAGGGTAATTTAAAAACATGACAGGCAGAGGAAGAGGCAGATACTTACGCAGGGGTGGTAGGGGTAGGGCAGGAGCAGTAGGCTGGAGCCAAAGTGTGAAGTTTCAGAAGGTGCGTTTGATTACATCAAAGGACACACCAGGGGGCATGGGCGGGATGTGAAGCTGAGCGGTCGCACTGTGCTCGAGCTCCGATCCTACGCTGATTTTATCATACCTTCCGGCTATTTCTCTCCATCTTGGCACCCCTATACTTCAACCCTGGGTTCCAGGAGACAGGGCAATACCCTGCGGGCTCCTCCGCTGTCTCCAGGGAAGCTGCGCTCCTCCCCAAAAAGTCCGGGGCCTCGAGCCCTTCTCTGAGTCCTGCAGCGGCCATCTTGCACATGAGGCCTGCTACCTCCACGATGTCAGCGTGCACTCAGACGGCTGATAGTCCCGGAGGCTCCAAGGATCCATCCCCATCCGACATCCTGGAGGCCATCAAAGCCTGCAAGGACGCCCTTACAGTAAAAATGGACTATTTGGCGATGCATATTTGCCTCAATCGCCAAGACTTGGATAAGTTCCGATCCAGGATGTCGGAGGCGGAAGATCGCATCGCTGGAAGATTCAACGCGAGTGGACTCAAGAGATCTTCATGCCCTCCAATTACAAGTCCGGGCACTTCAGGACCGAGCAATTGCCAGTTCCTTACTACCTTGTTGGATCTGCAGGCCATGCCCCCCACCTTTGAGGTGGAGAGGGCACATAGGGTTCCCCCGGCCCCCCCGATCCCGGGAGCTCCGCCCCGACCGTTCCTGCTCCGGCTCCTTAATTACCGGGACTGTGATCACATTCATTCCGCTGCGAGAGCAAAGCAAGACCTCCATTTTGAAAATTCCAGGATCATGCTGTTCCCCGACTATTCCCCGGAGGTCCAGCAGAAGCGGCGCCTCTTCACCAACATCTGCAAGCGGCTGCGAGATAAGGGCATCAAATTCAGCCTCCTCTACCCCAGCAGGCTGCGGGTGATTGACGGGGATCGCACCCGCTTCTTCGAGGACCCAGAGGCAGCGGCAGTCTGGCTAGATGTCCGTTAAGTCCTCCACGGTTGGCTGCTGGTACCAGATCCACTTCCTGACTTACCTGTAGTGCTCTTCGTGACAGGCCGCCTCCAATTTTTCTGTTCCTCTGCTCACCAAGGTACGGTTTTCCCCCTTTGTTGCAAACTGTTGCCTTAGGACGGTACCTCCGGTCTCCCCCCCTTCTTCATGCCGCCAAGGTCTAGTTGCTTTCCCTCCGGGTCTGGACTATTTCAGCTGGCTCATCTTCCCCTTGAACTGCCCTCGGCCCCCCTGTTGCCTCCCCTTCCTCCACTCCCCATTAGGTCGGTGCCGACCATGCCTTCTTACATGCTGGCTTCTCATCCGGATCGGAGCTGAGCCCCAAGCGCCAGAACTGTCACCCTTCAACTTCGCACTGTGAACTGGACTTTGCATACAGCCTTCCTGCAGTTCTAATTGCTGTTCTTCCCCGTTTTTCTGAGGTTTTCTCTTTTTTTTTTTTGTTTTGTGCTGAACTAAGTGACTGTCCCACAGAGTCTCTGGCTGTGGCTCCTGCCACAGGGCTGGCTCCCACGATAGGCCTGGTTGGCTAGACTGCCGGTGCTATTCGTTTTTTTCTTCCTAGTTTTGGGTCTAAACTGTCCCCTGACCCCCCCATATGTTTTTGGGGGTGCGTCGGGGTACGGTAGGGTAGGCACTATGTGCCTGGGGTGTTGCGCTCCTACACGAGGAGCGCCAATGTTGTAGATGTTTGTTGCTGTTTGGTGCATGGGTTTACTCTGTCTTGCTGCTCCCCGGATGACTGGGGTCACTTACGTGTTTTCTGGGGTGTTCATTTCTTCAACCTTCCATGATGGCATCACGTAAGCCGGATACTTTTTCGGTGTTATCCTGGAATGTGAGGGGCCTTAATTTCAAATTTAAGCAGGCACTTCTTTTTCAATATGTACAGCAATATAATCCATCCATACTGATTCTGCAAGAAACTCACCTGGTGGGCAGCAAATTATTATCTTTGAGAAAACCATGGGTGCAGAGGTCCTTTCATGCCTCTTACTCTACTTATGCAAGGGGTGTCTCCATATTGATTCGTAGGTCACTGCCATGTGTGGTGGAGGCGGTTCACACTGACCCCTCGGGCAGATATGTCGTGCTGTGGCTCTCAATGTTGCAGCAGAGGTATGTGGTGGTGGGCATATATGTTCCCCCGCCTTTTAGGGCTGAGGTTCTGTACACCATCCTGGAGAGGATCTCCGCTTATTGTCCTGCCAAGCTACTTCTCCTGGGGGATTTCAACGCCATCCTCCCACCGGATCTGGATAGGCCCGTACCTCCCAAGGCCTTTTCCAGGGACCTCCTTAACTGGTCCGCTGCTGCCGGGATCCAGGAGGAATGGTGGTGGAAACACCCCCAGGAGAGAGTATACTCCTGTTTCTCCACCACTTGCAAGACGTCCTCTAGGATTGACTATGGTTTTGCTAACCCGTCCCTGTTATCAGATGTGGAGGAGGTCTCGTACCTACCCAGCGGCTTTTCGGACCATAGTCCCCTGCAGGTTGTCTTGTGCTCAGGTTGTGACCGCAGTGGCTCCATGTGGCGCCTCGGTGCCCAGTGGATCGACCAGCCTGACATAGTGGCGCAGACTCCATCGGTGATACGAGAGTATTGGTATATTAACGCTGGCACATCCTCTCCTGGGATGGTTTGGGACTCCTTCAAGGCGGTTACTAGGGGTCACTCACTATATCTCAGCAATTAAGGCCCTCAAGGTGACTCAGGCTGCCGCGGTGTCTGCCTTGGCGGTCGGGAGGCTTCTGCCTGTTATGGTCGGGACTCCTCGGCCGCCAACTTCGAGGGTCTGCAGGCGGCCAAGCAGGATTTACATCTCCACCTGTCTGAAATCACCCGGCTGTCCATGTACCAGTCTAAGCAACGTTTATTTGAACATGGGGACCGGAATGGGAAACTACTGGCGGTTATGTGCCACCATGACGCCCCTCTAACCCTGGTACCGGAGTTCACCTCCCCCTCGGGTGAGGCTGTCACCTCCCCAGGGGAGATCTTGGGGGCATTCCGGGCTTTCTACTCGCAACTATATGACACTACCCTGCCCGCGATCTCCGGCCAGAGGACATGCAGCATCTTCTTGATCCGGTGGCCTTGGGCTGGTTGTGGGAAACTACTGGCGGTTATGTGCCACCATGACGCCCCTCTAACCCTGGTACCGGAGCTCACCTCCCCCTCGGGTGAGGCTGTCACCTCCCCAGGGGAGATCTTGGGGGCATTCCGGGCTTTCTACTCGCAACTATATGACACTACCCTGCCTGCGATCTCCGGCCAGAGGACATGCAGCATCTTCTTGATCCGGTGGCCTTGGGCTGGTTGTCGGATTCCGAACACTCTGAATTGGTCCGGCCTGTCACGGAGGAGGAGGTGCGGATCGTGATCCGTTCTATTCCTGGAGGCAAGGCTCCTGGCCCGGATGGGCTACCCATTGAATTTTATAAAACTCACTCCGGCATCCTGGCCCCTCTCTTGACGGCAGTGTATAATGACTGCCTCGAGACGGGCTTGCTGCCACCTTCCGTGGCGGAAGCTCATATTATCCTGATTCATAAGCCTCCAAAAGATCCCAAATTGTGTGCTTCCTCACAACTTAACAATGATCTCAAAATTCTCACCAAGATACTTGCCTCCAGACTCCGTCCAGTCCTTCCCTCCGTGGTCGATCAGGACCAGACTGGTTATATGGCCCATAGGTCCACTGATGTTAACCTGCGTAAGCTCTATACTAACTTGCAAATGCACCATTTGAACTCCGGTACGAGGGTTGTTGCCTCTCTCGATATAGAGAAGGCATTCGACTCAGTAGAGTGGCTCTTTTTGTGGGAGGTTCTTAGACACATGGGTTTTCCCCTCCTATTTATTCGGTGGCTGCAAACTATTTATAAATCTCTGGTGTCGGCTATCTGGCTGGGGGGCAGACTGTCCTCCACATCCCCACTGTCCAGGGGCACGCGGCAGGGCTGCCCTCTCTCTCCTGCCTTGTTCGCCATCGCTATGGAGCCGCTGGCTGAGGTGCTCCAGACTTCTCCGGACGTTCGGGGGCTGCGGTTGGCGTGGCTGGAGGAGAGGGTGGCATTGTACGCAGATGACCTACTATTATTTTTACAGGATGCGGGACCCTCCCTTAGGGGGGCTCTTGATATCATGGAGAGCTTTTCTATGGTAATGGGCCTGAGGGTCAACTGGACTAAATCACAGCTGCTTGCGATAGATGACGCAGCCAGGAGTGGTGCTCCGTCCGATCTCTCGCTGCAATGGGTTGACAGCTTTGTGTACTTGGGGGTGCGGGTCTCCAAAAAGTTGACGGATTTAATTTCTCTCAATCTTTTTTTACTAACCTGAACAAACTCTTTTCCTCCTTCCTGTGGGGCTACCGCCCCCCCCCCTCCATACAAATTTTCCACGCTTATGAGACCCATATCGCAGGGGGGCCTGGTCTTCCCGGACTGCCACAAATACTTCCTGGCCTCCCAATTGGTCTCTGCGGTGTGGTGGTTGTCTCCTGATGCCTTTAACTCAGCAGTGGTGGTGAAGGCAGCGGTGTTGGGGTCCATGGAAGCGTTGTCGCACTTGCTGTTTAGGGGCCCCAAGGCTCCATACGCCTTGACTTTCTCCATGCAGACGACTATTAAGGCCTGGCGTCAAGGCCTGGCGCTGGAGGCATACCCGAGCACCGCTGTCTCCCCCAATGTGCCCTTATGGATCAACCCCACATTGCCGCATTTGTATTCCCTTCCTGACCCAGCGGCCAGGACCAAATTTGGCATAAAAAAGATATCAGGTTTGTCCTCCGGACCTTTCCCTCCCCACGTTCAATCAACTCCTTGACTCCCATGGGGTGCCCCCTTCTCATCTATTACGTTATTTACAGTTGTCCCATGCCTTCAGAGCCAAGTTCCCACAAGAGGGGGCGCAGTAGGTGCAGTCGGACCTTGAGCGGGTCCTCCGTTATGACTGCTTCGAGCGCGCCGCCTCTATCCTGCACGCCCATCTCCTTCGGGTGTTCTCCCCGGAGCTCTCGGTTCTCCACAACCGGTGGGTTTGGGATGTCCCGGACATGGACTCAGAGGACTGGCAGCAAGTGTGGGATTCTCCTTTCAAGATCCTGGTCCCTCTCAGAGACTGTCTGGTCCAATACAAAATTGCTCACAGGGCATACCTCACCCCTCACTGCCTGCACAAGATTTACAGCTCCCACTCCCTGGACTGTTAGCAATGTGGACGCACCCCGGTTGACTTCATCCACATCTTCTGGACCTGCCCGGAACTTTCTGATTATTGGTCGCGGGTAATTGCAGTTGTGAACGGCGACCTTCAGGTTTCAATTGACCCCTCGGCCAAAATTGCCCTGTTGTGCCTGCTTGATGACCTGCTGCCCAGGGTGGCGGATCGTACTCTTATGGGTCTCCTCCTTTTCTATGCCAGAAAGAATATTGTGCTTCACTGGAGGCAGCGGTCCCCCCCTTCACTCCAGAGATGGAGGGCACTAGTAGACTCGGCGATACCGCTGTACAGGGACACGTACCATCACAGAGGATGCCCCTAAAAACATGACAGAGTCTGGGCCAGGTGGTTGTCAGACGCTTCCTTACCTCTGCTTGCCGAATGCTTAAGAACCAGAGGTTCGGGGGATGGGTAATTGTGGGACTGGACCAAAGTGATATGCCGCCTGTCGTCCCCCACCCCCCTCTGTCTGCCCCATCTGATGTAATACTTGCCCCATGAGAATTGTTGCTGTATTGCTGTGTTTTGATGCCATCACTTTCTTACCCCTGCGAGGGTACTCTGTAAATTTTTTTTTTTTTTTGATCAGCGAAGGTTGTGCAGCTGCTGAGTGAACCTTATGCACATGTTGTTTCTGTTGTTGTTTGGTTTGTGTGAAACAAATAAAAAGATTTTCAAAAAAAAAAAGGACGCACCAGACTTGGTTGAGTGGCTCACTCAGCCTTCCTCTTCTGCACCCTCCTCATCCTCTCTATCTGCACCCTATTCACTCTCTGCTGTGTGCACCCCCAAAGACACCACCACAAACACCACCACCACATACCCTCCGCTTGAGTCAGTGGAATTATTTTCTGATCCATCACAAGACATTTGCGATGCGCAGCCATTGTTGGCATCGGATCAGGAAGAGGAGGTAGCAACAGCCGCCACTCAGCAGTCTGACGACAGTACCCACATCAGCCCAAGGAGGTTGGTCCCTGCTGTTGCTGCCTACTCCAAGATCTCGAATGTTAGTGGTGGGGAAGGTGACGTGGATGATGACGTGTCTATGGACGTCACATGGGTGGCCACAAGAGAGAAAGAGGAGGGGAGTTCAGAGGGATAGATGGACTGGCAGATAGGGAGGAGAGGCAAGCAGAACTTGCATTGCACAAGAGGTACAAAGCAGACTGCAAATGTATCAGGTGCGAGCCATCAACCATTTACAGTCACATCTGGCGCTCCCAGGACGCCGGCACATGACTCCGCAGTGTGGGCTTTTTTTAATGTGTTCGTTGTTGACAACAGTGTTGCCATCTGCAACCTTTGCAGTCAACGCATACGTCGCGGTAAGCCCAACACTCACCTAGGGACAACCGCCTTAAGAAGGCACCTGAACTCCCATCACAGAGCCCAGTGGGAGCAACACCGTCAGAACCCACAAGGCCACACTCCAGGCTCTCACCTTCTCCTTCTCCTCACATTTGTCCTCCACTCCACCTTCCATGATGCCGCCGTCACATTGTTCTGGAAAAAGGCAGGCTTCTGTGGCCCAAATGTTGGAGTGGAAAAAAATTATGACGCTGGATAACCCTCTAGCCCAACGTTTGACTGCTGGCTTGTCGGAACTGATAGCCCGCCAACTACTGCCATATCAACTGGTGGACTCAGAGGTCTTTCGTAAATTTGTGGCCATTGGAACACCACAATGGAAGGTCCCAGGCAGGAAAATAGAATTTTTGTAAAATCTTACCCTAAAATTATTTTCTCTGAGTCCTCTGACAGTCGTCGCCGCTCTTAATTCATTACGATTGGGTAATGGCTGTGCACTCTAGGAGTAAACTAGGCAGTTATTAAACAGTTAATAACAACAGTTTTTTTAACCAGACACACCTCTAGGAGGCTGTCCCACAGACATAATCCCCCAGCTACTTCCTGTATCTCAGTTTCATAGCAAGCAGTACCACAAGGCAAACACAACCCCATATCTATAAAAATAGACACCAGAGGGGTGGGGGCGACGACTGTCAGAGGACTCAGAGAAAATAATTTTACGGTAAGATTTTACAAAAACTCTATTTTCTCTTACGTCCTCTGACAGTCGTCGCCACTCTTAATTCATTACGATTGGGATGTCCCAAAGCAGTACAAAGGTGTGAGGGGTGGGGGAAAAACGCAACCAGCAAGAGGTAACGAAGGCCACCCCAGGCAAAACATTGCCCTTAAAGGAACTGGAAAAAACCAGGATCACAAAAAATCAAAGAAGAGCCAAAACACTCTTCAAACAACTGCAACTGCACTTCAAAATTTGCGACCAAAAGAAGCATCCGAGGATGCCAAAACATCAAGTTTGTAAAACTTGTAAAGGTGTACACAGATGACCAAGTTGCCGCCGTACACACCTGAGCCACAGAAGCCTGATGGCGAAAAGCCCCAGAGGCACTGATGGCCCGAGTGGAATGAGCCTTTACAGGGAAAGGAGGAACCTGACCCCTAACGGAATAGGCCTGAACCACATTCTGTCTGATCCATTTTGAAATGGTCGCTGCGGTCGCAGCAAAGCCCTTTCCGAGGTCCCTCAGGAAGAACAAACAAGGAATCAGACTTTCTGATAGACTCCATGGCAACTAGGTAAAACCTAATAGCCCGTACCACAGCTAAAGAATGCAAGGCCACTTCTTTAGGATGCTTAAGCTTTGCACAGATTGAAGGCAGAACAACATCTTCAGTAAGGTGGAAGGAAGAGACCACCTCGGGCAAAAACGACTGGTTTAGTCGCAAGACTACCTTGTCTCTATGTAGCACCAGGTAAGGTGAACGGCAAGACAAGGCTGCTATCCCGGACACCAGATGCGATAGCCACTAAGAAGGCAACCTTCCGGGATAAAACATGCAGAGGAACATCACTGATGTTCTCAAAAGGATATTGTTGCAAAACTGACAACACCAAATTCAAGTCCCAAGGAGGCCCTGGAGCCTTCCTTGGGGGAGCCAAATGACGCACCCCCTGAATGAAAGTGCGAATCAACGGAATGGTCGCCAGGGGGCGCTGGAAAAAGACGGCCAAAGCCGACAACTGGCCCTTAATCGTGGTCAGCGCTAAACGCTGATCTACCCCTTCCAGCAGGAAGGCCGAGACCTTCGCTACTTAGAAGGCACGCAGGTGAAGACCCCGCAAATCACACAAGGTAAAATAGGCTTTCCCGGTGTGATGATAAATCTTCCTGGAAACCGCTGTCCGAGCCTTCAGTAATGCAGGAATGACCGCATTTGGAAGACCCCTATACCTCAAGACGTGGCTTATAACAGCCACTCTGTTAAAGCCAGCGACTGTAAAGCAGGATGGAAGATCCGCCCATGAGACAGAAGATCGGCTCACGATGGTAGCCCCATTTGTATGATGCCTGCGTACCACGACCAACGTGGCCAGTCTGGGGCCACCAGAACCACCGAGATTTGTACCGACGCCACGCGGTGAAGGAACCTGGATAACAATTGAATCGGAGGGAAGGCCTACATCAGTCGATACTGATGCCAAGGAATCACCAACGCGTCCATGGCGTCTGTCAGAGGATCGCGCGTTCTGGACACAAACCAATATTAGTTTGTTGTTCAGACGGGACGCAAACAGATCCACGTCCGGAATCCCCCACCGGATACACGGGAGTTGGAACACTCCTGGATGTAGGGACCATTCTCCCCGGTCCCGGGCCTGCCAATTCTCCACTCCCGGAATGTGAACAGCATAAATTGCCGGAACATGCGTTACGGCCCAACTTGAATCTCTATCACCTCCAAGGACGCCCGGTGTACTTCTGGCGCCCCCTAGGTGATTGATGTAAGCCACTGCCATGGCATTGTCCGTCTGCACTCGGACTGGACAGCCCCGAAGTTGGGATGTCCACCGGAACAAGCAAAGCTTTATCGCTCGAAGTTCCAACACCTGTATTGGGAGTGAGGCCTCCCCATGGACCACTGACCTTGGGCAGACAACTTACCCAGTACTCCACCCCAGCCCAAAAGGCTGGCATCCGTGGTTAACACTTACCCTAACAGAGGCCGGAATGACCGGCCCTGAGTCTAGGCTGGCGATTGGAGCCACCACAAGAGGTCAAGTCTCATGTCCAAGGACTGAGGAGTCCTGTCCCGTCTGGCCAAGATCTCTGCTTGAAGAGATCTGGCATGAAATTGAGCAAACGGAACAGCCTCAAAGGCCGACACCATCCTACCCAGCGACCGCATACAGGTCCGCAGGGAGGAGAGATCCTTGTCTCTGAGGGACTTGATCTCCCGAGCCTGGGCAGAGTCCAGGACCATGCCCAGATACTGAATACGCCCTGATGGTGTCAGTGCCGATTTTTGGAAGTTCATGGTCCACCCAAATTCCTGAAGGTAATTGGATTGTCACTGACAGATCCTGCGACCGGGTTGCAGCTGAGCTGGACCTTAACAGAAGGGCGTCCCGATAACCAAGGACGGCAATCCCCTTTAAACGCATTAAGCTAATACAGGGGCCAAAACTTTGGTGAATACTCTGGGAGCCGAGGCGAGGCCGAAGGGCAACGCCACAAACTGAAAATGCTTCCCCGCTACTGTGAAGCGGAGATATCTCTGGTGACCCTTGAAAATAGTGATGTGGAGATATGCATCCTTCAAGTCTATGGAGACTAGAAAGTCCCCTGGACTAAATGACACTGCTACGGATCCGATAGATTCCATTCGGGATTTCTGCACCCGCACCTAGCGGTGTAGTGACTTCAGATCCAGAATAGGACGCACTTTTTACTGGGGACAGTGAATAGGTTGGAGTAAAAACCCCTAAACCTGTCCTGCACAGGTACTGGCATAATGACTCCCTGGGCGAGCGTGTCATGCACCGCCCCCCCCGGAGGTCTTCGAGGCGGTCTGGCAACCACCTGAGGTTTGATAGAAAGAACCTATCTGCAGGGAAGGACCGAAAACTCGATCTTGTATCCCGAGCGAAGCAGCTCATGAACCCACCTATCCGGAATCTCGGACAACCAAGGTTCCTGGAACCACTCAGACGTCCCCTCACCCCAGCTATGGGTGAGGGTGTCCCTTCATGAAGAGATGGATTGTGTCGCCGAACCAAGTGAACTGGTCTTGGGCTTGCCTGACCACAGTGCTTGAAACAGCATAATCTGCTCCACTGTCAGGCACCTCATCAGGTAGGCCATACAAGCTAGACTGACCACCTGGGGTTTAATGGTCCCCTTATACTGCGCCCCGACAGCGCGAAAAGACCCCCCCCATAAAACCTCGAAGGAAGGTCCCTACCAGTAACAGGGAGGTTTATCCATCGCGGCCTGGGGTAGAAGAGTACTCTTACCCATAACATGGCATCTGGAGTGTCCCCAAGAGACGAACTCCAACATGCGGCAATAAGCGTGGTCCACCAACCAACTTTTAAACCCATTACCAAAGCAAACACAGGCTTCAGCAAGGAACTCGCTACCAGATAGATGTGGCGGGAAAGTGTCTCCACCCGCCTATCCGCCGGGTCTTGAAACACTGGGGAATCCTCCACAGGCATTAAAGTGGCTTTGTTTAACCTGGGCACAGTGTGGTCCCCCTTAGGAGCCACAGTCAAGCGAGAATCCACCGGATCCGCAAAGGGATAACGGTACTGAAATCTCTTGGGCACCACAAACATATGTTTGATACGGCGCCATTGGTCATTCACTGTTTCGTGAAACTCCGGGACAAGGAAAAACCTGACCCAATTTTATGGGCTTTGCGTGTCCCGAAGGAAACACGCATACCCGACAGGGGGGCTCATCATCCAAATTTTACGTTTCCTTAACAGAGCTGATAAGCGCGTCCACCGCAGCGCGGTCCCACGCTGATCTAGAGGACGAATCCTCCTCCTCCACATCCGACTGAGAGGACAGGGACCCCTCAGGGGGGACGTTATCCGTGGCAACCAAATCTGGCTCTGAATCAGAAGACTGAGAGGGCATAGGTCTATTTTTAGAAAACCCGGTCGGACATCAGCAAATCCACTTTTGACGCAAAAGTCCCAAGTGCAGCAGATAGAGAGGCTATGGAAGTGGATTCAGGAGCATCTGAACCACCCACCAGGCCTGTGGGGAATTTGCTATCCTGGGACTCCATAATAGCAATACACAAATTTAGTGACGCTGGCCCTTTAAATCTGCGATTCCCGTGGCCCCCACCGCAAAACTGCACCGCTAATGGAGACCTTGTCCCTTGCTACAGGAATCTGTAAAAATGAGTGCTAGGCCAGACCAGAGAAACCAGTAAATAGCCTCCCACAGTGTGTTTTACTTGCCCGAGCTGCTGAGGATCTGAAGGGAAGAAGGAGGGAGTGACCTCAGGCCCCTGGAGGCAAAACCAGCCCTGAGCCACAAGAAAATGGTTGCCAATAGAAGTCAATTGGGAGAAAAGCCCTGGGAAAATGGCCGCTGCCCACAAAGGACATCATGCCCACACATAAAGATGGCGCCTGATCGGCGCCAAAAGGATGACAGAAAATGGCTGCTGCCCACACTATGAGGCCGAACAGCCTGCCCACACCCAAAATGGGGGCAGCACGGAATAGCGCTAATTGCGGCCCCAAAACACCATGCACTGGCCCCCACAGATAACCACAAGCACCCCTGGGACGTAGGAGTGTAACGCTCCTGCGTTTTATGTATGGTGTGGATTTTCAGCTGCAGAAATATTCCACTTCAGTAGTCATGTAGAGAAACGCTGAGATACCATTCCCAACTCCCAATGACTCATCATGTGTGGAGGATCTCAATTCAGCAAGTAAATACACACACTCAATAAGATGTTTCCTAGAGTGACTTATGTATATAATAACACAGTGATGATAGGCTGAAGAGACAGGTTGGGTAGAGATGGTAGATGACAGACACTTGAAAGGAAATGTTCTTGAAAGTGAGATAGTAGCAGATGAGATGCAGATAGGTTTAGCAATCATGTATGGTAGCAGATGACAGAGTAGCAGGTGGACATACAAGAGAGATCAACCCAATGCAAGAACAGGTGGTAGTAGGCTCAAGAGCTAGCAATCTTAGATAATGCAGATGTAGTCATAGTCCTTAGTATGCAGAGCTAGATAGTGTAAGCTTTAGTATGAAAGTTATAGAGGTTTCCCCTACGGGGTACTTATCACTAATAGCAATGTAGCAGAGGAGAGGTTCGGCAAGAGCGGATGATCCGGTAGCGGGATACAGGGATCAGCGCAGCGTGGTTCCGACAGCGAGGTAAGCTTGCAAGCACGAGAGCTTCAAGACAGGTTAGCATCAAGGCACAAAGCAGTTTGAACGAACACATGTGAGTGAGAGCCGGCGATCTAAATAGCCATCAGTCCGGCGCTCAGTGATGACAGCATCAGTCTTAAAGGTGTATGCGCACCTTACCAAAAGAGAATGGTGGGGCGCATACACTTATGAAAGAGTAATTAGGGTACCCAAAGGTACCAGAACATTACAAGGAGACCCCTACACCCCCCACACCATGGTCAAACCGCGACAGCGCCCCCGCAGGGACAGGGAAGGGACACACAGGAGCCGCACCTACAGCCATGAGGGGGATATCACAGAACCCATAGCTAAACTGTCATCCCCAAACAGAGAGCCCACATACACACCCCAAGAAACATGGTCCAATGACAGAGGGGTAGTCATGGTATTCACCGGTCCAGCGAACGTGGGCACCGCTCTGCGACAGAAAACCTCCCACCCTGGGTGGGGGTGGCGTCAGCCGAAGGGGACGCTAGCAACACACGGGCGTACCGCAGTTGAGACAACCAAGCGAAGATAGCAACTTCTCAGGCTCATCCCTGACGCCAGGGACACTGTCGTTTGCAAGGCCTGGGCGTACCAATAACCTGCTAACGCTCTATGGCAGGCTGGGAGTCCGTAAGGTTCTAGAACAACCAGTGCGAGGCCCAGCTCTGCAAACGCTGTAGTCTTCTAAAGTCTGACTAACTAAGCGAAGGAGAAAATAAAAAGCTATCTATTAATAGAAAAAACACTTTTTTAGAGAGAAAACATAAAAAGAAGAAAAAAGCTGAGATCTAAGTCTCAGCCAGGGAAACCCAGCCTACTCTTGAGCTAGGCAGCAGAAAACTGATAAGATACAGGTAGTAGCTGTGGGATAATGTCAGTGGGACAGCCCCCTAGAGGTGTGTCTGGTTAAAAATCCTGTTGTTTTAACTGTTTAATAACTGCCTAACTTAATCCTAGAGTGCACAGCCATTACCCAATCATAATGAATTAAGAGGGGCGACGACTGTCAGAGGACGTAAGAGAAATATTTCTTGCAGAAGGGCATTCCAGAGCTGTATGGCCATGTTCAGTGGCAAGTGAATTTATCTCTGGCACACAGTGTTGGTGCCAAGATACATCTTACCACAGACACATGGTCTAGCAAACACGGGAAGGGAAGGTATATCACTTTTACTGCCCACTGTGTGAACCTTCTGACGGCCGTCAAGCATGTAACCCGTGGCACCCGTGTAGATTTGGTTGAACCACCACAGATTGCATGCAGGCCTGCTTCTTCTTCTCCTCCTCCTCCTCCATCCTCCCTCTCCTCCTCGGCTGACTCCTCTTTTTCCGCTGCTACCGTCTCTTCCGCTGTGCCCCCCAAGATCCCCAGAACCTATTCCACATGCCAGGTGAGACGTTGCCATGCTGTGCTGCGTCTGTTGTGCCTGGAAGCCAAGAGTCACACTGGTCCTGCACTCCTTTCAGCTTTGCGTTCACAGGCAGATCAGTGGCTGACACCGCTGAATTTGACAGTTGGTAAAGTGGTGTGCGACAACGGTGCCAATCTGCTGAGCACGCTGAAACAGGGCAAAATAACACACGTGCCATGCATGGCACACGTCCTGAACTTGGTCGTGCAGTGATTCGTTGCCAAATACCCTGGGGTCCAGGACGTCTTGCAGCAGGCCAGGAAAATCTCGGCCCATTTCAAAAGACCTTACACAGCCATGGCTCGCCTTGCTGATATTCAGCGGCGACACAACCTGCCCGTCAGGCGTCAACTCATCGTTGCATATGCTTGATAGGCTGCTCCAGCAGAAACGTGGAGTTAACGACTACCTGCGGCAGGACAGGTTCTGGGGAGCTTGGGTTATTTTCACCTCGCCAGTGGCTGCTCATGCGGGACGCATGCAGACTTCTGTGGCCATTCAATGAGATCACCAAACTGGTCAGTCACGGCCAGGGCGCCGTCAGTGACATCGTACCTTACGCCTTCTTTCTGGAGCGTGCATTGTGTCGTGTCATTGATCAAGCCGTCGAGGAGCAGGAGCAGGAAGATGAGGAAGTCGCAATGTTGGATGAATTCCCAGTGGGTGCTACTCCATCTGAGACAAGTCAACAGCAGGAGTCAGAGGAGGATGGTGCTGGGGGGGGATAAGGAGGAGCAAGAAGAGCATGCTTTAAACCTTTTTGGGATCCCTGGTGTTATCCGTGGATGGGGGGAGGAGAACGAGGATGACATTATCCTGGATGATGAGCTGGAAGCAGGCCACTACACCGCTTCCAGTTTAGTGTGAATGGGGGCCTTCATGCTCCAGTGTTTTAAGGGGGACCCCTGTATAAAAGCATAAAGGCCAAGGACCAGTACTGGGTGGCGACATACTTAGACCCCCGGTACAAACAAAAAATGGCGGAAATATTACCACAATCACAGAGGGTGGTCAGAATGCAGAACTTCCAGGAAAAATGCTGCATTCTGCTTTTGCGTGTGCTGGCAGAGGAATTTCCAGTCACAGAGAGACAGTTGCGGGTAGCAATCCAACAGCGCCTGCAAGAAGAGGGCGGTTTGAAGATGTCTTGGTCATTTCAGATATGAGATCCTTCTTTCAGCAGAACCATCGACAGCTGTACTCCGGATCCAGCATCAGGGAACGCCTAGACCGACAAGTGTCCGACTACATCGGGTTAATGGCCGATGTGGACGCTCTGAGGAGTGATGAACCCCTGGACTATTGGGTGGGCAGGCTTGACCTCTGGCCAGAGCTTGCACAATTTGCAATAGAAATGTTGGCTCGCCCCCCGTCCAGTGTCCTGTCCGAAAGGACGTTCAGCGCAGCAGGGGGGATCGTGACCAATAAGCACACTCGCCTAGCTCATGACAGTGTAGACTACCTCACATTTATAAACATGAATGAGGCATGGATCTCTAAGGAATTCAACACATGTGACCAGTAGACCATGTTTTATTGAAATTCCTCATGAAAGGCCACAAATATCCGCCAGACCGTCATCTACCCACAACAATTCCTGGTCCTTGTCTTCGGTAAATACAGCGGCATAAAAGGCATTTCATGTCCATGGAATGCCAAATTTTTGGGGCCTTTCAGGGCCGACAATTATTTTTTCTGTGAATGCCTAATGTACCTCCAGCCACCAAATACTATGTTCTTAGCTGTCAGGTAAACCCATGTGGGCTTATTTTTTGGGGCCTATACAGGCTGACACTTACTTCTGTATCCTGTGAATGCCTAATGTACCTCCAGCCACAGAATACAACTTTCTTTGCTGTCAGGTAAACCCATGTGGGCTAATTTTTGGGGCCTATACAGGCCGACACTTCTGTATCCTGTGAATGCCTAATGAACCTTCAGCCACAGAATACTACGTTCTTAGCTGTCAGGTAAACCCATGTGGGCTAATTTTTGGGGCCTATACTGGCCGACACTTACTTCTGTATCCTGTGAATGCCTAATTAACCTTCAGCCACAGAATACTACGTTCTTAGCTGTCAGGTAAACCCATGTGGGCTAATTTTTGGGGCCTATACTGGCCGACACTTACTTCTGTATCCTTTGAATGCCTAATGTACCTCCAGCCACCAAATACTACGTTCTTAGCTGTCAGGTAAACCCATGTGGGCTATTTTTTGGGGCCTATACAGGCCGACTTTACTTCTGTATCCTGTGAATGCCTAATGTATCTTCAGCCACAGAATACAACGTTCTTAGCTGTCAGGTAAACCCATGTGGGCTAATTTTTGGGGCCAATACTGACTGACACTTACTTCTGTATCCTGTGAATGCCTAACATACCTCCAGCCACCAAATACTACGTTCTTAGCTGTCAGGTAAACGCATGTGGGCTAATTTTTGGGGCCTGGAATGGCCGAAACGTACTTTTTTATCCTGCGAATGCCTAATTTTTCAGACTGGAATTGAAAATCAATGGGTCTGTAAAGGTTCCGCCAAATTGTGGAATGGATGCGGACCCATTTTACAGATGTGTGAATAGACCCTATATGTATTTGACATGTATTTACCGGCTGCTGTCAGTTCTGGCTGATTTATGAAAAAAAAAATAATAATTTTTGCTGTAAAAAAAAAATATAAATTTTAGGGCAACTTTTCCAATTGCAATACTTCTGTTATGGCATTGTCCATGTGCTGGGACTATTTGTGCACAGCTAGTACGTCTTTGTGGCTGCAAATATGACCTAAAGGTTTTTAAAGTTCACCTCCCATTAAAGTCAATGGGGCCCGCTGCGAACTTGTGGTTCGCGGACTTTTGAGAAAATTTGCAGCTGACGTTCGCGATCCGCCCCGGTCATGTTCGTCCATCACTACCAGTCACCTCAATTCTTATGGAGCATAAGATTACAAACAAATGGGGGTTTCCAACTAAACTACTAGTCACCTACCAATGTCAGCAAATTTCTATCCCAACTTCTAAAGATGGTATCAAACAGCTGCACAACCCGCCACCAAAAACTCCCAATAACAAGATGTGTGATAAGATCTCAAACGCATGGGCCTCATGGAATAAGCCCTAGACCACAAGCCTGCTACTTCCTGGGGATAACATGCCATAGTTATCTCTACACCTAGCTGGATGTTTCTTGCTTAGGTTTATGGAGGAGCTGCCTCCTCGTTGTTTGACTTTCCTTGCCCTAGTGCTATTGTGTTACTCTGAAATACTGTTATTATTCTTGTAACTGTACTGTTAACTAAACCTTTATAGCTTCTACAACATACATAGCGACTTTGTCTGACCATGCCCCGATATCTATCACCCTTGTCTCATCCTCCCCACCACATCACACAAACTGAGGAGATTGAATTCTTCCCTACTCAGTGCCACAGATAGCAAGGAGCAGGTCAGTTCTGCGATTAGGGATTTTTTAAATCTTAATGCCGGTTCTCTTTCTAATCCCACCACTTTATGGAATGCCCATAAGTCTTTAATTGGAGGGACATTACTAAAGCTGGGGTCTCAGGAGAGGAAAAAATGCAATGCGACCCTCAATACATTTCTAGCTAATATAGGAACCCTTGAAATGCGTAACAAGAAAAACGCATCAGAGACCACCCATGCTGAAGTACACAAACTCAGGTCTGAGCTGAGCTCATATCTACAGAATAATTATGACTTTTACCTGAGAAGACTGAAACTCACCTGGTATTCTCAAAGTAATAAAGCGGGGAAAATTTTAACACAGCAATGCAAAACATAGAGTAGAACAATCCAAAATCCCCTACCTCTTAGATTCTTGAAGCCAAAGACTCCTCAACCCAAAGGATATAGCCAATTGCTTTGGCTCTTTCTAATCTAAACTGTATAATCTCAGCATCTCCCCTACTGAACCTGAACCCGATCACACATTGATACAGGACTTTCTCCCCCTATGAGTCTCCCCTCTCTGACTCCTACACAAGTAACAGCACTAGCATAACCTTTCTCAATATAAGAGCTCCAAACCACTATTAATACAATCCCACTACGCAAGGCCCTGGGCCCGGATGACTTTAGTAATGATTACTACAAAATCTATTGTGAGTAACTAGTTCCCCATCTATGTGACTCTCTCAATAGATGTTTAGCCACTGGAGACATTCCATCTGAATCATTAGTTTAGCCACTGGAGACATTTCATCTAAATCATTAGAAGTGGTTATAACCACTATACACAAACCTGGTAATATCCCTCATGATCCCACCAATTACCATCACATTTCCCAACACCGACTTCAAACTGTATGCCAAATTACTTGCCACTCACCTTGCTCGAGACATGCCTCACCTTATATACCTAGATCAGGTGGGATTTCATTTAATTCTTTCTCTGGTTATCTCACTTAATGCAAAGAAGGCATTTGATAGGGTTCACTGGGGATATCTGGAGGCTGTATTGAGAAAGTTTGGCATTGAGGTTAAATTTCTACAGGCAATCCTGGGTCTCTAATCTACCCCTAGTGCTATAGTATGGACGTCAGGCATTCTTTTTGATTCATTCTCAATAACCAATGGTACCCAACAAGGGTGCCCCCTCCTGCCCCTAATATTTGTGCTAGTAATAGAGCACCTAGCTCATGCAATCCCGTCTAACCCTCTCATCTCCGGGATCTTGGTTGGAGACACCCCCCACAAAATAGGTCTTTGTGCGGATAACATTATCATCGCACTCACTGATCCACTGAATTTACTTACCCCTTTATGTCAAATACTGACTTGAGTGTGATCTCTACAAACTAAACCATTCTAAATCATCCATGATTGGCATCACACTCTCGCGTTCAATTAAAACGGATATTTCCAAAATCTCTCCTTTCTCCTGGGCCTCCACCTCTACTATGACATACTTTGGGCATTCAACTTATATCTCCCTCCTCCACGCTTCTTCGCATGAACCTCTCCTCTCTGCTCCATAAACTCCACTCTATAAGCTTGTCTAAGTCGTATATCACAGCATCCTGGGCCGGACGTATAGCCCTGGCTAAGCTGTTTCTCCTTCCGCATATTCTCTACTTTTTCAGAACTTTGCCATTACCCGTATTATCAGCTGACCTTACCAAAATCCAACAAGCTATTAATTCCTTTATCTGGGCAGCCCACAGGCCTTGACTAAAAGCCTCACTACAAAGCACACCTGTAGCTTTTGCTGGACTAGGAGCACCCTATATTAGGAGGTACTACAAAGCGGTCCTTCTAGAACAAGCAAAACAATGGTGGTCTACTCATTCCACTACCTCATGGCTCCAAATTGAATCAACAGCATTCTGATTTGTCCCACACCTCCTATTGGCAGCTATATGGATGAACTTTTATGCACCACGCTCCTTCATACCCTCTGTCAATGCCACAACATCAGTCTGGAAAGACACATACGGAACCTCTCAAGGGATACACAGTGATGCCCTGTGGCTTCTCCCACTCCTTTCTCTGCAACTACTCTCCCCAGACCTACCTATTCAACACTGGCCTAATGCAGGAATTTCTAAAATAGGGGACCTCTTTTGCCTCAAAAGCTTCCAACAACTATCAATCACCTATGGTTTACCCAGTAAAGATTTCTACGTCTTCCTCAGGATCCGGCATATCCTCTCCTCACTGCCCACTTCTTTGGGAATGATTCCTAAGGACCTACTCTCATTCTACATCCATTCATCCACCAAAACAACAGGAATCCCCTTTATCTACAACCTTTAATCTAGACCGACAGCCACAGATAAATCCACCAGTCTGATATATTGGGAAACAAAATTACAAACCTCCTTTCCCCCAGAGTTATGGTACCGTGCCCTCCGGCTCTCAGCTGCTCTCTCCAAAAATGTGTCCCACTGGAAAAATCTCATGAAAATCTTTCACAAATGGTATTACACACCTGATAGACTGACATGTATCTCCCCAATTCAATCTCTGGAGTGCTGGAGGAACTGTGATTTTATTGGTGACATTTTTCATATTTGGTGGAACTGCCCCCCATAGTCCTCTTTTGGAATAAAGTAACTGCCTTAATTGCTGAAGCGACCCACATTACCAGACAATTATTTCCACTAATGGCTCTCTTTGGTCTAGACTCCCACCCCTAGCCCACAGCCTACATCCCAATCCTTCAACTATTTGCAGCACGTATTGTACTAGCCCATGCCTGGAAGGGCCCACTTCCCCCCAACCATCACTTCTCTTATGTCTACTCTAAATGAGCATTGTCAAATGGAATATCTATTCTCAAAGTCTCACCTACTGGGTGACAAGTTTCACAGACAGTGGGCTCCATGGTTGGCACATCCCTGAAGTATCAAACTCACATACCTGGGGCCACACTCCTATCTGTTACTGCCCACTAGAATTGGTCTCCATTACTGTTTGAACCAAACAGAGCCAGATGTGAACACCCGTCTTCCCTTCCTCTCTCGCACCTATGCAGTCCTATTTTTGTTCTACTCAATATGTACTAAATGTTTCACACCAGTTCTTTGGCACTTTCTACACTCACTACTATCCTCTCACCTGCCTTTCACCCCCTACTCCCACTCTTTCAGTTATGGTCTCGCTGACTCTCCCCTCGGGGATAGTTGTAAAGACCCTAAAATGATTGTATTGTCTACAAGGCCTAATTTGTATTGGTATTCTCATTGTTTGAATCTACCAAGCTGTTAACACGTGGTTACCTGTTTGCAATCTCATATGTGGGAGGATATTCCTCCCTTACACATGATATGATATTGTACTTTGTAACTTCCACTTTTTCCTTTGACCTAAAAAAATTAAATAAAAAAAAAAAAAAAGTCCCATAAGGATGTGATCACATAAACATTCAATTGTGTCGTGAAGGAATTGTGAAATGAAAGTAAAAAAACAAAGTCCTCTGTGAATATGTGCTTATCTGCTTCAAAGCACCCGTGCCTATTCTTCATGCACTGTGATTATCCATCACCAAACGAAATGCCTGCTCACCTCCATGTAGATCAAAAACAGCTTATCTCTTCATAACCCAGATAAGTGGCTCCACTCCTTCTCTCCTCGGTGGGATATAAACTCCCATCCTCACAGGTCCCACAAATTATATATGTATTAAGGCAGAAAGGACAGACAGCGTACTACCGTAATAACCGGCGCAATTACGGTAAACGTCACAGAGCTCTACTTGACAATAATAACTAGAGGTGTTGTGGAATTACTTACACAATGGCTGGCTGGTCAGCATTGTATAATTTTGTATATTTTTTTATTTATTTGTTTTAGCTTCACAGATTAGTTTAGGGTTTGCGCTGATTGTTACAATTTCATTCAATAATGCACAATAGAGACAGTGGCTGTATGGTCTTTAACAGGAACTGCTACAGGTATTTCTTCTATGCAGCGAGGATTGAATAGGCTCCTTCCTGGATTCTACTGTATTTCATATGACAAAGTGAGTCTACAAAGAACATTTGTGAGTACCAGATTTTATTATTTTAAATAAAGGTCACAATGTTTGTTCTATAGCATTATTCTTGCTTTGTAAAAGTTCAATAATATATTACTGGGTTTGATCCTTTGACTGTTTCTAAGACAGTTACATGAAAAGAAAATGACAGACAGTTACATGAAAAGATAAATGTACAGCATACAAAAACATGGTTATATCAGTCATTTTTTATAGTTTGAAGATATTCCTATGCATCCCAAGGTAAGAAAACTAAGAATTTTGGAACTTTGTCATGTATTTTCCTTAATTTTATAACCTATTCTAGATAACAAAGCTGGTTGCTGTGGGTGTTTGAAGATAGGCCCTCTTATAGCTACTTTTAACCGTAAAGGCTAAAGGGGCTTAATCATGAAGAGCAGCATAGAGGAGAAATACAGTCACAAGAGTGCACTTAGTTCTGCACTCATGTGACTAGGATCAGCCCACATTGGTCTAAAGCCTATAGTTGGCTGACATCACAGAGCCAGTCCAGGCCCTGCAGGGATCCCAACAATAATGTCGGATCTGCCCAGATGCCTGACCGGCAGCTGGCTCAGCCTCTCAGCAGGCCATTGAAGCTCATGGGAAATTCAACTACACTACATACTGTATCTCCAAAAAACCCTTTGACATCAGTTTTGAGTAAAGCTACTCTGTATATTAGTTTTAGGTGGGCTTACTTTCTAGTACTTCAACCACTTCCATACAGAGCAGTTACATCCCCCTTCCTGCCCAGACCAATTTTCAGCTTTCAGCGCTCTCACACTTTGAATGATAATTACTCAGTCATGCAACACTGTACCCAATCAAACTTTTTATCATTTTTTCACACAAATAGAGGTTTCTTTTTGTAGTATTTAATCACCACTGGGATTTTTATTTTTCACGATATAAGTATATATATATATATATATATATATAAAGAGAGAACATTTTGAAAAAAAAAAACATTTTGTTTTAGTTTCTATTATAAAATTTTGCAAATAAGTCTTTTTTTTTCATAAATTTGGGCCAACATTTATACTACTACATATCTTTGGCAAGAATAACCCAAATTGTTGGTATTATTTAGTTTGTGTGAAAGTTATAGAGTCACCAAGCTATGGTGCCAATCATTGAAAATTGATCACACCTGATGTACCGACAGCCTATCTCATTTCTTGAGGCCCTGAAATGTCAGGACAGTAAAAATCCCCCCCAAATGACCCCTTTTTGGAAAGTAGACATTCCAGGGTATTTAGTAAGAGGCATGGTGAGTTTTTTGAAGTTGTAATTTTTTCTACAATTGTTGGGAAAATTATGAAATAATTGTTTTTTTTTACACAAAATTGTCATAATAAAAAGTTATTTCTCACACACAGTATATACATACTTGCAATTACACCCCAAAATACATTCTGCTACTCCTCCCGAGTATGGCAATACCACATGTGTGAGACTTTTACACAGCCTGGCCACATACAGAGGCCCAACATGCAAGGAGCACCGTCAGGCGTTCTAGGAGCATAAATTACACATATAATTTCATTACAACCTATCACATTTTTGAAGGCCCTGGAACACCGGGACAAGGGAATTACCCACAAAATTACCCCATTTTGGAAAGCAAACACCCCAATGTATATTCTATGAGGCACAACGTGTCTTTTGAACATATCTTTTTTTTCCACAAGTTTTTGGAAAATGTGGAAAGAAAATGAAAACGCATTTTTTTTTTTTTTTTACACAATGTTGTCAATTTATAAGATGTTTCTAACACATGCCACATACAGAGACCCAACATTCAAGGAGCACTGTCAAGTGTTCTAGGAGCATAAATTACACATATAATTTCATTACAACCTATCACACTTTTAAAGGCCCCGGAGCACCAGGACAATGGAAACCCCCATAAAATGATCCCATTTTGAAAAGCAAACACCCCAACACATAATCTAGGAGGCATGGGCTGCAGATAGGTACTCAGGTACTCTGATGGGCTGCAGACAGGTACTCCGGTACACTGATCAGCTTCAGAAAGGTACTCAGGTATTCTGATGGGCAAGAGACAGGTACTCAGGTAATCTGATGGGCAAGAGACAGGTACTCGGGTAATCTGATGGGCTGCAGATAGGTACTCGGGCACTCTGGGCTGGAGACAGGTACTCGGGTGCTCTGGGCAGGAGACAGGTACTTGGGTACTCTGATGGGCTACAGAGAGGTACTTGCATACTATGATGGGCTGCAGAGAGGTATTCGGGTACTCTGATGGGCAGAATACAAGTGCTCAGGTACTCTATTGGGCTGCAGATAGGTACTAAGATACCCTGATGGGCTGGAGACAGGTACTCAGGTATTCTTATGGGCTGAAGATAGGTACTCTGAAGGGCTGGAGACAGGTACTCGGGTACTCTGATGGGCTGGTGACAGGTACTCGGGTACTCTGATAACAGGTACTTAGGTACTTTGGTGGGTTGGTGACAAGTACTTGGGTATGCTGATGACATGTTCTCTGATGGGCTGCAGAGAGGTACTTGGGTACTCTGATGGGCTGCAGAGAGGTACTCGGGTACTCTGGGCTGGGGACAGGTACTTGGGTACTCTGATGGGATACAGAGAGGTACTCGGGTATCTGATGGGCTGGTGACAGGTACTCAAGTACTCTGATGGGCTGGTGACAGGTACTCGGGTACTCTGATGACAGGTACTGGGGTACTCTGATGACAGGTACTCAGGTACTCCGATGACAGGTACTTGGGTACTCCGATGACAGGTACTCGGGTACTCTAATGACAGGTACTCAAAGTACCCGAGTACCTGTCATCAGAGTACCAGAGTGCCTGTCACCAGCCCATCAGAGTACCCGAGTACCTGTCACCAGCCCATCAGAGTATCCGAGTACCTGTCACCAGCCCATCAGAGTACCTGAGCACCTGTCATCAGAGTACCTGATGGGCTGGTGACAGGTACTCGGGTACTTTGATGGGCTGGTGACAGGTACTTTGATGGGCTAGTGACAGGTCCTCTTTATTGGGGGGGGGGGCATCAGTGTGTTTTGGGCTGCACTGTGATCGCTATCTGGCTGTTACCGCACTCTCCTCCTCACACATTATCAGTGTGTGAGGAGGAGAACATGGTAACAGCTAGTTACTGTTGTCTCTGTTGACATTCTGTGACCGGCTGTGATTGGACACAGTCGGTCACGTAGTAAAGAGCCAATTTCATGGGCTCTTTACCCTGATCAGGGATGGACTGTGTCAGAGTGACACTCTCCATCCCCGATCGCCGCTCTGCGCGCCCCGGGGGGGCACGCAAGCGGTGTGCACGAGGGAAGTGCATTTGGCCGGCTATGATTGGACACAGCCGGTCACATGGTAAAGAGCCATTTTTTAATGGCTCTTTACACCGATCGGGAATGGGCTGTGTCCCGACGGACTCGCCGCATCCCCGATCGCCGGGATGTGTGCCCCCGGGGGGGGCGGGAGAGCAACGGATCGAGTCGGACGTCATATGACGCCCGCCCGGATCTACACAGTGTTCCTGTCAAAGTCATTTTATAATGCGTCGGTATGGAACTGGTTAAACTTGCATAATTAAATGTACTTTATATGTACTATATATTTTTATACTCTTAAAAATATCACTTATTTGCATTCAAAAAAATTACTTACACATTTAAACGTCTTGAATCAAATGAGTCACTGCAACTTGGCCTGGGTTCAAAGTAAAAAAATTATGATTATATTTTCCAACCAAGCTTTTTTTTTTATAAAATTTTCTTCTAAACATTTAGACTTAAAACTACAGGTACTTATAAATCGCCATAAATTTACACAGAGCTTTACACATACTGTATACATAGTACATTTACAACAGTCTGTCAAGTCAAGGAGCTTACAATCTAAGATACCTAACTTACATCTATACACATACTAGAGCCAGTTTAAACGGAATCCAATTGACCTACCAGTATTTCTTTGGAGTTTGGAGGGAAACTGGAGTACCCAGAGGAAACCCACATGGGCACAGGGAGAACATACAAACTCCAGGCAGGTAGTGGTGTGATTGGGTTTCGGACCAACGACCCTAGTGCTGCTAGGCAGAAGTGCTAACAACTTAGCCACTGTACTGCCCAATTTATAGACTTATAGAGTTTAAATGTATAAAGATTTATTGTCTCCAAGGAAACAGTATAGCAATATACCTAAATCATATGGTAAAATGATCAATGTTGTGTCACCCTCCTTACTCCCACACTTCACCACAGTCTCCTCACTGTGATGGGCAGTATCAATGACCAACATTGGTTGCAGGGCATTGGAGATGCTCCCCCGAATTATGCCATATTACATGTTTACTTTTAGGGACACAGGTCCCACACCTTTGTGTTTGTTATTGATGTCTAAGATTGCTTGTGGTTAATGTGTGTGTCAGACACATGCACATTTCCCCACGTTTTATCCCTTTAAAGAACCTGCAAAGTACAGTAAAATAACAGCCTACCTAAGCTGCCAGTAATGCACTTGGTTTCTAACCTGGCCATAGATGAATCGAAAAGCGGAAATCTATCAATCCATTTAGATCAATTTATGGCTATTCTTGTCTAAATTCAAATGCTCTAAGGACTGCTTGCTCTCTAACAGGCTTGTTGGAAAATGTTTACTTGATTGGTTGCAGCGCTTGAGTTCACACAGGGATTTTGCACAAGACACATGATGATATTTCTGTTTTTTTTTTTTCCAAAATTTATTTATTTTTTGCAATTATTAGGCAGATATAACACACTTAGTAAATTAAATAGAACAACTGGAGAAAATAGGATAAGTTAATTCAGTGAAAACCATACCATAATACTGAGATAGTTTTTAATGCTTACACAGCACTTACTGTAAATGTTTTTCTAGTTTGTCTGCTTTTTCTTCTAACTTCCTAATTTCTTTCTCATCCTCAGGAGTTTGTTTCTTTTCCTCTTTTTCTTCTAAATGACAATGCAACTGTATTGCCAATCTTTCCACCTTCCCCACATTGAATCTAAAACCAAATAGCATTTTCGGAAGAGAACATTGTATTAACAACTTAGAAAAATATTTTTAAATAAAAGAACTTGGTTCAGATACATTGTAAGCTTCAAGGGTTTGGGATGCAGACAATTCTTAAAAGCTGCTCAATCTTAAAGTGGAACTTAACTGTATCTGAGCACCACAAACTGACTTCAGGCATCTTTGACATAATTTTGGTCTAGGCCAGAAAATAGAAAGCAACTGCAAAAATGTAAAAAAAAAGTTTAACACAAGTAAATACAGCTGCAAGAAAAAGTATGTGAACGCTTTGGAATGATATGGATTTCTGCACAAATTGGTAATAAAATGTCATCTGATCATCATCATCTAAGTCACAACAATAGACAATCCCAGTCTTCTTAAACTAATAACACACAAAGAATGAAATGTTGCCATGTTTTTATTGAACACACCATGTAAACATTCACAGTGCAGGTGGAAAAAGTATGTGAACCCTTGGATTTAATAGCTGGTTGAACCTCCTTTGGCAGCAATAACTTCAACCAAACGTTTCCTGTAGTTGCAGATCAGACGTGCACAACGGTCATGTCAGTTACCTTGGTGGAGGCCGAAGTGCTGAGAGGGCTTCCCTTGCAGCTCGGTGCGGATCACCCCTGGTGGTGAAACAGGAGATGACACGTCCCAAGGAGTACTGGATGCGGATGGATCCCGGATGGATGGATGGATGGAGATTCAGGACCGCTTCCAGGAGATCTATAGATGCTCAGAGAAAAGAGACAAAGGTTAATGCCAGGCCGAGGGTCATACACAGATAATCAGTCCGAGGAGATGAAGGTACAGAGGGCCGTACAAGAGAGAGAGTCCATGGGATCCAAGCCAAGGTCGGTACACAGGAGATCCAGTAGAGGTGTCTTTTAGAGTAAGGGGTGGTCAGGCAAGCCGAGGTCAAACGAAGGAGAGATGCAGGTAAGTCAAAGGAGCTAGCCGGGTCAAACAGGAACAACAGGCAATCGAACAGGTCACGGGTACAGGAGCTGATGATAAACCAGCACTGAAGCACAGCCAGAGAGTGTCTTATATAGGACCAGGGCTGGGGAGATGGGCGTGGTGACACACCTGCTCTGCATCCAACATTCTATTGTTGCTGAATGCTGATTCCTTTCCTGACAGTGCCCCCAACCCCCGAGGGGCAGCCTGTGGATGCCCTCTGACCATGTTTTTCCGGAAATTTGCTATGAAATTCTCTCAGAAGCTTAGGAGCATGGATATTACCCAATGGTTCCCAGGAATTGTCCTCCAGGGGGTATCCTTTGCATTTAATTAAGTATTGAGTACGATTGCCTCTCCGTCGGCAATCTAAGATAGGCTCAATCTCAAATTCAGGCTCCCCTTCCACTGCAACTGGAGGAGGTGGTACCTCTTCTCTCCCTGGGTATGGGCTCGGTATTGCGGGCTTCAGTAGAGAGGCATGAAATACCGGGTGAATTTTGAAAGAACCGGGCAAGACTAATTCAAAGGCCACAGGGTTCACCACTCTCTTGACCTCGAAAGGACCAATGACTCTTGGCCCCAACTTCTTGGATGGGCAAGAAAGTTTTAAATTAGTTGACGAGAGCCAGACCTTATCTCCCACCTTGTGTGCAGGGTTCACCTTCCGTTTGAGGTCAAAGAATTTCTTATAATCCTGTTGGGCTTTCTGAATATTGTCCTGTAGTAACTGAAAATTAGCTTTAATGGCAGCCAGTCGATCCAGGACTGCGGGAACCGTGATTTCCTGGTCCAAGTTGGGCAAGAAAGAAGGATGGAAGCCATAATTAGCCCAAAACGGGGTTTGGTTGGTTGCGGAGTGTACAGAATTATTGTAAGCGAATTCTGCGCATGGGAGCAGGGAGACCCAGTTGTCCTGAGAGCTGGTGCAAAAGCATCGGAGGTACTGTTCTAGAGTTTGGTTTGTTCTTTCAGTCTGCCCGTTGCTTTATGGATGGTAGGCAGAGGACAGGGACACTCCAACCGCCAAGGCCTTGCAGAGCTCCTTCCAAAATCTAGAGGTAAATTGAACGCCTCGGTCTGATACTATATTATTTGGAAGTCCATGTAACCTGACCACCTCTTTGATGAATGCGTTGGCTGTTTCCAAGGCAGAAGGAGTGCCCATCATGGGCAGGAAATAAGCCATTTTTGAAAGTCGATCTACGACTACTAGGATGGTGGTAAACCCTTCTGAGGGCGGTAGTTCAACTATAAAGTCCATAGATAAACCTTTCCAGGGCTGCTCAGGAATCGGTAATGGCCTCAACAGGCCCCATGACTTGACTTTTGCCCCTTTGCTCCGTTGGCACGCAATGCAGGAATTCACATACATTCTGCAGTCCTGGTGCAGTTGAGGCCACCAAAAGCGGCGTTGAATAAGTTCGTAGGTTTTTCTCACCCCAAAATGTCCGGCGAGTTTGTGGTCATGAAAGGTTTTGAGGACCATCAATCTCACTTGTGCGGGAACAAAAATTTTTTCCTGGTACCAGAGGAGTCCATCCCGTTTCTTTAGAGACTCGGCTTTGAGTCCTGTACATTGGGTAGAGGCTTGTTGAATTGAGGTTTGTAGGTCAGCGTGGATCAGGAAAAAGTTTTGAGCTGACAAGATGGTATTGGGCTCCGTTTTGCTGGGAGAGTCTGGAAACATCCGGGACAGGGCATCCGCTTTTCCATTCTTCGACCCTGGCCTGTAGGTGATATGGAAATTGAAGCGTGAGAAAAATAAAGCCCACCGGGCTTGCCGAGGTCTTAGGCGTCTAGCGGCCCTGAGATATTCTAGATTTTTGTGATCCGTGAATATCATAATAGGGTGCATTGCACCTTCCAGCAGGTACCTCCATTCTTCTAAGGCACATTTAATGGCCAGGAGTTCCCGGTCCCCCACATCGTAATTCCTCTCTGGGGGTGACATTTTCCGAGAGAAGAACACTACCGGATGTAGTAGGGCCTTTGGGCCTTGTCGCTGGGACAGGATAGCCCCTGTGGCTACTTCCGAGGCATCCGCTCCAGTAAAGCTGGGTCCAGATGTTGGAGAATAGGTGCGGTCACGAACAGGTTCTTTAACTTATCGAAGGCTGACTGAGCTTCCGGTGACCAGCGGAAGCGGATCTGCTGACGCGTAAGTTGGGTGATGGGTGTAATAATTGTTGAAAACCCCTTCACAAACCTTCTGTAAAAGTTAACGAAACCCACAAATCGCTGAACTCCTTTTTTGTCTGTGGGGGCTGGCCACTCCAGAATTGTTTTCACCTTCTGCGGATCCATAGATACACCCCCTGTTGAGATAATGAGCCCTAGGAACTGGATGGACTCTCTCTCAAATTCACATTTCTCCAGTTTCACATAGAGCCCATGTTTCCTCAGGGTGGCTAGTACTTTCTTAACGTGGATCCGGTGGAGTTCCAGAGTGGAAGAAAAGTCCAGGATGTCATCTAGGTACACAATTAGGAAGTTGTCCAGAAACTCTCAAAAAATGTAATTCACCAAATGTTGAAAAGTGGCCGGGGCGTTACACAGCCCGAAGGGCATGACCATATATTCGAAGTGGCCAAACCGGGTCCTGAATGCTGTTTTCCACTCATCCCCCTCTTGGATGCGGATAAGGTTGTATGCCCCTCGGAGGTCTAATTTAGTAAAGACCCGAGCAGTCCTGAAGCGCTGAAACAACTCTGGAATCAAAGGGAGAGGATAGCGGTTCTTGATGGTCACCTTGTTGAGTTCCCGGTAATCAATGCAGGGTCTTAATGTGCCCCATCTTTCTTCTCAACAAAGAAGATTCCAGCACCCGCTGGAGAGGACGAGGGCCTGATGAACCCCTTTTCCAAGTTTTCATTGACATAGGTTCGAAGAGTTTCCAATTCCTTCTCAGACAGGGGAAATATTCTTCCAAAAGGGATCTCTGCCCCTGGGAGAAGTTCAATAGGGCAGTCGTAGGGCCTGTGAGGGGGTAAAACATCAGCCTTTTTCTTGTCGAATACATGCCTAAAGTCCCGATAAGCTTCAGGAAGGTCTTCAAGGGGGTCTGGGACCGGCTGGATGGCTAGACAAGCGGCAGGGAGATCTTCTTCTTTACCCAATCAATTTGGGGATTGTGAGCCTGGAGCCAAGGTAGGCCTAGGATTACCGGGAATAAGGGAGAGGACAAGACATCGAAGCAGATGAACTCTTGATGGCCCGGGCTTGTGATAGTAAGAACCGGATAGGTCTCTTTGGTCACGGGTCCGGAACTAGGCAAAGACCCGTCGGCCAGAAAGACTTGAAGCCGTTGCTCCTTAACTTGCAGGGGACTCCTAGTTTCTTAGCTAGAGTGCAGTCCAGGAAACAGCTACAAGCTCCTGAGTCAATAATTGCCGTGAGCTGGATCCTCTCTTCGGCTACCTGTAGGGAGACAGGAAGGATAAGGTGAGCAGGGGACGGCTCAGAGACCTGACAGTTCAGAACAGACCGTGAATAGCACTTACTAGGCCTCACAGGACAGTTGCGGAGAAAATGGCCAGAAGCTCCACAGTATAGGCAGAGGTTCGCCTGGCGGCGACATTGTCGCTCTTCAGGGGTTAGGGAGGAACGAATTAGCCCAATCTGCATGGGTTCACCATCTGCAGAGGCATTGACAGCTGGTCCAGGAAGAGGAGAGGCAGCAAATGGAACCTTAGGCATGACCCAAGTAGCTCGAGCCCCCTGGAGGCGTTCTGAGCGTCTTTCCCGGAGACGCCTGTCCATCTGGATGGCAAGGGAGATTAAATCTTCCAAGGATGCTGGTGTCTCTACTCGAGCAAGCTCGTCCTTTAGAGCTTCAGAGAGGCCATGTCGGTACTGATACTTTAATGCTGCCGCATTCCAGTCCGTGTCGGCTGCCCACCTACGGAAATCTACACTGTAGTCCTCGGCCGGGCGTTTGTTCTGTTGTAGGGCATGTAAGGCAGACTCTGCTGTGACCGTGCACTGGGGATCTTCATATAATTGGGCCATAGCTTTAAAGAAGGAGCTTACGGAATTTAGGATCGGGCTCTTCTGTTCCAGGAAGGTCCTGGGCTGGAGAGCCAGATATAACAAACAGGCATTCTTGAAGGCCCTGAACGTCCTTCGCTCCCCACGGAAGCGTTCTGGCGTGGGCACCCATGGCTCTGGTGGCGGAGCTGAAACTGAATGGGCGGAGCTAGCTTGATCCGGTTGGGACGGAGCCGGTAGCGAGCTAGTGGCAGGCTGAGTAGGGTCCGTCAGGGAGGAGGAGCCGGCTAGGTTAAGTACCTGACCTTCCAGCTGGAAGTAACCATCTTGTAGTCTTTGCCCTGGGTCAGGGCTGAAACCTGTTGGCACAGAGCCTCGAGCGGGGAAGCACCTCTGACGGCCTCTGACATGGCTGGTTTATGCTGTCAGTTACCTTGGTGGAGGCCGAAGTGCTGAGAGGGCTTCCCTTGCAGCTCAGTGTGGATCACCCCTGGTGGTGAAACAGGAGATGACACGTCCCAAGGAGCACTGGATGCGGATGGATCCCGGATGGATGGATGGATGGTGATTCAGGACCGCTTCCAGGAGATCTATAGATGCTCAGAGAAAAGAGACAAAGGTTAATGCCAGGCCGAGGGTCATACACAGATAATCAGTCCGAGGAGATGAAGGTACAGAGGGCCGTACAAGAGAGAGAGTCCGTGGGATCCAAGCCAAGGTCGGTACACAGGAGATCCAGCAGAGGTGTCTTTTAGAGTAAGGGGTGGTCAGGCAAGCTTAGGTCAAACGAAGGAGAGATGCAGGTAAGTCAAAGGAGCTAGCCGGGTCAAACAGGAACAACAGGCAATCGAACAGGTCACGGGTACAGGAGCTGATGATAAACCAGCACTGAAGCACAGCCAGAGAGTGTCTTATATAGGACCAGGGCTGGGGAGATGGGCGTGGTGACACACCTGCTCTGCATCCAGCGTTCTATTGTTGCTGAATGCTGATTCCTTTCCTGACAGGTCAGGAGTAATTCTTGACCATTCCTCTTTACAGAACCGTTTCAGTTCAGCAATATTCTTGGGATGTCTCGTGTCTCTGCATTTCAATCGGGTTGAGGTCAGGACTCTGACTGGGCCACTTCAGAAGGCGTATTTTCTTCTGTTTAAGCCATTCTGTTGTTGATTTACTTCTATGCTTTGGGTCATTTTCCTGTTGCAACACCCATCTTCCGTTGAGCTTCAGCTGGTAGACAGATGGCCTTAAGTTATCCTGCAAAATGTCTTGATAAACTTGGGAATTCATTTTTGCTTCGATTATAGCAATCCGTCCAGGCCCTGACACAGCAAAGCAGCCCCAAACCAAGATTTCCCCACCACCATACTTCACAGTTGGGATGAGGTTTTGATGTTGGTGTGCTGTGCCTCTTTTTTGCCACACATAGTGTTGTGTGTTTCTTCCAAACAACTCAACTTTGGTTTCATCTGTCCACAGAATATTTTGCCAGTACTGCTGTGGAACATCCAGGTGCTCTTGTGCAAACTGTAAACATGCACCAATGTTTTGTTTGGACAGCAGTGGCTTCCTCTGTGGTATCCTCCCATGAAATCCATTCTTGTTTAGTGTTTTACGTATTGTAGATTCGCTAACAGGGATGTTAGCATTTGTCAGTGACTTTTGTCTTTAGCTGACACTCTAGGATTCTTCTTCACCTCATTGAGCAGTCTTCGCTGTGCTCTTGCAGTCATCTTTACAGGACGGCCACTCCTAGGGAGAGAAGACGCAGTGCTGAACTTTCTCCATTTATAGACAATTTATCTTACCGTGGACTGATGAACAGCAAGGCTTTTGGAGATACTTTTATAACCCTTTCCAGCTTTATGCAAGTCAACAATTCTTAATCGTAGGTCTTCTGAGGGCTCTTTTGTGCGAGGCATCATTACATCAGGCAATGCTTCTTGTGAAAAGCAAACCCAGAACTGGTGTGTTTTTTTATAGGGCAGGGCAGCTGTAACCAACATCTCCAATCTCATCTCATTGATTGGACTCCAGTTGGCTGACATCTCACTCCAATAAGCTCTTGGAGATGTCATTAGTCTAGGGGTTCACATACTTTTTCCACCTGCACTGTGAATGTTTACATGGTGTGTTCAATAAAAACATGGCAACATTTCATTCTTTGTGTGTTATTCGTTTAAGCAGACTATTATTGTCTATTGCTGTGACTGAGATGATGATCAGATCACATTTTATGACCAATTTGTGCAGAAATCCATATCATTCCAAAGGGTTCACATACTTTTTCTTGCAGCTGTATACTATTCCCTCCTATCTATTTACTTACTTACTATCAGCATGGAGATTAAAATAGCAAATGTTGATTGAGAGAGTTTATTTTCACTTTAAAGATCCAGTTATGAAAATTATCCTATGTACATTAATTACTAAAAACATTCAGAGAGCTTTCTAAACTCTCAACCTGTACCTGATTATATCAAAAATTATATTTAAATAAATGTGTAATAAATCATCTTGTCTTTACTAAATTTCCATATGAAACTTTATAACACTACATTTTAAGTGTGTCATCTATTGACACAGGTTTGGGGTGGATTTACGAAAGGCAAATAGACTGTCCACTTTGTAAGTGCAGTTACACCAATTGTCCCTAGAGCTTAGTTAATGTGATGAAGCTTCAATTTGTAATTTGTAAAGAATACCCAATTAGATGCAGGGGGGGAAAAATGTTTTTTGCTTGCACATAATTGGATTATGGCAATCAGCAGAGCTGTACCGCGTTCACTAAGCTCTGGGAAAAATGAGCGCAAATGCACTTGCAAAGTGTCTATATGCAAAATATGTAAATAGAATTATGAAATAGTGTAGTATGCCATATATTCAGGTACTGATGAATCTTAAAGTTACAATAGGGATTTCCCAGATTATGAAATTAGTGAAGAAAAAAGGCAGTTATTGAAAAACTGGAAAGTATAAATTGGTCACAAAGATTCTCATTTGGATTTAGGTCTGAACATTGACTGGGAATTCTAATACATGGCCCAGTCAATTAGGAATCCGTGGCAAAACTTGAAAATTGCTGTTTACAGATGCTCTCCATCCAATCTGACAGAACTTGAGCTATTTTGCAAAGAAGAATGGGCCAAAATTTCACACTCTGCAAAGCTTGTTGTGATATACCCAGAAAGACTTGCAGCTGTAATTTAAAAAAAATGTCAGGTCTATAAAGAATTGACTCAGGGGGGCTGAATACAAATGCACGCCACACTTTTCAGATATTTGGAAAAACACATGAAAATCATTTATCATTTTTCTTCCACTTTACGATTATGTGCCACTTTGTGTTGGTCTATCACATAAAATCCCAATAAAATATATTTATGTTTTTGGTTGTAACATGACAAAATGTGGATATTTTATAGGGGCATGAATACTTTTTGAAGGCACTGCACTAAAGGAAATATAGGCTGTTCACTTTGCAAGGGGATTTTTCAGGGCCAGATTTACATCTCAAGAGCCTATAGGCAGAAAATTCAGAAGCGCCCCCCCCTCCACCAAAAAAAAAAAAGACAGTAAGACCAACCCTTTTTTTCTTGATAAAATATTTTTTCCCAGAACAAAAATAAAATAAGTATTACAAGTGAGTGCAGGGTTTAGGCGTGTGTTATGCAGAGAATGCAAGTATCAAGAGTACATTATACTCAGAATGCAGGGTTAAGGAGTGCGTTACGCTCAGAATGCAGGGTTAAGGAGTGCGTTTTGCTCAGAATGCAGGGTTAAGGAGTGCGTTACGCTCAGAATGCAGGGTTAAGGAGTGCATTACGCTCAGAATGCAGGGTTAAGGAATATGTTACGTTGCAGATGCAGGGTTAAGGAGTGCGTTACGCTCAGAATGCAGAGTTAAGGAGTGTATTATGCTCAGGATGTAAGGTTAAGGAGTGCGTTACTCTCAGAATGCAGGGATCAGGAGTGCATTACGGTCAGAATGCAGGGGTCAGGAGTGCGTTATGATAAGAATGCAGGGTTCAGGAGTGCATTAGGTTCAAAATGCAGGGTTAAGGAGTGAATTAGGCTCAGAATGCAGGCTTAAGGAGTGTGCTACAGTCAAAATGCAGGTTAAAGGAGTGCTTTACGCTAAGAATGCAAGGTTCGCAGAGTGGGGGGTGATGTAAAGGGTGGTAAAGGGCACTGCTATGGGGCTGGCCCTGCCCATAGTAGTTAACTTGAAAATTTAATTTTGCCAGCTCCTCCTCCCACCCTCCGTTCTGAGCTGTGCTGCCTCCTGCTCTCCACTGTGCACTGATGACAGTCCTTGAGGAAGCAGAGGACGCAAGGGGGGAAGGAGAGAGCAGAACTGTGGGCTGATACCTAGAAGGTGTGGGGGAGGAGGCTGAGGTTGGAGTAAGGCTGGCGGAGGAGGCTGGGGGGTGGGGAGAAGGACTGGCACATAGAAGGCATGGCGGAGGAGGCTGGGGGAGAAGTACTAGCACCTAGAAGCCGGTTTACAAAAAATAACGTATACAGGCAGTCCGGGTGTCCCCCTAGGAAGGGCCCCTCTAGGCACATGTCTACAGTGCCTAGTGAAAAAACAGGCCCTAGGAATTTGCCCAAGATCTAAGTAAAAGTTGTAAAGTTTAACTTAGCAAAGAAAACCCAGTCATGTGCAAGGGATATAAAGAAAAAAATAAAACCATATTCTTGCTGGCACATAATTGGATGATGGAAGTTAGCAGAGCTTCACCTCATTCACTAAGTTCAGGAGCAAACTCCCTTGCAAAGTGAACGGCCTATTTGCCTTTAGTAAATTAACACCATGACAGTAGTGCATAGTGTAAATGTCATATAGATTAATGTTGCCTGTGTGAAACCTTAGATCATGGGTCTTCAAACTATGACCCTCCTGTTGTTCAGGAAGTACAATTCCCATCATGCCTAGTCATGTCTGTGAATGTCAGAGTTTTACAATGCCTCATGGGATGTGTAGTTCTGCAATAGCTGGAGGGCTGTAGTTTGAGGATCCCCGCCTTAGATATTTACCATTCATATTGCTTTTTTTTGCTCTGCATAAGCTGCAATGTAATATAAAAACGGGCTAAAAATAGCAATTAGTAGTTTAATTCTATGGATTTACAGAACAGCATGTATGCTGTGTATTAGTGCCATCTTCTTTTCCATTCTGGTTTTAAAACTACCTCATAGTCACCCAATAATGGTATGGATACTTTTAACATTCATTTGACATTTTATTCAATATTAACACTTTTATAAATTATTATTTTAATTATTTGTTGTTTTTTTTATTTAAATTGTATCAAATTTTCAATCTAAAATATACAAAAACATATTAAACGGTATTCATATATGCTTCACAAAAAACAATCTCGACCTCCCCCCGCCCCCCCTTCCTCATACTTCTCTTCAATATCATCTCGTTTAACTAACTCTGTTCCTTTTTAACTAATTTATTCACAGTTTTTGTGGTTGATATATTTTAAATAAACCCCCTATCCTCCTACCCATCCTAACTTTATCTCCACTATTCTAATATTTCTACATCCAATTTGAATGTCTCTTCCTAACTCTTTCTTGATTATTCCAATATTCCTATTTCTTCGATGGATCCAAAATATAAATTTTTCACATATTTACTAGATTTTTTAAACTCTGCCCATTTTCCCCATTTTTTCATCATATACGTTGGGTATTCCCCTTCTCTGCTACCAATATTCCATATTATAAACGTGGTTAATTCTACTACACTATTCTTTTAAATTTGGACTCTCTACTTCACGCCATTTTTTAGGGATTGTTCCCTTTGCTGCGTTTAATAAAGTTGGAACCAAGGTAGTTTTATATTTTTTATATTGTTTTAGTGGCAGTGTAGTTTTATGGAATAAACACAGCCATGGGTCATCAGGGATAGCTGTTTCAGTAATCTCTGTAATCTTTGCTGTACATTTGTCAAATATTCCCTGATCTTGGGGCAGTCCCACCAGATATGGAACATCGTCCCAAGACCCCCACATCCTCTCCAACATTTATCGGTTTTATCTGATTGATATTTATGTACTAATACAGGTGTAATATACCACCTTGATAGACATTTATAATTTTACTAGACAGTACACACATCCATAGCAGAACAGTGTGCGGCCCTCAATATAACATCTGTTTCTTGATTTGACAATTGTGACCCAATCTCTTTTTCCCATTTTGTCATGAATGGGGATCTCTCCAAGCACAGACCCTTTGCTAGCATCTTATAGATTTGAGATACACCATGTTTTAATCTATTAGTTGTATTACATAATTTTTCAACAGTATTTAAATCTGTCTCAGATCTAATCAGCTGCGGTAAAGACCTCACAAAGTGGTTCAGCTGAAGGTACCTCCATTCATTCAGTTTCATATTGCTGTTATTTGATTTTAACTCTTGATATGGCCTAATATCCCCATTGTGAATAATATCTTTTAAAATTTTCCTCATTACCAGGTGCAAAATATTTTGTGCCTTCTAATGATATCAACAGGGAGTTATATTCCCAGTTTGACTGTTGACCCTATCCCAAATTTTCTACACCACTTTTGTCAATTCATGTGTTCCTTGTGAATCTCTAAATTTTGGTGGAGTCCAAATTGTTTTATTTAATTGTGTATTGTTTTGTGCAAATTCAATTTCAACCCATCTTTTCCCTGGATTTCCTTTTGTCCATTCAATCATTCGTGAAATAATCACTGCCCTATAATACCTCTCCATATCTGGTGCGGATAACCCTCCCTGTGTTTTATCCCTTGTGAGGACCGCATACTGCACTCTTTGACAAAGTTTTTTCCTTTGTCAAATATAATTCAATAACATTGTTTTCAAAATTCTAAATAAGGAGGGTGGTATATCTATTGGTAGCATTGAAAACTTATATCAAATCTTGGGCAGCAAAAACATCTTAACCACATTTATTCTTCCAACCCATGAAACTTGGTAATTAAAAGCTTTCCATATATCTGTTTTTATTTAATTTAATAGGGGTATATAATTATTCTTGTACAGTTTTTCTATTGATGGGGTTATATATATATATATATCCCAAAGTACTTTCATTTAGATTTTGCCTGAGTATATGGAAAATAACATTTCAACGCTTGTTCTTCCCTGCTACTTATGCTTATATTAAGCATTTCAGATTTGGGGCATGGCTTAGCTATGGCAGAGTAAGGACGTACCTCATGGAGCTTGCACAGGCCTGGCCTGGGCTCACCTCTTACAGCCTGCCGATCAAGTTACCTTCACATGCCTGGTGACCGGAACACCCAGCTGACACCAGGGGAGGCCAGGAGCCGCGACATCTCACACTACTTTCTCCGCCAAAAGCCTCTACTTCCCCCGGCCCAGCAATCCAAGATGGCGCCGCCCCGTTTCAACACTGCAAGCCAGCTGGCTAAAAAGGTACTGTCCTCGCAGCCTAATCCACCGGGTGGTGATCGGCCCCTAGATCCCAGGGCAGACTCCCCGATTGTTTCCCCCGATCTCCCCGGGCCAGATTCTCCCCCGGGGCCCTCAGACACCCTGATTTCACAGACTGAAGGCATTATCAGGGGGATGCTTGCAGATCTGCCTACCAAACAGGACATACAGGAAATGGCAGCTTCTATAGTTAATGCTCTCTCTAAGGAGCTGCAGGACGTCCGCACACAGGTGGAATCTGTGGAGGAGAGGGTGACTGACTTGGAGGAATCCTCCAATTCCACGGAGGCCTGGCTGTCAGCCCTGGAATCAGATCAGCAGGCCATGCGGAGACATTTTATTGATGTACAGTTGAGACTTGATGACAGTGAAAATTGCAGCAGGCGCAATAATCTGCTATTTAAGGGGATCCCTGAGGCTACCATGGGCTCTGACCTTCGCTCTACCATTGTTGCTATTCTGAATCAACTCCTGGATAAACCATCCACAGAGGCTTAGAGTTGGACAGTGTCCACAGGTCCAGGGCGCCTGCATGTTTGCAAGGACCTAGCAGGACTCTGACTTGGCTCCCCTGCCACGTGATGTCCTTTGCAGGGTCCACTTTTTCACCATTAAGGAGGAAATTCTCCACCAGGCATGGACGAAATGTCCCATGGACTTTGAGGGGGCCTCTATCAATGTATACCCAGATGTCTCTCGCCATACAAGGGCGATGATGGGGATGCTGCGCCCCTTGCTGGAGGTTATACGCTCAGCTAAGGCCACATTTCGATGGGGTCACCCCTTCCACCTTATTGTTAAAAAAGCAAGGCTCTGACTTCTTTTTCCATTTGCTGGATCAATTGCCAGCCCTGTTTGCCTTCCTGAACAAACCTGCTGTGTCTGTCCCTGACTGGCTTAACTTTGTTCTTTGCCCTGAGGCTTTTGCCACCCCCCACACAGGCCCGCGGCGACCCGGGAGGAGACTGCGTTCCAGACCTGCTAGCAGAGAACCTCGACGACGCACCCCAGCTGCACCAGAGGGCTGAGGACTAGACCCCATGGTCATGTGAAGGGTATTCTTACTGGGGGGGACCCCCCTCCTGTGCCTCTGTTTCTCGTTTCTCTGCCTTTCACAAATACATCTTACATCTACCGATTTTTATAGCCGCTGCTGTTTGGACTTTCACCTTGCCTCTTCTACTTTAAAACACCTGTTTGCTTTATTAAGTCTGTGTCTGATTTACAGTGTTGCTCCATTAAGTACTCTTCATCTGTATTGCTGCTTGTATCTCTAAGCTATGGAGCTGCTCATGGTCCTCCTCCTGTCCCCCCAGGGCTGACCCTTCCCCCCTCCTCCCTGCCCCCCTTTGCCCATCCTTCCCCCCCATCCCTTCCTTTCCCTCCCCCCCCCTCTTTTGCCTTGGAGTGGTGGGATGGACTGACCCTGTTTGAGGTTCTGCTGGGTATCCCTGGTACTTATGGTATTGTTGGTATTTCCGTGACTCGCCTGGCTCCTATGGTGGCTCTTGGCCTTGCGGGTCCCCATTGAGCTCTGCGATGTGCTTAGCCCTCTTTACTCGTTTACTGCATTAACTTTTGGATGTTGGGGCTCCCACCCACCATCTCAGTCTGGGGGGGGTCCCCTCCCCTCGCTTTCTTTCTCCCCCTCCGCCCCGCCTGGTCGTAGGCTACCATGTTCACCATCACATATGCCAACCCCTGCGCCCTATTGGGGTGTGGGATGTGCTGGCATTATCCTGGCTCTACGGCTGGAATGCACAGTGGCCGTGGCAGGCGGGGGTGACCGAAACTCCCGTGCTCCCTCGGGGGCTGTGGTGGGATCAGCTGGGGCGTAATTTTATTGCCACTCTAGAAGGTTGATCTATTTGTATATGTTTGGTTGCTCTCCCCTACATGTTTTTTATTATTTACCATGTCTGAGGTGCTCCCTGGTCCCACGATTTATGGCCTGTTGCATCTCCATCTTTATGTTCTATGGGTTTTTTCTTCCTTGCTACCACCCCCCCCCCCCTGTTAGGGCGGTTTCCCTGCCTGTGTGTTTTGTTTTAACAGCCAGCTAGGGACCCTTCTTCGCTTGATTGCTGTTAGTATCCTCCCTCCTTTTTCCCCCCTACCCTTGTTTCTGCTCCTCTAGCCCCCTTTCTCTCTGTCCTCCCCTCTTCCCCTTGCCTTGCCCCTTTCAGGGCTGGCTCTTGCACTGCTGGGCTCCCCGACCCGGCCCTCCCCTGTCCCTCCCCTTGTTTTACGTGGTGTCCCGCTCTCCCTGTGACTTGTCCCCCTATGGGAGTGTTGAAGATCACCTCCCTCAATGCGAGGGGCCTAAATATCCCAGAGAAGCGTTCTCGCCTCCTGGCAGATTTGCGTCGGTCTAAAACGCAAGTTGCTTTCCTACAGGAAATGCACTTTCGTAGCGATAATGTCCCCAGACTTTTCAAAAGAGACTTTCCATTGGTGTACCACAGCCCTATCTCTAAAGCAAAGGGGGTCAGCATTCTTATTGCGAAATCGTCCCCTGGGCCCTGGGTGCGTTGCTGTCGGATGGGCAGGCTTGATTTCTCCTTCTCAAAGGGCGGATCACGTTACCTTTGCCAATGTTTATTTTCCTAACTCTGGCCATGCACAATTTTTGCGGGACTTGCTTCCAATCCTCCTGGAATTTACGGAAGGGCTACTCATTTTTGGGGGCGACCCTAATTTCACGATGGATCCCCAGTTAGACATCTCTAGAGGCTCCTCCCACCTTTCCTATTCCTGTCTGAGAGGGCTAAAGTCTGAATTGGCGCTCCTTCACCTTATTGATGCCTGGAGATTGTTACATCCCCGAGACCGTGACTACTCTTATTTCTCCCAGGTCCACCAAACCTACTCCCGACTGGACTACCTCTGCCCAGATTAATGCCGTATACCTCTCTGACCATGCTCCGATTCACCTGTCTATCCATTTAGACCCGTCTCACCCAAACCCCCCCTCCTGGCAGCTTAGCAAAGCTCTTTTGCAGTCGTCGGATACCTGTACTGCACTGCAGTCTGCGCTTTGCCACTAATAGTGACTTGGTTGGCAACCCCCTTGTAGTGTGGGAAGCGCACAAGACGGTGGTGAGGGGACTGCTCATTCGCATCGGTGCGCACCTGAAGCGGGAACGCGCTAAGCTCACAGATCTATTTGCCAGGCTGCAGGCACTAGAGGGTGCCCATAACGCCTCTCTGGCACAATCTACTTATCAGGAGCTGGTCAGGGTGCGGGAGGAACTGCGGTCTCACCTGTTTCATAAGATGAAATGGAAGTTGGTTTGGGCCCGCAGGACTATGTTTGAGTTTTCGAACAAGCCCGGCACGCTGCTAGCTCGGGCCTTGCAGGGCTCCCACACCATGACCTTTATTTCCTCCATCTCATTGGCTGGGGGGAGGAAGCTGACTACTTCGCAAGACATGACTGCGGAATTTCGTACCTTTTTCCAGGGACTCTATGGTATAGGGAAGAGTCCAGCCACGGCGACTGCTTCCCCAACTGTGGCCTCCATTCACTCCTATATCTCGGCGTTGGGCATTCCGTCACTATCACCAGAGGTGGCGAGGGAATTGGAGGCCCCCATCGCAGCTGAGGAACTTGAATTGGCCCTGGCACAATCCAAACCTAGAAAGGCCCCAGGGCCGGATGGGTTTACCCCGACTTACTACAAGACCTTCAATGACATTTTTTCCCCTCACCTGCTCACTGCCCTCAATGCAGTCAAGGATGGCCACCCCATGCCGGTTGACTTGTTGAGGGCACATATCTCCTTGATACCTATTGAGGGTAAGGATCTGTCACACTGTAGTAACTATCGCCCCATCGCGCTCCTGAATGCGGATCCTAAATTATTTGCTAGGATTCTGGCCAACTGACTCATCCAACATATCCCCTCTCTGATTCACAATGACGAGGTGGGTTTCGTCCCTCTCAGAGAGCCGCGCGACAACACTATCCGGGTTCTCAATTTAATCCATGCTCCCAGATCTTCCCGGTCCCCCCTTCTCCTGCTATCTACAGATGCGGAGAAGGCATTTGATAGGGTCAACTAGCAGTTTATTCGGGCTGTCCTGACACACATTGGGCTAGGGCCCTCCATGCTGTCCTGGATCCTCTCCCTCTACTCATGCCCTTCGGCGGCCGTCAAGGTCAACGACACCCGCTCTGATTTTTTCAAGATCACCAATGGGACTCGCCAGGGTTGCCCCCTCTCACCCCTGATTTTTATTCCTACCCTGGAACCGTTTCTCTGCACTGTCCGAGGGGAGTCAGAGGTTGCGGTTTTCCATAAACCTTCTGGATCCCATAAGGTTGCGGCATTTGCCGACGACCTGATCTTTTTCTTAACTGAACCCCGCACCTCCCTTCCTGCCTTGGTCCGGGCCCTTCAACGTTATGATGATTTGTCCTTCTTTCGTATTAATTTTTCGAAGTCTTTTGCCATGCCCATCGCCATCGATGATGCCACAAAAGAGGGATTGCGGTCGGTTGACTCCTTCCGTTGGGCTACGAACTCCATCCGGTACCTTAGCGTGAACATTATCCCTGATCCTGCGTCTCTTTACGAGGCCAACTTCACCCCGCTCCTAGCGCAAATCAAAGCTGATCTGGAGCATTGGCATTCCCCCACCTTGACGTGGTTTGTTAGATGTAAGCTCTGCTTAGGATCCTGTACTTGCTGCAGGCCCTCCCTGTGTGCCTCCAGTCTGATTTTTTTCAGGCGCGTGGACTCCCTGTTCAGAAAAGTTTGTCTGGTCCCATCGCAAGCCCCACATTAAGCTTCAGCTCCTCCATCTCCCTAAGGTTCGGGGTGGTCTGGGTCTACTAAATATCAAAGCCTATTTCAGAGCGGTCCACTTGACTAGATTGATTGACTGGCACTGCCATTCGGGGGCTAAACAGTGGGTGGATATGGAGTTGGAAGACTCTGTGGTACCGTGCGGAGTTGGCCTTGGATCTCCACGCCCTTGCCCAGGGATCTGAGTAGCCATCCCACATTGGGTTGTACGCTCTTAGTTGTCAGGGATACTTTTCTGCACTCTGCGGTTTCCCCATGCACTTCGCCTATGGTACCTGTGGTGGGCAACCCGGATTTCCCCCTGGGTCTTGATGGTGGTGGGTTTCGTGGCCTGACTGCTGCTGGCCGTCTCCATCTTGTGGACTTTTTGGGGAGTGATGGTGGCCTGTCTACGGGGGGCCCTGTCTGGGTCTGTTGACCCTCCACTGGATTTCTGGAGTGGTCTCCAGCTTAGACACTTCCTCCGGGGTCCTTCGCCTCCCTGGTATTTCTCGCCAACTGACGGACATTGAGCGGATTTGCCACAGACGGGAACCGACACGGCACAGCCTTTCTGTCGCCTATGCAGCCTTGATCAGTCCTCCTGCTGACTTCTCCCCTCCCTTCCTTGCGCAATGGGAAGCTGACCTACACACCACCTTCACGAATGCCCAAAAGGACAAGATCCTTAACTTTGCACAAAAATCCTCTATTGCCTCCAAGATACAGGAGACAGGTTACAAGATCCTCACGCGGTGTTATAGGGTGCCCTCCCTGCTGCACCGTTTTTTCCCCCTTATACCGGACAGATGCTGGCGTTTTGATGGCACTTGAGGGACGATGTTTCACATTGGCAAAGCCCTCTGGTGCAAGATTTTTGGCAAGCAGTGGCCGCCATCATCAAACAGCTGACTAATGTCGACGTGGCAGACGACCCTGCGGCGTGGTTGCTGCACCTCACCCGACGGCCAATTAAAAGGTACAAAGTATCCTTGACTATCCAGCTCCTGAATGCTGCCAAAGCCTGTATACCCCTTTGCTGGAGATCGACTACCGCACCTACGCGGTCTCTGTGGTTCACCAAGGTTAAGGAGCTCAGGGACTTGGCAGATTTGTCGGCCACTTTGTACAGCCCGGAAAGTGCTTTTCACGACAAGTGGGGACCTTGGGACTGCTTCACCTGTACTGATGCTTATTTACGGGAGCTCTCCAGCCCCGACTGTTGAACGGGGGTGTGCGGGTCTGGGGGGCCCGGACACTGCCTCTTCTCCTTGTCTTGCCTTTCACATGTCTCCTTCTTTATGCCGCTGTCCCCCCCTTCTCTCTCTTTTCCTGTTTTCCACCCTTCATGCTCTGCTACACATCTGTCTCAGATGTCCCCTCTGTCTGTTCCTCATGCTATGTACCTATTTCTTGGGACCTACCCACTCACTCCCTTCTACTCCCCATACTTACTTTAACTGACCCCATGGTTTGGACTCTAATCTCTATACTGGTATTGACTGTGAGTCTACCCGTCGGTACTGTCTCTGTACCTGACAGCCAGTAACATTATAAAACCTGGTTGTTGATTGTTTTACATTCCTGACTGTTAATCCTTGTAATACTTGGTATGTTTGTCAATATACTCTACCCTATTGACATTGCTCCCACCTCTTTTCAAATGATTGTTTTCACTCTCCTGCTGCCCTGAATTTTGTGGAGCGTTATCTCTGGTACTGTTGTCAATTTTTGTTATTTCACTGTACCTGCTGTACCTCGCTTTTATGTTTGTATCACAACCTTTTGCTAAATAAAGAAATTATAAAAAAGAATTTCAGATTTTATTGGGTTTATCTTAAAGTTCAACAGCTCACTATATTCTTTTAGCTATTTTGGATATTTGGTAGAGTGATCCTGGGGTTAGCGATATAAAACAGCAAATTGTCCGCATATGCTGTTCTTTTTGTCCCACCTTCACCGCCAATAAAGGTTCTAACGCTAACATGAACAACAAGGGTGAGAGAGGGCATCCCTGTCTCGTCCAGTTGCCCATTTCGAAGTTAGCTGACAATCCCCCATTTATCTTAACATTTGCAGTTGGGTTTTTATATAGTGTGCCTATCCACTGTCTCATCTTTGGGCCGATTGCAAGATCTTTTATTGTCTCCATCATAAAGTCCTAATCCACCCTGTCGAAGGCTATCCTAGCATCAATCGACAGTAGTAGAGAGGGAACTTCGGATTCTTTCGTTTTCTGTAGTAGCATTAAAGTTCTGACTGTGTTGTCCTTCCCTTCTCTGCCTGGTACAAAACCTGTTTGATCTGGATGAATCCAATCTTCTAATAATACTTTTAATCTTGTTGTCAATACTTTTATATATAGTTTTGTGTCAACATTTAAAAGGGCAATTGGCCTGTAGCTAGAACAAGAGTTAGATCTTTCCCTTCCTTTGGTATCACCGTAATATGCGCTAATAAGGATTCTACACTTATTTCTCCTTCTTTTCCATTCTCGTTCATGTAGGTACATATCTTTGGGACTAAAATTTCTCCAAAGCTTTTATAATATCGTACTGTATATCCGTCTGGCCCCGGGCTTTTCCCCATTTTGTGTACTTTTTAATACTTCCCAGATTTCAGCTTGAGAAATTGGAGCTTCTAGCATTTCTAATTTGTCCATTGCTATTTTAGGTATTCCTGCTTCCATAATATATTTTTGTATCTTTTTTATTCTCTCTTGTTCTATTTGTTGTTATTACTTCTGACGGACATTATATAGGGTATTATAAAAGCTTTGGAAGGCACTGGCTATTCCTGTTGTCGAGTGTACTATTTCTCCTCTACTGGTCTTCATTCTTTCTATATAATTTTTAGATTTTTTCTTCATTACTATTCTCCCTAAACATTTCCCTGGTTTATTACCAAATTTATGCCAGTACCTTGCTATTTTATTTTAAATGACATCTGGTCTCTTCTTCCAATATATCCTTTAATTTATCTCTTTTTAATACAAGATTTGCTTCTCTCTCTCTCTTGTCAGTTCTTTTTTATGTTTCTGTTCTAACTTAAAAACCTCCGTTGTTAATCTATTTATTAAACTAGTCCTTTTTTTTAGAGGCTATAGATATTAATATCCCCTTAAATATACTTTATGAGCTTCCCAAATTGTCGCTACCGAAATATCAGGGGATTCATTTTTTTGAAAGTATAAATCTAGTTCTCTTTTTATCCTACATCCCAACTCCTCATCTAGGTTCAAGTCTTGATTTAATCTCAAGGTTTTTATATTCCTTTGAGATCCCAGGATTTTCATTTCTAAAGTTGATGGTGCATGATCGGATAAAGTTATAGTCCCTATTTTTGTACTAACAGCCGCTTCAATCATTCTATGATCTATCATAATGTAATCCAGTCTTGAGTACATAGAGTGCACGGAAGAAAAATAGGAGCAGTCTCTTTCCTTTGAATGTTGAATCCTCCAAGCATCTAATTGGATTTGGTGCAGCTTCCTCTTTATCTTTCTAAGTTGACGTTCCCCCAACGTCCTTACACTCGAGGTACAATCAAGAACTGGATCCATGCAAAAGGTAAAGTCTCCCGCCAACACCAAGAAACTCTTCTTAAAAAACGACAATTCATATAGAATCTTCCCCAATTATCTACTAGGATTTTTATTTGGGCAGCATACATTAGCCAAAGAAAATTCCGTTCCTTGTAGTTGTCCCCTCAGGAAAATATACTGGCCCCATGGGTCAGATCTACTCTCTTCAAGGGAGAACCTGATATCTCTGGCCAGTCCAATTGCAACCCCTCTTGCTCTTTTAATAGGTGTATCTCCGTAGAACCATGTTGGGTAGTGTCTTGAGTATAATTTTACATTGGAATCCAGTAAAATATATATTTCTTGTAAAAAAAAAAAAGACCATACTAGCAGCATTCCTTCTAAGTTCCTCTAATATTTTATGTTTTTTTGTTGGGGTATTTAAACCTCTTACATTGCATGTCAATAAATTTAATTGATCCTTATCCATGTTTCATTTTCCATCCTTTCTTCTACCTGCTGTTTTTCCCTACCAGGCCACCGCCCACTTTTAAGTGGGGGCTAGGACTGATAGGTATTTCTACGATATTACCACTTATTTTTCAGACAGATTCTAATTAGGAAATTGACATCAACCAATAATATTTCTTTAAATCTTTGGTAGCAGAGTTTTTCCTTTTTCCCATACCCCCCCCCCCCATCTACTTCCCCTATCCCTCCCTCTCCTCCCCTCTCCCTCCCTCATACCCCTCTCTACCCCCTTCTTCATCTTGATGTTATTCCGATCTACCCAAACGATGTTATTTACCAACAAATGGTTACTATATGAGTTAGGGAAAGTCCACCACTGGGCCCCCCTCTACTCACAACTCTCCTCAGGGTGGTACTCAACTGACCCACTCATACAGATCCCTCTTTCACCTATAGGTAAATGGAACCAGGGACTCGTCAGGACTGCCTAAGTATTCTCTAGTTTATCTCCGTCCTCTTCTATCCCCCCCCAATTGCCCCCCTCCACCCCGTGACCCGGCCAACCCCCCAACTCCCTATACCTCCCTCCACCTCCCCGCTCCTACCCTATCTATTTATTTCTAAAATATTCATATTTAAGTCAATCAAGCCTTTTTTAAGACTAGACTCCACTGATCTTCATTTAACATCTTCTCAAGTTCATCTACTTCAGAATTATTTGTTAAAACCATTTAATTAGGAGAATGGATGTGATGTGCCGTCTGGGGGATCCTGTTAGTGGCTCTGCTGGTCTGATTAGACCTAGTATGTGGTATGATACCCTTGGTTAAGACAACTTTTTCCAGATTTTAAAGTTGGATGCATGCAGTGATAAACGTTTTTTCTTTTGGATGACCACATGTGCAATCAGGGTCAGATCTGCCACTAGGCCACATAGGTTGTGGCCCAGGGTGCCCTAGTCTTTAGGGGTGGCACTGAGCCCAGAGTTTCTAAGTATCTCATATTCTGCCAGGCCATCTCACAGAGTGCAAAACATTATGCAGAATGACAGCAGCTGTCCAGTGCTGGAATGCTCTGCTGGGTACTGCGCCAGTGTTTGGAAATCAATGCCTCTGTTCATGCATATCTGTGGATCCTCCCCTGTTCGAGTGAGTACCTACAGGGCAGTAAGGGCAAGCTTCTTTCTTTTTTCCTCTATCTGCAGTTATATATCACATGACAAGAGAGACAGGAAGAAGGGGAAGCTTAACTTCACAGTGGGCACTCATTCTGAAGGATGTTGGAAAAGTAAGTAGGCAGGAAGGGAGCGAAGGCATTTCTGCAGACCTTGGTACATAGCTATCTCAACAGACCCAGCTCCCTGCAATGCCCATCAGCCCACTGTAGTTCCACAAGTGCCTCAAAGTCCCATTAATGCAAACAGAAAACAGAGGTCGTAGGACTTTAAATGAGGCAGGTCACAAACTAAGATATATAAAATTAGAATATAAACGTAATAATTTATCATACATACAGTAATTGATACAAATGTTGACATCAGTTATAAATATGATGCAGACATGTATACAAAACAGGCTGACACAAAAAATGCATATAGTAGAAACATTGTTATAATAGTAAGATATTTTCGGTAAAAAAAAGTACATGGTCATCGCTAAATGTTGCATCTATGCATCTAAGTAGCTTTACGCATTTCGTGGAACTCATCAGGAGCTTAAAGCCAAAGAGTTACCTGGAAATGTATAATATGTAGGTTTGTATAGAAATACACAAAATCTCAAAAAAGATTACCCCCATGCACCTCAGCCCCTCCAAAGCCCCTCTTAAACAATGTCTTCATTGCTTCTGCTTTGGCCACAATCCCCTAAAAAGCTCTCCACCTGCTGTGGTACCTTATAACCATCAGCCCTCTTTACAGTCCCCTGCATTCTCACCAACCCCTTTCAATGACACCCAAACCGGTGTTCCCAAGTCCCCTCAAGTGCCCCCCTGCACAGATCTCCAGACCATCCCAATCCTAGAGCTCCCCAGCCTCTTCCCCTATGCCCTCCCATCCCACTTCAGTGTCCCCAACCCCCTTAAGTGTTTGTGTGTGAGGCAGAGGGCAACCCTTGCCTAGTGTAGAAGGAAGTTTTAAATGTGATCTTGCGTGCAATAAAGTATTTTATCAAACAGCAATAACTACAGTGGGTTTTTTCTTCTCTTTTCTATTATTGAATTAGTGAGTTTTGATCACAGTGTCCCATTCTGGGTATGTACCAATTTGCTATGCGCTGTACTGATATAGTTTGCACCATGGCAGTGAGTACAATAACATTTTATATATACAGTATGTTTGTGCTGACCCTGCACTTGCTCTGGATGTCTACAGTGTTCTGGCTCTGTTTTTGTTCTAGATTTCCACTATGCTCCAAGTTCCTTCGCCCAAGGAGATCCCAAAAATGACCACAGCAGTTCTCTGTTATCTATGACAAAAGACAGTGCAAAATTGATTTAAATGCACAACCTGCTGGCTGCACATAGTCCTGAACAAAATACCTTAAAACAAAACCAAAAAAAAAAACATTCCCTTATAGAAAGACCACTGTAAACCTGGCATAAGGGTGGCATTTTTGCATTTTGCCTTTTCTATTTTGATTATTTTATTTGAGTTCTGATATTTGTTAACAATTTTTAAGCTGCACTCTGGCATATCCACTTATTATGTCAATTCAATATTGGTAATAACATTTCGAAATGTCAAAGCAATAGAAATATGGCTCGGAAGACATGCTTAACTTAATTAAGGCCCCTACTTTTTCTGAATGTTTTGGCAGCATCTAATGTTATAATCAAAACTCTGTTTTGCTTTCCCTTTCTTAAACATATATCATTAGAAGTTGGCAGGGGTGTGCTCACATAAAAAAAATAACTTTCAGATTCAAATTATGCTCTCAAAGTAATTTTATTATTTAGTATAACATAATCATTCTATGCGTTGAAGTGTTGTACCTACAAAACAATGCAACGTAGTTGAAACCTAACCTTTACCGTTATTTTCTAATCAAACTAGTGTAGAAATGTACCAAACAGTGACTAAAGCAAATTATGTTTCTGAAATGTTTGATCACAGGAAAAACAACTTAATAGAATATTTACTCACGCAAAAATCAGAACAGGTAGCTTGTTGATTGTGCTTAGTTTTTCAATAAGTTGAGGAAAATATTGCATAATGTCAGGATCATTAGTTGATTCATTTGGTTTAAGGATCTCCAGAACTTCTGAAACCTTTAAAAAAATTGACGAAGTGGTAATTTATGTTTTTTTTTCCAAAAAGTAATTTATGTTTTAGTGTGAGTACATACATAAGACAGGCTAAAGCTTAAATGTGGCCACTGTAAAAAGATGGAAACAATTAAAGCAATGCTACTGCCATAAACATTAGTAAATCTGGCTGTACACTGTGCAAATTTCCACCTGTTCCTGATGAATCAGAAGAAATTCAAGCCATGGGTGCCCCTGTTTGCTTCCTACCACCCGACATCCTTTGATCTGAAAATCAAAGTAGTTATGCAGAAAATGATCAGCCAAACAGACCAACCAATCCAATCAGATGCAGTTTGTTCATCCAATCAGGTGCAACCAGGCTGATTTCTTTTGTTCAGCCTGGTTAAAGGAGTTTGTTGCCTGATTATGATTCCATGTATAAATTCAGCATTGCAGGTAAATGAAAAAACCCCATAAGATCGTTTGTCGAGTTTATAACTTGTTTGCCAGTTTGGGCAAAACTCATGAAGCAATGATTTATTAATAATTGATATTCAAATGAACATGCTTTTAATGTTTTGCACACTAAGTCAAAACTCGTGCATTAAAAAGTACCTGGAGTAAAAATATATGCATGTTAAGCTTTCTTTAAAAACATACGAGCCACATTTTGTGCAGGGCACGGCAGCCCATTCATATGAATAGACTGCTGAGCCTCCTGAAAACGCAGGGAAAAGGTCCCTGCATTTTTTCTGAAAATGTGACCCACACCGAAAAAGCAAATGCAGTGTGGCTAACAGTGCAGGAAGCCATTCTGTGGTTTCCAGTATGTAGGGGTGCCATTAGGATTAATGGCACCCCCATGAATCTCCTGTAAAACAGCAAGTTTTTATGTGCGGCTGGTTGCAGCTGCAGGAATAGGTGTGCAGCGGCAATCACCCGCACAGGTGTAAACCTAGCCTAAGTGTAGTCAGTAAATAACATTAAACTTACTTAATATTGGTATGTTCAGATAAAACTGTAACTGTGCCACAGTTTATCTATGATCACACAATAAAAAGACAGAACAACAAGGTCATAGTTCCAAAATATCTTTTACATCCTTTTAATCCTGATGTTTGAAACACAGACAATTCGTAAATGTACAGTTTGTGAAAGAGGGCAGTCATCTCAAAGTCAGAGGAAATAGTGGGCCAAATTGAGAGGGCTAATTCTTTAAGAGGGTTACATTATGTCTGCTGGGGGCCACACCTACTTAAATTTCGGAAACATTTATAGCACTTTGGAACGGAGCATTATAGTGAAAACTGCAATGTCCAATATTTAGTTCCAGAAAAATGAGAGGGCTGCATATGATCCATAAACACTAGTTTAACATGCCTAAAATAGTAACCACTTGATTGCCAACCTTTAAATATCCCTTTATTACCAGGCTGTTTTTCAGTGCTGACAATTACTAATGTAACATGTAACACTGTACCCAAATAAATGTTATCATTTTTTTTTAGACAGACCCTATACAGTCATGGGCCTGAATTTGCCCCAAAAAAAGGTCACGGGTACTTTACCACATTAACTTCCTCCCATCCGCGCTATAGCCAAATTACGGCTGCAGCGCGGACTCACATTTTCGGGAGGCCATCTTTAAACGGCCTCTCAGACACAGGCTCCCCGCGCGCTCCCGCGAGCGCGCATCGGGGAAAATCTGTGTCAGCCGTGTCCCTTGGACACAGCCAATCACAGATCGTGGTGAATGGCCAATCACAGCGGCCATTCACCACGTGATCGGACCGTCCAATGAGAGATGATCTCATATGTAAACATATGAGATCATCTCTCATCGCCAGCGCTCCTTCCTCACACAGAGACTGCGTGTGAGGAAGGAGGAGAGCCGATCAGCCGTCGGGGACACAGAAGAATCTAATCAGGGCACTGATCACCAGTGCCCTGATTACACAAGGTACATTAAACACACTAACTGCCCACCATCAGTGCCCGCCATCAGTGCCCCCCATCAGTGCCCATAGTGCTGCCAGTCAGTGCCCATCAGTGCCTGCTCATCTAGGCACTGATGAGCACTGACTGGCAGCACTATGGGCACTGAGTGTGGGCACTGATGGTGCTGCCCATCAGTGCTCATCAGTGACGCCCATCAGTGCTCATCAGTACCACCCGTCAGTGTCAATCAGTGCCGCCCGTCAGTGCCCATCAGTGCCGCCTCTCAGTGCCCAGCAGTGCCACCTCTCAGTGCCCAGCAGTGCCGCCTCTCAGTGCCCAGCAGTGCAGCCTCTCAGTGCTCATCAGTGCCGCCTCTCAGTGCCTCCTATCAGTGCTCATCAGTGCGGCATATTAGTACCTCCTCATCAGTGCCACCTCATCAGTGCCCAAAAGTGCCACCTCATCAGTGCCCATAAGTGCCACCTCATCAGTGCCCATCAGTGCAGCCTATCAGTGCCCATCAGTGCCACTTCATCAGCGCACATCAGTGAAGGAGAACATTTTTTTTATTTTCAAAATTTACTCGCAGAAAATAAGAAAAACTTTTTTTTTTTCAAAATTTTCTGTCTTTTTTTATGTGGCAAAAGGTTGCAAAGTTCAAGGGGGCCGAATACTTTCGCAATGCACTGTATATGAGCCATAATCCTGTTTAAAAAAGTTAGGGGAGTAGCGGTAGACCTTCACGCTTCTTTACCAGTCTCTGATGTACATGCTGTTATTGATGAGGGCAGATTTATTCTACTATAACCATCAGTTTACATTGGCTAGTGCATATGCACTGAGTCATGGCCAGGTTGCTATGTTGATGGCTGCACTGAAGAGTTTACCAAGCAGAATGAAGCCTTGAAAAAGGACATAGAGACAACACAACATAACCTTAAAGCAACCAAACAGTCCAAATTCAGGAGAGACTTGGAAGACTGGGAGAAAGGGGAGATTTTTTACTTGACCATAAGACGGAACAGAAGCCGCTCACGACGCCGCCCCACAAAGTCCAGGTCACAATCTAGAAATAGAAAGTCGCAAAGTGATACAGATGAAGAAACGGTCAACAAATCTGTGACTTTTTTAGGACCAGAGGGGGTGCCCGAAAGGGATCAAATATCTCACCCCCAAACCCAGAACAAAGCAAAGGATCAGAAATTGAGACAAGGACGAGAGGGATCATGGACAAGGAGCCAGAGAGGCAGGAAAAACTAGGAAATGAGGACCAAGAGAGAACAACAAAGGATCTAAGGGTAATTAACTTGTCCAACTTCCCCCTTGCTCCACGCCATGAGCACCTACTCCAGAAAGGCATGTCTTTTTAACCTGTAGACAACATGTGCGAGTTCACAGTATATAAGGACGTGGTTCTCTTCCTGCGTAAAGTGTATCTACGTTTTTTACACGCATGTGTAACTACACCAGAAGACACACAACCTATCCTCGATGAAAATGACAAAAACATGCTGAACATGCTGACAAAAACATGCTGAACATTCTCCTAGATGAGAATGAAGCATGGGGTGAGGATATTCATCCCCAAACTAGAAAAGCAGAGATTACCATTAGATCTACAAAAATGCTGTCTCTTGGCAAGAATAAATGGCTAAGCCTATTCTTCGACATGGTGAAATCGGACCTAGGACATCTGGACTGGTTAACACATGACACTGATAATTTGACAAAAGAAGAACGACGAGCCATAAAGGAATTAAGGTAAGCCAAACAAATTGTGATCAGTGATAAAGGCGGCAACATCGTGGTCTTGGACGAAAAGATGTATGAAAAAGAGGTTAAAAGACTACTGAGTGATCAGGAAACATATCAAAACTCGATAAAAATCCCTAACCCTTCCATTGTGGCGGAACTCAACAGAAAAATCAAAAGAGAGACGGAAGCTAACTTACTAAGGAAACAAGAATCAGAATACTTCATGGTTAACGAGTACAACATCCCAACCTTTTACACTATACCCAAGGTCCACAAATCACTGGAAAATCCACCAGGACGACCGATTGTGTCAGCCATCAACGGGCCCATGGGGAAAATCCGCAAATATTTAGATGCCCTCCTTAAAGAGATGGTAACCGGCCTAAGCTCTTATGTACAAGACAGCAGAGACGTTCTGGCCAAAATTGCCAATATACAAATTAACACTGGAGCATGGCTGGTAGGAATAGACGTCAAGTCACTCTACACCTCTATTCCCCACGTTTGGGGCATGGAAGCAGTGGCAAGATTCCTTGACACACACTACCCACAATGTGGATCCCAGAACGAGTTTATAGAAGAGCTATTGTCATTTGCCTTGGAAAACAACTTCTTCCAGTTTCTGTCTAAATATTATCGACAGATAAATAGCACCTCCATGGGAGCTTCCTGGGCCCCCTCTTATGCTTACACCTTCACATGGGCCTATGGGAGGAAGAGGTGGTATACCTGATGCCACCGTACCTCAGCCACATCCACACATGGCTGAGATGCATAGATGAAATCCTGGTAGTCTGGAAGGGGAGTATTGATGACCTCCATGAGTTTCTGAAAGCCATAAATACTAATGACTGTAACATTCGGTTGACATACACCTATGACCAAAACCGGATCTCTTTCCTTGATTTATGGGTTTCCATTGAAGATTACAGACTAATTACCTGCACTTACAGGAAGGACACGGCAGCAAACACCTTGCTAAGAGCCGACAGCTATCACCCTACAGGGTTCAAAAATAGGATCCCAGTCGGACAATTCCTTCGAATCAAGCGAAACTGCACACATGCAGCAGGCTATCTTAGAGAAGGAAAGGAAATGTACACACGTTTCCGAGAAAGGGGATATTCCCATAATCAACTCAAAAAAGCCCGGAAAAAAGTGGCCACACGCCAAAGAGAGGGTCTCCTTAGGACTGATGGTCCATTTCCGGACTTGGACACCAGCCCGACCCCAACGAGAATAATTACACAATATGGCTCACAATGGGACGCGGTACGCACAATCCTAAAGAAACATTGGGGGATCCTCACCAACACCCCAGGCTTGGCCGAAATAGTGGGCCCAGAACCAAAACTTGTTGCCTGAAAAAACTAAAAATTTAGAGGAGATGCTGACACAATCTGAGTTTGTAAAATCATCGGAAGACGCATGGCTTTCAAAATTCCCAAGGTCCAAAGGTATGTTCTCATGTGAGAAATGTCAAATGTGCCCATACGTGGAAAGAACAGATACCTTCTATGATTCTCAGAACACAAAAGAATTCTACATCAGAGACTTTATTAACTGCTCAACCACAAGGGTAATCTACAGTGCCATGCGAAAGTATTCAGCCCCCTTGAACTTTGCGACCTTTTGCCACATTTCAGGCTTCAAACATAAAGATATAAAACTGTAATTTTTGTGAAGAATCAACAACAAGTGGGACACAATCATTTAGTGGAACGAAATTTATTGGATATTTCAAACTTTTTTAACAAATAAAAAACTGAAAAATTGGGCTTGCAAAATTATTCAGCCCCCTCAAGTTAATACTTTGTAGCGCCACCTTTTGCTGCGATTACAGCTGTAAGTCGCTTGGGGTATGTCTCTATCAGTTTTGCACATTAAGAGACTGAAATTTTTGCCCATTCCTCCTTGCAAAACAGCTCCAGCTCAGTGAGGTTGGATGGAGAGCATTTGTGAACAGCAGTTTTCAGTTCTTTCCACAGATTCTCGATTGGATTCAGGTCTGGGCTTTGACTTGGCCATTCTAACACCTGGATATTTTTATTTATATATGTATATATATGTATATATCAAATATATATAAATATAAATATATAAATATATATATATAAATCTAAATATATATATATATATATATATATATAAATATAAATATATATATGTATATATATAAATCTAAATATATAAATATATATATATAAATATAAAGAGATTTACATATATATAATATATATATATATATATATATATATATATATATATATATATATATATATATATATATATATATATATATATATATATTAGGGAACAGGTTCACATACAGGAACTTTCTATAGCAGGAAGTTTCTATCTCATGTCTAATAGGCAGCAAGTGCATGCGCATATCACTAGAGAAAAAGTTAGTTGCACACCTGCTAGATAAGCGACAACCCCCCCCCCCCCGGCTAACTAACATCTCGCACATTTGCGCACCCACACACACACACACACACCCCCCCTCACCTTGCAGATGAAGGCCACAATTTCTGCTGTAAAAAGAGCTGGCGCCATAGTGCTCGGAATTGCGGAAGGACCTGTACAGTTTCCGGAAACGTGTGCACCCACAAATAGTGTCGTTTCCGGTTGCATTTACAAATGTGAGAACGCTGTTTTTAATGTTAGCGAATTCGCAAAATATAGTCACCTTACACAACCATTCAGCATGTCTAACAAACATAGCAAAAAATAAAACAAAACATACATTTGTGGACACCAGAAAACTTTTTTATTTATAAACATGAAGACATTTTGAGAAGACATTTGAAACATGCCCGCCCAACACTATCAATGTTTATTACAAAGAGGATACACAGCTCAAACATTTCACATGACATATTTTTGGCACAGTCTCCACAGTATCCCACTGAAGCCACATAATGTAAATTTTTTTACAAATACAACCTTTGTACAACATTTATACCATATACATCGACAAAAAGCCAATAATCTTCGGATACATGTGCATATTGACAGAACAATACACAATTATGTTAACACCAATAAATACTTACAGAGAGTCAAGTGGGCTATGTGTCTTTGTACATAACAGAAAACACAGCCAAATCCCACCTCCATAAATAACAAATAACAAATAAAGCATGTCACACACAAATATATTGGACCTCTTGCCAGGCCAAATCTTTGCTCCTGTCTGAGTGGTCTATATATAATTAAGGAAAACACACACCCAGTAATGGTAACTCCCAGGCAAAAATTTAACTGTGTGTGTCCTGTGTGTTTTGGAGCATGCTCAGTTCCAAAAAAAAGGGAAATAGAAATAAAGAGAGAGGAGAGAGAGAGAGAGACCTAAACAAACCAAATACATGTATGTATGTGAATAATAATATTCATATATAAATAATATTCATTATTTATAATGTGTAGATACAGGAATACATACATATATATACAATTACATGAGAGAGCGAGAGAGAGAGAGAGAAATATATATTTAGGTAAACAATTGAAACACACATTTTTTTATTTGGGAGTTGGGATTGTGAAGATTGAACAGATATCTAAGCCAACAATCTGACTCGTCACTCATGAACATCCATAATCTTGGCATGGCAATTATATCAGGCGTTCTTATGGGCGTTTTTGATGGCGTTTTCACAGGCGTTTTGACATGCGTTTTTTGTGCAGGCATTTTTATATGGAATGACATGAAAAAGCCCCAAAAACAGACCACAACGCCTACATGTGAACGTAGCCCATTTTGGTGCGTTTGGGGGGATTTTTACAGCTCGAGGATGAACTCACAAAACAGCCACAAAGTCGAATCCTATTCAGTTCAATGGCCCCTGTTCACATGTAAGCACTTTGACGGCATGAGGAAAACGCCCAACGCTCACAAGAGGACATGAGCTTCTTTAATGCCAGTAAGGACTGAGAAATAGCACAATAATTAGGGAGTCTGCCTTCCTGCTGTAGGTTTGTAAGTTCGAATCCAGAATGAGCCCTCTGTATGGGCAACAATTGGAGGTCTCCAACCCTCCAAATGTTCGCATCAATACTTTTGCTCATGTTTGAAAAAGGCATGTGTATCACCAAACTTTTAATATAAAGACATTAACTAAATACAAAAGATGCCACATAAAGTCAATATCTAGCAATATTGAGAGCTAAAGCTATATTTGTTTGTTGGCCAGACTTTGCTCATTAGCCAAGTATGGGGATATATACCTGCAGTTGAATGTGTACTAAAATGCTAACACTTGGCCATACCCATATGGAAGAAAGTGTATTTGCAATATATTTAGAGAAACATTATTTTTTAACACATAGAATATTGGCAAAATTGTGACATTTCCTATATATTTGTGAAATGTTAATAATCTTTCTTTGAAATATGTTTTACATCTATTTTTCTTCTATCTGAGTACATGTTTCCCAATGTAATATTTTGTGGGATAACCTAGATAATGTGGAGGTTCTATATAAACACTGTAGATTTCACTGTTATTATTTCAGAGTTAGCAGGAAAGGTGTATGGAACGTGATGGTGTTTACTAAGGGATCCCTTGGTAGAAGTGTGCATGTTTTTCAAATCCGCCGGTTCTTTCCATTTTATATGGGCGATACAGCGGATTTTTAGTTGGTATTCAAAAAAAAAGCTTGCTCAAATTCGCGAAAGCGGAATTTTTTGAGCCTAGTTGGCGTTGCGCATGCGCACATTCGCGCTCTTGCAGCTCGGGACTTGCGGAGCTGTTTTTACTTTCTACACTTTTGCAGATATCTTTCTTTCTAGGTCAGTTTTTGACATTTTGTAAAAGCTAGTCATCTCAAAATTCATCTCCACACCTTCCACAGTGATTTGGGATTTTTAGGGGTACAGGGAAAAATTTGGCAAAACATTAGTCGAGCTTTTAGCTGACCTGTTTTTAAGTCGCGCCCTGACATTGTAGCATCTTCATGAATCTAACACTAGGCGTTATTGGCCGCCCGCCGAACTTTGAATACCAATTTCAGACGTTCAAATTCGCCGGTTCGCAAAAATCCTGGCGTTAGCCAAATAGCAGTACTATGAATTAGGCCAAGTTACTGTCTCCAGTGTGTGCTTTCTGCAGTGCTGTTTATAAAATGGTGCTCCAGAAAATAACCTTTTTACAATACAGGAGGTATTGACGTGGTTAAATACTACCTAAACCATATAGGGTATGTTTATCATCCAAGATCTAATTAGAAAATGATTGATAAAACTTACTTGTGCACAATGTCCTTTTTCAATCCAGTCAATTAATTCGCTTTTAAGGGCCTCTTGATATTGTATTGCATGATTTTTGGTGATTATTAATTTGTCCTTTAGGTGTATATTCTCTTCTGGATCCAAAGTCTTAACAAATAAATTGCATAGTTAGTGTGATATATCAAATGCATTTTTTTTGTGGCTAATGTAATAATGTAAAGATAAAAAATAGATCACAAAGCATGAACTACTCAGTTTAAACATTAAACTACAGTTTGAACATGTGAATACTCTAAAACTGTTCTCAAAGTGCTCAAAGAAAACCAAATTTACAGCTGCACTCAGAAAACTCAAAAATACACATGTTGCAAATACTGTGTTCCAAAACTGTTAGATTGAAAACCCAATCACCTATTACAGATGTCAAAAATGTTTTGTCTCTTATGAATACCAGTTGTTAATCAAATCAAATCCAAAATGGTATATATATATATATAAACAATCAATACCACTAATAAAGAATAATTAATTAATACAAACAATATAATGTGTAAATAAAACATCAAAGTGAAATAGTGTGTGTGAAATAACACCATAAGTGAGAACAATAGAAGTCCATTAAAAAACATCAATGTGTTCACCCATGATCCCTTCACCCTGTCACCCCAAATTATAGGTGGTCTGTGCATAGCTTAGAAGCGTGTAGACTTGCTTTGTCAAATTTCCAATCCAGAAGGAAGGAAAGCACATAACAACCTTCCATAGCGTAACTTTATTTAATTAAAAAGCTGCATACCTACTTACATATTAACAGATAAAAGTCACATATAAATGCTATACACCATGCTGCTAGTACCGGCTCCAGCAGACGTGAGTGACCTCAGCACAAACTCTGCCTCGACAGGGACTGGCCTCTGAGTGGTCTGACGCCTCATTTAAATAGACATTTCAGAGTCTGTGAATGCGGCCACCGTATCCAAGCTTCCATCCTAGTATTTTAGTCATAAAAAAAGTAAAAAAAAAATAACAATACCTAACAATATTGTTAATTAGACCATCAATAAGATCCTAAATACTAGTAATTATTAAACCATTCAATAATTAAATAAATCAAGTGGGGGTGACAAATACAGATATGTCACTCCCCATAGTGGCGGAAAATTTCAATGTATACGACATACAATCCATGAAACTTGGAAATGGGATGGCAATCATATCAAAATGAATGGTAAACATTATCTTTAAAATTAAACCTTAAAAAATGAGTTACAAATTCTCAGCTGAAAAAATATAAAATATGTAAATAAAAACTATAAAAGTAATATATTTGTTGATCATCCCTTCCTAACTACCTCCAAACTGTTACTGATTAAACAATGCAAGTCCCACTCTATATGAAGCCCAAATAGGACATAAGACTTTAAATCAAAAATCCATTTAGTTTTTAGATGAGAAACACACTATACCTCCTCTTCAGTGTGGTTCATACAGTATCTATCTATTCCAATCACTTTTAGACTGGAAGAATCCTTATTATGCTGCAAGACATAACGCTTAAAAAGGCTATGCCCTGGGAAACCCTTCTTAATATTCGCAATATGTTCCCCAATTCTAATATGTGATTTTCAGGTGGTCCTCTGTGGGTGTACCATTGTTTACTACATGGACATGCTAAGAAAAAAACCTACAAGCGTGGTAGAACAGGTTATAGCCCGAATAATATAGTTTTTTTTTGGTGACTTCGCATGTGACCTTTTTAGATTTTATACAGTTTCTTCCTACAACATTTACAGACCAAACATTTCTTACAAGGGAAAAATTCTTTCAGATCTACAAACATCACATTTTTTGGTGGTGTTCCTACTACATTGGGTGCCACAGTTCCCCAGGGTAGGTGATGAAAGATGATAGGTGGTTTGTCAGGCAATTCACTCCCCACTTTTTTAATATATTCAAATGCTTTACTAATAATTTCTTAAGTAATATAACTCGACTGTTGAGTCCTGGGCTGTGTCCCAGAATTATAGTGCGAGTCTCAATAGCTATTACTGTGCATTCACCAGTTCATGTTACTAAGTTGCCCAGGATCTCCTTCTACACCTCTCATGTTCCGGATCAGCACACGCTGTACAGCTGAGGAGTGAGAGAGGGTGTCTTTCCCAGGCAAACACAGCAACACAAGAACCAAAGAGTACAAGGCTGCTTGATAGTACAGTGCCTTTCCGACCTGTAGCCACTAACAGGATCTGAGTGAGGATGTATGTCATTAAAATTGTGTAGGTTTTGAGAAGATTTTAGCAAATGCCTCTGATACAGCTGCGTGACCAGCGAAACCGGTCAGGTTTCCAACTTTTGTCCCCCTTTGGATGAAACGGCATGTTAAGACACTCTCCCCCTTAGCATTTTGAGGGACCATGCCATACATTTCCATATTGATGGACACAAACATATGATGCCTCATGGGATGGATTGCACTCTCCAGGACCAATAGTAATGGCTAAGCATCCCTTTTTCTCATTGTGTATATATGGAAAATATGTGGACTATGTTGTAAACTTTTTGACAAACGATGTGTTACTGGCAATTAGGGATGAGCTTCGAGTTCGAGTTGAACGTAAGTTCGACTCGAACATTGGCGGTTTGCTCGTTCGTCGAATGACGAACAAATGGGCTTTTTTGCTGAAACTTCGAGTTCCTGCATTACCATGGACTCTGACCTCTGAATTCCAATAAATCACCTGCTAGCCGGGGGATTCAAACCCACAAGCCCTCACATTGCAAGCCTGGTATTCTACCACCTAAGCCACCATTAAGCCTGCTTAAGCCGAACACACTCTCCCTAACTTTTATCTCATCCACTGTGTGTAGAGTGATATAGGAGTTAGTTAGGCAGTTAGTGTTCCACCTAAGCGTGCTTGATGGTGGCATAGCTGGTAGAATACCAGGCCTGCAATTGCGGGGTTGTGGGTTTGAATCCCCTGGCCAGCGGGTGATTTATAAGTGGAATTCTATAGTTAATAATACCCTGCCGGCAGGGAGAGAGATTTTTGCTTTTTACAGATTGTCGAGATCAGATAGTGCAGTGTATACCACAAAGTTATATATATATATATATATATATATATATATATAGGCACTTCAGTTTATATCAGTTTATGTCAGTATTGCTGAAAAAAATAGCGTGGGGTTCCCCCTAAAATCCATACCAGACCCTTATCCGAGCACACAGCCTGGCTGGCCAAGATGGGGGCGAGCGAGCGACCCCCCCATCCTGAAGCATACCAGGCCTCATGCCCTCAACATGGGGGGTGGGTGCTTTGGGGCAGTGTCCCTCCCAGCCTGGCCTCTGTATAGGCCAGTGCTTCCATATCTACCACACATCACTACGCTATTACTGAAGTGTGGGGAAGATATTTCTCCAGTTTCCTCTATCTGCCATTTTTCTTTCACGTTTTTGCCTGCTGCCTGGGACCCATTTGCTTTCCTCTGCCTTCCACCTGAGCTGACCTCGGTCTGCTAACTGTTTATGCCTCTGCCTGCCATCTGAACTGACCTTGACCTGTTTATCAGCCATGTTTTTTGCCTGCCTCCTGGACTGATCTTTTGCCCTTCCACTGTAGTAGTGGGATGGGGGAGCCATGTACCAATAGGTTAGGCTTTTAGGAACAGGGGCTGCTGTAGGTGAAGCTACACTACGCCATATTGACTGACCACAGGTTTCAATGTCCGGTACATAATCAGTCCAAACATTGATAAGGTCTTACACATGTGGTATCCCCATACATTCTGCTACTCTTTCGAAGTATTTGAGGTGGTATTCTAAGAATGCCTATGCAGTGTGTTTGAAATATCTTCTTGTCTTCAACATTGCATAAAAATAAATAAAACATGCATTTTCTTTTCACATTTCCCAAAAACATGTGGCAAAATAATTACATTTTTAAGAAAAACTCCATATGCCAAAACACATTGGGGTATTTGATTTAAAAAAAAAACTGGTCATTTTGTGGGTGTTTCCACTGTCCTGGTGCTCCAGGGCCCCCAAAAATGTGATAGGTAATCAGGAAATTAGATGTGTATTTTTTTGCCCCTAGAACACCTGATGGTACTCATCGGATGTGGGGCCCCTTTGGGACTGTGTAAAAGTTTCACACATGGGGTATTGCTATATTCAGGAGGAGTTAAAGAATGTGTTTTGAGGTGTAGTTTTAAGTATGCCTATGCTGTGTATTAAATATATCTTATTAATTTACAACTTTACATAAAAACAAATTACATTTTACTTTTTTTCCATATTTTCCAAAAACTTGTGGCAAAAAAAAAGAAGTCTTCAAAATACTCCCCATGCCTATTAAAAGATATATTTGGGTGTTGGCTTTCCAAAATGTGGTCTTTTTGTGGGTGTTTCCACTGTCCTGGTGCTCCAGGGCTTCCAAAAATGTGATAGGTAATCAAGAAATTTGATGTGTAACCCTAAAGAACCCTAGATGAAACCCTAAAGATGCTCATTGGATTTTAGGCCTCTATGTGATTAGGCTGTGAAAAACATTCACATATGTGTTATTGCCATACTCAGGAGGAGTAGCAGGAGTAACAGAATGTGTTTTGGGGTGTAAGTAAGTATGCCTGTGCTGTGTGAGAGAAATAAAAATAACACTTTTTTACTTAATTTAATCATTTTCCAAAAGATTTTGGCAACAAATGACAACTTCAAAAAGCTCCCCGTGCCTCTTATTAAATATCCCAGCCTATCTACTTTCCTAAAAGGGGGCCATTTGGGGGGGGGGGTATTTGCACTGTCCTGGCATTATAGGGCCTCAAGAAATTATTTAGATAGTCAGTATTAGTGATGGACGAACATCGGCCGGGGCAGTTCGCGAACGTTAGCCGCAAACCTTCTCAAATGTTCGCGAACCGCAATTTCGCAGCGGGCCCATTGACTTTAATGGGAGGCGAACTTTAAAAACCTTTCGCTCATATTTGCAGCCACAAAAGACTTACTAGCTGTGAACAAATAGTCCCATCATATGGACAATGTCATAACAGAAGTATTGCAATTGGAAAAGTTACTGTTAGCTCAATTCTCATCAGGAGGCAATCACAATGATATACAGCCTTTCAGTTGCTAACCCCCCACTAGATAGTGAATTCTCTCTCGTCCGGCCGGGAGTTATGACGACACATAGCACTCAAACTTAGTGCAGTCACAACTGATTTTATTGCAAGTGTAGCTCATATTTAAGGCATGTTTTGAGCGGGAAAAAACTGCTTTAACTGGTTTACAATTTACTGGTCAATTTGACAACAGAACATGTCTCCCAGAAACTGTACATGAAAGGCTTTTGTTTCCCTATGCATTTGTGTCAATATGAGGTGTTTTGTTGTAGTATCGGTCCGTCTGTGTTCAGCTTGTCTGTGTTAATGTAAGCAATTGTCAATTGTTTATGGGTGGCGTCAGCAATCTCTATGCAACATGTCTTGTAATCTAAATGCAAAATATCCAACTGTCAAGTGTTCAAATGAATGAATGGAGAGGTGGTTTAGCATGTCGTCTAAATGCAAATTACGGCTGGCTGCTGTCCAAGGTGGATGAATGGGTGCTAGTCTGGCTTGTTAAATCTGTAATTGCAGGGGGCCACCTTCCATCGTAGAATGAGCCCTAACAAAATGTAATATGAAATATAATTTTTGTAAGGCACGTTGATACACTCTTTCAGTTACCCTAATTTTTTTTTTCTTTTTTTACAGCAAAAAAAAAATTTTTTTTCCTAAATCAGCCAGAACTAACAGCAGCCGGTAAATACATGTCAAATACATATAGGGTCCATTCACACATCTGTAAAATGGGTCCGCATCCATTCCATAATTTGGCGGAACGTTTACAGACCCATTGATTTTCAATTCCAGTCTGAAAACCTGGGTTTACCTGACAGCTAAGAACGTTGTATTCTGTGGCTGAAGGTACATTAGGCATTCACAGGATACAGAAGTAAGTGTCAGCCATTCCAGGCCCCAAAAGTTAGCCCACATGCGTTTACCTGACAGCTAAGAACGTTGTATTCTGTAGCTGAAGGTACATTAGGCATTCACAGGATAAATAAGTAAGTATCGGCCATAAAAGGCCCCAAAAATTAGCCCACATGGGTTTACCTGACAGCTAAGAATGTTGTATTCTGTGGCTGAAGGTACATTAGGCATTCAATGTTCTTAGCTGTCAGGTAAACCCATGTGGGCTAATTTTTGGGGCCTTTAATGGCCGACACTTCTGTATCCTGTGAATGCCTAATGTACCTTCAGGCACAGAATACAACGTTCTTAGCTGTCAGGTTAACCCATGTGGGCCATAAAAGGCCCCAAAAATTAGCCCACATGGGTTTACCTGACAGCTAAGAACGTTGTATTCTGTGGCTGAAGGTACATTAGGCATTCACAGGATAAATAAGTAAGTGCCGGCCATAAAAGGCGCCAAAAATTAGCCAACATGGGTTTACCTGACAGCTAAGAACATTGTATTCTGTGCCTGAAGGTACATTAGGCATTCACAGGATAAATAAGTAAGTGTTGGCCATAAAAGGCCCCAAAAAGTAGCCCACATGGGTTTACCTGACAGCTAAGAACGTTGTATTCTGTAGCTGAAGGTACATTAGGCATTCACAGGATACAGAAGTATGTGTCGGCCAGTATAGGCCACAAAAATTAGCCCACATGGGTTTACCTGACAGCTAAGAACGTTATATTCTGTGGCTGGAGGTACATTAGGCATTCACAGGATAAATAAGTAAGTGTCGGCCATGAAAGGCCCCATAAATTAGCCCACATGGGTTTACCTGACAGCTAAGAACGTTGTATTCTGTGGCTGAAGGTACATTAGGCATTGACAGGATACAGAAGTAACTGTCGGCCATAAAAGGCCCCAACAATTAGGCAATGGACATGAAATGCCTTTTATGCCACTGTATTTGCCGAAGACAAGGACCATGAGTTGTTGTGGGTGGATGGCGGGCTGGTGGATATTTGTGGCCGGTCATGAGGAATTTAAATGAAACATGGTCTACAGGTTACATGTGTTGAATTCCTCAGAGATCCACGCCTCATTCATTTTTATAAATATGAGGTAGTCTACACTGTCATGAGCTAGGCGAGTGCGCTTATCGGTTACGATCCCCTGGTGCGCTGAACATCCTTTCGGACAGGACACTGGACGGGGGGCAAGTCAACAGTTCCATTGCAAATTGTGCAAGCTCTGACCAGAGGTCAAGCCTGCCCACCCAGTAGTCCAGGGGTTCATCACTCCTCAGAGCGTCCACATCGGCCGTTAACCCGATGTAGTCAGACACCTGTCGGTCTAGGCGTTCCCTGATGCTGGATCTGGAGTACAGCTGTCGATGGGTCGACTGAAAGAAGAATCTCATATCTGAAGTGACCAACACATCTTCAAACCGCCCTCTTCTTGCAGGCGCTGTTGGATTGCTACCCGCAACTGTCTCTCTGTGACTGGAAATTCCTCTGCCAGCGCACGCAAAAGCAGAATGCAGCATTTCTCGCAGCAAGGCCTGGAAGTGCTGCATTCTAACCGCCCTCTGTGATGGTGGTAACATTTCCGCCATTTTTTGTTTGTACCGAGGGTCTAAGTACGTTGCCACCCAGTACTGGTCCTTGCCCGTTATGCTTTTTATATGGGGTCCCCCTTAAAACACTGGAGCATGAAGGCCCCCATTCACTCTAAACTGGACGCGGTGTAGTGGCCTTGCTCCAGCTTATCATCCAGGATAATCTCGTCCTCGTTCTCCTCCCTCCATCAACGGACAACACCAGGGATCCCAGACAGGTTTAAAGCATGCTCTTCTTGGTCCTCCTCATCAGCCCCGGAACCATCCTCCTCTGACTCCTCTTCGGACTCCTGTTGTGTACTTTCCTCAGATGGAGTAGCACCCCCTGGGAATTCATCCAACATTGCGACTTCCTCATCTTCCTGCTCCTGCTCCTCGACGGCTTGATCAATGACACGACGCAATACACGCTCCAGAAAGAAGGCGTAAGCTACGGTGTCCTGATGGCGCCCTGGCCGTGACTAACCAGTTTGGTGATCTCATCAAATGGCAGCAGAAGTCTTGCATGCGTCGTGCATGAGCAGCCACTGGGAAGGTGAAAAAAACCCAAGCTCCCCAGAACCTGTCCTGCCGCAGAGTTTGTACAGGTAGTCGTTAACTTCACATTTCTGCTCGAGCAGCCTATCAAGCATATGCAACGTTGAGTTGCATCGCGTTTGGCAGTCACAAATAGGACGCCTGCCAGGCAGGTTGTGTCGCCGCTGAATGTCAGCAAGGTGAGCCATGGCTGTGCAAGATCTTCTGCAATGGCCCGAGATTTTCCTGGCCTGCCGCAAGACGTCCTGGACCCCAGGGTATTTGGCAATGAATCGCTGCACGACCAAGTTCAGGATGTGTGCCATGCATGGCACGTGTGTTATTTTGCCCTGTTTCAGCGAGCTCAGCAGATTGGCACCGTTGTCGCACACCACTTTACCAACTGTCAAATTGTGCGGTGTCAGCCACTGATCTGCCTGTGAACGCACAGCTGAAAGGAGTGCAGGACCAGTGTGGCTCTTGGCTTCCAGGCCCAACAGACTCAGCACAGCATGGCAACATCTCACCTAGCATGTGGAATAGGTTCTGGGAATCTTGGGCGGCGCAGCGGAAGAGATGGCAGCAGCGGAAAAGGAGGAGTCAGCCAAGGAGGAGAGGGAGGATGGAGTAGGAGGAGGAGAAGAAGAGGCAGGCCTGCATGCAATCCGTGGTGGTAAAACCAAATCTACACGGGTGCCACGGTTTACATGCTTGACGGCCGTCAGAAGGTTCACCCAGTGGGCAGTAAAAGTGATATACCTTCCCTGCCCGTGTTTGCTAGACCATGTCTCTGAGGCCAGATGTATCTTGGCACCAACACTGTGTGCCAGAGATACATTCACTTGCCGCTGAACATGGCCATACATACCATGGCAGTAGTTAGCGGGCTATCAGTTCCGACAAGCCAGCAGTCAAACGATGGGCAAGAGGGTTATCTGGCGTCATCATTTTTTTCCGCTCCAACATTTGGGCCACGGAAGCCTGCCTTTTTCCAGAACAACGTGATGATGGCATGATGGAAGGTGGAGTGGAGGACAACTGTGAGGAGAGAGGAGAAGGAGAAGAGGCTGGACAGTGAGAGCCTGGGGTGTGGCTTTGTTGGTTCTGACGGCATTGCTCCCACTGGGCTCGGTGATGGGAGTTCAGGTGCCTTCTTAAGGCAGTCGTCCCTAGGTGAGTGTTGGGCTTACCGCGACTTATGCGTTGACTGCAAAGGCTGCAGATGGCAACACTGTTGTCAGCAGCAGACACATTAAAAAAAGCCCACACTGCGGAGCCATGTGACGGTGTCCTGGGAGCGCCAGATGTGACCGTACATGGTTGATGGCTCGCTCCTGATACATTTGCAGTCTGCTTTGTCCCTCCTGTGCAATGCAATTTCCGCCTGCTTCTCCTCCCTATCTGCTGGTCCATCTCTCCCTCTGAACTCCCCTCCTCTTCCTCTCTTGTGGGCACCCACGTGACGTCCATAGACACGTCATCATCCACGTCACCTTCCCCACCACTAATATTCGAGATCTCGGAGTAGGCAGAAACAGCGGGGACCAACCTCCTTGGGCTGATCTGGGAACTGTCGTCAGACTGCTGAGTGGCGGCTGTTGCTACCTCCTCTTCCTGATCCTACGCCAACAATGGCTGCGCATCGCAAATGTCTTGTGATGGATCGGAAAATAATTCCAGTGACTCAAGTGTAGGGTATATGGTGGTGGTGGTGGTGTTGATGGTGGTGTCTTTGGGGGTGCACACAGCAGAGAGCGAAGAGGGTGCACGTAAAGAGGATGAGGAGGGTGCAGAAGAGGAAGGCTGAATGAGCCACTCAACCAAGTCTGGTGCATCCTTTGACGTAATCGAACGCACCTTCTGAAACTTCACACTTTGGCTCCGGCCTACTGCTCCTGCCCTACCCCTACCACCCCTGCGTAAGGGCCTGCCTCTCCCTCTGCATGTCAGTTTTTAAATTACGTTTTTAAATTACCCTGTGACGAAAGTCTCTAGAGAAGCGCAGTATATGTGGAACAAGGTATATAACACCCCGCTTCAATCTGTGTATTGGGGGGCCACTGGTTTATCACACCAGTTCTACAAATAATTAGCCAATAACTGTTGTCAATGTGTGTAGCACAGTTAACGCAGCAAAAGAAGCCACATTTTTGCAGGACTAAAATACACTCTTAGAAAAGTATACTGTTAAATAACACCCCACTTCAATATGTGGTATTGGGGGGGGGCACTGGTCTATCACACCAGTTGTACAAAAAATTGGCCAGTGAGTTTGGCACTGTGAGTAGCACAGTAAACGCAGCAAAAGAGGCAATATTGTTGCAGGACACAAATACACTTATACAAGTATACTCAGATAACACCCCACTTCAATATGTGGTATTGGGGGGCCACAAGTTTATCACACCAGTTCTACAAATAATTGGCCAGTAACTGTTGTCACTGTGTGTAGCACAGTTAACGCAGCAAAAGAGGCCAAATTTTTGCAGGACTAAAATACACTCTTAGAAAAGTATACTGTTAAAAAACACCCCACTTCAATATGTGGTATTGGGGGCCACTGGTCTATCACACCAGTTGTACAAAAAATTGGCCAGTGGGTTTGGCACTGTGTGTAGCAGAGTAAACGCAGCAAAATAGGCAATATTGTTTCAGGACACAAACACACTTATAAAAGTATACTCAGATAACACCCCACTTCAATATGTGGTATTGGGGGGCCACTGGTTTATCACACCAGTTGTACAAAAAATTGGCCAGTCAGTTTGGCACTGTGTGTAGCAGAGTAAACGCAGCAAAAGAGGCAATATTTGTTGCAAGACACAAATACACTTATACAAGTATACTCAGATAACACCCCACTTCAATATGTGGTATTGGGGGGGCCACTGGTCTATCACACCAGTTGTACAAAAAATTGGCCAGTGGTTTTGGCACTGTGTGTAGCAGAGTTAATGCAGCAAAAGAGGCAATATTGTTGCAGGACACAAATACACTTATACAAGTATACTCAGATAACATCCCACTTCAATATGTGGTATTGGGGGGCCACTGGTCTATCACACCAGTTGTACAAAAAATTGGCCAGTGAGTTTCGGGTTATCAGTTATCAGGATGCACTTCTATACCTACCATGGATTGGTCTATGGAATACTGAACTTGACTATGAATATTATTATATTATGTACAGTGCCTTGCGCAAGTATTCCGCCCCCTTGAACTTTGCAACCTTTTGCCACATTTCAGGCTTCAAACATAAAGATATAAAATATTGTAATTTTTGTGAAGAATCAACAACAAGTGGGACACAATCATGAAGTGGAACGAAATTTATTGGATATTTCAAACTTTGTTAACAAATAAAAAACTGAAAAATTGGGCGTGCAAAATTATTCAGCCCCTTTACTTTCAGTGCAGAAAACTCTCTCCAGAAGTTCAGTGACAATCTCTGAATGATCCAATGTTGACCTAAATGACTAATGATGATAAATAGAATCCACCTATGTGTAATCAAGTCTCCGTATAAATGCACCTGCAATGTGATAGTCTCAGAGGTCCGTTTAAAGCGCAGAGAGCATCATGAAGAACAAGGAACACACCAGGCAGGTCCGAGATACTGTTGTGGAGAAGTTTAAAGCCGGATTTGGATACAAAAAGATTTCCCAAGCTTTAAAAATCCCAAGGAGCACTGTGCAAGCGATAATATTGAAATGGAAGGAGTATCAGACCACTGCAAATCTACGACGACCTGACCGTCCCTCTAAACTTTCAGCTCATACAAGGAGAAGACTGATCAGAGATGCAGCCAAGAGGCCCATGATCACTCTGGATGAACTGCAGAGATCTACAGCTGAGGTGGGAGACTCTGTCCATAGGACAACAATCAGTTGTATACTGCACAAATCTGGCCTTTATGGAAGAGTGGCAAGAAGAAAGCCATTTCTTAACCTCCCTGGCGGTATGATTATGTCTGGAATTACATACCAAAAGCGGTACAATTCTTTTCATGGAAATTTGGCGTTATGTATTATAGGCCTACAATTCTTAGTAATTACTGACTTAAACCTGACCAAAACAAGACTCTAGTAGACATCCCAGATGTGATAAATTTGAAACACAAACGCATGAATTATAATCGAATCAATAATATTATTTTATTATTTAATATATAATATATATAATAAAATTATATTATTGATTAGATTATAATTCATGCATTATATATTATATATAGATATGTGTGTGTGTGTGTGTGTGTATATATATATATATATATATATATATATATATATATATATATATATATATATATATATATAATATATAATATATAACGCATGAATTATAATTGAATCAATAATATAATTTTATATATATATATATATATATATATATGCATGTATATATATATATATATATATATATATATATATATATATATATATATACATGCATATATATATATATATATATATATATATATATATATGCATGCATATATATATATATATATATATATATATATATATATATATATATATATATATATGCATATATATATATAATATAATATAATATAAAGTGTGTTTTGTGCAACGTTTTTATTTTTATTTTTTTTGAATTTCCCTCCCTAGTTCCGCTCCCATGCAGCATTGCTGCTGCAGGGAACGGAACTAGGAAGTGATCGTACCGACGGAGGGACGGAGGAGCGGCGGGACTCTCGGCTGGCGGTCGCAGCAATGAGAGATCATCGCTGGATCGCCAGGAGAAGGTAAGAGAAGCTCCGCTGCGCTCTCTGCAATCCACCCCGAGCGTGACTCGGGGTTACCGCTCCTGCAATGAAAAATCAACCCCGAGTCACGCTCGGGATTACCGCTAAGGCGGTTAAAGATATCCATAAAAAGTGTTGTTTAAAGTTTGACACAAGCCACCTGGGAGACACACCAAACATGAGGAAGAAGGTGCTCTAGTCTGATGAAACCAAAATCGAACTTTTTGGCAACAATGCAAAATGTTATGTTTGGCGTAAAAGCAACACAGCTCATCACCCTGAACACACCATCCCCACTGTCAAACATGGTGGTTGCAGCATCATGGTTTGGGCCTGCTTTTCTTCAGCAGTGACAGGGAAGATGGTTAAAATTGATGGGAAGATGGATGGAGCCAAATACGGGTGTGTCACAGTTCATTCAAAGTCTCAAGGGCAAATCTTTGCAACTTTCTATGTTATTGAGGGATGGAGGTGCGTCATGGGGTGCACCAGGGCATATTTTAATATTGTACCGTTTATACCCCTGCTGAGCTTACACATTTCCTAGATGTGATTACTTTACTACACTATCACATAAGGATAGCTGTATGTTGGATGGGGCTTTCATCTGAGAAGAGCTGGAAAACGGCCTACCCAGCAAAATATACAAACAATATGGAGAAGTGCTTCACACTATGCTACAGATTTTTACTGAAGTTGTTTCGTCCTTGGATGCTGCAAATAGTGTAGAATGGTGTTACCTATTGGAAGTGCTTAATTACTTTGACTTTGGCAAATTCTTTCGCAAATGGGTCAGCCTCTCCTAAGGCCTCAGTCCGGGTTAATTGGGGAGCTCTCCACCCCCTTCTTACTGGCACAAGGGACTAGACAGGGCTGCCTGCTATTGTCCTTGTTATTTGCATTAGCTATAGAGCGCTAAAGACTCCTAAGGTACATGGTCTTTCCAGGGGCAGGGAACAGAAAGATAAAATAGCCCTGTATATGGACAATACAGTATGGTCCTATTTTTGGCTGATACTCAGGGATCCTTCTTCCCTGCAATGTCCACTATCATGAGTTTTGGCACATTCTCAGGTGTCCAAATAGACTGGGACAAATCCATAATGCTCCCCCTGGATTCCCTACCAGGCCTTCTCTCTTTCTGGATTCCCCCGATTTCATGAACAATGCACCCAATGGAATCCCCCCTTTAGTTGGCGAAAGATGAACTTCGAGATTGTATCTTCACAACAGTAGACGTTTAGCAATCAAGGATAATGCATTTAAAACCAACACCACAATCACGATGTATACACAGCACTGTCTGGACAACACAGGCGGCCATTTCAAATGAAGTCATGAGGAGATGTGAAGGACATCTTTGAAAGTGTTTCAAAGACCTTCTTGAAGAAGCCACTATCATCGTGATTGTGGTATTGGTTTTTAATGCATTATCCTTGATCGCTAAACGTCTACTTTTGTGAAGATACAATCTCGAAGTTCATCTTTCGCCAACAGTTACTGTGGATATATGCGGGCATTCCACATAGCCTTGCAAGGAGCAGTATCTCATTGATGTCCCCACAAGGATTACCCCCATTGGGATCATTGATTGCTTACACATTCTTTTGGATGGAGTAGTATAATAAGGATATCCCTACCAAGGATCACTACTACCGGTATTGTGACTGCATTTTGAACCTGTGGGAAGGTGAGAGGCTATCCATTAGTTGTGGTGGTGGACACACGAGCACTGAGTGTGGAAGTAATTGACAAGCACCTCATCTTGCTGATTTTGCACATTTTTACTGAATGGACTTGTCATATTTATATTAATTTATTTTCACTCCTGGTTTGCACTGCCTGCACTTGCACTGATAGATTGTGCACTATAATGAATATATAGATTTTAGTTTTGTATGGATTGATTATTTGACATATTATTATTGATATTATTGGGTTAAAAAAAACGTCCGTCATTCAGCCCGAGTGTATGACGGTCTGTCTGACCGGCTTCTGCCGGACGTTCATGTTGGAAAACCAGCATCTGACCGACTCCCGATCAGTGCTCTCAGCCGATGGTTGATCGGAGAGTTCTTGGGGAGGCATCCCCCTGTTAGAACACAACAGCTCAGCGGGAGAGATCACTGAACTAACCTCGTATTGTTAGTACAGCGGCTCCGACCGAAGCTGTCAGGTTTTTTTTCGTGCAAACCAACAGGTAATGTGTACCCGGCTTAAGGATAACAGCAGCTTGGTAGACACTGTTTGGGGTTAGTTTTTAGTTTTATTTTTTCATTTATTATTTTTCATCCTCATTTTTGGTTTGGGCTGAGGTGTGGGTTTATAGATTTGATAGTTTTAGAAAAAGCAGTCAGAACTACGAAATCACTGTGCTTGTCTTTGGACTAAAGGCAATCAATAATGAAAACATTTGTTTATCATAGAGTCATAGAAATCATAGAGTGTCATGTGATATGACTTGATGCATCCTAGCACTAAAAAATATATATTAATTAAACTAAAGAGTTGCAGAATTTTAGGGACCAAAGGAGAGCCTGATGCTGGGGAGCTTGATATGTGTTTTTTATCACATGCCTACCAAACAGTACTCACTGACTGTCCCGCTGTTACTGACCCTTACCAGCTATCTGGTTTAAGTGCCGGTTCACATTAGTGCGATCACAGAGATCGCATGTAATTCGGAGCGCACTGCTCCTAAAATTACATGCGATCTCTGTGCGGTGAAAATTCAGCCATACAATTTGTATGGCTGAATTCGCACCCCAATCGCACTAAAAGACACACAGGACCCTAATTTTGGTCCGCAGCAGAATCGGATCGCATGGTGGTTCACACTCGTGCGATCCGATTCTGTGCGAATTTACAGATCGCACTGCGATATGCGATCTTATCTGGGGGTGACTTTAACTTTTAATTGACACCCCCAGCGTTTCGCATATGGCAGTGTGAACTGCCAGGGGTGCGGATGCGATGCGGGAACACGCTGGATATTCGCAGCGTTCCCGCATCACACAAATGTGAACCGGCACTAAGCATCCTGACCCTAAATAGTAAACACATTGAAATTTGACTTTTTGTATTGTTCTTTTCATTTTCTTCAAATAGATCTGCATTAGGAATGAATTGGCTCAATCAATTTATTTCTAGAAAGGAAAAAGAGAGATAAAGAAGAATTTTGATATGCTTAATGGAACATCTATAAACAGGCAACCACACAAAGACTGGATAATGAATAGGGCTTAGTTTATCACCGTAAGCTACCGCGTAAGAATTTTGGAAGCTAAGCATACTGTGAACTGGGAGGTTTTCCCTAGCTTATTTTGCTCCATGATTGTCAGTGACTTGCTAATCAGCGCAGGCGCACTGGCAGTCTCTCCACCAGGAACGTGCTTTCACTTAGCGTACGCAATTGACCTATGCATTTGGCGTATGCATGTATGGAGAAAGAATCAGCGCTGATTCCCAGTGGATAGATAATACAAAAGAAATCAAATCTGTGATAAAATAACACTCAATAATTCAGCGATGAATCGCACCCTAAACCAAGTGGAGTGCGAATCCTCAAAATTAGTGATATAATGAATCTATGCACAATGTAAAACGGTGTTATATTAATGCACAAAACAACTGCTGATAAATATAGAAAGATATACAAACACTGTCATAAATAACATGCACAGTGGTGGTGTATTTAAAAAAAATACCGTGCTAAAGAAATAATAAATCCAATGTGAGTAAGATCATATGGGAACCAGTGCACTAACACTAAAGCTAATATTCCAGCAATGAATTGCACCCTATATCAATAGTGAGGTGTGAATCATCAAAATAATGATATATAACAACAATGTGAAGCTCAGTGGTAATAATGCACAGAACTATTTGTTGATAAATAATAATGAAGAAGGTCATATAACACACTGTCATAAATAACATGCACAGCAGTGGTGTATTAAAAAAATACCATGCTAAAGACATATTTGATCCAATGTAAGTAAGTCCATATGTGAACCAGTGCAAAGAAAGTGGTGGTTCAAAAAAAAACTGACTCTTGTGATGGATTATCGGAAGTATCGGATTGTACCGCATCGGCGGCTGCTCGTTTGTTTATATTTTAACTGTAAGTCTACTATTTTTTTAATAAATGCATTGTTCTTACTACACCATGAGACTCTCTCTATTATTGCCCCTATATTGAGCGGGAGACAGCAGCGGAATACCCGACCATCTCTGTGGCACAGAGGTGATTTACCATTACCATACTGTTTTAGCTGTATCCTATATAAAAAGAGAGAGGGATTCGTTCCTGGTGGCTCCATCAAAAACCCATTCCTGTGGAGAGGGACCCGTGTCATACCCTGGTGATTGTTATTACAAAACGCTTCACTCGAGTGACACGCCATCCCTACAGGCAACACTTTATGAACCACAAGAATCACGTTTATTTTTGTAAACCATCACAAGAGTCACTTAGTTTTTTTTTTTTGAACCACCACTTTCTTTGCACTGGTTCACATATGGACTTATTCACATTGGATCAAATATTTCTTTAGCACAGTATTATTTTTAATACACCACTGCTGTGCATGTTATCTATAACCGTGTGTTATAACCTTCTTCATTATTATTCATCAACAAATAGTTCTGTGAATTATTACCACTCAGCTTCACATTGTTGTTATATATCGATATTTTGATGATTCGCACATCACTATTGATATAGGGTGCGATTCATTGCTGGAATATTAGCGTTAGTGTTTTTTTTGCACTGGTTCACATATGATCTTACTCACATTGGATTTATTATTTCTTTAGCACGGTATTTTTTTAAATACACCACCGCTGTGCATGTTATTTATGACAATGTTTGCATATCTTTCTATATTTATCAGCAGTTGTTTTGTGCATTAATATCACACAGTTTTACATTGTGCATAGATTCATTATATCCTTTATTTTGAGGATTTGCACTCCACTTGGTTTAGAGTGCGATTCATCACTGAATTATTGAGTGTTATTTTATCCACAGATTTGATTTCTTTTGTATTATCTATCCATTGAGAATCAGCACCGATTCTTTCCCCATACATACATTTACCACAGTGGTGACACCGACTAAATTGGCAGCGTTTTTCCCTCTGTTTCTTTTTTCTTTATTATTACCACTATTATCTCTCCACCTTTTATTGGATAATTTCCACCCCTCTGGTAGCGCATTGGTCTCTTTACCCATTGGGCGTGCGCAGTTGGCGTGCGCGAACGCCATGCGAGTGCTAGATTGTCTTGGCGCCAAACGGCCTATTTAAACACAGCAGCCACACATGTTGCTGTGTTATCTTCAGCTTCTCCTGTGATCCTGTGTTCTGTACCCTTTGTTCCTGATTGTTTGACCCGGCTTCCACGTGACCCTGCTACCTGCTGCCTGCCCTGACCTCCGGCTTGTCTTGACTATTCTCTCGGTTATCCTTATCTGCTTATCCGCTACTGGACCTGCTCCCTGCCTGGCTGGGTGATCCTGGGGACCACGACCTGGTGCTAATCCTCGGGTCCTCGTCAGGTGAGAGTCCTCTCTACACGCCAGGCTCTACCGGTCCACCTGACAATGATGACTGAAACTTGAAGTGGCTCCTACTGCACTTGTGGTGATATCATTGTACACCAGCTGAACTGAGTTCTACATGTGCAAAGACATGCATGGAAACTGCAGATAGTACAATTAACTGGCGTAATTTACCTTCATACTTGCGCATGTTGGCCATACTTTTGCCATGGTGTCATATAGCTGTATGCATTCTCGAGGAGAACATGTAAGATCTTTTGGAATTCCACAGTTCTTTACCTATTTTTAATAAAAAAAAGTGTTGTTAGTGCTGTTTTATTCACTTAGTGTTATGAATCCAATTAACATAAAATTATTACACGTTTATTTAATTCCAGGCATACTGAAGGGTAGCCAAGGACTCACTTTGAATGGTATTTTCACTTCTCTAGAAAGAAAAAAATACACTAGCAAAAGTACACAAACTGTTTGTTAAATGGGACATCAATGGTAATTGCATTTATACTTACATGGTCTATGGTTAAAGCAGAAAATGGATGGTAATGCTCAGATGCAACGTTGGAATTTTGAACAGAACAAATATATGTTTCCAAGTCATTATATCTCTTGTCATGATGCACTAAACAAAAGACATTTATAATAAATACAAAACAGTGACACTAATTTCTCTGCAGAAACTTCAGGAAATCAAATGTAAAAATAAACTGGATTCCATAAAGATGCCCCTTACTGTATTATCTCCCTGGCACCCAGGAAGGTTACATAATAGTGCTCAAAGTCAAAGAAATGTACATTATTAGTACTATAAGGAATAGAGAAATCAGTTGGGTGCAACTGCCCAGGAAACTCATACAATCTCTTAATGAAAAACACCACATATTGACTAGACACAGAAAACAATCCCAATTATGGGTTCTGGGCAGACTCCAGTGGCTTGCTAATATTTGTGAGATTTGTCTGCATTTATTTGTTTAACTAAAATAATCGCTGAGAGATATTACAAAGGTGGTATGTGACTCAACTTGCCAGAACACAAAAAAAAAAACAACAGATATATCAGTGGAGTTGGCCTGCAAGAGTGCTTAGACCTTCCCAGGTACAATCTAAAAAGCTAGGGTCATAAATAGTAACAGAACATATTATATAATGACAACTAGCAAATGACATATGTGCCAAGAGAAGTATGATGTATGAAGCAAGTGAAGCCAAAACTCTTGGTTTGCATATGTGTTCTGGATCAGTGGCTTGGAGAATACGAAGCCACTGTATTAGCATGATAGCCAGGAAGCTATCATTTGGAGAAAGGTCAGCAACAACAGCTCCAGTATTTCGCCCAGCAAACATTTCCTTAACACAAGAAATTATATATATCAATTCACTAACTAGATAACGTAAAACATTTCAAAACAGTGATAAGTGTTTAAAATTGTTGTGGGAGCATGCATTTTTAAATAATTATCCTGAGTGTCCAGGCACAGAACAGAATTGCACATTTAAATAGATGGCTCCAATATCACTGACTTTTCCTGCTCAGTATTTGGCAATTGCTGTATTCTGCAATATTATGTGATTTCTGCCCTGTTTTAGTGCCTGTACAAGACTGTGATCTTGCATCATGTATTGCAGAAATGCTTTAATTGGAAATGACATGGAAAAGTGTTTAGTAAACTGTTTCTACCTTATTTTTGCTTTTCAGAGCAAAATCCTTTAACAGACCGATTCAAATAAATGCCCATCACTCTACCTTGTAAAGACAAATTGCACTGAACTAATGTTTAGTGTCATATAATTAAATCATCATGTATAAATAAAAATCTTTGTTTTACACAAATTACCTAATCGAACTCTGTAAGACTTCTTTTCTTTTTTTTGCAGTTTATTTTGTCTTCCTTTTTTAGGTGGATTTGTCACAAGACTGGCTTCAATTTCATCAATTTGCTGCCAATATTTTTTGACTGATTGAAGCCACCTGAAATATAAAAAAAAAAAATACTTAGTTACAGTTACACATCAAATCTGTACAAAATAATAAAGGCTTTATTTAAAAAAAAAAAAAAATAGCTTTTCGAAAATCTCAACATTTGTGCAAGCATAACGAATAATACCCAAAATGTTTGTAACATGTTTAAAGCGGAGTTCCACCCATTTTTTTTAACCTGTAAGCATTCCCAAGCCCATCCCCAATGCTATAGTAAATGGGCAAAAATTTATTTTTTTTTAAATACCTTTTTTCATTTATTTCTTACAGCACTTGCGGCTCTGGCCGCCAAGGTAATTCCCATGGTATCCTGGGATATCGGCACCATCTATCCTAGGAGTCCATGGTAATTGCCTAATACTATAATCAGCGACACGCAGTGACATTACTGCGCAGGCGCAAGATCGGGAGGTGCATGCTGGGTAGTCAGCTGCACCAAAATCACAGATATAAAGACTAGCGGGCTTCAGATGCCCACAACTGCAATGGACCCTGCCTGTTTCCAAGATCAGGTTAGATTTAAACAAAATATCAAATTATTAAGTAGGTATAGCAACAATAGAAGGGGAGCATTTTTAAAAAAAATTATATTTTGGTACTGGAACTCCGCTTTAATAGTTTCCTTGTTGCCTTTTACCGGGCGAATGCAACATTCCCTAACATTGGACCTTAAAGGGAAAAATAGCTTGTAAAAACATTTGACCATAAGTGCTAACTCCTTGTACACCAGACAAGCAACTGAGCTTAGACCTGCCTGCCTGCTATTCTGGATAGAGACTAGAGTTCTAACTGACGGCTTGTGTTTTTGTAAACTACAAATATTGTCTCCAGGGCATGCCGTCAATCACATTAAATCAGGCCACCAGCTAGTACTCTAGTCTTTTCCCACAAAATAGCTGGTGGACAGATCTTGGCTCAGTTGTCTGTACTCCAGTATACAAAGACAATGACAGAGGGGTACAGCAAAAAATGCTCAGGCTGGAAGATGGAAGAGCTGCAAATGTTGTTAGCCTTCTATCCTCGGTGTGCACTGTATATCACTGCTCCCTCTCCTTTGTACACACTCTCACTCAGACCTTATTAAAATCTGTCTTCTTGCGAGCAGCATGGACACACAGTGGTGGTGGTGGTGGGGGCATGCTGTCGACCACACTAGCTCAGTAGCCAAAGCACAGATCAGAATGGGACCGAGTGCTCCATACACTTAGTCCCACACGGAATTACACAAGGGTTTAATTATTATGGTGATACATTTAAAATGCATATTCTTCAAACTGTGGCCCGGGGGCCCGATGCAGCCCTTTGTCTTCCTTTATCTGGCCCTTGGGGCACTATTCCTCCCACTAATACGAGACGCTATTCTTACATCTGACACCAACAATGGAGCACCAGTTCTCCCACTAACACCAATAAGGGGGCACTATTCCTCCCCCAAATGTGGCGAAGTTTACTTTTACTGATGCCAGGAAAATTTCCACTCCCTCTGGCAATAGTCCAGCCCTCCTAAAGCCTAAAGGACAATCAACCAGCCCTCTGTTTAGAAAGCTTGGAGACCCTTGGTCCAAAGGAACACAAAGCTGTATTACCTGGTGTATTTATATATGCCTGAAGTTCAGCCTTAATCTGCAGTGTCACCTATAACTGTACCACAGCCCAGCTACAGTGCCTTGCGAAAGTATTCGGCCCCCTTGAACTTTGCGACCTTTTGCCACATTTCAGGTCTCAAACATAAAGATATAAAACTGTAATTTTTTGTGAAGAATCAAGAGATGAAGTGGGACACAATCATGAAGTGGAACGAAAACTGAAAAATTGGGCGTGCCAAATTATTCAGCGCCTTTACTTTCAGTGCAGCAAACTCTCTCCAGAAGTTCAGTGAGGATCTCTGAATGATCCAATGTTGACCTAATTGACTAATGATGATAAATAGAATCCACCTGTGTGTAATCAAGTTTCCGTATAAATGCACCTGCACTGTGATAGTCTCACAGGTCCGTTTAAAGCGCAGAGAGCATCATGAAGAACAAGGAACACACCAGGCAGGTCCGAGATACTGTTGTGGAGAAGTTTAAAGCCGGATTTGGATACAAAAAGATTTCCCAAGCTTTAAACATCCCAAGGAGCACTGTGCAAGTGATAATATTGAAATGGAAGGAGTATCAGACCACTGCAAATCTACGAAGACCTGGCCTTCCCTCTAAACTTTCAGCTCATACAAGATCAGAGATGCACCCAAGAGGCCCATGATCACTCTGGATGAACTGCAGAGATCTACAGCTGAGGTGGGAGACTCTGTCCATAGGACAACAATCAGTCGTATACTGCACAAATCTGGCCTTTATGGAAGAGTGGATAGAAGAAAGCCATTTCTTAAAGATATCCATAAAAAGTGTCATTTAAAGTTTGCCACAAGCCACCTGGGAGACACACCAAACATGTGGAAGAAGGTGCTTTGGTCAGATGAAACCAAAATCTAACTTTTTGGCAACAATGCAAAATGTTATGTTTGGCGTAAAAGCAACACAGCTCATCACCCTGAACACACCATCCCCACTGTCAAACATGGTGGTGGCAGCATCATGGTTTGGGCCTGCTTTTCTTCAGCAGGGACAGGGAAGATGGTTAAAATTGATGGGAAGATGGATGGAGCCAAATACAGGACCATTCTGGAAGAAAACCTGATGGAGTCTGCAAAAGACCTGAGACTGGGACGGAGATTTGTCTTCCAATAAGACAATGATCCAAAACATAAAGCAAAATCTACAATGGAATGGTTCACAAATAAACATATCCAGGTGTTAGAATGGCCAAGTCAAAGTCCAGACCTGAATCCAATCGAGAATCTGTGGAAAGAACTGAAAACTGCTGTTCACAAATGCTCTCCATCCAACCTCACTGAGCTGGAGCTGTTTTGCAAGGAGGAATGGGCAAAAATTTCAGTCTCTCGATGTGCAAAACTGATAGAGACATACCCCAAGCGACTTACAGCTGTAATCGCAGCAAAAGGTGGCGCTACAAAGTATTAACTTAAGGGGGCTGAATAATTTTGCATTCCCAATTTTTCAGTTTTTTATCTGTTAAAAAAGTTTGAAATATCCAATAAATTTCGTTCCACTTCATGATTGTCTCCCACTTGTTGTTGATTCTTCACAAAAAATTACAGTTTTATATCTTTATGTTTGAAGCCTGAAATGTGGCAAAAGGTCAAAAAGTTCAAGGGGGCAGAATACTTTCGCAAGGCACTGTATTTATATGTTTTGAGCATCTGAGCCTATACATAATTGGTATCCCACCTATGTCATAATTTTAAACAACACTAAACAGAGAACGCTAATCAATAGATAGAGGCACATACTGTATATACTGTTGCTAAAGGTAGTAACCTGTTGCAGCCCGTGCAATAGCCGGATGAAGGCTATAGCACAGGCTTACTTTGCCAGGAGGGCATCTATTGACGTCCTCCCATGATCACACTTCCCGTATGCCCCCTGCAGCAAGCAGGCGGTGCCCTCTGTGATCACCGAGTCCAAAAGACTCAGCTAAACACAGATCAGGGTAAAGGGCCAATCACAGCAGCCCTTTACTACGTGATCAGCTTTGTCTAATTACAGCTGATCACGGATGTCAACACGAGCCGGTTATCAGCTTTTTTCTCCTCACGCTATCAGTCACGCTATCTTCTCTCCAGTGAGAAGAGAAGAAGAAAGCCTATGTGTAAAAGTTCATCAGTGCTGCCAATCAATGTCCATCAGCGCTGCCAATTAGTGCCGTTCAGTGCCTCCTTATCAGTGTCACCTATCAGTGCTGCCTAGCATTGCCCATCAGTGCCTTCTTATCAGTGCCCACCAGTGCAGCCTCTTCAGCTCACATCAGTGAAGGGGAAAAAATACCTGTTTCCAAAATGTTATAACTATGAATACAATTTTCTTTTCACAAGTTTCAGTTCTCTGTGTGCTTAGTGAAAGAACAAAGACCCAGTGGTGATCAAATACCACCAAAGAAAGCTCTATTTGTGTGAAAAAAAATGATAAAAAATTGTTTGGGTATAGTGATGCATTAACGCACAATTGTCATTCAGAGTGTGATAGCACTGTAAGCTGAAAATTGGCCTGGTCAGGAAGGGGGAAACAATGCCCAGTAGGCAAGTGGTTAAAGGTATTCATCTCGTGTCCAGCTACTGTATGTGCATGCACTTTAATACATGTTCTGTTATAAGTGATGTTCTACTCTTGCATAAACACAGTCAATATGTTTATATATCTGGACATGTCTGTAAAGGTCTCTGGCACCATACAGAATGTGATGTTATGAGATCTTGTGAACATAGAACATTAAGCTTCAGTGAGGCACGTGTACCAAGTACTTCCATAGACCACAGAGTTTGTATTTATAGTAGACAATATTTTTTACCGTATATACTCACTCAGTGAGGTGTTCTGGGTTGCTAATTGTGGCAGATAAAGCCAAGAATGGACAACGAATCATGACAAGTAGGTGCTCCCAAACTTCAGCTCCAATCTCTCCTCCCAAGCAGTGTACCTTGCATTGTAAGCATATTTATTTCAGATTTAAAGACAGGCAAATCACAACACAAACAAACACAAACTTATAAAAAAAATGTTTAAAAATCAATGGATAGATTCACTAAACAACAACAGTTGCTCAACCATGTAATGCTGATGAACCATTCACTGGCTATCTCCTGTATGAGACATTGCTCTACTTGTACTGGCCCTGATACAGGCTGAGATTTTATCACTGACAACTGTAGGCAGACAACAGCTGGCACCTACAGCAGTTCACCTTGTCTAAGACTATTTCTAGAGATGTTGGGAAACATAGTGTGTCTGGTAATTATAAAGGAAAAAAAAGCCCTCTTTCACTTGGCGGCCTATAGGCACAGGGCTACTTTGCCTAATGGTAAATCTAGCCCTGTCTTGATGTCTAATCTAAGTTTCATTCCTGCAGACTCTGTGTTGCCATTGTGTGACACATTACACCCAATAATATTGTTTTTGTTCACAACATACATTATTTATGTAATCTATAATGCTACATACCTCATCAAATATTAAATATTTAATTTTTTTCACCCAATCCTGGCGATGGGGAGATAACAGAAGAATTTCTAAACATTGTGGAACTGTCACCAGCACCTGCATAAAAACACACGTACAAAGAAATGATACCATGCATATACTGTAAATAAAAAATTACATCTGCTGTGATCTAACCCCTTCTAGTGGGCTTTCCTGACAGCAGCACATGACTTAACACTGCATTTAAAGTGGCAGCTCATTAGTAGGCTTTCATTAGTAGATACAGGTAAAACAAACTACCATTGTATTGGTTCATGTGGGTAATACCTCAATTCCATATGTGGCATTGGTAAATATTAGAACTGTTCTATTATTACATTTATTTTATTTATTATTATTAAATACCAGCCAAGTATGAATTTAAAGCTGAAGTTTACTTAAACGTGTGTTTTGCTATGCAGCACCATGGGCATAACTTATCTCTAATGAGAGTGTTCCATGTTTGGCTTACTGCTGCATAGTGTAGAAATCTTCTCGCTACTGCGACCGAGTGCTCCCCACAGCATTGATCTTCCGGTGCTGCTGGGAGTTGACATCAGCTATTTTGAATGCAAAAGATTTGCCCCTTCCACTGCCTTTTCCATTCATTCAAATTTTACAGTTCTTTCCCAGAATGCAGTGCATTCTGTGAAGGGAGGATAAGCAGATGATTGATAAGATCCGCTTTCTCCAATTATAGAACACCAGTGTTTCAAAATTCTTATGCAATCCTAAACTATTTTTTTTTTAACTGCCCCCCTGTCTTTTAACCACTTGCCGACCGCCGCACGACTATTTTCGGCGGCGGTCAGCCCCTCACAGGCAAAGTGACTTAGATCTACGTCGCTCGCCTGTGAGGCTCTAGGGGTCGAGCGCGTGCCGCCGGAGGTGCGCTCCCGCCCCCATTCGTTCCCTAAGCAGTCTGCGCGAGTGACCGGCGGACCCGATGTCCGCCGTTCACTCGCAATCTCCCCGTGGAGAGGGAGAAAGGCAGGCGGCTAATGTAAACACAGCCACCTGTCATTGTCCCCTGTGTAATAACAGAGATCATACGGTCCTGCTATGTAGGATCGTATGTCTCTGTTGTTATACCACTAGCCACACCCCTTTACAGTTAGAAGCACGACCCTAGGGACACACTTAACCCCTTGATCACTAATAAAATTAACCCCTTCCCTGCCAGTGTCATTTTTACAGTAAAAGTGCATATGTATAGCACTGATTACTGTAGTAATGTCACTGGTAACCCCAAAAGTGTCAAAAATGTCAGTAAAGGGTCCGATCTGTCCGCTGCAATGTCGCAGTCCCGCAAAAAAAAAAATCGCAGATCGCCGCCATTACTCTTTAAAAAAAAAACACCAAAAATGATAAAAATCTTTCCCTTAGTTAGTAAACGCAATAACTTTTGCGTAAACCAATCAAAATACGCTTATTGCAATTTTTTTTACCAAACATATGTAGCAGAAAACAAATTGGCCAAAAATGTTAAAAAAATTTGATTTTTACATTTTATTTTGGGAATTTCGTATAAAAAATTGTGAAAAATATTGTTATTTTTTCAAAATTTACGCTCTTTTTTTGTTTATAGCGCAAAAAGTAAAAATCACACAGGTGATCAAATACCACCAAAAAGAAAGCTCTGTTTGTGGGAAAAAAAGGACGTCAATATCATTTGGGTACAGCGTCGTACGACCGCGCAATTGTCCGTTAAAGTCACGCAGCTCCGAATCGCAAAATAGGGCCTGGTCAGGAAGGGGGTAAAATCTTCCGGGGCTTAAGTGGTTAAATTAAACTAATAGGCAAAGTTGTGTAAGGGTCCTTTCACACGGGGCGGACTGTATTTTCCTCCGCTCAGGCACTTTTTTTTTTTTTTTTTACACGGACACGGATGACACTCTGGAGTTGCAGATGATAAACGGAGATAATGTATGTCTATGGGATTGCGGATGTCAGCGGATGACACCGCTGACATCCGTTTTTGCGTCCGTTCCATTTTTTTAAACGGAAGAAAAATAGGGTTCTCTTCCGTTCCAAAAAACGGAACTGATCGGAAAGGATGCAAATCGGATGTAAGCGGATGGTCATCCGCTGACATCCGCAATCCCATTGACATACATTATGTCAGTTTTTCATCCGCAATCGGATCGGATGAAAAACGGACATACGGACTGCCCGTGTGAAAGGACCCTAACACTTTCCTATCAGCTAGCCAAAGTTCCCTTCATCTGCCAGGACATAGAACCGTGGCAGTAGTAGGCATGGTAGCTTTCCAAGGGTTAGATGTGCATTCAAGCAAATCTATTAAAATAGTGGCATTCAGGTAGAACCAGCAAATGACAGCAATTACATGTGTGTGTGTGGGTGTTTGCAGTTGAAAGGAACTCAAAACTGCTGTAAAGTCCTGTGCACAGGATAAGAAAATAGGAAGTCAAATCCTGCACATGGCTGGACACGAACGATCTGTTGATTTTTGGATCGTTAGTATAGTGCTTTTTAACAGCTGATTTTGAATTTTCAGATGACAAATACTGAATGTGCAGGTTATAAAATTTTTATCGTACGTTACCACAACATTCGTTTGATTAATTAGTCTGAAAAAAATCATAAGAGCAAGACGAGGCATGCTCGGAAATGAAAGAACACATACAAAACAATTCAACACATTACATCACTTCTGAAGTTGAATTCTGTCGTACGAGAATTTTGGTATGTTGAGTAACCTCTTCACTTTCCATATGAGAATAGCATGCAACAAAAAAATGGACAAAAATTTGTCTGATAATCTGATCATGTGTACGATGCTTTAGATTGTTATTTTAGTAAATTAGGGGAAAAAGATTTAAAATAGGGTATGATTATATTGGGGTATAAAAATGTTTTAAAGGTTTCTTTCAGAGAAAATGTTCCAGCAATTTTTTTTAAATGATAATGTTTTACAGCTGTTTGAGATACACTATATTACCAAAAGTATTGGGACGCCTGTCTTTACACATGAAATTGAATGGCATCCCAGTCTTAGTCCATAGGGTTCAATATTGAGTTGGCCCACCCTTTGCAGCTATAACAGCTTCAACTCTTCTGGGAAAGCTGTCCACAAGGTTTAGAAGTGTGTCTATGGGAATGTTGGACCATTCTTCCATAAGTGCATCTGAAAGGTCAGGCGCTAATGTGGATAAGAAGGCCTGGCTTGCAGTCTCCACTCCAATTCATCCCAAAGGTGTTCTATCCAGTTGAGGTCAGGACTTTGTGGAAGTCAAGTTCCTCCACCCCAAACTCGCTCATCAATGTCTTTATGGACCTTGCTTTGTGCACTGGTCCAAATCATTTGTTGCAGGGGGGATTATGGTGTGGGGTTGTTTTTCAGGGGTTGGGTTTGGCCCCTTAGTTCTAGTGAGAGGAACTCTTAAAGAGTCAGCATACCAAGAAATTTTTCACAATTTCATGCTCCCAACTTTGTGGGAACAGTTTGGGGATGGCCCCTTCCTGTTCCATCATGACTGCGCACCAGTACACAAACAAGGTCCACAGACTAAGACTGGGATGCCATTAAAGTTCATGTGCGTGTAAAGGCGGGCTTCCCAATACTTTTGGTAAAATAGTGTAAAAATATAGTTTCTTGGATTTTTTAAAATAAAATACTGCATTATTATATCAAAAATGTTTTCCACTTTCAGCGTGTGTAAGATATAGAAAGCTTCTGTACTTACAGACTGCTGCCCAGGGGAGGATCTATCCTGTCTAAGGTGCAAGTGCAGTAAAAAATGTCAAGGGGACAGAGGATGGGAGGTCCTAAGGGCAGAGGACAGGGGACAGAAGGGCATTGTTGGGGGTCAGCAGGATGGAGGACAGGGGTCAGAAGGACATTGTAGGGGGTCAGCAGGATGGAGGACAGGGGTCAGAAGGACATTGTAGGGGGTCAGCAGTCAGCAGGGCAGAGGACAGGGGTCAGAAGGGCATTGTAGGGTGTCAGCAGGATGGAGGACAGGGGTCAGAAGGACATTGTAGGGGGTCAGCGGTCAGCAGGGCAGAGGACAG